>NC_041825.1:19992680-20710180 GCF_900964775.1 Scleropages formosus
AACAAAATTCTCCTCTGGGAATTAATAAAGATTCATTCTTTCTTTCATTTCTCTTAAATATGGAGAAAATCTCATTCAGAATGAAGTCCAGAATATCGGAACTCCAGACACCCTTAAATACAGTCTTAAAACCCATATGTTCAGAGTTTTTTTTTTTTTTTTTTTTTTTTTTTCTTTTTCATGTATAAAACATTTGCGTGTTCCTGGACAGCACTGATCCCTCACAGCTGTCTTGTAGTTCCTGGACTGCTGATTTGAATCTGACTCTGTGGAATTAGCTTGTCTTCCCCATGTTCGTGTGGGTTTCCTCTCGCAGTCCAAAGAAGTTCTTGAAGCAAATTGATGACTAAAGTACCTTAGTGTGCATGTTTGTCTGTGTGAATAAGTATGCATGTGTTTGTACTGCACTGCACTGGACTGGTATCCCATTCAAACTGTACCTTGCCACACACCTTGTGCTTCCAGGATAGACTCCAGACCGCTCCATTGTGCAAGCGGTTTATTAATAATGAATGGATTCTGTTGTTCCATGGCATTTTTTTAAAATCTTGATATGTTTTTAAATTTCTTTGCCTTAAAGTTTCAACTCCTATTTCTTTCTCTAATATTGAGATGCTTAGAGAAGCTTCTTTTAAATGTGCTATATAAAAAAGACTTATTATTAGCACATTAATAAGGCAATTCTTGTAATTACTGTACTAGTAATGCATGTAACCCCTCTCCTGAGCTATTCATAAATTCTAATAAATGCAGCAATAAATGAACAGTAAATGAAATCAGTCATTTTTGTTGACATTGCCTATCAAAAGTATTTTATGCATTTTGTCACTTGAAGTTTTAAACAGTTTAGGCGTTCCTTTGCCTTTTGAACATCTGTTAGCATCTGTATGGTTCATTATTCTGATATATAATGGTTTACTATCGTAAGACTTTTCTGAAAGTTTCCTGTGAGCAGGAAAACAGTATGAAAATTTAGGTGGGCAGGAGACATTCCATTTGTTTGTAGGGAGGGGGGGTGTTGCTGCCTTGTGTACTGCTCAAGGTGACTACTGTTTTGAATTGAAATTTGTAATAAATGTGATAGCCTGTTATGCTAATTTTAGCATACAAATTACATTTACTGAAAATTCAGAATTCTTATGAGTGTTTTTTTATGGGAAACTTGTTTGTAAGTGTTGTGTGCAACAGTGCACTACATAATTTGCCTGCACTAAATATTTATACTTAGAACAAATGTTGGACACCAAAAAGGTGATTATAAATTTTGTTAGCAGGTTAGAAGTTCAAATGACATCCTTTCATACTTTTCTTTTCTCAGAACCAACTCAAATCTATAGATTCCTTCGCACAAGAAACCTGATTGCGGTGAGTTGTTTTGGTTGAAATGTTAACATTAACTGCAATCACTATCTGCAGAATGTAACTTCTTGCTATTTAGTTGACAGATTCCAGCAGAAAAACCAATGACATGAAAAACATTTCATATAGTTAAGGGAAAATTTTTGCAGTGGGAATTGGTTAGTTACCTTTGTTATTTCTGTTACAAATAACTTTTTGTTAAATGTCTTTTTCAGCCTGTTTTCTTGCACAGATGTCTTACCTACATGTCTCACAGAAACTCAAGAACAAATATGAAAAGGTGAAAATCTTGTTAAATTGCATGACATCTGTATTTCAATGACTTGGCATTTCTGATGTTGGGACTTGAATGAATTAAACTGTGCTGTCCTGAAGTATTTAGGCTTATTTGTTATCAGAACAAAGTATTCTGTTAAAATGGGTAAAATGTTTAATGACTTGAATGTTAGTCTTTTGTTCTTATAAGCTACTATACTATACTGTTTACTTTTCAAATGGAGATTATTTACACTCACACAGTACTTGGAAATGATTGAAGAGCAATTTTAGATGACTTGCAGGTTTTTTGTATGCCAAAACCTCTTATTTATAAAGTAGAGTGATGATGTAAAATGTGACTTAAGCCTTAGTTACTATAGATGATCCAAAGAGTGTTAGGTTGAATAAATATGAGAAACTTGCAATTTTTGAATGGTATTATATAACAATGTGTAACAGTGGCACAATGGGCCTCACAGTGCTTGAGCTGCTCATTCTGCCATATATTCAAACCCAGCTCAGTTTCCAGAGTTCCAAAGACATTACATGGAAGAAGAAAATTGTAAAGCACATTCATACCTCCTTCACTAAGGAAACCATGCAAGTTATGAGCTAAATTGGATTCATAGGCACTTATAGAAAACACAATAAGTTACTGGCAAACTGAATTGGAAAAAGTGAATTCTTATAAGTGCTAAGTCTTATTTAATGTACCGTCTTTTTGCTTTTCCTCTTTGGAGGGAGGAAGGTTTTGTGGGGGAAAAACTTGACCATTAATTATCTGAGGTTTTGATGAGCTTAACTGTTAAGGAGCTTGTCCTCAAAAGTGTAGAATAAGAATGCTTCAGAGATGTCAGTGTTGTTGCAGCTTAATCCACCTTTTCTTGGGGCTGAATCTGTTGGGAAGTCTGTGCTTGGAACTTTAGTCTTAGTGTTTGGTTTTATAGCACCTAGTTTGTTGTATGTTTTTGTTGAGTTTGCTTAAATAGTTTTTTACAGTATATACTTTTAAAGAGTAATTTTTAACTCTACTCTTCACAGTCAACTTGTAATGGATAAATGTTTTTTCTCTTTGGGTTCATCTGAAACTGCTTTTAGGAAGGCATTTAAAGTTGATGACATGCTGCTGAAAATGGAGAAGATGAAGGGAGATGAAGAGTCACACAGGTAACAGCTTGTACATCAGTAGAGGCACAGGCCTCAATTCAGTATCGGTCAGATATTTCATGTTTCTTTCTTTATCTCCACAGCCTGCCTTCACACCTGCAACTAACTTTTACTGGATTCTTCCATAAGATCGGTATGTGTTCGATCTGCTGGTGTGACGATGAAAACTCGCAATGAAATGAAAGCCACCAGCTGATTCCTCATTTGTCTCCTTGTTTCCTACTCATATGTAGCTCATTGTCACAATGACTGACTTTTTTTTGTATTTTGCATGGGTTTCTACTGAAGTGTTTTGACTAATTTAAACCTTTTTTTTGCAGAAAAGCCATCACTAAACTCAGAGAATGAACAAAACTCAGTATCTTTAGAGGTGCTTCTTGTCAAAGTCTGCCACAAGAAAAGGAAGGTAAGAAACTGGTGTAAAGCATTGCATAGCAATGTCTTAGTCTGCTTGCTTTTTAAGCAATGCTGCTTTCATTATAACTGTTTTTCTTGACTGTATGAGACCTGTCCTACATTTACATTTATTCATTTAGCTGATGCTTTTCTCTAAAGCAACTTACAATGTTAAGGTTACAATTATTACAGTTACAAGCTTACAATTATTTACCCATTTATATAGCTGGGTAATTTAACTGGATCAGTTTAGGGTAAGTGCCTGCAATCTTTGGGTCCAAAGGCAGTAGCTCCAACCACTACACTACCAGCTGTCCCCATACTTTGCATCCTCCCACGCAAACACCATTGTTCATTGTACTGAGCTTCTCTTGGCAGGTGTTTGGTAATGCGTAGTTTAGAGGGCTTGGTGACTGATGGAACCCCAGTCATACTTATTGTTCAGGTGAATTAGTTTCGTAGTCTTTTATGCTCAGACTCAGATCCTGCGGCCCTGTAATTTTTCATTCTGCCATGGGTGTGGCGTGAAGCCCAACAAACCCGAGTTGAGATTGTTAATCTGATCAGGCTTTTACATGTGCTTCCCTTTGAGAGATGGGGCACACTGACTTAACTGGAGGATCTGTATTATTATTATTTCTTTAAAATTTCATTTTAATCCTTGTTTTGTATATGACTGCATATGTGTATACTCTATAAGACCAAAAGTTTCCTTAGTTGTGAAGTTGAAGTCTTAAGCATTGATGATTAAATAATAATCACCGAAAGTCAATAATTAGGACTTCATTTAATCTCACTCTATATTATTACAAATGTATCTATAAATGAAGACTCAAAGTGTGTCCTATCAAAATTTTCCATATAACATGAATTTTCATACTTGGAAGTAATTTAATGAAGTGTTGAAAATTGAAAGTTTCAGGCTAAAATTGGGTGCAGTTTGTCTAATTGTTTATGAAGTTTCAGAAGTAAACTTTGTATTTTTTTAATTTTGTGTTGTGTAACATGTAGTGTTCACCTTTATTTAAAGCACAAGTATTGTTTTTCTGCCACCTAAGAGCTGCTGTGCTTAACATTGATGTAAAAGAGGAGTTTATCTATATCACTACAGCCATTTTCCTTATTACACACATAACCTAAAAATCTTTTATTACACCTTGAAAGTGTTTTAAATATGAAATTTAGCAAGGTAATTTGCCAGCTGTTCATTACTCCACTGAATTTAGTAAGTAACCCAAAGTGCTGCTTGCCAATACTATACATTGGCTTTTCATGCATTCTAAATTTCAATACAGGCATCGTCCAGTTTACAGTTGGCATTGCATATGAGTTTGTACAGAGGTTTTATTTTAAATCATAGAAAATTGGTTTTAATTTTCACGTAGCTTGAAGTGAATGTCAAAAATGAAAAAATGTCAAAATGAAAAGTCTTTCAAAGTATTTTTTACTACAGCTGTATCAAAAATGTTTACAGAACCTATCCTGTAAATTGAGAAACATTTGTATTTGTATTATTAAGCTTTTACTGATTGTGTAGATGAGGAATGGTGAAAGTGACCAAAAGCTGATAAACATTTGACGTGTTTATGTGATGGGTCAGCTGATGGAACTGAATAGGAGGCTTTGGAGACAATGTATGTCTTATTTTCAATCATTTTAAAACATTTTACTTTTAAGTTTCAAATTGATGAGAATAATAAGGTCAAAGTGTTGCACTGGCATTCCGTCAGACCTTATGCTTCCAGGATATTTTCCAAAGTACCGCAACGCTGTGTCGGGCAGGTGGTTACTGATGATGGATGGATGGAAATGTTATTGTTTTTATTTGTAGAATATTTATATATTTATCCTTTATCTGATGTTTTTACAGTCCCTGGCCTGTGAATGAGTGGGACATCATTAGGACTTCATTTAATCTCACTCTATATTATTACGAACGTATCTATAAATGAAGACTCAAAGTGTGTTCTATCAAAATTTTCAATATAACATGAATTTTCATGTATTATGTAGTATTATTATGTAGTATTAGTAGTATTATGTAGCTTTTATTGACTCTGTGGTGAAAGTGGCTTTGGATTAACAAATCGAGTTACATAGACTCCTGGACCCAGTTGTAAATTGAGGAATCAGTGTTCTGGAATTGGTGCTGTTAACATTGTGATAATTCTTTCATTTTGATCATCCACTATCTGGTTAAAACAACATTTAATGAGATGAAGAATGTTGTACATTGAACATACGTGACTTGTGGTTTTATCTCCTGTAATGATGGCACCCCCTGTCTTCTTCCAACACCCATTCTGTCTCTAATCTAGGATGTCAGCTGTCCGGTTAAGCAAGTGCCTACAGGTAGAAAGCAGGTGCCTTTGAACCCTGACTGCAGCCACACCAAGCCTGGCACCTTCCCCTCTCTTCTTGTGTCCAGCAACGAGTTTGAGCCCAGCAATAGCCACATGATCAAGTCATACTCGCTGCTGTTTAGGGTGTCGCGTCCTGGCCACAGGGACCCGAATGGCCTCTCCAACGGGGAACCCAATGAAAACATTGGCAAGTGCCCTGTAGCACCGCACACTCTTTGAGTGCTTTTTAGTGTATGACACCATAAGTGTACAAGTGACAAGGGATGAATGCATGGTGATACCCCTTTACACAGCCTTTTTAAGCTTTGCACAGCGTTTTTAAGGTGTGTCAAGTAGTCAAGCATCTTAGGCATGAAAGAGTATTAATTGTAACATTGTTTCTCCAGATGTTTTGGAGGAGCGTCCCAACAGAAAGAAGAAGAACTCTCACAAAGAAGATGGAGGGACTACCTTCGTTGCACAGATGACTGTCTTTGACAAGAACAGGTCCCAGTCTTTATCTACTGATATGTGAGGATTTTTGATAGCTTTAGATGTCTGCTGTACCACTGTCTTGTGTCTTGCATGTCATCGGTCTGTTGTTCAAACACATGCTTTCAGCAATAAATATTGGGTGAAATAAAAGGTCCTGTGAAGGAAGAAAATTTTCAGTTATTTCTAGGGAATTTACTTTTTTATGTTTAGAAAAAAACATTTGGAATTGTTTGTAAAAGAGGGTTTTACAAAGTGATTCTTTTGAATTTTGATTATATGGCTGGTTTTTAGACATACAAATAGTAGTTGACTGGTTCAACAGGGCCTTGGGTTTGTCTCTCTTGGGTTTTAATCAAATATACAGCAGTAGTATGCTAGGAATTTAGTTTTATTATGCCATAATAATTTGTTTTATTGATTTATGGGACAGATATATTGGAAATCTCCGGTGTGACATTTTGGCTGGGCCAGAGACAACAAAGCAACTATACTAGACAGCCTTGACAGTGAAGAAAAGTTGCGTTGGCTTTTGCAGGTGTCTACAGCTGCTGGATGGGGAGTATGAGGTCTCTATGCAGGAGATGGAGGAGTGTCCGGTTAGCAAGAAAAGAGCAACATGGGAAACCATCCTGGATGGGAAAGTGCGTCCTGCAGGGAGGAGTTTCCTCACATCACTGATGTGATGGATTCCATGTGCTCTGTTATAGTTGTGTTAATGTCATACTTTGTAGTGCCTAATTTGTGGTTCTGTCCCCATACTAAATAATGTTTCTCCTCACGAGCCTTCAGATATCCTCTTGAGAGGCTCGAGGGGAGCCTGGGTGTGAGGTTCACAAACACTGCACCAAGTGTTCCCTCTATGTTGTGATGGTGCAGCTGGGTGGCCATGTTAACAGGCTCATTGTCAACTGCTCCGCAGAGGCTGCCTCCATTCGAGACATTCTCTCAAGGACCCACGCTGCAGTTCACCCTGCGATGGACGGGCGGTCCTGGTGAAAAATCCACAGCTCCTGGGGCCAAGCCCCTGGCCACACGTAACTCGGACACAGGCACTCTGGACACTAAGATGAGCACATTTACACCCACTCCCACAGGTGAGCACCAAGTCTTGTTATTGTGCCTGGATGTACCAGTTTGTGAATGGTACATCTCCATTTTTCTTCTTCAATGCATTATTAACATCCATTGGTCCTAATGTCTTTGTCATACTTTTTCAGCTGTTAAAGACTCAGTCATCACAAATATCCAGATGAGAAAAGAACAGATTTCAGTCGAACCCCAGCAGAAATTGCGTGTGTTTTATCAGGTGATTCAAAGTTTTTTGCTGTGTTTGGAAGTGAAATTTTTTTTGGCATTTTGCAATTTTTGTACAAGTACTTATTTTTTGTAAATGTTGAATGAACCAGGCAGATTAGTCTGTTAGGGACTTGGTGTGAAATGCACTTGCTTTGTCATGACACATTTATATTATCTTCCTGCAGACTGGAAGTAGAATATGCCTTCAGACTCGTACACCGCTTATTTTTGAACTTTCTGAACATCCTCACTGTTCTTAGTTCCTGTACAACAACAACATGCGTCAGCAGACAGAGGCCCGCGACGACCTGCACTGCCCCTGGTGCACGCTGAACTGCCGCAAGCTCTACAGCCTGCTCAAACACCTCAAGCTGTCTCACAGCCGCTTCATCTTCAACTACATGGTGAGTTACCGGTCCATCTGCTTGCTCCTCAGGTTCGTCTCATTTTCTATCAGACCCCGGAAACTTCCCTCGTTTAGTTTTTTCCCCCTTTTCTAAATGGTTAGCATGTAAGAGGATACAAGCAGCTGAAGGAAGGTGTAGTCTAAAGTGTTTGGCACACATTTTCTGTGGCTTAATGTTATGCCTGTCTGCCCTGACTGTCATCACGTACCATGGAAGTGCTGATTGGCTCCCCTCTCGTCCCAGCCTCACCCCAAGGGAGCCAGGATAGATGTGTCCGTTAATGAGTGCTATGATGGCTCCTATGTGGGAAACCCGCAGGACATCCACAGCCAGCCGGGCTTTGCCTTCAGCCGCAATGGTCCTGTGAAAAGGACTGCTGTCACACACATTCTCGTATGCAGGTGGGTCTGCTGCTGCTGGCCTCCCCTATAGCTTCAACCTCCTGTAACATGTCCCACCATGATAGTGTCAAGGCCAAAGGGAGCTCTTACCAACAGCTCAGCAGTAATTTAAACCATTTAAAGTATTTTGGTGTAGACAAAAGCACTGTTTTGGGTTGCTGGAGGAATAGAAACTAAATATTGGCTGTGGTGTGAAGACAACAGGTTTTAATGCTTATATAGCTTCAGAGTGTACAGTGCTGAAGTTTGGGCTGGAGAACTGACAGTGGGGAATGTACATAGGTGCACCTTTGTATTTCTGTGTCTTTTGATACGAGAAAGAGCAGAAGGAAATCGTCTCTCTTTCCTTCCCACATAGGCCAAAGCGCACGAAGCCCAGCCTGTCGGAGTTCCTGGAGCCTGAGGATGGAGAGCTGGAACAGCAGCGTACCTACATGAGTGGCCACAACAGGCTCTACTTTCACAGCGACAGCTGCCTGCCGCTGCGGCCCCAGGAGATGGAGGTGGACAGTGAGGACGAGCGGGACCCTGAGTGGCTCCAGGAAAAGACTGTCACAGTAAGAGGCCTTGACAAAACTCATGTCATCTGAGAAGGTATTTCTGGCAACTCCGCATTTTCGTTCTGAAACAAACTGCTTGACCATTTAAATACAAACTTTCACGCCCTTTGGATACTCACAAGGACTCCTGCCTTTTGGTTATTTCAGTTATTTCAGCTCAACTGAAATGTTTGCGCTGTGAGGTTAAGTTTCTGCAATAGAAAAAGCTCTTCCTTCTCTAACCTGAGTTGATTTCTTCACTTTATACACACAGCAAATAGAAGAGTTCACCGACGTTAATGAAGGCGAGAAGGAGGTGATGAAGCTCTGGAATCTTCATGTTATGAAGCATGGGTCCGTTTCATGTCCGAAATTTTCATTATGACTTACAGTGTGATGTCACATGAGGCTGTGTCCTCAGTGTTCTTGTCTTGTGCCCTCTTCCAGATTCATAGCTGACAATCAGATGAATCAGGCCTGCATGCTGTTTGTGGAGAAGTGCGGACTCTACATTATTGAGAGGAATCTGTGCCGGAACTTCCTTCTGCATTTGATCAGCATGCATGACTTCAACCTGGTCAGCATCGCCACGATAGACAAGGCCATGGCACGCCTGCGTGAGATTGAGGAGGAGCTGCACGTGCCTCAGGAGAATGGAAGCTAGTCTCCCTGCACAGGCACACCAGAGTACGCCAAGTGGCTGAAGCTTGCCTGTTCTGCTCCCTCAGGTTAACTTTGGAGCTTCTTGAGGCTGAGCTGGTGGGCTGGTTGGCTGGCTGACTGAGGGGGTAAGGTTTGTGATTGAACATGCAGACAAAACCTGAGACACATTCCAAATGGACACTACTTCATGTATGCAATGCTAATGAAAGCTGTACTCTACAGCATGATGCTAGTTTTCTTCTTGAGATTAGTTGAGTAAGAAAAGTCTTGATACATTTTTCTTAAGTACATATATTGCCATTAAGATTCTACAAAAAAGTTGTATCACTGAGTAATGTAAAAAGTGCTTTATTTGTCCTACTATAGATCCATATTGACCCCATGATTGTTTTTATGCGTGAGTTAGCACTTGTGCAGGTCTGGGTGCCTGGATGAAAAGAAATGTACTTCCCCTTGTGAAAAAGTACATACATTGAAAAGTTTGCTGTTGGAGGGGGTGTGCTTGGATTTGTAATGGGATTGGTTCAGTAATGCCTGTTCTGATGTTCACTGCTCCACAGGTAAGGAGAAATGGGGAGATTACTTGACAAATACCCACTGTCCTCCTGTATGCAAACATAGTCTGGTCTTAGAAATACCAGGAAAGACACCTGCTTGTCTTCCGCTATGTGTGGGAACCTGGACTTATGCAAATAACTTTGTGTTTTTGTTCCTAACAAATAGTTCAGTGCCTCATTCTTTCGTCTGCTGTGGACTTTGTGCTCTAGTTTATTGTTAATGTACCAAAGGGTTCATTTCTTCGCCGATCATGTACCAGCATACTTCCATTCCTTCTTTTCTAAGGCTGGGAAGAAGTTTTTGATGTTTTATACAAAACACACCTGTGCACTCTTGTTTGTACATTTATGTGAATATTTATCTCCTGTTTGCCATCACTATCATGTAGATGGTGCTGTAATTGTGGGTGTACTTTGGATTCATTCTGCTAGGTTTGTCTTAAAATTTCTTTTGAGTGTTTGAGATTGAATCTCAGCTGGGTTTACAAGCCAAAAGGGGTGATACCAGCAGCTTTTTTTAATCCTGCTTAAATTTATTGTGGCTTTGTGTTGTATGCTGGAAGAGACAAATGAGAAAGCTTTTCTCAAACTTGCTTTAATTTGCTAAAGCTCTGCACATAGTGGATGGCAGTAATTCTGAGACTGGCTGATTATGCTTTTACTGCTTCGGGGGCATTATTTGCACATTCTTGATGGTCCAAAAATGTCAACCAACATTGTTTAAAAATGAGTTTCATAATAAAGGAGTTGCAGTGTTTTTTGGCTGTGGTATTTTGCCTTTAAATGTTCCAAGAACATTACAGCATGTCATCCTTATTCTACTGTACTCATTTTTAAGAAATCCATCAGCTGGACAAAAGCCCATGAACTGAGTTGAGTTTGACCCAGTTTGAAGCACAAATCTCTGTATTAAATATAAAGGTTCCCAAAAGGATTACCATATAGGTGTTGCATAAACTAAAAGCTACAGTAACAGTTTTTGTACATTGCTGCGTATACTTCTTGTTGCTAGGAATCTTTTTAATTCCTTGTTGCCAATTTGTGCTTACCCTGAAAGGCAGCACAACAGACAGGAGCAAAAAGAAGTCTTTGTTGTTAAACAGGAGACTAATTTTCTACCCCTAATCTGTAATTTATTCATCTCACTTAGACCACAGGGAAACAGGTTATAAGAAGGTTTTAATCAGATAAAAGGTGAACAGGTAATACTGTAGCTGCTGCCATTGCACTACCCTTGTACATTACACTCCCTTTTCTTTCAACATCTTGCTTCCACAATGAGCATATGATCAGACCATGAGTGTATACACAAAAACTATAAAAGAAAAACCCCACAACTTCATTCATCCAACCACATACCAGTCCTACCATTACTAACCACACTGCAAGCAATGAAATCCTCTGTTCAGACAATCACATTTCATAGGCATTAATAACCTAACTAAGCTACGAAACACTTCTTTACATTACAATCCAGTTCCACTAAGGAATTATTACTGGAAATGGTCACATTTTTCCACAATTTTATCCACAGCACAGAATGGGAGAAAGGGTTAAGGTGTCAAAGGCTCCAGAAGGTATACCCTGGTCACCCAGCATATTTTTCTCCCACCAAATCTTAACAATGTAAATAGAAACTTTTTACTAGCATTTTTAAAAAAAGAGAATTTTAAAAAATACAATCATGTCACAGTGACCTCCACAAACAGCTGTAGCTGATGCCTGAGGATACGGTTGCTAACGTTCTTGATGAATCCATGCATACCACTAACATCAGTTCACCAACCTAAACTGTTGGCACCTGCTGAACCATGGTTCACTTTACTTTTTTGCAGAGAAGTTACTTGTGCCAGATAAATTATGGCATTATGTAATGCATGCTACTCATGTCTCTGAAGTTCTAGAGGTTAGTTAGATTGAAGTGTGACAGTTAATACTGTTTTATAACAGTTTAACACTTTACTGTTTTCAAAACTTAGATTCTCTACTGTTCATGTTAAGAACAAAAACTCAAGACCTTTTCAGGTCCAACCAGAAGTACTCAAATGCTGTCCTGAGGTGGATCATAATTAACTTCCAGGGATCTCAATTAGCACAGCCTCAGAAAGACATGATGCTAAAATGCCAAAATTAAAGGGATATATAAAAGTATGTTTATTATTAAAAGACTGGCTGATCCGGTACCCAGACTGGATATCCTTCCCATTTGTGCCTTTGTCTGCAGTGTAGATTCTACTAGGTGAGGCACCAGCATTAGAATACCAGAACCTTCCATCCAGGATGCACAAAGGAGCAGCCGAAGAAAAGACAATCCACCGCCTGGTCCAGCAGCCAATCAAATACCACCTCCCTGTTTCCAGAGCCGATCGTTACCCTCAGCTTGAAATTGCCTGCATCGTTGATGTTGTTAGTGACCGGAAACATGCTGACCACCTCCATATCAAAGGTCACTGCTGAGCCAACTGAGATGGCTGGCAGTTGGTTGGTCATCTCTTTTCCATTGACAAACACAGCTCCTGAAAGGAGAAAACAATGTATTGTGTGTGTACTGTACCAGTCAGAGTGCATGTGGGACATACTTTTACACAATGAAATGAAGAGTGAAAGCAACCTATATCACTTTGAATTACTGCAAAAGAGCTGGGAAATGAGCAATAAGTGAACTCAAACTTTTGACTAGTACTCCACTTAAGTTACAATAAACAATGTTTTTCATAAAAGGTTGAAAGCCATTACCATTACATATACATATCTGGTGACAGTTGCACAGCATTTGTGTAATAAAACAAGAAACAGTTAAAGCAGATTAACCTACACTTCAGTGCAAAGTAACAGTGTGGCCCCATCCTGTCTGCCCTCTGTAAATGTGTCAGCTCACCATTGGTGGAGATGCATACAGCCTTTTCCTTCTGCAAAGACTCGGCACTGCTCGTATACTCCACGCAAACTCCAAGGCTGTCTCGCTTGTCCACTTGTCCTGCTGCCAAGATCCTAGCATGAAAGACACATCGACACATCAACACATGATCGAATTAACAGAATGCAGCTTTTCACAATGTTCTGTTGGCTGCTTCATTTGAAGCAAAGGCCACCAACGGTGGCAGGTCATGATTGTTCACAGCTGCTGTGCAACTACAACTTTGTGTAGGCCCTGAATGAACAGGCGGTAAAAGGTACTGGATGTCAGTAGTATGGCACAATGAAAAACGGGTGGTAACACTGCATGGTGTTAGGCAGAAGGGAGTTGATTTACTTGAAGGTGAGGGTCTGTCCACAGAAGTAGGTGGGAGCACTGGAATAAAGGACCCCACAGGTGGAGGAGTCGTTACGCATAGCCATATTCCTCCGGCTACTCAGGATGTACCCATCACTCCCTGGGCACCACTCTGCAAGTGAGGACACATGCACACAAAAGCACAGGGTTTGATTCTAAGTATTAAATAAATTTAAAAAAGAAAAAAAGAAAACCACCCTAATACTGAACCAAATCACACATAATGCAAAAACCATTTAAAATATACCTGTAATATTTTACTGAATTGGTACCTATCCACTCCATTTCACCTGAGCAGCATTTATACCTAACAGAAGCAAGTCACATATGTGACTAATGTGGACTGTACCCAATACGAAAGATCCAGCTGTAGTTCACACTTGCGCCAGGCTATGTACCATGTGGTGCCAGCGTTGTGTAGCCCGTCTGCGGTACACTCCAGGGACTCCACTCGGAGCGGCCATCCCCCCGCGCACACACGCGGAACAAGTGGTCTGTGTGCGGGTCCAGGTGCAACACCAGAAACTCTGAGTCCTTGCCGATGTAGGCGTCCTCGTACTGCGAAGCATTGCTACGGCGGAACTGCAGCCGGTAGTCCTGCACGGTGAAGTCTTCATCCACCTGCAGGCAGCCATGGCCACAGCAAAACATTTACATTCATTCAGCAGATTACAACAGTGCGTTACACCAACAGAGATCAGGATGCAGATGTGATTGTTCAGTCAATGCCATATACCACTGTATAAACCAACATATGTGACTAGCTGCATTGTTTTTTTTAAACAGAAAAACTTAGCACATATTTATGGAGCTCAGAGAAGATGTGACTCCAAAAGAAGTCATTTTTGAGACCCTTCCTGAATGTTGAGAGATCCAACAGTTCTGACAGAGGGAGGTCATTCCGCTACATCACAGCCAGAACCGCAAAAACAAAAAAGTTCTTGCTTTTGAATTTGGACCTCTTGTGCAGGGCACCACCAAGCGGCCAGAAGCGGAGGAGTATAGAGTCGTGAGCAATCAGATCTTGCATGAGTTCCAAGACATTCAGTGTCATGCAAGGAGAACAAGCCAAGAGCTCCTCCACTCCCCATTCTCCTATGGGAGTTATCAAACCTGTAATAAAACACCCCAGTACTATCTAACTTGTGTGCTCTTTCAGAACAATGCAGCTACAGGAAACTGGTATACTAATGCACAAAGGATTGAGAGGATGTTGCATCATCGTGACCGCTGGACTATAGATTTTGGCTCCTTAATCCTCTAATTATATTTCACAGGAGAACATGGGTTTTTTTCTGGAACAAATGGAAACAAGGTAAAATTTGATTACAAATGAACGTCTGAACAAGAATAGCTCGGAAAGCAGTTCTGCTGTCATCGCTCCTCTTAGGATGTTGTACAATATGGAGAAATAATTCAAACCATATAAGGCTGAAAACACACATTGAAAGAGATTATCTCTCTGTCATATACTGTATATATGTGACAGAGAGGTATATATGTATACACACACACACACACACACACACACACACACACACACACAGACAAGTATTTTTGCCTTATGGTGGCGTTTGGCTAAAACAGTTATGCAAAGAAACCTTTCAAATTCATTCAGGTGGAATCCTTTTAGGTTTGACATCCATGTCCTGGAGAAGTGTGTTATGTGATGCCCCATGTTTTTAAACTTCCTATTGAGCATGTGTATGTCATGTTTGTCTGAACCACAGCACTATTGGTAGTGTTGCTTTAGAACCCAGCACTTGTGACTGCCTCCAGGACAGCAGGCAGGCTCACCTTGCACCAGCGCACTAGCACACCCCCTGGCCTCTCCACCAGCTCCTCAATCTGCACAGGGGGATGTGAGGCTATGCTGCCATGACGGGCGATGCGCTCCGACACCGATGGAAGCAAGGAGTCATCCAGCTGGGCGGACAGACAGGGTACATCCACTAGAGCAGGTACCTCTGGCAAACTGAAATGCACATTTACCATTAATGAAACATATCACATACTGATCAAACTCCATGGTGGTTATGCCAAATTAGCAATGTTAATCTTGGTCTACGGCAACATAGCGACACAACAGTACCCACAGCCTAGGAGCTGTGAGGTTCGGATGTTGTTTTGAGCAGAGCTCGGAGTTTGCATGTCCTCCCCATGTCTACCCGGTATCATTACCCTTTGTTTCTTATTTTCCTGGTAGCAGAGAAGCAGAAAACAAAAATTACGACTAGAAAGCATATCTCTGTCAGACCAGTCTGCTTTCCAGACTGTTCCACAAATAAAACACACAAGTTCTGAATGTACCACAAGTGTGTACTCAGTCCTGATTAAGTTAAACAAGTTAACAGCTATATGTCCATAGTTTATCTGTATATGGATTCAGAGAATCCAGTTCCATCCTCCCTCCTATTTTAGTACCAGGGGACTTATCCTAAATTGCTCCAGTTAAAATTACTCAGCTGTATAAATGGGTGAATAATAAGTATCTTAGTGTTAAGATAATTTGGAGAAAAGCATCAGCTAAATGAATTAAGAATAACACGATTGAATCTATCTCAGTTGTGACATTACAGAGAAATTAACTGATGGTTGTGATTCTTTGGCACTGTCTATGGGACAGAAAGTACTTCTCCCATTTCGTCTTGTGCTAAGCATAATTAAGCTCTTTTACATAGTTAATTCATGTCCTGCAATTTTCTTAAATGTTCCCATGAGTTTATCCCATGAACGTATCTGGAAGTTGAACCCAACGTACTAAAAAATGCAATGTATTTTCGTGATATGCTGTAGTGGTTTTAACACAGGTATGAGGGATGGGTGTACTGTACTTCACTACAGTACAGTACATACTTATCTCTCACTCAATCAGATCAGCACACACACAGACACACACACACCTTACTGTGGATGACCAGGGAACCCATTGTGCTCAATCTCAAAATCACCATCAGGAAGTGTCTGTGTACACACACTGAGGACACCTCCTCTTGCTCCACGCCCTGCCAGGACGTACCAACACGGCTAAAAACACACAGTCACACCGGAAGGGTCACATGAGACCACCGGTGGCCTTTCCAATGTTATGCCAATGTTCTGGCTGAGCCCCAGTAGCCGACATCCTGGTCACTCCAGGGGCCGCACTCTTTGGCTCCTACCTGTCCAGCTGAATTTGAAGGGCCTTCTTTGTGAAGCTGCCCAGTTTGTCATCCTTCTCTCCGATGTTACAGCGGATTGCAGCCTCACCTGGGAGTGGGAAAGAAAGAGTTACTGAGTGACTCCAGCAGCTTGAGTAAAAACATTTTTTTACTATAGCAGTTTAAGGCAAATACCTTGGTCAAGGGTACTACAGCAAGAGGTGGGATTTAAACCTCAGTCTGAATAGAAATCAGCAGCCCTAACCACCACACCTTTTTAATATTTAATCAACTGAAATTTCACACTTGCTCAAACTCTTCGGTAGTCAGAGGCCTAGCCTGACACTGCAGATGCATTAAGCAGTGCAGATTATTCTTGGAGTTTCCACTCAAGGCCATTTCCTCACCCTCTCGGAGCAGCTCGTCTGCCGTGCTGACCCCATGCTCAATGAGCTTCTGGCAGTCATCCAGTGGACGAACACTGTCCTGCTCGATGGCATCCACCTCATCCAGCAGGGCCCCGAGGCGCTCATTCAACAGCCGCAGCACGCCTGCCTCCAGGTCCTGGAAGTGCCGTCGGAGGGCCTCACGGGTCTGGGTAGCGCTGCCTCGCACCTAGAGAGCACAGCGCACTGTGTGGGTGACCCAACCCTGACAACTCTAAAGGGCATCCTATAAGCCAGACTTTGTACCAGCTGTACATTCAAAAAAAAAAAAAAGTTCTATATTCTTGTACGTTCCTTTTTACTGCAGTCACCAGTCAAAAAAACATAAGATGAGGCTCATGGCTTTATGCCACACGAGTTAAATAACCGAGAATCCTGTACCCACACAGCTGGATAATTACTAAAACACATCTCAATGGAACAGCAGTAGATCTCCCTGTGGGATTGGATCCTGATCATTTTGGTCACTGAATCTCTCCTTGAAAAGGAATTTCCTTAAGGTTATTAAATGCTAAAATACCTACAACTGCAAGTACTTACAGACAAAAGTATTCTTTAGTAATTGTGAACATGAAAACGTGGGGCATGAGTGGGATGGGGCTGAATTTCTTGTGCTCATGATGTCCTTGCAAGGTAAAGTAATCCTCATATTCGATGAAAGACACATTTAACAACACAATATAAACAAAAGACGGGAACATCAGAACCGTGGCTGCCAAGAAGTCAGGTGCCAATCAAAATTCACAAAAAACACCGCAGAGTGTGTAATGACCTCACAAACAGCGTTGTGACAAGGAACTCATTGAGAGTGCTGTGCTGTCTATCTACTCAAGAAAGTTTTCACTTCTCCTCCCCCACACTTCCAGCTAAGAGAAAGGAGCCAAGTGACAGGAAGCGAGCGAGTTTTTCGAGAAAACAGCCTGTCACAGTGAGACGTTTCATACCTTCAGCTTCTCCCTTCAAAGTCCTTGGCTGAGGACATGTCACAGTACAACTACAACTCCCTGCAGCTACACGGAGTGACAAGAACTCCTTTCCAGCAGCCGGTCCTTCACAGACCACAGCTGCAGAAAAGTGAAAGCCGCCTTCATTGAAATACAACGTAATCGTTAGCAAAGGGGGCCATCCAAAGCAGTGCAGACGGCCTCCCCAGCCTCCTGGTGGCTGGTTGGGTGGGCACAGCTTCTGCCTACCCAACGGGGTTGCCTGTTGCATAAACGTGCTGCTGTGGACACTTGTCTTCCTCACCCCCTTTCTCCTGGGGTTACAGTAACGAGGCCCGGGCAGTCTGTGCAATCCGGGGGGTGGGATGGGGGTGCTTCCCGGCACAGGGAAACGGGAGAGGAAGACAGAGAGGCTGGGGCTGCACTGATAAAGGAGGAGAGGATGACTCGATAAGCAGGAAAAAAAACAAAACCAAAGGGAAGTGTAGCAGACTGCATCAGTGTCTGGGGTCTGGGGTCTGGCCCACCCTGCATCAGGTCCAGGAAATGGCAGCCGGGAGTCATCAGCACTGTGCACTCCACAGCATCACTGCACAGTTCCTATCAGCAGCATCTCTCAAAGCAATCTCCTGGGACCAGCCGCTTTGTGCGTGCACACGCGCACTTGTGTGTGGGTGTGTAGAGCAGTTCCACACGCTGGATCCTACGGCTCCCTTTCCGCCCAGGGATCAGGTTACAAGCGGGCTTTCAGGGGAACGTGCAGGATCACACCGACTCACCAGCGAGACAATGTGGGGCTTCCTCTTCAGACTGCTCTCACGTTGCTGGTGGAGACAGTGACCACAGACTCACAAAGGCTGTAAGCATACGTGCCTTGCGGCCTCAATCGGAGCAGACAACAACTGGGCAAGCAGGGGATCAGCACAGAGGGGTGGGGCATGGAGAATAGTTTTCTAGGGCCCCGCAGCCCAAAAATCAAGGAAAGCAGATTTAAGTACGGAAGCTACATGTTCATGCAGTACAATCTGAACACAGTGCACAACCCAGTTGCTAGGGGCTAAGTGAGGTCTTACAACACACCCAACTTCACAAAGCATCCTTTTCTATAAGACTTCCTTATGTAAGACGACAATATTTTCATGAAGAAATCTAACACAGAATGTTAAGATGCCCTGACAAATGTAAAGAAAGTAAATCCTGAAATCTAATAATTATAAAACTGGAGTCTTGTGCAGGGTGTATCATGGGTTATGCCTTATGTTTCCAGGACTGGTTGTGCACCACCAAAAGGCAAGTGGTGACTGATGACGGGCCATAATGGACAGACAGACAACAAGAATACCAGTGTGTGCTTAAAAATGATCCCAAAAGTGTGGGATTCCACAAGGAAAAAAAAAAAAAAAACCACTGGCAGGAGGTTCAGAATAATAGTGGATAAAGTGCCATTACAGCACTTCAACATCACTCTTTAACTGCACTCCATCAATTTCATTGTCAGATATTAAAAGTGCTTCTCCTGAGCATCAGGATCCTGTATCATAGTTTTATTCCGCTTCAAGTATTTTCCATCTGGCATCTGGTGGAAAAAGCCATGTTCCAAGGTAGGGAGAGGAACTGCCTAGGATTCACTTCACATTTGCCTGCATCGAGTGATTTTTCAGCTCTGTGAATGATTAGCTGCAAGTGATGAGTACAGCATCATCGCTCCAACGTGGTGCCAGTTCAGGAAACGGAAGAGCACATCAGACGCCCGTTGCTCAAAGCAGTCACAAGGCTGCTACAACCACATATACTAGATTTAAAGCAACGGCAGTAAATCTAATTTTTTCTTAATTTTTCCATTTTTTTTTTTTAAAAAAAAAGTATCACTTCCATGGCATCTGTCTGACGTACTGAGATTAGGAGCCATGGTCAACCCTACCTCCTTTCAGAGGAACAGGAAGTAGCAACGTTGTTTACGTGCAGAGAGTGAGCGGGACGTTCGGCGCTGGGCAGGGGGAGGGGCAGGAGTGTCTCAGGACAGAACGCCAGAAACTCCATGGGCTTAAAGGCTTTCAGTGTCATCCTTAGGCTTAGGCAGCACTGCTTCCCTCAGCCATCCAAACAATCTGCTGCACTCTTCATCCAAGATCTTACGCCAAAATTGCAGCAAAACGTTCAATGCTGAATGTCAACCTTTCCGCCTCACCATAAAATGCCAACCGCTCTGCGCATTTCACCTCACGGGCACCATCCCAAACACTGCGGGCCTGCGAGGGCCGCTCACGTGGTGGCGAGCATGCTACGTCCGTGCACAGCTGGGGTTGATGGGTGGGGCACAGCCATACCTGTTTCCGTGCCTGGTTGAGACCATGCAGGCGCTGCTGCAGCTCGGCCCTGTAGTTCTGTGCCGCCTCGATGTTCTCCTTGGCCTCCTGCAGCAACGCTTCCACCTCGATCGACATTCTTTGGAGGACAGAGATTTCAATCAGAATATGGACTAAAACCAAAAGAGCAGCTCAGCAGTTGCAAAGAGTTTTTACATCCCTCCCATCAAGTGCAGGTTATGCACTATTCTGTAACAATCACACACTATAACAATTACACCAGCATTGTTATGAGTCCCCCCTCACACAAAACAAGAGTAAACCAAGTGGAGGAAGAGAGGTCCACTTCTTCGTCAGAAGGGGGCAAGTGAACTGAGCACTTTGGGCTCCACAGACAGGCTCAAGGCACAAAATCTCAAAGGCCCAAGTTCACTTAACAGTCAGGATCCCACTGCAACATCCCACTGGCCTGTGGCCATGTACTGCATGAGTTAATCCCAGATTTGAGCTTCCGCCAGAAATATAATTACATCAAGAATCATGATTTGCCATTTCCTTCGGCAGTTTTTCTTAATGATCTCCCAACCCAACTTTCACTTTTGCTTTTCTACAAACGATTCTGCTCTCGAATCGAACGTGTTGGACATTTCAGCCACATCAGTTTGAACTGCACAAAGCTTTAGGAGATGAGCACAGCAAGCCAGCAGCTTTGGCTCATCTTGATGCCATTTCTGTCCACATGCATATTTGCAGACTTGCACAAAATGAGGGAAATTCCTACAAGTATCTACGCTGCTGAGCCTACGATACAACTCCACTACAAAGGCGTTGTGTCCCGGACTTCCTTCCTTTAGTATATTCAAATGCAAGCTAAACGTCAGTAACGAATGGTACTGTGAACAAATGATCGTGTCAGTGATCAGCCATCAACACATCAGTGTCATTTCTGCATGGCTCTCCTGAGGTCAGAAGAATAGCTTGCTTTCACTGCATAGGGGTCGTCTCTTGCCTTTCACCAGGTGTGAATCTTTCTCCAGTTAATGTGGCTCCTGACTGCTGCTCCATCAGGTTTACAGCACCCCAACATGATAACCATGATTCATTCAAGAGTGGGGGAGGCCAAGAATGTCAGCCAAACACATGAGAGCACAGGACAGGAGCACCGGCACTTTACAACACCTCTGGACCAACGTTTACAAAGATGTCCACAGGAAGTGACCCGACCTGTGTAACCATGGTTACAAACTCCAAAGGACAAATGGTGGAATGCTGTTGCCTCTGCTGTGAAACCTGATGGCAGTTTGAAATTAAAATGCGGAAGCGCAGAGCAGCAGTAAACCACCATCTCAATGAGACACACACACACACACACACACACACACACACACACACACACACACACACACACAGCGAGCACTCTGAGATGTCTTCACAAATACCTTACAAGGCAGTGAGAGGCCGGAAGAGCAGACAGTATCATCTGAAAACACAAACCACTTCCTCTGCACTCAGGACAGCAACAAGACCATAGCTGGCACAGCACGGGTCCAGCAGCCTCCTAACCTGACTGGCTCCCACTGTTTCAATCACATTTACAATCTTAATTAACAGCCTTTACGCCCTTTCCACAGCACATGCAAGTGTTGGCTTTATCATCTCCTCCTACAAGCTACACCATTTACATTTATTCAGTCAGCAGACGTCTTTCTCCAAAACAATGTAAACACTCCAGGTAAACAACAGCGCACTTTGCAGCCATGAAGCATATTAGACAGACACACAGACACTTTCTGAACCGCTTGTCCCATACGGGGTTGCGGGGAACCGGAGCCTAACCCAGCAACACAGGGCGTAAGGCTGGAGGGAGAGGGGACACACCCAGGACGGGACGCCAGTCCATCGCAAGGCACCCCAAGCGGGATTTGAACCCCAGACCCACTGGAGAGCAGGACCCGGTCCAACCCACTGCGCAACCGCTCCCCCCCTTAAGATAGACACAACTGTCTGTATCTAAAGCAGTTAGCTTGTCCAATACCACCATTTTTTGTCAGTGCAAATAACTTGATTAGCCGCACGTAGTATTGACACCGAAAAGAAATCATCCCGACAAATGCAAATTTTTGGAGATGTCAAATTAACAAAGAAGTGGGTCTGAAAGATATTACTTTTGAGACCATCCTAAAAAGCTGGTAGGGATTCAGCAGTGCTGAAGGAGCTCATTCCACACTGGAGCCAAAACTGATAACCTATAGGCTTTGCAATTATGATCTATTATGTATGGGACCTCCAAGCAGCCAGATGTGGGATATTCAATTAAACACAGCAACCACAGCTTGTGTAACACAGTATCAACTTGCTCCATACAGAGGTGCCTGCCTACACATCGGCACGAGCAATTCTTATTGTTTTGCTATGCCAAGTTCCATAAGAGCAGACAGCTGTACAATTAACCCCTCGACTGGGTGCAGTGGACAGGTCATATTCACACTCCACATTCCTCCCTGCTAAAAATGCCTATAACAGAGCCACTGACTCAGTACAAAGGAGTCAGAATGCAGGCAACATATGGAACTAAATAACTCATCTCACTGCAAACCAAAAGCAACACGAGGTTGAGAATTTAAGCCGATGCAACTGCCACTTCTGTCATAACTGCCAAGCTGTTTCCTCCCGACGGCAAATAAACGAGTCAGTTAATGACTCAAGACAGTACACATCCCCCTAACTTTGACCGTAAACAAAAACCATTTTTACTTTTTTCCGGTTCTGTCTTTTTCCATCCTCAACAGCCCACTCAGTCTTGAAGACAAGGGGCCAGCGTTACCAAGCTTTTGTGCTTGTGCAAGATGCGCACCATCTTTCCACGTATTGTAATACAATGTAATAAATAAAACAAATACTAGAACTACAATATCAAAGAAATCATGAAACAGGAGAAAGCTTATGAATTTATTTTAGACTTTTACTTCTTATTCTACGGGGGGTGCGGTGGCGCAGCAGGCTTCACCGGGTCCTGCTCTCCGTTAGGCCTGGGGTTCGAGCCCTGCTTGGGGTGCCCTGTGACAGACTGGTGTCCTGTCCTGTGTGTGTCCCCTCCCGCTCCAGCCTTGTGCCCTGTGTTCCTGGGTCAGGCTCCGCGATCCCGCTCGGGACAACCGGTTTCAGACTGTGTGTTTCTCATTCCTTTGGAAAGGGAAAAAACACCAACTTTTGTGCCAGTCCGAAAGAATAATAAACCTGACCCAGGGTGTTTCACATTTAGCTGACGCGTTTCTCCAAAGCGACTTACAACATTAAGCTACTTTACAGATATTTAGCTGTTTATAGAGCTGGGTAGTTTTACTGGAGCAATTCAAGGAAAGTACCTTACCCAAGGGTACCAGAGCAGAAGATGAGATTTGAACCTGTGACCTTTGTGTCCAAAAGCAGTTATTCCAACCACTATGCTAACCAGTTTTCTCCAGCAACAAACTCTCCACCAAGTCATCTGCCTGTGTTTTACAGGCCAAATGTACAAGGACACCCAAAAAAAGCACAAACCCCTGGCTAAAGGTCCAAGATGTATCAAACTTTAAACACTCACCAATACCAAACAGGTGAAAATATTTTTCTCAAATAAAATTACAGTTTTTAAAGTCTGCAGAGGTAAGACAACCCACCACGTGAACCAACACAAAGCACTACAAATATATTTTAAACAGCAAAGCATCCAAGGTTTCTCTAGTGCAAACTAAGTAAAGAGAACAAGCACAAATCAAAGAGTCTACTTGCAGCAGGGACTGTGAACTACAGTAACTGTCAACTCAGACAGGCCCCTTAACCTGTGAACAAAAGATAGTCAAACACCGGCTAGCTTGACCGGTCAGCTTCATCATGACTGCACGGCCAGCGTTGCGGGCCTAGGACCATGAGCAGATACCCCAGTCCTTCTTCCTAGCATCACATCACCTGCAGGAGAGGCGTACAGCTCAGGTTTCCCATGGAGACTCCCCGCCATTTCAGAAAAGTACATGAACAACAATAACACAACACTGTAGCCAGTCCCTGTCTCCACCACCAACAAAACTGACCGAAGTAACACTACACCAACATGATCCACATTTTGTAGCAGAGCAACACCAGCCATGACAGATAAGATGAAGAATACAACTGCATTCTTGGCTTACCATAGAGCAGTATCAGCATTTTTCTCAAATATCACATAACAGTTATTTTATTATGGCTGCCGCTGCACTGTAATGTCATCCCGTCACCGTCAACAACCGCTTGTCCCGAGTGGAGTCACGGCGAGCCGGAGCCAACCTGGCACCACGGGGCATAAGGCTGAAGGGGGAGGGGACACACCCAGGACGGGACGCCAGGCCATCACAAGGCAGGTACCCCAAGTAGGACTCGAACCCCAGGCCCACCAAAGACCAGAACCCAGCTAAACCCACCACACAACCCATAATGTTGGTCCCTCTCAGTGGGAATTACCTCAAGGCAGCAGTGCACTAATCCAGTCTTTTTTTTTTTTTTTTTTTTTAAAAATTAATAATTACTGCCTTACTTGAAAAACTGTGAAAAAGGATTTACCCACTACAAAAACTCCTTTCGAAGCAAAGAGAACCAAGGAGAGAACACACCTGATGGGCAGGTGAAGAAGTGCATCTCCAAACTGTAGCCAAGTCAGAAGGTGACCACAGGTCTGAATTTTTCTCAGTGGGGGGAAATTCTAACAACTGCTCAGTTTACAAGGCAATTAGCTGATTTCAGAACTAACATTTATTTAAAAAAATAAGAATTTTGTTATCAGGAGTCATCTATCCTGCGTTTTACACCTACTCAGGCGATGAACATCTAGTCTAGTGGAAAGTAACAACTAGGTTTACTTAAGTTAAGAATCACACCTCTGCAGCTATGTCTCTTTCTCTAATGTAATGTACAAATTGTATTATCGCTGAGATGTACGTCGCTTTGGAGAAAAGCGTCTGCTAAATGAGCAAATAATGTAAAATGGCAGGTACTGTGTGACGCCTAACCGATTCTTTCGTCAGACAGAGGGATAACATCTCCATGATGAAATGATGGCTTTAGACCAGCCATTTATCATTTTGAGTTTCTCCAAAACGACTTACAGTGAGTGTTAGGGTACAATTATTTACCAATTTATATACAGCTGAGTAATTTTACTAAAATTATTTAGGAAAATGCCTTACTCAAGAGTACTACAGCCAGACGTGGGAATCGAACCCGCGACCTCGCGAACCAAAAGCAACGGCGCTACCCACTAGGCTACTCATTCCATTGTCCTCATACAAATGACACACATTAGAATCACGCGTCTGCTTCTCTCAGTCTCTCTAATTCACACTTCGTCTTTTCTGAGAGATCCGTACATCCTTAAACTTGCGTCTGCTAAATGTATATGCGTACAAACCACAAAAACACCCGTACAGCATTATCATGGAATTACCAGTCTAAGCGATAGGTTGTTGTGTATGCTATAATCTTAGCTAAGAATATCAGTAGAACTGTGCAATTTTATTATTATTATTATTATTATTATTAACAGTAGTAGCAGCCTGGTCCAGAGTTTTTGAGCAGTGAGTCGCAGTGTACAGTACGAGTCTGAACCTAGTTTGGCGAACATGCCCAAACTCGCACCAACTGTGAGCTTCCGCAATAATATCGTTTGACTTTTTCGTACCACCGCGTTTCGTATTGCTAGTTTGTACATTCAAATTAAAATAACGCGATCTCGTCATCTTTCCAACCGGCCGGGGCTCGCCGGGAGAATTTGGTTATGAAAACAGGCAGAACTTCCTAACTAACCAACGCAAAACCGCTCTTCACTGTTCCACACCACCATCCTTCGATTACTGTTTAACCGAAAGTGTTGTACTCCTGCCTCCAAGAGTTTACACATTAAAAAGAATGTAATTACCTGCCACGAGCTCACTCCCCGACCATGCTGCGAGCTTTAAGAGTTGACGAGTCTTCTTTCGGGGCTCGCAGCGTTAAAGTTGAGCGCAAAATAATGCCTGTCAATCATATTGCAATCTCCAATAATAATTTAGAAATTAGCCTTAACTTTGAGTGACAACACGAATATCCAATCAACATTGGGCTGTGACGTATAGGGCAGTACCCTTGAGGTCCTTGTGCGCTGTTGGAAACGTGCGAGCAGATTCACGCCCTGAGTGTGATTATTTCGAGCCATGAAGATACGACATAAACACACGTTTTAGAAATATTTACTGTATTTCCAAATTATATTGTAATAGTGTGACCAGGACTGTTAGCTGGGCTCTTAGAGTCAGTGATAAGCTATTAAGGTTTCTGCAGAAAAGCTGTGCGACACCAAGAAGTTCTTGAAGAATAATCACTTCTAGTTCTACACAACCCTATTGGTCTTTGGGATTCTTACTGCTCAAGTCATGGAATGTGGGATTATCATTCTCTTCAGTTGCAGTTTTGGCATTTGAGTTTTGCATACCTCTTTTACGTGACATATCCGATAACCGAAAAGCTTTAGCCACGTGCTTATTTTTATTCAAACATATATGCAGGGGTACTGGGTTTTCAGCTCTTTTAAAAGGTTACGCATGCAGAATATTCGAGTCGTTGTAGCCACTGAAACCCAGTACGTAAAAGGGTTAATAAGAAACACCATACACGCCCCAGTTCCACCAAACGTACTTCTCCACAACAAGACGGCGGTAAAGTGTTTTTAGTTCCGGGTTCCTTCCGGACGCAGGGAAAATGGGGCTCGGGGACATTCATGATAACGGCTGTAATACGTCGCTCGCGTTTTTACCAATGATAACAGGAACCCCCAGACCGATGCCATACAACAGTACTAAAAACCCACTTCCGAAAAACCACTCTCGCGTCCCTGAAGAATAATCATTAATGCCACTAACGTCATTGGCCATTCTGCAATCCGATTGGCTGGGACTGTCGGTGCAAAGGTCACCTGTGTTTGGCGCCATTTGTCCGAGCCGACAGAAGAAATGTCGAAATTCGGCGCTCTTTTTAAATGCTGCTGGATATTATTACCTTATATTTAATGAAAATGTTTATATATCTGTGCTAAGACATAGGTGGGAGGCGGTTTACATGACTAATGTTCTAATTACTATACTATTACTGTATTTATTTGTTTCCTTTCGATGAATGTGTGGCACCAGTCACTGTGACCAGCAGCAGTAGCCGGTAATTTTTAATTAAAAAAAAAAAAAAAAAATACATGTGTTATTATTAGAACAGGAAATTTATAATTTACTGTGATACTACAATGCGGACTGAGTAATTGGTTACATTTTTAATATGCTTTTGTTTAGTCGTGTAGCAGGCGAGACGCTGTCACATCTCTTCTTGACATTCACATGAGATCTGTTTTGAATTGAATGTTGTTGAATTACATCGCTTTTTTGTTGCGTTACCGTCATGGTTATTTCTTCCCGCATGCTGAAATAGGAGTTTGGTAAGTAATCATCTTTCCATGGCAGTTTTACTGTTGTTTTTGTAAATGTAAGTGCTTCGGCTATTTAGCGATAGCTTGTAATGTAATCATGATAATGTTTTTGTATAAATAAATAGCATTGATTAAGTACTGTTGTTAACTGCCTTGTTTTTGCTTTTAAGTCCTCTAGATATGTGTTGATCTGTGAAAACACTATTTGATATGACATGTATTTAGGTCATTTTTATGATTTGAATTTATGGTGTGAAGTTGCTGTTCACTTTCTTTCATTGACCAAGATATAATAGGGATCTGTCACTTTACCATAAAATGACCTGACACTTTCAACACAAACTGACCCAGCTCTGTTTTACACTAAACTGATCCAACACTTTGTTTCACAATAAACTGGTTTGACAACCTTGTTTCAGGAGCTTGTTTGGAAAGCTATGGCCAGTCTCGTTGCTATGGCTTCTGTGACTGAAGACTTTGAGACACAGGTACTTTTGTGTTGTTTTCTGATGAGGTCCTTGTCATTGATGATGGGTTATCTGTTGTGTAAACAAAGAAAATGCTGTTTTTGTTTTGTTTTTGTCTTTGTACTTTTAAAAAGTATAATAAATGTTTTCCCATTTTCTTCACTTTGTTACAATATGTTTATTATGTGTATTGTAAAAGTTTAAAAGTTTGAGTCCACTTGGTGGAATTTAGTTTTTTCTGAGATTTTCAGTTAAGTTTTTAATCAGACAATCAGCTGACATTTCTCCTGAGCATTTCTGCAAAAATTCCCAGATATTTAAGACTCTTGTGGGTTCCTTTGTTTTCACTTATCTTTCCAGTTTGTTCCATGCAAGCATTACTCCAGTGTACTCGGTCTTTGGACTGGTAATATATGTGTTAAAAATAGAGGGTTTTAAATACATTGTATTTCATTAAACATAGCACGGATGTACATAAAACTATAATACGCCTCCTTTGACTTTTTTGACAGCCATGCAAGAAAGAAAGAAAAGATGGCGAGACTTCTTCTGTTAAGACAATCACAAACTACTTTCAGCCAGTGCCTAAGCCTACAGAGAAGCCATTCTCACCCCCTAAGCCCAATAACATCTTAGATTACTTTAGGAAGACGGGTAGCACTCTGGAGAAGACTGACATTTCTGATCTGGCCAAAGAGAACAGGAAGAGTCCCTCTGAATTACAAGATTGCAGAGAAACTGCTGTAAAGTCAGTCAAGATCGGGCGTCTCAAAAGAAGTAAAAGGCTGAGTAAAAAACTTTCTTTCAGTAGAGGAGCAAAAGATCTTGAGACAGAAGGCCCATCAGAAGTCATAAGAGTGTCAGAGTCAGATTTTTCCAGTGATGGGCAGCTATCAGTAGGTGACATGAAGAGGAGTTCTACAGTATTTGGCAGTGACACCGCCACTTTTCTGGCTCAGATCAGCACTGAGGCTATAGATGGACAAGAGTCTCTTCATGATGAGACTTTCATAGTGACAGACACATGTTCAGAAAAGAAACCTCAAGAGAATTCAGACAGAAAAGGTTCTGTGAATCAGAAGGCCAAAAGTCTACTGGACACCACAGCGAGTCTGGAATCTACAAAAAGTGGTGGGAAAAAGAGCAAATACACTAAGGCTGACTGCAAGCCTGATGCCGTGTTGCCAAAGCAGGATTTGCTTAAAGCTCAGGAACCTGATCGCTCCCTCTCTGACAGAAACCTGGAGGCTAATGTGGACAAGGCCTCTCCACTGAATGACAGCACTGTGACCATCTCATTTGAGGAGTTTCTTCAAAGTCAAAATCAGGATGATGGTAGTTCCAGTTTTGACACCAGTGACCATATCAATGAGGTGTCAAATACTACTAGTGAGGAGTTCAGTTCCCAAAAAGTGTCACCTCGTACCCTCACTATCCAGGCAGAGGTGCACCCTGTCTCTCCAGAACATGAAATGGTTAACCCCAGAATGAGGCAACTGGCATCCATATTCACCAGGAGATTGGTGCAAAGTGGTAAAGGGAGTAACTCAAAGAGCCCTAGCCATCCTTGGGAAGATGCAGATATTCAGCCTACTCCTAAGCGAAAGTCTAATGTGGTGCTGCAAGAGGAGGACCTGGTGCTGGCTGTCATTGAGGCTGGCTCCACGCCCAAGTGCACCCAAACAGAGAGGAAACAGTTCATGAATGCATTCAAGCAGCCTACTTTAGAGGCTGGCAAAGCAAAACTCAGGAAGGGTCCTTCCAAACAGGAAGCGGCAAATAACAAAACTGTCATGCTTCCTGAAGAAGAGACTCTGACCTGCAAGAAGGTTTCAAAAGAAGAAAAGGCCCAGCTCGAGGATGTTTTGTTTCGAAAGAAGGGACACAACAAGCTTCAGAGGGGAGGCAAGAAAAAGGCAGGAGAAGAATCCCCACTTCTCCTCCCAGCTTCTGAAGAAAAGGCAGTATCAGAGGGAGGTGGAAAGGCTGAATGTCCTGATACTGCTGGGGATCATACCATCGCTCCTGTAGAGACCACAGCTCTCCGGAGGTCTACCAGAGGGAGAGCACAAGAAATGACCTCTGAGCAAAGCACACCCACGCAATCTCCCATGACAAGGAGCTGCAATAGATTGAAAAATCAGCAGAAAGGTAAAGAACCCTCCCAGGGCAGTCTCACAGTCACAGCCACACCCAAGAGACACCTGAGCAAGCACAGGATGTACAGAGTAGAGATGCTCTCTCCTCCAGATGGTAATAGCAGCCCAATAAGGTGAGTCTGTTATTTTGTCCAGTGAAATATCCAGTTAGATTTATAAAATGGATAAAATAGCTTTTTCATATTTGATGTACTAAGTAACAGAGTAATGCTTATTAATACATGTGTGTTTTCTTCTGCAATATGTTTGTTTTGTTTTAGGATGAGGTTCCAATATGTATCTGAACAAAAGTCTGGTGATGCAAGTGATTTTGAAATACAAAGTCCTTTAGTTATTCAGGTAAATTTATTTCAAAGATTATTACGCATTTTCAGTTTGCAAAAACATCTTAACTGAAACTTTGATCTTTATGTTTTTAATGTAATCTAGAAATCAGGTCCATCCAAGAGCAGAAAACAGGCTAAAAAGTTGGTTGAGAAAGCAAAGGCTCTCCAACAGAATAAGAATGCAGCAGCTGCAGATAATAAATGTACCTTACGACGCTCCACGAGAAGTGCAAACCTCCAGAGGAATTCTCATTCTGATAACAAGGTATTGAAACATTTTCGATAGGGAGAAGTCATTTTTTTTCCAGCTGTTTGAAATGTAGCTCCTTTTTCAGCTGCATATAATGTATTCTGTGGTCTCCTTGACATAACTAACCTTTCATTGTTTATCATTTAAAGTGATTGTTATTGGTATTTATATTTTTAACAATAAATAAATGAAAGAAGCTATGATACTGTTTGCCGTGATACTGGATGGAGATTAGTCTGTTTGTTCCTAGGACTCTGTGGTGTGTTTGGAAGAAAAACAGGAGGGCTCTAGTCCAACTGTCAACAAAAAGGTCAAAGGTCAAAAACAGCTGCGCACTTTGAATGAGGTTTTGGGGAAAAAAGCAACAAAGGGCTCTATAGGTACCGAAACAGTGCTCAATGTTTCTTCACATGCATCGTGAAAGTTAAAAATGATTTCCACAACCTTTTGAGTAAATTGCTTTTATTTGTTTGTAGTTTCCAAGATTGCTCCTGTGTTTCTTGGGAAAAAGATGCAGAAACCCGCTGCAGTAATCTCAATATTTGATGAGAGCAGGTAATGTCAAAGTTCTTTTAATTCTTCATTCAGTATGAGTCAATTTTTTGGTCAACTTTTTCTTATCTTAAATGGTTATTTTTTAAAATTATGTAAATGGATGTATCTGTTGATCCCATTGACAATGGCTTTTAACAGTTTCATTTTTACAAAGCCCATCTGCTTGTTCACAGCTTAAACTAGACTTTGCCACAGAGCCCAAACTCACAGGCCATTTTGTAACACTTCTCCCTTTCTTGTCCCTCTGCAGTTGTGATTGGTCAGAGAATTCCCAGGACGATGAACATTTCAGAGCCCGGAGGGAGTTCCTGAAGAGCGGCCTTCCAGAGTCATTCAAAAAACAGATTGCTAGGACTGCAGCCAGTCGAGATGCCTACTCCACAGCCTGCACCTCCTTCCAGCCTGTTGTGCACGTGCTACAGAGGTCCCCAGGTAAGACAACTTTGCTTTTGCTTTTCAGCTATTAACTGTTTTATAGTGTTTATATATACTATAAATATTGTTCTAAAACCAACTGCTCTGTGGACCTTTAGTCCTGACATGGAAGTTAAGTTTTGTTTCCTGCTTTGTTTTCTCTGTTCAGGCTGTCCTCTTTGGAATCTTCCATGGCCTGGATCTCTCAAACAACTGGAAAAAGCACGCTTTGATGTCTCAAAACCTGTTCTGTCCCTGGGACAGACGCATTACACTAAGACTCAGCCTACCTCAAGAGCCAACATCAACAAGGTACATGAGACCTGGCCGTAGTACTACCCAAAACAGAGGTAGACCTTTTTGGTTTGAGAAGTCCATTGGCCACCTGTTATTGTCTTTTTTGGTTGTCTAGCTTTTCTGAAGAGTACTGTTGTGTGACACCTGGATTTCTTAGCAAGTCCCCGTGATACACAGGGCACCGGCTGGAGGGAGGAATTCTCAGAGCCTGTCCGAAAGTGCCTTGTGGAAGAGGTCAGAGCGTCCAACCCACAGTTCCCAGTCCAGAAGTTTCTTGCCTGGTTTCTAAAGAGGCGTGCTGAACACCTTTTACAGTGTGCAGTCTCAGGTGAGTTAATCTTAAATTCATTGCCCAGAAAGCCTTAGCAAACCCTTGAGAATGAGAGAGCGCACTGAGATCTATTTGTAAATGGCCAGTGGACAGAAATGTGATCATATACTGTTAGGATTACTGTTCCTAACATTCAGGTGTATGACTCCTCTCCTAGAAATGAAGAACATGGACCAGTATTTTTGGTGAAACATGTTTTAATGTTTTGCATGGATTCCAGCAGCAGGTAGTGTAGTGGATATAGATTTGCAAATAGGTTACTGAATTGAGTCCAGGGATGACCCAATGTGTTGTACCCCTGAGGAAAGTCATTAACCTGAAGTAATCCCAAATAATTAAGCAAGAAAATTTCGTAATTTTCCAGTTACTTTAAATAAATCGTCTAAGTAACAAAAGAGATGCAGAGGTTTTTATAATGGATATTCAGTATTTTGAACGTCTTTGTTAAATCTTGTATTTTGATTTTTATCTAGATATATTTTGTAGACTTGTACATTCACCTTTGTTCCTTTCATCTCTAGAGCCAGACAAGAGTCACAAAGCTGTCAGTACTCCTGCCCTCCCTGAGCCTGCTGGAAGGAAGCGGAAGCGTGGGTCACAAAACGATGGAAAAGTTGGAGGCACTAAGCGTCGACGGTCCAGCCGAGGGGATCCCATTGTCATTGAGGATAATTCTGCAAAGGAAGACGCAACTTCTATTGGAAGTCGGCTGAGCCGAAGTCGCACGCAGAGGAAGCAAGAGACTGGAGGCCTAGTTTCAGGGAGCACACCTGTTCAGAATTGTTCTGCAATAGTGCTTGATGATAGTCTGCCTCCACCAGAGAATTTTCAGAAAGGAGGTATTGCTATGACCCTTGAAATCCAAACATACCTAGGATCTTCCCTTAAATGTATATGATTTCGGAATCTATGTACCATACCTTAAAATGTTCTTTGAAAGTCTGGATTGACAAACATTTTTCTTTCCATAAGGAACCTTTATCCTATAAAGGCTTGTATCTACACAGTAGTGTCAAAATGCATGAAGATCTCCAGTAGTTGCTTTTCAGAATTCTTTTTGGTTTGCGTTCATTCCTTATTCCCTTTCTGTAGGCTTTATGAAGGAGGATGTGCTGTGGACGGAGAAATATCAGCCACAGCACTCCAGTGAGGTCATTGGGAACATGGCTGCCGTGAGGAAACTTCACAGGTGAGGGCTACCTTTAAGGGTGTTCCAGTGAAGTTTGTCTGGGAGTACATGTCCTGGTATCTTCATAATGGGTTATTTCATTATTATAAAATATTACTGTGATATGGGATTATTACATAAAATATTTTTATCCAAATCTTACATATTTAAGTTGGGGCGTGATAGTGCAGCGGGCTTGGCTGGGTCCAGCTCTCTGGTGGGTCTGGGGTTCAAGTCCTGTTTGGAGTGCCTTGCGATGGACTGGCATCCCGTCCAGGGTGTGTCCCCTCCCACTTTGGCCTTACACCCTGTATTGCCGAGTTAGGCTCCGGTTTGCCGCGACCCTGCTTAGGACAAGCGATTTCAGCCTGTGTGTGTGTGTGGCGTGTGTGCGCGCACGCTTATATACTTTAATATTGACTGTCATATTGCCGCAATGCTCTGCAACTTGAATAACAAACCTAGTTTTTAAACCCCAGGTTACTTGCTGTCCTTTTCATTACTGTGTAAATGCTGTCCTATCATGTTTTTGTTACAACACCTATTTGAGGTTGAGTACATCTGTTAACATCTGTCATTCATGTGGTGTTAAACAGCTGGTTAAAGGAGTGGAAGCAGAGGGCTGACAGTGAAGAGGGGAGAAACCAAAGGGACAAGAAACGTGGGGATAACAGCAATGGTAGGGTGACTCCTAGCGGCCATGGGCATGGTGTCAAAGCATGTTCAACTCAGAGTGTTTATTGATTTTATATAAGTGTAACAATCTGAAATGTCTCATTCATAGATCATCCCTCTGTCTTTGCAGTAAATTCTTCCTTCCATATTTCTGGTATGTTGACTGCTATTTGTGGGTTGCTCTCGCAGATTCTTGGGATTGTGGCGACTTCCAGGGGGAGGAAGCACTGGAGATAGGCGAGGACCCACTGTGCAATACACTCCTGATCACAGGTCCCCCAGGGGTGGGGAAAACAGCTGCAGTGTATGCCTGCGCTCAGGAGCTAGGCTTCAAGGTGCCTGCTTGTAGATCTCTGTACTGTTACCTGTCTGTCACCAGACCTTTCTCCTCACTATCACCTGTGCACAGTGGCACAGAATGTCAGAGATACACGTAGCGCTCAGAACCTGCTTGATTGTAAATCTTAACACATGATTGTGTAAACAGACACTGGTTAGCCTCAGTGCGATGTGAGTCTGTTGGTGAATGTGTTTGAGCTGACACCTGTTCTACTGTGAAGGAATATTCATTTTTGCCCTCTTTAGGTTTTTGAGGTGAATGCATCATCTCAGCGCAGTGGGCGTCAGATCCTGTCCCAACTGAAAGAAGCTACGCAGTCCCACCAGGTGGACCTCCAGGGAGTTGGGGCTCTGAAGCCATCCTATTTCAACAGCCAGAGCAACAGCTCCACCAGAAGTGGCACTTCTCCAAGTGAGTGAGCATGTTTCTCCCTCTTGTTTATCATGAGGACATTCTTGATGTCCGGGGCTTTTCTGCTGAGTAGGGGAGTTTCTTTAATTCAGTGTTGACATCATCCAGCTTTGCAAAATTAACTTTTATACCGCTTAAATTGATTTCCACAAAGTTCATTCGATCAGACAGGTCTTTTATAGTGCGTGTCTCTCTTGACCAGCATCTAACTCTAACATGTCATCACTTAACACTTTCATTCAAGCTGCCAGATGTACATCTGAAGGCAAACTAGTACAAATGTTGATAGAATGGAGAGGAAGAGCCCAAATTCCTCCCTCTTTCTCCATAACTGTAGATTGTGTACTCTGAGTCAAGTTTTTTCTCAACTGGCTTTTCAGTGTTCTCAGATCATTTTTGCTTTCTGAAGGTGTGATGAGGAAAAATTTGAATAATCCTTGCCTTCCTAGGTACAAGACATGCTGGATTCCATTGATTTAAATGGCTTGAAACCGATATTAGGGGGGTAGAAAATATCAAAATCGTGGATCTCTGGAGAGGAGCCACAGTTTATGCAGCCATCATAGAAAGTGGCCATGTGACTGTCTAAAAGATTTTCAAGTGTTTTTTTCACCTGTGGGACTGAACATTTGCTTTATCTCTGATTTTGGTTCATATGGCTAATAAATTCCATGACATTCACGAACAGGAAAGGGCAATTCTCCTGGGAAGGTGGTCTCATCTCCTAGGAAGGTCCCGCAGTCCCCTCGCAGGACTGGCCACAAAAAGAACAGGCTGGCTCCTGTTTCATTGGTCAGCTTTTTTAAGACAGGCAGTCTCAAGGAGAAGAACCCAGGTGGTGAGGACAGCTGCCCACAGAAAGGTGATCAAGCAGTCTGCACCTTGCTGCTGGAGTCAATCTGTGGTCAGTGTCCATTGCTCATAATTTGTTCACCTCGTTGTTTACCACAGACACAAGCACTTGCTCTGTCAGACCAAAAACAAAGGAGAGCATCATAAAAGGCAAGGAGAACACAAACAAGTCCCTGACTGACAAGGAGGAGGTGTCAGCTGAAGAGCAGAGTAAAAAGACTGCCACATCACTCATTCTGTTTGAAGAGGTAAACCAGTTCAGCAGGTCATGTACCAACTTCATCACAAAATAATGAGCCTGTGTTCAGGTGTGTTTTAACACAGATTAAACTAGTTTTGCAGGTGTTTACCTTGTTGTCATTGTGTCTGTATTTGATACCCGGTTCACCCAGGTTGATGTCATATTTGAGGAGGATTCAGGATTCCTTGCTGCCATCAAAACATTTATGACTACAACCAAGAGACCAGTGATCCTAACCACCAGTGGTAGGCACATATTGTTCCTTTTGTGAAATAGTCTGAACTTGTTTCTACTATTAAAATTAATAAAAAAATGTTAAATAAAGCATTTCTTCCTTTAGATCCTATATTTAGCATAATGTTTGATGGCAGTTTTGAAGAAATCAATTTTAAGATGCCATCAGTGGTAAGTTACCTGCAGTTGAAGTATGGTTATATTTAGCCTTGTTTTTATGCAGATGAATATGTCATTCACATGCCTTAATGTATGTGCCACAGGTGAATGTGGGCAGCTACCTGCAGCTGCTTTGCCTGGCGGAAAATGTGAGGGTTGACGCGCAGGATCTGTTCTCGCTGCTGGCCTGGAAGAAGTGTGATATCCGGCAGTCTATGTTGCACCTACAATTCTGGGTGTGCAGTGGCGGGGGGCGTCCATCTGCCCAGCGACTCCTGGCTCCAGCCTCTGACATTAGAGGTACTACGTCTGAGAAAGTGGTGCAACACCAAGCAAGAAAAGCCACTGTAATGCTGTGGGAGACCCGTTTCTGACAGCTGGTCTTCTTTTTTGGAGTATTTACCATTTTCTGAGGTTTTGAAATAAAATGTTATGGCAGCACTTGTACTGCACTACCATAAATGGAAAGTGACTTCAGTTCTCTCTTCATTCCCAAAATGTTCTGTGGTTGTTTTCTTACCATTTCAGATGATGAAGGGGTGTCTGAACTGACTGGGGAGGCAGAGAAACCCACTGAGGAAAAAGGCTCAGCAGCAGATCCACCTCACTGCCAAACTGGCTGCACTGAAAGCCTACTGGGCCTCTTAAACATTGGGTCTGACCTGGACCCTCAAGAAGTGTGCAAGGTGGGTCTTCGATCCTCTGTGAGTCCACAAGTGTATATGGCAGTATGTTGTCATATGTGTCAGCAGCTTTTGTATTAAAAAATTGTGTGTATATGTGTGTCTGCAGTGCAAGTCCTCGGCAGAACCAGAGACCCAGAAATGCTGGAAACTTCTGACAGACAGCTGGAAAAGGGGAGTGGACTTGCTGTACACAAACATGGAAGAACTCCTGCCCTTGCCTGTCTGCATCCTGGAGACATGCAGCCGAGGACCACAGGAGGCACCAAAGCAAAGTTCCCTGCAGCATCACGTAGAGGTCTGTGAGCTCTCAGATGAGGCCAGCCCAACTAAGGTGTCCTCTAGGATAAGGAGGAAGAGATGTCTAAGCCATACAGACCAAGCTACCCCTGTGTTGGACTCTGATACAGATGATGATTTCCTCTCGCTGCCCAAGTCCACACAGGCAGCCACTATTTCCAAGCCCGAAGAAACATCTGATATGTCCACCAGAGTTCTGCTGAAACACAGTGAAGAGAAGCCACCCGCACCTGAGAAATCCTCCAGGGAACTGAATAACACAGAGCTCTCCCCTGAGCAGCGCAGGGCCTCTACGCTGGTGTCCTGCTGCCTGGAGTCTATGGCAGAATTCCTTGATCACATGTCCTTCCTGGACTCCTCGTTGAAAAACCAGGATCTGGAGATGGAGGGCACCTGCAGGCCAGGGGCACTGGGTTGGATAGGGGCAGAGGTGAAGAGTGGGCTGACTGATGAGCCGAGGGAGGCACACTCTGCAGGGTACGGCCAGTGGGAGGAAGCAGCAGAGGTCAGGGCTGTCACGGAGAGTTTGAGCTTCCAGAGGTGTCACAAAGAGGTGTCAGAAGTATGGGTTGAAGCCCAGAAGCTTGAGCATGAGGTACAAGACAAAGTCATAGAGAGGCTCAGCCTTCCAGTGGCCCTGCACAGGAAGGGCTTCAGTCTCTTTGAGTCCAGCCTCTGTGAGCCACGGTGAGCGTTCATGTTATGACCAAGAGTTGCATTAAACTGATGATGTGCACTTAGTTCAGTACTGGTGTTATATGGTTTTGTACTTATCAAAGGTTGTTTTTTTGTTTTTGTTTTTTTTTTTACCCCCCTGTTCACAGTGTGATTCAGATGCGAGGTGATGTCCTGAGGACAACCTCCAGCAGAGTGCTAAGCATGCTCGGAAACAAACCTGCAGCAGCCATGGACTACCTACCATCTCTACGTACAATCTGCAGGTCAGAAAGGCTGAAGGAGCAGGGGAAGGTCAAACGCAGGTGAGGAATCATTGGAGTGACACCTATCCAGGTGCTGATATAAACATCAGATCAACACTGCTCCTTGAAATATGTAAATATCAATATCCTAATTTACATTTGATATCATACATGTTGTACAGAAAAAGTAACTGTTGGCTGGATTAGTGTATCTTCCTCAAACCACTTCATTTTGACGTCAGCAAATGGTGGTGCTTTTCTTACAAACTCGGTAGAAGGTACCTGAAAAGTTAATTTACATATGAAGTATCAGTGGGTCACACCTATTGCCAGGGAAGATGCACGAGTCCTGGTATTGGCATCCAACAAATCACAGGGCCTGCGTTCAGTGGTGGGTGAAACTATCCATTGTCCCTCGGCATTTCCACTTCCTGGTTCCACTGGAGACTTCAACCTCTGGGCTCCTGACACCTGCCTTGGCAGTTCACTTCTTCAAAAAGACTATTGTGCTCAGCAAGGTGGAATCAATACCATCATCCCCGAGTATTATTCAAGTTTGTATAGCTTAAACCCTACAAATGATCTAAATCAAGTCAACAAACCTAAGTACAGAGGCATGCAGTGTCAAGAAATGTTTAAGATCAACCCTCTTCCAAGGTGCTATATGAGCTCAAATCAGAATGAGGCTTCTCCGTGAATAGGGAGGACAGCCTACGCACAGTCCTTAGACTCTATTGGAAAATTCATGATTGAGTACTTTATTAATGCAGTCAAAGTAACAAATTGGAATTAATGAAGGATCCATAAAGTGCTGCCCTTATTTCCTTCCTAGGTTCTTGCACTACTTAGATGGAATTCATCTTGGTCTACCAAGGAACACAGTGCAGATTCTGGCTGAGGACTTCCCTTGACTATTGATGCCCTGATGATGCATTTTATAAATCACTGCAAATTTGTTTGCTATATTTCCCATATTTGTACATTTAAAGTAACCAGAATTCAATATCAGGTCTAGTTTTGTACCATTTTCTGAATTTTGAAAATGTTTTATCAAGAAATAAATTTACATTTATGACAGCAAATGTTTCTATAAAATTGTATTCTTGCCTTTTATATAATGTGAAAGTTTTGGAAATTGTAAACCGTTGAGTGTTTTAATTATGCACTTATACAGAACCCAGATTATGTAGCTGTTTATATATTCACAAGATCTTAATGCAGCACGAATCTCATGTGCTGAGTAACAGTCCAAGACAGCAGTCCTCTCAGCCCTAAGGTGTTATGCTTTTCAGTGACACCACTCAGATGAAGAGTATGAAGTGTCACCAACTCAAACACTACTGTTGGCGTTCCTGTCCCAGATCTTCTCTTCACCTTCAGGTACCATTGAAGCCATTCCTTTCTTGGACTATGTATTGTAAATGACAGGAACCTGGAGGTTTTTCAACATTTTTATGGAAAAATGTAGTTTCTGGAAAAAAATTCACTCTTTATTAATAAATAGGCAAGTATCTTGGGGTAAAATAGTTCCAAGGATAAATGGGGTGGAAAAAAAGTGTTTAGTGGGCACCATGTTAGCCTACCACTGGAATCCATCCATCAACCAACCAATCTAAAGGTGACTATTTTCCACCGTAGGTTTTGAGGAGACTAAAGAAGCTGTCAGCTTTTATAGGGGTCACACAACCCTGACTAAGCTGTGCCAGTATCACCTCACCAGTGATTTCAACATACCTAGATGACTCATTGTAGTCTTCATAGGCAAGACTCTGACAAATGCCCAAATTTAACAGCATTGTGACTACTCAGAGGTAAATGTATCCCGCGTTATTGGGCAGGTACATCTACAGTCCTGGACAGCAGTATGTCAGCAGAAATAAATCAAGAGTGAAACTTAGATGCGGTGGAGGAAGGGTCCCCTGCTCTATTCCTTAAGCAGTTCATAGAAGGCCACTGCCTGCAGTAAGGCATCACAGAGCTCCTCCCCACGGTTACGTGAACTCATCTGGAAGGCATTCCTGTACCGTGCCAGTAGTTCAGGAGGGAAGGTGACACGAGGAGCCTTCTGGATCACAGAATCCGTCATCATGTCCTGCACCGCGCGAACCCCACTGGTCCGTGACTCACCCACCATCAACCCAAAGTGGCGTCCCACCGCCGTGCGCATCATGTTGAGCACTTTAGGCTTGCTGCCGGGTGGGCCATGGGGAGACTCCAGGAGGGCGAACAGCATGGCCTCCACCGTACGTAGGTGTGCCATGGCAGGGTACAGTGATGTGTTCTGTAAGGAAATTCCTGGCTTCTCCACCACAAAGAAATCCGCTGTTGGCATTCGTGAGACTACAGCGGAAACCTGAGAGGAAGGGCACACAAGAATAATGAGTGTTGATCAGAACTCGGCAACAACACTGGATTCACAAATAAGTACCATACTAGAAGTGGGTAAGGAACACTACTAGTACCCAAAAGGCTACAGGTCCTAATAAGGAGTTTTGTATCATCGTGGAATGGAGAACACGGGGACAAGAAGTCTATTTACAAATCAATTTGTTTATAATTCAGAAGTCTCCCTTAACATGGCTCAATCAATAAGAGCCAAAGAAATGTATCTGTCTTTGTTTTAATGGGCTGGGTTCTGTAAAAACCTCAGATGAAACGTTCATTTTCAGAAGTATGTCCGGCACAGGGTCGCACTCCAGGACCTAGGGTGCAGAACAAGATACACCACCTGGCATGATGCACAGTAATAGTTTCATTTTCATTGTCAAAACTACATTAAAGTTAAGACTTGTTACTTAAAAAATAAAAATGCATCTCCACAACCTCCCATTCGATGCTGTAGGCCAGTTCGTCACATAAATGTCCAATGTCCATCAGCTCCACACGACCTTCAACTTGATCTACACTTCAATAATCCCTCAACAACACACATCCCTTGGTTCATTTATGCGTAAGATTCTGCAAATGCCTTGGATATAGCTATAGAAAATGATACTTTTGTCTAACATTATTAGCTTTGAGCTGTATTAAAAATAAGACTAATTTAAAAATGACTAAACATTCTCTCTACAAAGCAAGGGGGCGTGGCGGCATAGCGGGTTTGGCCTGTGCCTGCTCTCTGGTGCGGTTCGAGTCCTGCTTGGGGTGCCTTGCGGCAGACTGGTGTCCCGTCCTGGGTGCGTCCCCTCCCCCTCCAGCCTTGCATCCTGTGCTGCCAGGTTAGGCTCCAGCTTGCCGTGACCCCACTCGGGGCAAGTGATTTCAGTCAATATGTGTGTGTGTGTGTCTACAAAGCCTGATTCAATGAAGACTGGTAATCAATTAGTCCCACCAATGCGTGGCGAGTTCCTCAACTTGTTGATCACTGAACTGAGGAGCACTAGCCAGGGGCTCTGAGCACCTGGAAGAACAAGGAATGAAGATGGTCCTGCACCTCTGTTGGGTTCCGATGGCATTTTGCCATTAACAGCGGCAAGCAGAACCACGAGACCTTTTCAATTTCCAACTGAGATAAATATGAGAAAACCGAAAGGTGAAGATGAGGACACAATGCAGATAAAACGGATCAACTGGACAAGAATCCTTAGATCCTGTGCTACCTGCTCCCTCGGAAAGCATGGAAAGCAGAGGAAAATAAGAGTTTTCTGGGCTGGGGGTGCGAGACACATAACTGCTTTTGAACCCGGACACAATGGAGAGGCGAAGCCTGACAGGTGTAGCGGTGCACGTGCCCTCTACTCACGTCGCGCAGGTACGCGGAGGCCGTGTACGCGCCTCGCATGAAGCTGTGGCAGTCCTCCTGCTGCCAGTCCCGCACGGCGCGCGCGCGGTCCACGTGCGCCCACGCGATGCGGCTCGTGCTGTACGCGATGGACACGATCACGCGGGCCTCCTGCAAGGCGGGAGGCCAGCAGCTGCTGTTAAAATTGTGCGGAGCAGCGCGCTTGGTAAACAATTTTCAGGCAGGTAGATCAGCTGAAGTAAAACTTATTTTTAAGCAGTCCCTCACCTTCAAAATGTTGAGATCAACCTCCGGTCTGATGGCTTTCACCAGCCGGTTTCTGCCTTTCTTCTTGTCCTCCTTCAAGGAGTCCAAGTTCTTCTTGCTCTCGGAAGGAGACAGGATGGAGTGGAACGCGACCGCGGCCGTCTTGTGCTTCAGCCCCGGCACGTTCACGACGCTCTCGAGGTCGCGGAAGGGCCCGTTCCTGCTCCTGTATTCCACGATCTTCTGCGACTTCTGGCCCCTGAGCCGCTTCACAGCGCACAGCTCGCGCTCCGTCGCCGAGTTGAGAACCCGCAGGATGGCGGACCGCTGCTCGGCCGTGTACCGCTCGTCCAGCGACTCGGACTCTCCCTCTTGCTCTTCTCCCGCTCCCGCTGCTTTACACGTGACCTCGGAGGAAGGGCGACGTTCCGGCTGCTCGCAATCCGCCACGGAGAACCCACCGGCCCGGCGGCAGCGCGCACAATGCAGATGCCGCACCGCTGAGGAGGAGGAGGAGCCCGCGACCCCTGCACACGGACGGAGAATTAATTTAATAATTAGCTGTCGGAATAGATACCGAATCGCGTAATTTGTGTAAAGTTTCACAGAGCGACGTGCTTACACTTTGTTAAACTTTGAAATTATTACATTTACTAGCATAATTTACCTTTTCGAGCCATGACAAACAGGAGCTGCTTAAGGACCCGCATTATTTCTTCAGTCACAGTGCTACGAAAAATACCTACAAGCCCCTCTTCTGCTTGTCCTTCTGGATGGTCCGACGTGCCACAGAGTTGGAGCGACATTGGTTCCGGGGCACAGCCGTTCCGCGTCTCTTGTGCTTTCTCTTCCGAGAGAGAGCAGTACCGAGCGTGTCAATGCCATCTGCTGTCACGCTTTTAAAAGAAAGAATTTGTAACTTCATTTGTTTTTTTTTTTTTTTTTAAATCCAGTTTTTCAACTCTTTAATGTAATAATTTTAGCCTCAGGTCTTGTTCATTTGATCCCTGTTCCCTTGATGATTTCCCGCTGGGAACGGCACACCCGTGACCCGCACCGCTGCTCTCACCAGTGTGACAATGGCAGTCTCTTCTTAAAACATTATTCTTTCCCGGTTATAGACCGCTCAGTAGGCTAGGCTGCCTGATGGCTGCATTTTGAGAGAAGGTAACTTGCCTTTCACTTCCCCTCTCACTTGTGAAAGTGTAGGCGTTGCACAGTGAAGCGCGCAGCGCTCGGAAAACACGGCATAACGCGGCGGGGAGGCTGCCCGGGCCCCAACATGACAGCTGCTGCCAACAGCCGTGGAGTAAGGAGTTAAACACCTTGTGGAAATATAACGGTCCGGGTTTGTGCTTATGGCTAACTGGGACCGCAATAAGAACCTCCTGCTGGAGCTGGTGAAGCTGCCGGGCAACGATCGATGCGCCGACTGCGGGGCCCCGGGTGAGAGAGCCGAGCTTGAGGGTCACGCCACGGGAGACCTGCTGGGTTGCCTGGACCTGGGCCTGGATCCGGATCCGGACCTGGGCCTGGATCCGGACCTCATCACAACTGCTGGATTTTACTGTCTTTTTCTCGGAGCTTTAACAAAGTTAAAGAATATTAACATTGGAGTTCTTCAGTCACAGCGAAATTGCCAGGATCCGAGATCCCCTTTTCTCTAGGTCAAGGCCGGTAAAATGGGGTCTTGAAAATACATGTTTTGTTCTCTTTTGTTCGCGTTAGTCTTAAACCTACAAAATACACAGCGCAAAGTTTTTCTGTGTTCTGCTTGACCGTCGCTTAGATGAGCTCGTTTCTGTGGCCCACATCTATGTGGTCAGTTATTTATGTGCTGCGCCTAGTGTTTAACTTCAGTTTTTTTTTTGGCTTCATAGCTGCACTAACAACCAAAAAGAGCAAAACGGGTATATAATGAGCACTTTAGCAAAAAACCCTAACAAAGAAGAAGGTATTGAACTGGGTGTTTCTTTTATTGCTTGGAGTTTTTATTTAAAGACTATAATTTCTTTATTTTTTTGGTTGAGCACAGATGCAGACTGGGCATCCTACAAGCTAGGCATCTTTGTATGCCTGAACTGCTCCGGTACTCATCGCAATCTCCCTGCAATAAGTCGCATCAAGTCCATACGTTTGGACTTCTGGGATGATGACCTGGTGGAGGTACAGTCCTTCTGTGGAATTTGTTGATAGCCAATACACTGTAATATTTAATATTACAAGAAGATTCCTTCAGCAGTTCTTGTCTCATAGAGGCTATAATCTGCCTTTGAGATTCTATTTATGCAATGTACTTTGTATGTTGTTTTGTTCCACTCAAGGAATATTAATATTTGCAATTGTCATTCCTCTTTTGTTTCAATAACCTGTAGTTCATGAAATCCAGTGGCAACGCTGCAGCCAAGACCTTGTACGAGTCCTCTATCCCAGTTTTCTACTACAGACCAGAACATCAAGACTGTGCGTGAGTAATGCAAGATTTAAGACAAAATCCATGCAAATCCAGCTGTGGTTTTCATAGATAGAGTAATGGATGACTCATGTTTACCACAACAGTATTTTTTTCTCTTAAAGATCATGCCTAGCTCTTAAACTGAAAGGTAGTCTGTAGTGTGTGAGTGACAGTGAGAAGGTGTTCCACTGATGTATGGATGAATGACCCAGTGTAAGTAGTGTATCTAGCAGTGTAAGTCACCACGGTGAATAAGACGTGTGGGCTGATAACACCACATAAAGTTCATTGGAAGTCACTTTGGAGAAAAGCTTCTGCTAAATAAATAAGTGTAAATGTAAATTAGTATTTTTAATTGGATTCTAGAAAATATACCATTTAAAACAGAAAAAAAAATGAAAATAGGAAATATACTATTGAATACATAAAAATAGACTATTTAATGGTTTGAATTTCTTGCATGGATATAATTGGCTTTGAAATTTTATTGTAAGCATCCTACATAAAGATCATCTATGTTTTTCAAAATCAGCAAGTGCTTAGTAACTTCATTCAGCACCAGAAAGGAAGGCAAAACAGAAAATAAGGGCTTTGTTTTGCAGCCTCAGAAAATTTAAATAAGATTTCCTTTATCAGAAACAAGAGCAGAATTATCTTTACAAGAATACTGAGACCAAAGGATAACACATTTTTAATCACATTTAATAATTTAATCATTTTTAATTAAATGACATTTTTGAACTGGCTAAAATGATTGTGCAGAACCTGTAATAGTACTGGAAGTGACTGTGTGGTTCCTGTTTTTTTTTAACAAAATGGTTGCACAACAGTAACATAATAAAGGAACATGATGGCAGAGACCTATTAATAATCTCCATATGCAGGAAGTTAAATAAACATGACTCAAACCACAACAATTACAGAGCCAGGGAACAGATTTATTTTGTTTTCAATGGCAAGATTAAAAATGCCAAGGTTACCATCATGAGATCTGTACAGATTTATTATATGAGATGTTGTATAACTATACTTAAATTGTCACATCTACAATAACACAGATGTATTCCAGACTTTGTCTTATACATGACATGTCTTGAAGAAAATTGGATGACATCAAAAAGATGATAGTTCAGACCAATTTGAAAGTATATGTGATATTTCAAACAAAATGTCCTTATAATAACATGGATATATGAATTTATGGATGTTTTGTTAAATTCTAAATGTATAACAAAATCTCAGATTCAAATTTTTAATAATTTTACCTTCAGTTTTATAAATCAGTACAAAACCATATTAACAAGCTTTCAATGAGTTGTCTTCCTGTGAGGTATATACTATATCCTGAGGAATTTTCTCTATTGAAAAGTTGCAATCCATTCTAATTATTATCAGATATATATATCATCTAGAGACATCTACTTATAATATTACTTGTACAACTAGATTCATTATGATTGTTACATATCAACTCTATAAATGGTTTAAAATGGCATATTTACTCATTTGAAACATATTAAAAAGCTTTATTCCCATGTCAGTTTGGAAATTTTCCTAGAAATATGCATATATTTTTCTACCCAGTGTTCTTTATAGATGAAAAATACAGTAATACGATTTCTCTATTTCTATACAGTGTTCTGAAGGAACAGTGGATTCGCGCAAAGTATGAGAGGAAGGAATTCACTGCAGAGAGAAAGCATCTTCAGCAGCCCTATAGTTCTGGTAGATGAGTCCTATACATTAATTTATTGAACATACTTTAACAAATTTTCATTTCAGTGATTGCTTTGTAGTTCTGAGGTGTAATGTTCAGTTTGTTTTCACAGTAGTTCAGATTATTATGAGATGCTGAGAAGGCACTTGGAAATTGTCTATCAGAAAAACTGTTACTCTGATTATATAAGTGCAATTATGACACTCACATCCATAATTTATACATCTATGTCTATGAGGGCAGGTCAGGCCTGCTGTGGAATTTGGCTTCCACATTTGCTTTGGGGGAAAGAACACACTGTCCGAAGCCAATAGCCTCAAAAGTTCTGGTTTCACTATTCAACTCATGACCAGTAGAAATTCACTTTTTTTTTTTTTCCCACTTTTTCAAGATTTTCCTCTTGAATCAATATTGCCGAAAATATTCACTTAAGTAAATAGATGCTGTGAAAATGCTGTGAAAAATAATAAATAAGGAACATTACTGGGTAATGCTTTTTCAGGATATTACGAGGGGATGTTGTGGAAGAAAGGCAAGGATAAAAAACAATTCCTGAAGAGGAGATTCCTTCTCTCCCAGAAAGATTTCACCCTAAAATACTTCACCAAAGAAGATGTGAGTAGATGCCGCAACAGTGTTTGTCTCAGTCAACAAGCGCTTAAAATGCAGAACTGTGCTGATAACGGGTGTCACCTTCAGTCCTCAACAAACCCCAAAGCAGTTATTGCTGTAAAGGACCTGAATGTTACCTTCGAGCCAGAAAAGATTGGCCACATGCATGGGCTACAGATTACCTTCGTGCAGGAGGATCACACCAGGAACCTGTTTGTATATCATGACAGCGGCCAGGTGAGTGGGAAGCTGTGCGAATGCCCGCTGCAAAAGAGGAAATTCTTCTCTACTTAGGAAGAGGATGCAGTTCCTCTTTACATCCTATTAACTGTGAAAATGCCAGGTGTAGTAAAGATGTTCAGAAGCCTAGGAATATTTTTTGCTCAGATGCATTAATTGTGTAGGCATTTACAGTTAAGCCAAGACAATACTGCTGTCCTAATTAACATTGTCAAAATTCACGTCAAGCAGTGAAGTTCTGTCAAGCGTATCCACATTAACTGAACGGACTGAAGAGCACAGACACACAGTACAGAAGAAATTTAGAGTCGTGCAACTGGTTAGTCGCACAACGTGGTTAGAGCTACTACCCCTGAACCCAAAGGCTGCAGGTTTGAATCCCACCACCATCTGTAGTACCCTTGAGGAAGGTACTAACCCTAATTTCTTCTAGTCAAATTACCTATTTGAATAAACAGGTAAATAACTGTAGAGAGCTTAACGTTGTAAGTCACTTTTGAGAAATGTCTGCTAAATAGATAATTTTTACTTCCTTCTGTTCTTCTTCTAAACCTTATAGGCTGTGCTTCAAGATGGCAAACTAGAAGCAGTTGTTCTCACAACACCGCTTTTTTAAAAGCTGTTTTCAGTCATGCTAAACTATGAAATAAAAATGTTTTGCCCTCTAGGAGATTGTTTCCTGGTTTAATGCAATTCGGGCTGCTCGCTTTGCTTACCTAAAAATGACCTTTCCTGAAGCTGTTGAATCTGAGGTGAGAACATCTTTATTATACTGCAGTGTTCTTTTAAATATTTTGATGTGCTTTTTCATTAGCATTTAATTTTTTTAATGAAATTAAATGAAATACCAATGGTGAAGACAGGCATTTTGAGAATTTATGTCTCCTGCGGTAGAGAGACGGCACAGCAAGGTGTAGTTGCAATGGAAGTTGCTTTGGAGAAAAAAAAAAGCATCTGATAAATAAATAAAATGTAAATGTATAAATTGGAATGTATCTTACCGCAGGGTTTAGAAATATAAACTCAAAATAATCATTAAGCTATTGAACCTAGGGTTGTTAGTTTCTAATGTTTTTAATTGTTTAATATGATCAGATCATTTTTCAGTAGATCACTGAAAAATTGCCTGAATACCATTTGAAATTACAGCACATCAACTACAGACATAGGGGACAGATGATCTGTTTCAGTAGTGAACTTGGATAACTTTCCATCCATTGAGTTTTTTTCCTTTTTTTCTAAAGCTCCTCCCCTTGATAACAAGACATCACTTGAAAGAAGGTTACATGGAGAAAACTGGCCCAAAAGTGAGTCATTTGTGACGTTATTGTTGCATATGCAGCACATTCATTTCAAAATCATTACATTACTACTTTAGGTTCATCTAAAATGTTCTGTAAGTGACAGGTATTGGATTCAATTGCCTTAGAGTGTAAATGGGCCAGTTAAAGTCAATTTAATTGGGCATTTCTAACGTCAACTTTAGCCATTGTATTATAGGATATGCTTGCGAATCAACGAGATTTCCCTTGAGCCAAATTGAAATTATTAATAATTTCTGTTTTGGACAGCAACGTGAACCATTTAAGAAGAGGTGGTTCATCCTGAACTCAAATGACAGGAAACTGCTTTACTTCAAGTCCCCACTGGTATGACACATTTAATATCTATGCAATGTTTCATTGCCTCAAATGGAATATTCTTCATAAACCTAATAACTGAGAATATTACATTAAGAAGAGTTTGTTCTCGTCACCATTTTCAATCCTCCATTTATTGACGAGCTTATTTAATGAAAAGCTTATGAAGACTTGGACATACAAAATGAGTTTTTAATCCTAAAAATTTACAGTACTGTACACTGTACAAGAGGAAACGATTCTTTAGTTTCCATTATAAAATCTTCCTTATGTGCTGCTTTTGTCCTGATTAAATTATTTAAATCATCATAAAATTAGTAAACAGTTGTGCAATGCGGCATCATGGTGGTCCTCAGCCTACCCTGGAAGCATAGGAGGAAGCAGGGTTTGTGAGGTGTGTTACACTCGGGCAGGGCACCAGTCCATTGCAGAGCAATCACATGTAGGCATTCGCTCATGCAGAAACACACTAAGGGCAATGTAGCATCAACAGTTCACCTGAAACACATGTCTTTGGCGTGTCTGAAGAAACCAGAGCATCTGGAGGAAACTCACTTCAACACTGGGACAGCATGCAAAGTCCACACAGACTGAGCAGGATTCAAACCCATGTCCTAACCCACAGCACAGCATCTGTTATACACGCAGTGCTTTTTGTGCCACTTCTGAAATTAATCTGTTTAGATTTCCTGTTATGGTTGCTTGTAAAATGCCCCAGTGAATGAGGTTTGTATATCTGTCAGTCGTAGAATGAAAACTGAGAAAATTAAATATGAAAGCCTCCTTTTCTCCTGTGATGTTTGTACATTTGAAGGATGCAGTAGAACTTGGAGCAGTGTTCCTTGGTCCTGAGAGCCTGGGCTACTCAGTAAAAGAGAGCCAACCCAAGAGCATGCGGGGCAACAAGTGGAAGTATGGTGTGACAGTGGAGACGCCAGACCGGCAGTTTGTCTTCATGTGCGAACAGGAACGTGACCAGAAGGAGTGGATTGAGGCCTTCCAGCAGGTCATCTCCCAGCCCATGATACCTAAGGACTATGCCAGTAAGGGCCTGTCAGCAGGAAAACGTACAAGGCTCCCTTTACTTATTCCATCCAACAGCATTCCTGTCAAGTTATTTCTCCAGAGTGCGTTCAATGATTAGTCTTGTCATTTCTGGTGCCTTTCTTATTCTGTAGTTGGAATTTCATTGATTCATGGAAATAAACATGAACAAAGTTTTCTATAGTACTGGAAATAATCTTGGACTAATACAGATCTGCACTGTTACAGCTGAAGCTAGTTTGAAGAGAAGATGACAACAATTTCATGAAGACATGGAAATTTGAGAAGAGAAGTGTGAATGCTCTTGGTTCTGTGCATCATCCTACACACCTGGAGATGGCAGCCTCTATGGTACTGTGCAGCTGGAATGATTTAGAACTAGAAAAAATGTGAATTCTCCCCAGTCCATCTAGTTGTTATCTAAAGTGTTGAAAATAATGTCATGTCTACTGCCGTTTGCGGTCCTGAGGAAATTTTGAAATGAACCATTGATCACCAGTGATAAAAGGGTTGCAAATGAATTAAATCCTTCATTTTCCTAAACCAGTTGATAGTTGAGCAATATCATCACAGTATTGAAAATACATGTCTGTTGTTTGTTGCATACCAATTAGGATTGTCAATACGTTTAATTAATAGTACATACTGTAAATCTTCCAATCAATGCATTTTAAAAAATGGAAAAGGGGAAATAGACAAAAATGTGTTCAAAGTGAAATGTGTGAACAAAGTGTTCTGACTGACAGTATTTACATGCAATACATTTAAACTGAAACCTTTTATATTAATGGTTAAAAAAAAACATTGTATTCTGTTTTGTGGCCAAACATGATGTGAAGTATACATGAATTTTTCTGTTTACGATGACTACTTTTTAATTAGTTTGTCACTGCTAATAAGAATAAGATGACATTTCTTTACCAGCGTGATATTATATTTAAATGAATTCATTTAATCCTTTTTTAGATTTATACCTTTGCTCACATGTAGCAGAGCAATGTTCTTCCTTGAACTTGAATCAGCAAATGTTAGGTTATAAACTGGCATCGTTAACCATTCATCTTGGGATATTTTCCAACCTTCTTCTTGTAGTTTTGTTATGTACAGTATGTTGTTGTGAAAAAGTGGTAGGCTTCATCTTGTACCATCTGACATTCCCAGTTGTACCAGATTTATGCAGTTTATCAGCAAAGGCCTTAGCTATAGTGCTTTAGTGTTTATAATTACGTATGAAACAAAAACTAATTTCACACCAAAATAATGTAACTTGATTTGTCAAGTTTTTGTACCAATGTACAATTTCTACCTTAAAAAGTAATCATCCAAAACAATTTGCAATGTTAAGCTACTTAACATTTAATTATTTACCCATTTATACAGCTAAGTACCTTGTTCATGGGTACTGCAGCTGGAGGTGGGATTCGATCCTGTGACCTTTTGAATCCAAAATCACCACAGCACACTATTGCAAATGCTGTGCGGACCTGCGGTAGTGAAGTGAGTGTTGAGTTCTCTGATAAATCAGCTCATCTCACTCGCTCTACGACTCCATCCTCACCTATGGTCACGTACTTTGCCCAGTGACCGAAAGAACAAGAGCATTTGTGCAGGTAGAAATGAGGTTGCTTTACAGGTTGGTGGGATTCACTCTTTGCGGCGGGGTGCAGAGCTCAGGGGTTCAGGAGGCCTTCGGAGCAGAGTCCCCACTTCTCCACAGCGAGAGGAGGTGTGTAAGGTGGTTTTGGTAACCTATGGAAGGTCTACTGGGTGTGTCCCGCTGAGAGGAGAACCCAGGGCAGAACCAGGCCATTGTGGAGAGTTTATTCCCTCCAGCTGAGGCTCTGCTAAGAGAACTCTGAGTTCAGTTTCTGCAGAAAGGGAAGTAGGGTATCCCCTGGTCATGGGCCTTCCACCACCACTGCCCTCAACACAATGTGCCGCTTGGAAACTGACGGATGAATGGATGAATACCAAAAGAAATGCAAAAAAAAATAAACTTTTCTTAAAATAAAGGATTGTTTCGTATTTTTAATTCGTGTCATTTCTTTAAAGTTTTGACTGTAGGCTGTTTTCTCGTTCTTTTCCATTCGCCTTTTTTTTTTTCTTGCATCTCTGCTCACAGCCGGACGGATCGCGAACACGTCCTCGACCCGCGCTAAACGCCGTCGCTTCACATTCGCGCCACTTCTCGCGATTTTCGGGCCCGGCGAATATCAGAGTCGCGCCGCGGACTTGGCGTCAATCCAGCAAATGGCGAGTTGTACTTTTTCCTTTTTAACTTTCATTTTCACTCCGCGCAGGTCCGCGTAGTTGCGTGGCTGGAGGGGAGCCGCCATGGCAGCGCTGCGCAGAGATGCCGCTCTCGAAGCCTTAGCGCAACATCTCAAGTGCTCCATCTGCTACGAGATCTTTCTGGATCCCGTCACGTCGTCGTGCGGCAAACACAACTACTGCAAAGGGTGTCTGAGCACTTTCTGCGAGGGGAACGGCAGCAGGAGGAACTGCCCGCAGTGCATGGAGGGCCGCCGGCAGGACTACACGCCTCAGAAAAATGTCACACTGTGTGAAATAGTGGAGGTTCTCGGCAGAGACACGTGGGAGGAGCTTCTGGCCCAGAGCGAGCAGAACCGCGACAATCATCACGTGCGTCTCATCCGAGACTCGGACGGGGTGCGTTACCCGTGTTTGCGCTATGCCAGCGGCGCGCGCAAGGTAGTCTACGGTCTGCGTGGTACCGTGCGCGCGCCATGTATGGTATGGTATGGTATGGTATGTATGCATGCATTAGATCTTGAGCTACTGCTCTTGATCTTGATCTACTGCTGCTGCTGCTGCCTTTGGTCCAAAGGTTCCAGTTTCGAATCCCACCTCCAGCTACATTGCCCTTGGCTTGGTCAGGTACTATCCCACCTCTTTAATGGGTAAATAATTCTGAGTATCTTGACTTTGTTAGTTGCTTTGGAGAAATGCATCAGCTAAATGTATATATCCAGTGAATGAACTGAAATAAATCTTGCGGTGGTACAGTAGGTTCAGGCAGTGTCTGCACTGTGAGCCCTGCTTGGGGTGCTTTACAACAGACTGGGTCCCATCCTGGGTGTTTCTGCTCAGCTTTGCACCCCAGGCTCACTGCAACCCTGCTTGGGACAAGCACACACACTTGCTGAACTGCTTATCCTATACGGGGTCACAGGGAACCGGAGCATAACCCGGCAACATAGGGTGAAGGGCTGGAGGGGGAGGGGACACACCCAGGACGGGACACCGATCCATCGCAAGGCACCCCAAGCGGGACTTGAACCCCAGACCCCTTTGAGAGCAGGACCCGGTCCAACCCACTGCACCACCACAGCCTCTTGGGACAAGTAGTGTCCTTGGATGGAAATCTAGTGTTACATTGTACCGCTTGGTGTTGTATTTTATGATGTACTTCCGTATAGTTCATGTACTGAATTTTCCACTCTCACCCTGGATAAATGATGTATAACTTACAACGTCACTGTCAGCCCAAAATGTATCAATAGCCTTTTCTGCTAATAAAAATGGGAGGTAAGGAGTGGTTGGTAAATATTTTAAATAATACAAACCACGCTTTCACATGACACAGAATAAATCACTCCTTTTTTGGTTTATGCTACTCTAATATAAGGAGTATAATTAATTTCTGAATATCTGTGCATAAGGTGAATTCCTGCCTTGCCTTTAAAGCAAGAAGAAAATCTCATTGAAAACCAAGTCCAGAATATCAGAACTTTACCCATCTTTTTTAATCTCTCTTAATGTTTGTATCCCCTCTCTGCTGAACTATATTTGAATTTTATGGATCAAGTTCCCCTTTATTTGGACAAAGCCATGAAATAACGTACAGGTAGTCTGCAAGAAGCAATTTTCTTGCATTTATAACTAAAAGGTAAGAGGGTGTATGAGTATTTGTGACAAACAGGAAGTCATGTTATTCAAGATTAAGTTTATTTTTGTCATAGTGGATCCTACAGAGGTGACAGTTGCAGCTGTCTCTTTCCTAGCTGGACAGCCAGACACGGAAATTCCTCACGGGACAAGTGACGGAGGATGCCGGACTGTACAAGGAAGAGGCAAATACATCACAATGCGACACCACAGCATTATCAGCGGTCAGAGAGCTGTCAAAAGGTACCGGTACCTTTCTTTGTTCTTTCTTGATGGTATGGTATGGTATGGTTATATAACTGGCTATATCTATAACTACCTTTAATAATGGTCTATTTCATATAGTCCCAAATCATACAGGTGTTGCTGCATCAGAACCTCACGAGGAGTGTGGAAGTAGCTCTGGTAATTATTATTATTATTATTATTATTATTATTTGGGGATTGTTTCTTAGTTGACACTTTCATCTAAAGTGACTTACAGTATCTGAACTGGAGCCATTCAGGGTATATATCTTGCTTAGGGGTAATATATCAGTACGAGGGAATGGACTTGAACCAGCAACCTTCATATTACTAGTTAATGTATTGTAATGTAATGTGTTGTACATGATATAGTAGGCAATCTTTTGAGAGTTCAACTGTTAACATCATTTGTCCAATCATTTATTAGGAATTATGTAGATGATTACATATTAGGTGTTTTACCTCTAAGGTCATTGCAGAGAATCCTATTAGAAAGAGGTCTGCAAAGAAGCTGATCTTTCCTTTGTATTCCTTTGTATAAAAGTTCGAGTTACTCCACCGACCTGAATGCAGAGGATGAGACGCTTCCTAAGATCGATGCATTATTTCGTCAAAAACAAATACATTTGAGCATGTTTGTAAATCTGCACAAGTGATTGTAACGATCAAGTGTGTACTAAATGTTGTAGAAAACTCGGAACTGGCGTTCAACGGAGCGCAGAGTGTGACTGAAATGCTGGAGGCTGGTGCACAACAGGCGGAATCGTCAGACAGCCAGACTGAAAGTAAGTGTTGTTATAGACAAACGTACTGTGGGATCTGTGTCATCGGTCCACGAAGGCATGTGCCAGCAATTCCAGCCTTTGTGAGCCTGTTTTCCATATTTCGGAAACAAATTTAAATATGAAACTTTTTACATGTCAGATATCAGGCTGCATGTTTCACTGTCTAATTTTGTAAACATTTTACGTACGGTTTCAGTAATAACTTGCCTAATTTCCATTTATGCAAATCAGATTTGCATAAATCTGAAAATTTCTGCCAAACAGAAATGGAAGTGTTGTAGGTTTTGAATCAGCGGCCACCAGGTTCCAAATTCATTTCTTTAATCAAAACAGCAACTTCTGCTCTACTTTATTTCTAAATAGTCATTAAATAAACATCAACAATCTTTACCAGTCCACTGAGATTATTTGAAAACTGCAGATGCACCGTGAAGTGCAAATATGAATATTTTGGAATGCTTTAATGTTTTAAAATGTGCTTTGAATTTCTAAGTTTGAAAATTAATTTTCAGCAATCGCTTGTCTGGTGGAAGGTCATAGTGGTTTGGAGGCGATCCCAGAAGCACAGGCCAATACACACGCGCTTAGGGCGATTTAGATTCCCCAGTTTGCTTAAAACATGTCTTTAGACTGGGGAAAAAAAAAAAGCTACAGCGCTGGAAAGAAACCCGCACAAACCTCCGCAAAGACTGAGTCTCGTTTGAACTCGCATCCGAACCCACGGTCCGGTAGCTGTGAAGGCACCACCACACCCCCTCGCGCCATCGTGCCGGACGTGTTCGAAAATACTTTAACCGTATTGTCCGTTTATTGACCATATTATCCATTGCCGGCTTTTCTTTTCTCTCGTTTCGTCCTGCAGCTTTTGCCAGGCTGAACTTCAGCCCTGAGCTCAGGCACAGTAGCCTGGCTATCTCGCAGGACGGCCGCAGGGTGGAGGTGCAGAAACCGAGGGGGTTGTCCCGATCCCGGCAGGAACGCTTCGAAACGAGCCAGGTGATGGCAGACCCCGAGTTTGCATGCGGTGCGCACTACTGGGATGTGGACGTGACTCGCGCCGATGGCTGGGCCATCGGCGTGGCCTACAGCAGCCTGGGTTCCGGAGATCTCCTGGGTCGGACTTGCACCTCCTGGTGCCTGGAGTGGAGCAACAAGAGACTGTGCTACTGGCACGATAGCGAGCGGAAACTCCTAGGAGGTGACCGTCCCGGTAAAGTGCGAGTTGTGCTTGATATGAGTCAGGGCTCACTGTTGTTTTACAGCCTGCGTGAAAAAAAGACTTTGCTGCACAGTGCGCTGGTCAACTTCACTGCACCCGTGAGGTCTGCATTCTGGCTCTATGGACTAGGGAACAGAAACTCTCTGTCCTTCACTGGACCATAGTTGATGACTTACTGGAAGAAGATCTGTTGTAATGACTGCATTTATTTCTTTATATTTTACACACACACACACACACACACACACACACACACACACACACACACACACACACAGAGTCTGAAGCTGTTTGTCTCAAGTGGGGTCGTGGGGAGCCAGAGCCTAACCTGGCAACACAGGGCGAAGGGCTGGAGGGGGAGGGGACACACCCAGGACGGGACGCCAGTCCGTCGCAAGGCACCCCAAGCGGTACTCGAACCCCAGGCCCACCGGAGAATAGGACCCAGTCCAACCCACTGCACCACTGTGCCCCCTCCCCCCCCCCTTATATGTATTTGCAAATACTTTATATTATTGTATTTAATGTAACAGTAGTGTAGTTGCTGTAAAAAGGTTAGATTTGTATTTTTAGCTTCAGAAGCTAAAAAAAAATGTAATGGTATGTGTCTTTTTTCTTTGTATTCACTTATTCCTTTTGTACTACTGTGTAATAAAATAGCCTGTTTCATGATGCATTGCTGTAAGAGTTGCATTTCTTTGGAATTGCTCTTCGTGTTTATAAGATATTGTTTATTGGGCCAGAGACATAGTATGTAGGTCTTAAAGCCGCACAGAATTTGCATGCAATCTGTCATTTGCAGAAACGTTACGTTAAGTTTTAGCAACAACAACGTACAACAAAGACCGGGGCGCTACTCCGTTCTCTTTTCGCGTGTGAAAAAAAAAAAAAAGCCCTCACTTCAAATGTCCCTTTGCACGACCCGTAAACAGTGGGTCAGAACGCGGAAGTGTGAACCGGAAGCCGGATGCGCCACAGGATGTCACTCAGTGACATAATGCAGGGAACGTGTAACAGGCTACAGGCAAATGAACTCCTAATGGCCTTCAGTGTGGTGAATCGCAGCTAATCGAAAAACGGTCTGGTCCGCACGGTTCCGTTTCCTCGTAAAGCGGTGGTTGAACTGGACTGGCCCCGGGGCCCGGCCTCCGCCGGCGGAGGAAGTGACCTGCCCCGGACGTCTCTCTCCTCTTTTTCCCCGGCGCTGGGCTAAGCTGGCTAAGCCCATGATGGCATAGTCTCCATGACATTGGACGCACGCGCTCGCTCTTGTTCCCTCACAGCCGAATAAGAAAGGCTTGAAAAGTAAAGTGTGTGGAAGCCATGAGGAAGGACGTGAGGATTCTGCTGGTGGGGGAACGTAAGTGGGACGCACGGGGTCGGTATGAATCATGAGGGCAGTCAGACTCTTGAGTGTCAGTCTGTTAAGTTGTCAGCAGAAAAGACGTGCAAGTGAAGTGCCAGTGGGCGGCTGGGAACCGAGCGAGCGGAGACAGAGAGTCACAGACGTCGAGCCGGCCGGCGGCGGCGCTCCGATGTCACGACACACCACCGGTCTGCTTTCGATTCGTCACGTGTTTAACTCTGGGATTCTGGTGTCTGACACAGGTCAGGTGTAGTGTGTCACACTGATCATGTAACAGCCCGGGGTAGAGAGAGCCCAGAGCCAGGCGTGTTCGTAGTGTGTGTTCGGACCGGAGGGGTCACTCCTTCACTTCAGTCTCACAAGATCATGATCATGTTCAGATGCTCGTGACCTTGGCCTTGGCTTTGATGCTTTCTTTTCATGTCACATGATCATGTGTCACTTAAGTTAAGGGAGCAGAGTGTCTGCCTGGTGAGTTGTGTTGCCGGCGTTTTACTTATTTCACTACACTGACTGACTGACACACTCAGAGAATGTGCAAAAAAAAAAAAAAAACACGGTACTATGAATCATATCTAGGCAGAATGTAGTAAATATCCTGGTTAGCTGCTCACAGCTAAGACTTAGTTACAGGGTGGAGTACTGGGAAAGAGTGATGTTTCGTATCTGTAGTTTCATTTTGCGCTGTCGTCGTAATAACTATGTAGGTATCGGGGAATCAAAAATATTAGGAATAATACTAAATGTGACACAGCTCTTGGTGGAACTCTAGATGGGTACACACACACACACTGTCCGAAACCATTTGTCCCGAGTGGGGTCGCGGTGAGCCGGAGCCTAACCCGGTAACTGAGGGCGCAAGGCTGGAGGGGGAGGGGACACACCCAGGACGGGACGCCAGTCCATCGCAAGGCACCCCAAGTGCACACACACACACACACACACACACACGCACATTTTCAGAACCGCTTGTCCCATACGGGGTCACGGGGAACCGGAGCCTACCCGGCAACACAGGGCGTAAGGCCGGAGGGGGAGGAGACATACCCAGGACGGGACGCCAGTCCATCGCAAGGCACCCCAAGCGGGACTCGAACCCCGGACCCACCGGAGAGCAGGATCCGGTCAACCCCGCTCCACCATCGCACCCACCCTTTGTTATGACTGTGATATTCAAATTTGCATCCTCTTGAGACTCGGCAAAGAGAGGCTGTTGGAAATATTTCTCGGAAGTTTTGTAAGCCTCACCCCAAACATAGTATTTAAAAGCATGGTATGTTATAAGGTGCTTTAAGACTCTTTAGCATGTAGAGTTTGGGAGGTACCCTAAAAAAATTGTCCTCTAGAGCGGATAAAAAGAAAGGCTACATTTCAGGGGGATCTACAGTCTTCTCCCGCCTCAAGAAAATAATGTATTTCCAAGAAACATTTTGTAAGGTGAATTCTCATAAGTTATCGACTTAATGATAATTTCGAATAATGAAACTCTTTGTGTTCTGAGCCTCAACATTGACTCCAATTTATGATAAAATATCACCAAATCCCATTGAAATTACTTTAATAGTTGACATTAATTATGAAAGGACAACTTGCTTTGATACTCTACTCTATCTCCCTGCCTGTGACCCTTCAGCTCTTTTGCAGCTGTTATGTACCATACACTTAACAAACGCTCACAAAAAAAAAAACCATACATACATGTGATACTCAGTGTTTATGTGTTGATATGACTTTTAATGAAAAGCAAACAAAGACAAAAGAAATCGATGAAAAGAATGCAGCTGAACTCACAGATGAAGCTGACATGGTGTTTCACAACACCTGGACCGTACAGTTAATTATGGGTTTGATCCCCGCTCAGTCTGTGTGTCGTTTGCATGTGGTCCCCTTCTATATATGGATGCTCTACTACAGTCAGGTGAATTGGAGGCTGTAAATGTTCTGTTGCATGTGTGTATTTAGAGTGTGTTACGTTGCTCTGCTGCTTAGATGGGTGATATATTGTATGTAATTTCAGCAAATTGTATCTAATATTACCCCTTGTTCAAGTCACCTTAAATAGAGGTGTTGCTTAAATACTGGTCGATCATGATTGTAAGTAAAGCGAAAGAGAAAAGCGTCTGCTAAATAAATAAATGTAAATATTTCTTGCTGCTCGGCTGCCAGGATGCATGCAAAATCCAAATTTGTTTCTTGTAAATATTATGATATGCATCGTAAGTTGAAGTAGGAGTTTTAAAGGAAACTTCTTGTGATGTCAAACTCTTGAAAATCGAATGGGTGTATTTCGGGGATGACTGCACAGACTGAGACTCTACATGAAACGAATGATATCTAGCGTCACAACCCTGCAGCCAAGGTCATTGAACGTGATGCGAGTTGTGTTTCCTGTTTCTGATTTTGATTTTCACACGTATAATGTATGGTTAAATAAAAACTCATGTGTAAGTGAATTTTTCCAGGTCTGTGAAAAATGCCAATGATTTCAATCTGTCATCTTTCTTATAAATAAGTGTTCGGATGTGACCTTTTGCTCCCGGGTCTGGATAGCGCATCCTACTGGTTTTGGGATCACTCGCAATTTTCCATGATGTCTCTCTGAATTCAGGACAGTTTTTAATCTTTTGCATTTCAGTGCCAGGGCTTACTGGCGTGCATATTTTTTTACTGAAATAATGTGGATTGGACTTGAGCTGTTTCAACATCAGGTGTTCCGCATGTGCCCAATGCCTGTTTTAGTTGCGCTCAATTTGGAAACCTCACCTTTGGCTTTCATCACCTCTCTTCCTCAAGGGTCAAGAGCTGTGGTTGCTGTGGTGACTTTTTTGTTTTTTTTAGTCATAGTGTTTCACTTGTGCTTCGTCGTTACGCTACGTGTGTTGAATTTAGTTTTAACCCTACATGTCAGCCATAATGTATGTCTTCATTGTTTTCAAAAGTCTACAAGAACAACGGAAAATTTTCAAAAAGCAGTTTGGTTTTTGTAAAGTACAGTTTTAATTCATAGTGAAATACTTGCAAGAGATGTAGACTTTCCTGAATACTGTTGGAGATAGATTAGGGAAGATTTTTTGAGTGGCTCACACACACCAAGGCTTGCTGCAGCTGTTCTGTTGTGGAGCTCCTCGTTTGTCAGTATGTCAAAGTGTTTCATTGGTTATACGGTCTATACCACCAAGTGACAAACAGGGCGGCTGATGCCATGTTTCATTTCTTGAAGTGGTGGAAAGTGGTCATGCTGCAATATACCTGATCATGGTGCTTAATTTCACCGTTGAAATATTCTGCTCTATAAATGCATAAAAATAGTATGTCTGTACAGATGAAAGCACTGGCTAGGCAATACAACAATAAAATAACGGTAATAGATTTTTCTTGAGTGTAGTACTCTTAGATTGAGTCAGACTCTTCCTGTTTCAACAGCTAAAGTTGGAAAGACATCTTTAATTATGACTCTTGTCAGCGAGGAGTTCCCAGATGAGGTATGTAGATTTTTAAGACCTTACCATTTCATTCCAAGAGGGAATTATAATTCTCCCCGTTTTTATCAGAATGTCTTTTTCGCATAAATGTATATTTCTGGTTTCAGTTAAATTCATACCTCATTTTTCCCAAATATTTTCAGAAAGTGGTTTTATGAGGAAAAATTGAGGCAGATTTAAACGGCAGAAGGGTAAAGTTAGGTCTTAGGGGTAACTAATCCCGCTTTCTTAGTTTTTACATCTGGTTAAATTTGAATTTGTTTTTGTTTTGTTGTAGATTTGTCTCTGGTGTTTGGTTATATGGCCTAATGCAACCTATCCGCTTTATGCTGAACAGGTGCCCCTTCGTGCTGAAGAGATTACCATTCCTGCAGACGTCACACCGGAAAGGGTCCCTACTCACATAGTAGATTATTCAGGTAATCATTTTTTCCCATTCAGGTGCAAAGTCAACATAGTATCCAGACGGATTTAATCATACGAGATGTCAGTTAAGGCAATGGTGTGTAAAAAATAACAGCTTATTTTGTTACACTTCACAGAAGCAGAACAATCGGATGAACAGTTGTTTCAGGAAATATCGAAGGTGACGCTACTCTTGACGACCTTTTCTGGTTTCAGAGATAATTTATTCTTTGGTAGAATTTTTGGGACATCAGAATAAATTATAAATTCAACATTGCATATTTAGGGTAAATGGTGAGAAAACACAGAACACTCATATTAAGTCATGTTAAATGATAACTTGTACTTTTAAATAAAAATGCTTTTCCATATAATAGATGTACCTGAGAATGTGAAGCATCCAGGTATCCTCCAGTACAAGCCTGGTGATTAATTTTGTCTGAATTTTGTACTGCAAGTACCAAAATGAATAAGTGATGCACAGGAGCTCTAAAGATAACAACAAAATCAGGTGGTTGTATTTGTTATATTAACGGTAGTCTTTTTTCCCCTTTACAGGCCAATGTAATATGCATAGTGTATTCTGTTAACAACAAGAAGTCCATAGATAAGGCAAGTTCATTCCTTTCCTTTGGTCAAAGCCCAAACCTCCCTACTGTTTTAACAGTGTTGAATGTCAGACTTGTATAACGGACTGATTTTGTCTCTTATTATTAAAAGAAAAATCTAAAAATAGACCAACATTTACAGCTTTATTCTCATTTCTGCAGCCTATGATTGGGTACTCTTTGCTTTCTCCTAGGTGACAAGCCACTGGATTCCACTCATAAATGACAGAACAGACAAGGACAGCAGGTCTGTGGTGCTGTTTTTGTTACTTGGATGCCAAGTCAAAGTTCAGCTATGTTGGATTGGTTTGACCTTTAATAGATAGACAGTAGGTTTGTAACAGGAGGGCTGCAGTGCAATGCAATGTTTACTTCATGACTACGGTCATGGAGCTTCCGCTTGACAGCTTAGCAGTGTCAGTTTGAATTTAAATACAGGCATTCCTCGATTCACAAAATTAAATGGTTCCTGAAAACAGCATGCATATCGAAATAATTGGATACTGAAAATGTAATTTCCAGTACAGTATTTTTAAATGGGGGGGAAAAACTGTAATGCATTCCCTGCCCATCCAAAAAAAAAATCACTATAACACTGTAAAAAGTCATATAACTGCCAGCCCATGATTTCAGCACAATATAAAACACATTTGCATTTTCATTTATTTAGCGGATACTTTTCTTCAAAGAGACATACATCTTAGAAAACAATACAAAAGTGCATTACAACTGTTAACTTTGCTTCCAGACAGTTCTTCGCAAGATGAGCAATAAACCAAGTAGGGATCCACTGAGTACATTGCATTTATTCTGATCAACTTGATAAAACTATGATTCTGCTCAAATGTACATACATATCCAAAATAAAGTTTTCCCCCTAATTGCTCTGATGTCTATCAATTCAGTCATTCAGTTAAACTCCACTTTCTTAAAGCAGCACACTCATATTGCTAACATACCAACAGATGGAGAGATCTGCATACACATAGACCAACTACAGTACATTACTGCACTTTCGCGTCATTCGTGTGATGCTCAAATTTTTTTTAATTACTTTGGGTAAATGTCACATACTTTTTTTGGTTGCGTAAATTGAAAATGGGTATCAAAAGCCAATAGCTGTTATACCAATATTTTTATTAAGAGAGTTTGTAAATTGAGGGATACCTGTATATGGCTTGTCAACACTTTATTTCAGATGTGTTTTTTTGCATGTATATGTTGCATGTCAGCATTCTTTGCTGGAGCTGCCATTTAAAATCCGGTTATGTGCTGAAGGAAAGATGAGAAGTATGAAAGGAATGCTGTGATTGATGACTTGTTGCTATGGGCTGGGAAGAGCGCAAGGAAAATCCAGTCCCTTTCACAGTGGCAGCACCTCCCACATATATGTATATGTGACAATGAAAAGAAACCAAGAATCTGGTTGTTTTGAGATTTTTTTGCTGAATAAAATAAACAATTAAACAGGGTGCTTTTGAAATGGCTGGCAGCTCAGAAAATTTTACCCAGTAGGTTATGTGTTGGGCTACAGGGTGCCCCTGATCCTCGTAGGAAACAAATCAGACCTGGTGGAGCACAGCAGCATGGAAACCATCCTGCCCATCATGAACCAGTACTCAGAGATTGAGACCTGTGTAGAGGTGAGATACTGTGTGTTGAGTTGCAGCTGAGTTATTGATGGGTTTGCCATGATACTGAGATGTGTGAGAATGCAAAAACTGCCAGTGTGTTTTGGTGTGTAATTGAGAGAGGTTGAATTAATCATTGAATACCGTCACATTATGTGAAACACCCTTTGGTGCTTGCAGTTTTTCCATTTCAGTTTCGTAAGTGTGAGTGTGGGAAGTGTTAGTTTAGCAGGCAAACTAATCATATTTCCTCTCCCTGATCTTGATGCTTGGGCAGTGTTCATTGTTGGAAGGAGTAAAGTTGTTTGGATGGAGTTTCTGCAGCATATGTTTTTCTTTAGTGTGCGTTATAAAGACTTGCTGCCAGATTTTTGATTGGCTACTAAATCACCTGATACTCCTTCTGTATGCTGCTTTCCCCATTGATTCTTAATTTTAAATGTGTCTAACTTTGTCCCTCTCTTAAATCGAAGTGCTTTTGTTGCTGTGATCCTTGGTAATGAGATTAAATAACTGGAGGTTGTGCTCATCAGACTGCTAAATCTAATCCATGAGACGGATTTCGTCTGTTAAATGTCTTGCACCCATGTGACACAAGTTTAGCAAAGTCACACCAGGATAGAGGTTGTTTTAGACAGCCTTTCTGATAACAATTGAAATATGTTAACTTTCCACTCAAGAGGTCTGCAGGATTTAAATCTGAGATGCTGGCACTCTGGGGAACCTGAGGACAGAGAGCAGGAATATGCTTTGGGGTGGTGGGTGGATGATTAGAATAAGGAACAGGGTCTTGCTTCATTATTACCTAGTTTAAAATATTTAATCAAGTTTATCATGGCAGCAAATCAGAAAAACTAGATAGCCATCAGCATACAGTTAACAAAACATTTTGGCTTCAAGTTCTACATCAAATAAAAGGACAACAGATTCATTGTTCACTAGAGAACATACCCCTTGCTTCAGTACAGTGTTCATGTGGAAGATATTTGAATAAGGAGATTACCAAATTGGCAGCAAAGTGGCACAGGTCACCTTATGTCACATATTGACTTCACTACTGTTCATGGCAAGTGTTTCGTTCATCTGTTTCTGCTCTTCCACATCACGTTGGTGTACGCTTGTTTCTGTCTGTAGTGTTCTGCTAAAAACCTGAAGAACATCTCTGAGCTCTTCTACTATGCCCAGAAAGCTGTTCTGCACCCCACAGGCCCCCTGTATTGTCCAGAGGAGAAAGAGGTGCGAGCTGCGTCACCACATTACAGCCATCTGTAATTGTCATATTGTAATTTACTCTCATGTCTCCTGATGAGATAATGGATCAATATCTCTTTCACAAATTTTTTGATGAATTTATTCAAATACATTCAGTGGTTTCTGGGCAGCTTATCTCTGCTTAAAGCTCTAAAATGTACTGGAGCAGTTTGGCAGTCAGTGAAATGGTTCAAAATGTGTTGAGATTTCACTCTTTTGAAACGATCTTGTTTGAATGAAGCCTTTTTGTGAATAAGAATCTTAAGTCCTTTAACTGAATGTATTGTTTATTTGCAGATTAAACCTGCTTGTGCAAAGGCCCTAACACGCATCTTTAAAGTATCTGACCTGGATAATGACGGCATTCTGAATGACAATGAGCTCAACTTCTTCCAGGTATCAGGCGTTTCTTGATGGTATTTGTCCATTTGCTATTTTGCGTCTCCTTGCTGCTGTTAACATCTATAACCAACCCTGATGATACTTTTGGTCTATAATTTAGTTTAATTACATATGAAGTATAATCATGATTTAATCATTATTTAAAGTGCCTAGAGATATGTGACCATGATGGCATTTATTTATTTATTTATTTCAGAGGACATGTTTCAACACACCCCTTGCACCTCAGGCCCTGGAGGATGTGAAGAATGTAGTCAGGAAGAACATGACAGATGGAGTGCGTGACAATGGCCTCACACTGAAAGGTGAAACAAAACCAACAGGCTCATGCCTTTTTTATTCCCTCTCTTACAGGAAATAACTGATGTTTAGAATTTAGTTCATTTATTCCTAAGTGAAGTTGATGGTCATAGATCGTTTCTGATTGGTTAGGAGGACTCTGTGATCGTATGGTGAAACTTAAATGCCATTGAAGAGTGTTGAGTATATTTGGGCAACCTGGGCATTTTTCTGAAATGAATAGAAGAATGAAAACAAAGCAACATAATTTTTGCTGCAGAAGAATTGGAAAGACACACTGTGACTGATTCGCCGATCAAACATATTATCCAAATGCCTCATGGGTGGGGAAAAAAACTAGTTTCCATCAAGAGTACTTAAACTTTCGACTACTGTTAATGTGTTGATGTACCCTTAGGGAACACACTGTCAGTTGGCTGTGTCTGATTAGCATCTTACTCTGGCTTACTTAGGCTTCCTGTTCCTGCACACACTATTCATCCAGAGAGGCAGACATGAGACCACTTGGACGGTGCTTCGGCGATTCGGCTACGACGATGACCTGGAGCTCACCCAGGAATACCTGTTTCCCCCGTAAGCCTCACGTAGCTTGTTTCCTGATACACCTTGATTATGTGCCATGACAAAAAGCGGTATACAGCAAGGACAGATCAGTTTCATTCATTCATATGATGCTTATTTCCAAAGCAAGTTATGACGTTTGTATACTAAGATACTTACATTTATTTACCCCATTTATATAAATGGGTCATTTTTACTGCAGCAATTTAGCACGAATATCTTTCTCAAGGTTACAACAGCAGGGATTTAAACCCGTACCCAAGTACAAGCTGTAACCATTGTACCTGCTGGCATTTGTACTGCTTGCTTTATGCAAGTGTGGTTAAATTTGCACATCTTTAATTCTGTTTGCAGGTTTTTGCAAATGATATTACAACACTGTTAATAGTGAAACTTTCCCTACATGTTTAGTGTTACTACTAACTGTTATTCCTAGCTTGTGATGTGCGAAATATTGGAATTGGCAGAAGAGCAATCTGATGTAGGTAGTTACCTTGGACTCAAGTCTTTCAAGAGGTTTAGGAAGAGCTGTGTCCTAATCTTGTTCTCATAATCTGTTAATCCCCAACGTGTTTAGTCTAACGGCAGTGTTTGTCTTGTGTCAGGTTAAAAATACCTCCTGACTGTACCACTGAGCTCAACCACAATGCTTACCTCTTCCTCCAGAGTGTCTTTGACAAACACGACAAGGTGATGGTCTGCATTTCTCTCCATACACATGCAAAGCTCCCATTTCAAAGATGGTTGAGGAGAACATGTTGGTAAAAGATAAATTTAATTCTGTGGATCATTTTGTTGCATTGATACAGTTTTATGCTGTAGGCAGTTGATATTTTATGGGCATAAAACAGTAGAATATTTTTGGGCTGTTGATCTTTTATAGGCATAAAAGAGTAGGATATTATTTAACGCCTACTGTTATGTTTAGACTTATCCTAATTCTTTTGAATCACTCCCTTTCATACCTCCAGTGTTTAGACACAAATACTCTTTCATTTTCCTGTCTCAGGTTATAGACTATGCATAATTTGTTCACCCTGCAGGTTTATTGCATACTCACATTTTAGCATTACCACAAACCATGAAGTAGATTATGTCAGTCCAGGGCTTTGCAGTCATTGATTGGATGTTTCCTAGTTCCTGGGGTGATACCAGTAAATTGAATGGCTGTGAATAACTGGTCTGTTATACATTTCAGGACAGAGACTGTGCCCTGTCACCAGATGAGCTGAAGGATCTGTTTAGAGTCTTTCCCTACATGCCCTGGGGCCCTGATGTCAACAGCACTGTGTGCACCAGCGACCAGGGTTGGATCACCTACCAGGGCTATCTCTCTCAGTGGACGTGAGTACTGCCATGGAACCTAGTGAGAATCATGCTTTCTGTTACATGGTGCCGTTTCTTAGTTTGGAGCCAAACATTGTACTGGTTTAGATGGTTTTGGCCTTGGTCTCGACAGACTACTGTGTATGCTGGTTTTGGTCCTCCAGGATTCTTATGTAATTTTCCATGATTTAATTGATTAATGGAATTCCATGTTCCAAACGACCCTGAAACTGATGCATTATACATTTTCAATAGCTTTGGCTAATCTGTGAAAACATATAGATGGACATTGGATGTATAAAAATGTTTAATTTCTTAGGTTTTTTCTGCAATTTAAGCAAAGTTTAATAAATTAATGTTGGAATAGGCAGTTGTGTAGTACTTAATTGGTTTAATTCATAAGAGCTCTATCATATCACTCACTTAAAAGAAGAAAATTAGCATTGCCAGTGTTTTTCTGTTACAGCTATTGCGTGACAAAGTGGGTTTAAAAACAGTTATGCGTGGTTTCTCAGTTAATGCATTCAGTTTAGCATCGTTTTAATTTTGCTGTGCATATCAACAGCTGAATCAAGTGTAATTCATTAATGGGACATAAACCAGCATAAATGGGGGGACGAGGGTCATCAGACCCAGAGCATTACTTATGTAAGAGTATTTATAATTAAGTGGTACTTTATTAATGGTGCATCTCCAAAACATTAAGTATTTGAGCTGTACAGCTAACTGGTTTCTTCTCTTTGGCGTCAGGCTAACAACGTACCTGGATGTGCAACGCTGCCTGGAGTACCTGGGGTACCTGGGCTACTCCATCATTTGTGAGCAGGAGTCCCAGGCTGCTGCCATCACTGGTAGGTCACAGACTGTGGAGACCACATTGTCACGGTAGCTGGTGGTGTGGTGGACCGCCATCTGTCTGTTTCTGCTTTAGTCTGACAGTTAGTCACATGTCAATGCTTAGATGTGTTTTCTAGCACACTAACATAGTTATTATTATTCATCAGCTACCACGGTGGTTCTGCACCCAGCAGTGCTTACACAAAATGATATGACGGGTATAAATAGACTGGACACTGGCATTACAATAATAAGCAGAGAAAGAAAACTCTTTTACACGTTTATTTATGAAGAATAGCCAATAGACTGCCATGCATGAAGCATGGAAATTGGACTTCCTTGCATTTAGATTTTTTAATTTAGCTAAACTTTTCTCAAAAGCCACGTAAAACTTAAAAGAAACAGAAGTCCATTTTACAACAGATGAAGACCTTTAGGATTGTTGAAGTAGAGTTTTTGACCAGTGCCACAATTTTTAAGGCACGCATTACTCCGGTGCCTGTTCATACAACTGAAAGTCACATAGGAGGTGCAAAGATGATCATGACAGATACATAAACTTGTATCATAAAGTAACTATTAGTGGATCAGGAGAGAAGTGGGTGGGTCTGAGAGAGATGTTTTGAGACTGAATCCTAGAAAGGATTCTGCAGTTGTGAGGGAGAGGGAGAAGAAAAATGAATAACTTGATTTATTGGTAAATGAAATGTTACATACTATAACTGAAACCTTTCCTGGTCTGCAGCTATGATTTTAGTATCTGGTTGTCCTGCGTTTGGCTTCTGGTTTGCTGACTTGAAGTTGTTCCCCACCCTTACACACTCGCAGTGACACGTGACAAGAAGATTGACTTGCAGAAGAAGCAGACACAGCGTAATGTGTTTTGCTGCAATGTGTTTGGTGCCAGTGGTAGTGGGAAGAGTGGCTTCCTCCAGGCTTTCCTGGGCAGGAATCTTGTGGTGAGTCACCTCCATCTCCTGTGGTTTACATTTACGTTTATCCATTTAGCAGGCGATTTTCTCCAAAGCGACATACATCAGTTTGAATTAAAAGAATTTCACCAGGTGTGTGTTATCCACCGCTGATGTGCATGCAAATTTCTCGAAGGACATACTGTATGTGAACACTTGCAAAGATGTACGAACACGTTGATGTTAATGCACCTGTGTGTTTCAGTCTTGAGTGCTCTGTGGGGTTGGGCTGTGTCCTCTCCTGCACATCTCTGTTCCGTCTTCTAATACAGCCTGAATCTTACTTATAACAAGCACCGTCCAAGGTCCTTCAGCATCAGACCAATGCATCTATGTTAATGAAAATTACCTCAAACAGAGATGCCTTGTATTCCACAACTTTCTACATGGAGTTTCACAATAATGTATGTAAGAATGAATGCAAAAGACATAATATAATCTAGACTATATAATAGATAAATAAGAGTAAATAATAATGCACAATCCAACAGTGATTACTTAGATTTAGTGAAAACTTAGATTTAGATGATTAAAACATAAAATAGGAAATATATCACTATTACACTACTAATATCAAGGATATGTTCTTTGTCCAAATTACATAATTACATTTACATTTATTCATTTATCTGACAGTTTTCTCATAAAGCGACTTACAATGTTAAGCTACTTACAGTTATTTACTCATTTATACAGCTGGGTAATTTTACCAGAGCAATTTAGGGTAAGTGCCTTCCTCAAGGGTACTACAGCTGTAGGTGAGACTCAAACCTGTGACCTTTGGATCCAAAGGCAGCAGCTGTAACCAGTACACTACTAATTATCCCCAGTAATTATCACTCGGTATTCAAAAATATACACATATTCGTAAGTGTCAGATTTCATTTGGTGATTTTATATTCTTGGCTTTTTCATAAAACTGACCTCTCTTTGAAAAGATTTCCTTTCCATTGCAGCGTCAGAAGACTATAAGAGAAGACCACAGATCCTATTATGCCATCAGCACCACCTATGTTTATGGACAAGAAAAATATTTGCTGGTGAGTTAGAGCTTACTTCCTTTAAATATGGTCTGTTATCTGTAGTACTAGTATCACCATCATATCATCATCTTGGAACTGATTTCTTTGGTCTGAGTGGAAGGTTTGTCGTTATATTTCTGATGGTTTTTATGGGAACATGATTTACTGTATATACCATCATTTGTTGAAGTTTGAACTTCTAGATGAACTTCTAGAACCCCCTTGATTGATACTTGACCGAATTGTCTCCTCCCTTTCTCATGACTCAGCTTCATGAAGTTTTCCCCGACTCCGAGTTCCTCTCGGATGCTGATCTCTGCTGCGATGTTGTCTGCCTGGTCTATGACATTAGCAATCCCAGCTCCTTTGAGTTCTGTGCAGACATTTTTAAGGTACCTTTTCGGCTCCGTTTCTTGCAAGCGGATGTTGGCCGAAAGTTAGTTCATTTGATATTGTTTGTTGTTAATGATTTTATAAACTATAAATCTGTTGCTGAATATCTACTTCAGTTAAATTTCATGTCAGTAAACTGCATGTGTTCCATTTGGCTACAATATGAGTAATTTGTTAAATGTATTTTTTTGATGACGCTGCAGTATTTTCAGTCGTTCCATGGTCAAAGCAGGCATAACGTAATATGAATTGGTTTCATTTGAACAATTACCAGGAGGTACCCTGGTGCTGTACCCTTTAGTTCATACTTAACATGAACAACAAAGGTCTGCTTGTAGACACATGAAATAAATCAAGTGAAATAACTATAAGACATTTAATGTTAATATGATGTAGAAAAACTTTGGCATTGAAAATTGTTGAGTTGATTGGGTTTTTCTTCAGTAATCCTTATTTTGTGGGCTTGCAGAGGTACTTCATGGACAGCAAGACGCCGTGCATGGTCATTGCTGCCAAGTCGGACCTGCACGAGGTCAAGCAGCACTACAGCCAATCACCACTTGAGTTCTGCAAGAGGCACAAGATACCACCTCCGCAGTCCTTTACGTGCAATACGGCTGATGCCCCCAACAAAGACATCTACACCAAGCTCACCACCATGGCTATGTACCCGTGAGTGCTGGGTGCCCACCCATCACTTTCCTTCCGATCTGTCCTTTGATGCTCCCCATATCCCATCTCCCTCTCCTGCATGGCTCTGCCGAATTCTCAACCTGCCTGGTTCTCTGGCACAGGATTTCTTTACATTCTGCCTGTTGTGTTTACTCATCTGTTACATTTTTTTTCCAATTTTGCATTGGTGTATGCTGTGAGCCTTTATTTGGCTTTGGCTGCATGTCTTCTTGTATAATGACCTTCCTGCTGAGCTCTAGTGGTGGGCAGTTTCACTGGAGGTCAGGGTGCTTGGAGCCTTGATGACATAATGGGGAAAAATTAAACTACTCACAAAGTACTACTAGAAAGGTAGAGACACAGGGTGCTCTTTCAGCAGAGGATAGCAAGTAGTGAAATGGTAATAGCTGCTGCCTTTGGACTCAGAGTTTGCAGGTTTTAATCCCACTCCTGCTTTCGTACCTAAGTCAAGCGCTTACCATAAATTGCTTTAGTACAAATGACCTAGCTCTATAAATGGGTAAATAATTGTAGGTAGCTTAATGTTCTAAGTCATTTTAAAGGCATGAACTAAATGAACAAAGGTAAATTGGAAGCCAGTTTAAAGAATATACAGGTATTTGGCTAAAATGGCATCAACGAACAATCACAAAGGTAGTTGACAGGACCACAACAGGCCCAAAATTTCACCTACACAGTATGTCCACATATCTGGATGTTAGGAGTGCCTTGGATCAGTTCCAGACATATGTTACTGCTCCTTACAATAGTTTTTGATTGATGTACGACACACACTTTAATTGGCAGGATCTATTTCCCGTTTTATTTGTCGCGCTCCTTCACTAAGGAAGTTTATGCAAGACCTCTGTGTACTTAGTGAAAGTCACTGATAGATTAAATGTCAGCAGGGGTTTCCCTTGGTAAACATCATTATTATTAGTCGATGTATTTTTTTTTAATCTGTGATTGAGCAGTACACAAATACTGTTCTGCTGGGCAGCATTACGGTTGATATAATAACTTGGATTTAGACCACAAATTATGCATTATGTTTTCTGCAACAGTGTAGTACTGCCCAAGAGACAACAGCTGGGATTTCTGCCATGTTTTGGAACTGCGTTATCACTTGCATGTTATTTCAGGTTAGAAAAACAGACATTGCTAATTTGGTGTGTTCAGATTGCAAAGGAATTCAGTTGTTTTGATAAGAAAGTCCTAAATGTGCTGCTGTTTTTGCTCTTCCTATCATACCGACTCCTGTTCTTTCTGGTTGCACAGCTGCTTATCAGAAATGCCAAGTTAATATAAATAAAATCTGCTATTGTTTATTTGCTTAACAAAGCCGTATTTACCAATATGAAAAATACTCGGTAGATGGTGTAGTGCATATTAGACCCCTGTCCCTCGGCACCACTAGCCTGCTTCCACTGGGAGATAACTTATTCCTGGAGTTCCAGTGCACATCTTTCATGCACCTCTTAGCAAAATGTGCTGCTGGCGTTGCATCCAATACTAAGCCAATTTGGGAATATTGCTGATCTCATTGATCACTGGAGTACAGTATAGTGGAAGTGCTGCTGTTTTCCCTGCTTTGTGCCACCAAGTAATCTTTCTCTTAGTAAGTGTTCTCATTAGGTTATGACTGATATTATGCTGAGCAATTGTGTAAATGGATATTAACTGCTTTGAGGGCACACTGCCCATGTGCATGGCTTTCTTTACTTCAACCATGTACATAAAACAAAGATTAAAGAAGAGAAAATCATTTTAATTTCTGTTCAATAATATGATTTGCTTTAAACAAGAGATTGAGTTTTATTACCAGCATTTTGCTGTGCTTTGTTTGCATTTTGAATTCTGCTTTTCTGCTTCCTGCAATTCATGATGTAAGTATGTGGAATTTCTGCCCCCTTTCCTCCTATATAACATGGGAATGTTTAAGCTCTGAAGTAATTGACTAAATAATATTTATTTTATATATCTTTAAAAGCAGCTTCTTAAAGTGCTTAACAATAAAGAAGAATGATATTGCAACTGTAAAGCTAAGAAACTTACAGCATTTAAAGAATTACAACAATAAAAGAAAAAATAAATGATATGAGGGAAGGGGGATAAAAAATAAGGAGCAAGAAAATGTTTGCTATAAATGTGATTTTGAAACTTGTGTAAAATGCTTTTGCTTTGGATTGGCAAGTAGGGTTTTTTTTTTTTTTTTAAAATTGTCAATGTTAAGGGAAATTCTACAGAATAGAAAAAAATAAATGTTGCTGTACCATTTACCTTTTAAGTATCCTTGTAAACATGGTAGAAGTGAAGGAGTGGAGTATGTTACATCAGTCAGTGTGACAGCCAGCAGCAGTACAGTCACCTGTAGGTGTCTGTACAGGTAATGCTTTGGCTTTTACTGGATGTAACAGTGCTCGAGTTCTGCTGTTCCACTTTTACGCCCCTTCCCCCTCTCCAAACGCCTCCTTACCTGTTCCTGCGTTGTCAGTCACCGAGGGGGATACGTTAGGGTGGCTGTTTGTATATTGGGTGCTGCTGGGCTCTAATCGTTCTGATTATGGTGTGCGGTTCTCACCTGCTCTTCCTCTGTGTGTGTGTCTCCGCAGCCACGCCCGGTTACGCTGCATGTGTACCTGCAACAGGTGCACCTTTTGCATCTGTCAGAACCTCCTCAACTCAGAGTTTCTGCAGTCTGTAAAGACCAAACTCTACACTGCCGTTCTCAACAGGTCCTTTCTCCCGTCCTGCTGCGGCCCCCTCCCTCACAAGCCTTCCTCTTGCTCATTGATTCCATCAGTTTTCCCTTGTTCTTCTTTCCACTGCATATCCACTGCCTGCAGCTGATAGGTTCCACAAATGCTGCCAGAGTTAGTTCTGATTTTCTGTTAATGGGTAATGATGTTAATGCTGTCACATTTACTGACTTGTCTTAGATACTCTTGTGTGAATGTCACATCTCTAGAAAGATTTGGGCTGGAATGTGATCGTGTCATGCTGCAGTTAATGTCTGCCTTGACAGCAATAGTGTGTGACCGTGAGCTGTCCCAGTCTCTCGGCTCTTTCCCAACGTGACCTCACAGTAAGCTTCTTGTGTCTACACACCAGTCCCAGGAGCCTGCTCCTGATGTCAACGTTCACCTCTCTTCAACACTCCAGCTTGCTTTAAACTTCTGCATTTAAGGACTTAATGGGGGGTAATTTGAGGATGTCCCACATGTAACATCCTAATAGGTCAGTTCTGCTGAAACCTCTGGGGTGTTATGAGGCCACTAGTTAAGATATGACCCCCATGTTACATACTAGCCATCTTATCCAGGATTTTTTGCTGCATGCTTATATGCCTTGCAGCTTGTACATTTTGAAAATGAGTAGTTAGGTGGTGGATATACAGTGTGAAGATTGGTACTAACACATGCTCCTTTTTATTGAGCTGGGAGCAAAACCTGACATTGTTGCCCAAGTGAGCATTCACAGTTTTCATGTCTCCATCCAGCTGACCTAAGCTTGTTTTGAAAACGTCACAGAAGTTTTCTATGTTTCATGTGTATAGAGGAGGGTGGCACAGCAGGTAGCACTGGTGCCTCACAGCTACTGGGCTCTACATTCAGATGTGAGTTTGAATCCAGCTCAGACTGTGGAGTTTACATGTTAACCCCGTGTTTGCGTGGGTTTCCTCACACAGTTCAGACACATGTTTCAGGTGAATTGGTGACTCTAAAGTGGCCTTTGTGTGAATGCATGTGTGTGATTGGCCTGAGATGAACTGACATTCCATCCAAGGTGTACCATCCCTCATGCCCTATGCTTCTGGGATAGGCTTTGCACCACCAAAACCCTGCACTAAAAAGCACTTACTGACAATGAATGGATAGATGTGTACACAACTACTGTAAAGTGCAGTGAATACTGAAATAATACTTGTCCTGTTGTGTGTTGAGAAAAGAAGTGGGTGAGGGGGGAAATATGTACAAAGGATGTCATGGAAATTTCTGTGATGTTGCCACAGTGATTGTTCTGACATGTTGAATGTTGATGTTCAAACCAGCTGTATTTACTGCTCAGGCATTTCTTACAGTGAGAGAATGAAGAACTGACTTTCATCACTTCAGCAGCATCCAAGTCTCTAACATTGGAGTGCGGGTGGTTTTTTTTTAATTTTTTAATTTTTTTTTTTTTTTTTTTTTTAAAAAGAAAAAAGTTTTAACATATCCACCCAACTTAGTCAAGTAAAATGAACAAGTTTTCAGATATTTTAAATAGTACTTTTGGTTTTGAGTTGACTTTGTGTTTTCGCAGTCCACTTGGTTTGAACGATGTTTGTTTTTGACTAACCATAATATGTGTCAGTGCTTCTATAGAAAGGAAGCTACACTTACTGTATATCATTTACGTTCTCATGATATCATTTTTGTTCCATACTATTTTCTGTTGTCCTCACTGCTGGGTGTTCAGTTTCATGTGGTTGTCTAACCCTTTTTCTTTTCCTGCATGTCCATTAGTTTGTTGCCTATTGCTGTGTTGCATGTCTCATAAATGGCATGGTCTTTCCACACTATATTCCCCTTCCCGTCTCTGTTTTCTCCATGAGGCTGCTCTCTGACCTCTTCAGACTCCCAACACAGGGGTTCTCCCTGCATAGTTCTGCCTTGAGTTGACAGGGCTTAGCCTGATGTCCATCTTTTCTCTTGTATCACACAGAAGTGGGTGATCAGTGTGCATACTTTGGTGTCCTGCAGCTGTCGTCGGCGATTTCTGTCCTTTGTAGGTCCATACCATTCCCATGTGTCCTTTCTCATCCTCTTGGGTGAGGATAAAAGAGCTCTGCGGTCACTGATGTGGTTAATGATCTTGTGAAGAAAGTGCTATGAGTAGGGTTATTGCTTCAGTGGAGATCAGTGCCTTGCAGCAAAATTCAAAGTGAAAATATTTGCAGAGGATTTGGTCTGTCTTTCATTAAATGTTTATTTTTGTGTATGTATTTTATAAATTAAAAATGAAAGGTGGCAACTCGTTATGACATCATTGCTTCTCAGGTTAAGACACCTTTATGCATAATAATCCAAAAACTGTAACTGAAGCTACAGCTAGAGGGCACCATAGTGCGGTCAGGCTGTTCAGTGCTACTGGGGTTGCTATGTAAGAGGATAGCTGCTTGGGGTGCAGTGGTGTTTCTCTGCATCTGGTGTACGGTTGAAATTGACAGGCAGGATTCTTTCCTTTCGGCTGACATGGAGAGCAACTTTTTGCCAAGATCATGACATTATATATGTGCAGGAGTCCTTAGGCATGGAGCCATCTGCTGACCTGTCCATGTCTGAATGAAGACAAGCTGTAGAATTAGCCAGTAGTTTCTTGCTTGTTTCGCCTCCTTTTTTCTGTGCATTGATACAGGGTGCATCATGATGGTGTTTACCAGGGTGTGGGAAGTAGCATTTGCAGGTCATTTGAGAGATGCCTTCGTGCAGATCCTGATTCTTTTTCGTGCCCTGCTGGCTAGCGTAGCGCTGAAGTCTCCCCTGGCTAATTGTGCTGTGTGGCATTCATGTCACTGTGGCTGCTTTCATGACCCCACTGCCCTGCCCCCCTCTCTGCTCATATCGCTCTCTGCATTCATGCATGCTGTCTGCTGCTCATGCATCACCTAGCTCTAAAACAGGCTTTTTGTTCTCTTCCTTTGTCTCTCTTATCTGCCTCTTGTTCCCGTGTTTCTCTTTCAGAAGTTTAATTTGTTTCCCTTCTTTCTCTCTATTATTTTGTGTTCAGAGCCCCTACCATGCGGGCAGTGAAATGGGTGTGGCTTGTCGAGTGTGGGTGTGCAGAGATGCTCTGGATGGCACCTCACAAGGCTATAGTTTGAAATTCAGCTTTGACCGACTGAATCAAACTGTTGCCCTGTGCCTGTGCAGCTGGATTTTGTCCCCTGCCTGGGTACAACACGACTAACTATTTTCTTCTTCTCTTCCTCCTCTTGGGACAGGCATGTGACCCAGGCAGACCTGAAGAGCTCCAACTTCTGGCTGAGGGCGAGCGTGGGGGCCACTGTGTTTGCAGTGCTGGGGTTCGCCATGTACAGAGCACTCCTCAAACAGCGGTGATCTGCTGGAGGGAGCATGAGACCCTCTCTGACCAGCCTGCATCCCCACTCCAGAACCAAACCCCTCTTCCTGCCCTTATCCTGAAAAAGAAATGAGATTTTATATTAAAACAGAAAATCTGAGATGAATGCAGCAGCTCGGTCTGCAGCCATGGGTGTTATCTCAGCTCGTTTAAGTCCTTTAATTTTACGGAACGGGACCTGCCTCTGAGTGCAGATGATTTTTGTCATAATGTTACGCTTTAAGTCTGACATTTTACCTTAGCTTCTAATGCATGGTTTTACAGCAGAGTAGGAGCTTGAGAAAGTTATGGATGGAGAAAATAGACTTGAGGTAAAACAAAAAGAAAAACTTTAAAACTGAGACTGTATACCTTGTAAATAGTGTAAATACCTAGAGCATACTTGCAAAGGTCCTTGCGTAATTAACTTACAAACTTAAAACCATAGCCAGAGTGTAGTGGCAATTCATAAGCTATAATGGGAGAAAAACTCATCAAAAACATATTTTGTTGTTTGTGCACGTAATGTTAATTTATTACCCTTTTCCCATAATTATTCAGTGTTGCATGAAATGAAAACAGCTCAAGGGATTTTTTTGTTTTTCCATTATTATTATTATTATTATTATTATTCACCTACTACTTGCAGTAGTGAAGACAGTGTTTCATAGTCTGCAGTCTGGCTGCATAGGATCTTTGTCTTCCACTAGACTGTGTTCCTGTTCGTTCACAAGGAACCCATTTCCTTCAAGCAAGCTGTGGTTGTTCCCCCTATACCACGGTGCGTTCCCACCTGTTCTCTAACTCTGGGTGCTGTCTGTCTTCTCTTTTGTCGAACTGTACTAATGCACAGCTATTACATTTTATCAGCATGGATACTTCACAATTTTTAATTGTTTTCTCCCATTTAATGGTTGCAGTTATTCCTGTTTTAGCATTAAAAACCAACGACATGCCTCTCAGTAACACCTGCAACATGCCTCTCAATAAAAACGGTTAAATCACTGAATTCACGGGTACATTCAGCAACCCTGACAGTTTCGTCCACCTTTTCCAGCCTTTACAATAAACAACTGTGCTGTAACTCTGCCTAATGTGTAGTACTTGGAGACCTTTATTAAAGCATTTACACACCTCTACAGCTCCTTGCTGTTGTAGAAACAAAAGTGGTAGCAGTGAGTGAAAGTGGTCTGTGTCTGCTCTGAACTGCTTTGGGGAGATTCCTCATAATCTAACAGCTGTAGCATTGGTGACTCTTGATCTGTGGAGTTGACTCTTACATGTTATGCCTTGGAATAGGATGAAGTCTTACTGATAATGGATGAATTATGATTGTAGGAATTCTGTTAAATACCTAGTGAATGCTGCAAACAAGTATGTAAGTGGGATTGTCTCAGGGAAGCTATAGCTGTAAAACAGTGGATATTGTGTCCTGTGTATTGACAGTAATGTTCTTCCATGTAGTCCCAACAATTACACAAGCTGAAGTTGTGTTGTGTGCTGTTGGGTTGTATAGCGAGTTTTGCGTATTGAGATTTTATTGTTGTGGAATCATTAATTCAGGAGTTTATAATTCACATTTACTGTGGGGATACATCTCTTGCTTTTTAAACAGTTTCACATGTTTTTATTAAATGAGCCTTGATTTTTGCAGCCCGTTGACTTAACTGTAGGTATAAATACCAAGGCCATCTGGATTCTGAGGCTCCGGCAACTTTTGGTTCACAGCAGTGAAATAGCGGTTTTGTTTCTTGCTCTTCAGTGAAGTGGAAAAGCATTCAGATTAGCATGTTCATGGAAAAGCTGGTTTAAGGGCTACAATAGAAAGAGACGAGAAGCTCCTCCAACAATAACCCTCTGCTGAAGCAGCCTTGTAGGTGGATGGCGTGCAGAGAGAGTGGTTCCGAATGCACACAAGGGCCTCTTGTGTCCTAAGCACCCTTCGCCCATCTCTTCGCTGGCGAATAGCAGAGGATGTGTCTCTTTAAAGGGACTTCCCTTTAATTTTCTGTTAATGGTCCTGAGGGCCCTTGCTATTCAATACAGTTTAGTAGGAAGGAAAATGTTTTACAAAGCAAACCAAAATTCTGTACAAGATGGAGCAGCTGTCAGTTTTATCTCTTGAGGGGGTGAACTAGGTAACGGAAAAGAACAAAGCGAGGTCTTTCTCCGTCAGTGGCTGAAGTGGGTTCAAGTTGTGCAAGAAATTAAAGCTCCGCACATCAGCAAGAGCAGTGAGCATTGTGTTGTGAGCTGACTGAATGGTGTTTCATTACAGAATTTGTCAGCTGAGTAAAGCGATATAATAAATTGCCAGGCTTGGTATGGTTGCTTATGAAACATAGACATTGTTATTCATATAATGTTCATTATTATCAGAAGTGGCACTCCGAATTGGTAATTATAAAGGATTGAAATGCAGAGCAGTATTTAGTTTCCTAAATCAAATCAAAACTCAGTAAATGTTCTAAACTGGCAGGAAATAGGTAGCGGTGAGGATTCATCTCCACCTCCCACACCAAAGGCAGCGACTCAAGTTATGATCACGGTAGGCCAAGACCCCCCAGCAAGGCTGCCAACAGGCCTACTCTACACTTGTTAGCACTGCTTTGTCTTCCTATGTTGCCTTGGTCTGTGGCGCTCACATCCTGCTTGGCATCACAAATTCATGTAACTACTGTAACATTGTTCAAGAGGAGGAGAAACAAGGTGTGTGCAGAGTACATCTCTACACTTTGTTTATTCAGCAGGTTTTTTGTGTGTGCTACACAACCTTTGTGGAGGTTGAATTTCACTCCCACACATTTGGGAGAGTGCAGCTGGTCTGTTCTGTTGGCATTCCAGTTATCTGCTGAGGGCCAGTGCTGTCACAGCAGGAGACTGTGCTCTGCACACCAGGCCATCCTTGTGCTATGCTGTCAGGTGTTTAGAAGACTTTGGATGGTGTACATGGGCAAAGTCCACCCTTCTGGCACCCATGGCCTTACAACCCAGGGCAGACGTGGCCAACAGCAGAGCCACAAAGTGAATACAATTGCCACAGGCCCTCATTTTCAAAGAAAAAAAAGAACAAAGGGGTTTGTCAGTGAAGAAATAATGGTGTGATGAGATTTCAAATCAGTTGCAGCCTTTGCAGGGTTCACTTAGCCACTTTTACCCAGGCTCTGCCCATGACTTCTGCACACTCGCCAAAAGACACTTTTCAGGTTGACTAGATACAACCACTAGTAATAAGAATATGTTTTATCTTAATATATGTTTAGCATGTGAACAGCTGGATCTTCAGTCACTTTGGGGTCACTACTTAACACACACACAATGTCTACAACTGCTTATCCCAAGCAAGGTCGTGACGAACTGGAGCCTAACCCGGCAACACAGGGTGCAAGGCTGGAGGGGGAGGGGACGCACCCAGGATGGGATGCCAGTCTACTGCAACCCCAGACCCACCAGAGAGCAGGCCCTGGCCAAACCCACTGCAACACTGTGCCCCCCCACCCCCACTTAACATACTGTACATTTATTCATTTAGCTGACACTTTTCTCCAAAGTGACTTACAATGTTAAACTACTTACCCATTTATACAGCTGGGTAATTTCACAGGAGCAATTTTTTGAGTAAGTACATTGCTCAAGGGTACTACAACAGTAGGTGAGATTCACATGGGCAATGGTGCTAACCACTTTGCTAAAGTTGCCAAAATTGGATGTCACTATAGGAACATATTGCCAGTTGTCTTAATATAAATATGATCTCAGGTGGTGACCAGATTCATGATGTAAAAAATTTATGGGTGCTATATTTGTTATGTCTTACTACATATTGTTAGGATTATACTCTTTATCTGACTGTATCAACACGAGAAGCCATACGAGGGCGCTGTTAACAGGTAAAACTGACTTTTTCCGCAACATTTGTGGCGTCATTTTGTACTAGAGCAGAATGGACGCAGACAGTTTGTATTTTTGATAAGATTTATCTACAAGCATGCATTTCTGCAGTCTGTTCCACAGGCTCAAATTTCTCTTCCCACCACACTGTCCATTAAATGTCAGACAAGACCCAACCATAGAGCTAAGTACCACCTTGGTATTACTTAATATGTAATAGAATGGATAAAATGCTGTAATTCATAGCTTCCTATCAGGTACTTGAAACTGGACCTGTAAGTATAGCAGTGACCCGAAACGACCCTCATAGGTCTGTGCTTCTATGTACCGTCTCAGCATGACCGCAGCAACTTTGTCCAAGACAGCTTATAATGACAAATGACAGACATGCTGCTCTAAGCCACTTGTAAGAATTTACCCATCCACAGAACAGAGCAAGGTAAGGTAAAACACTCATCCACGCACACTATGAACAATTTAGTAATCTACTCACCTGAAGCACGTCTTTTGAATATGGCATGATCCCTCCACACAGACTGAGCCAGATTCAAGTCCATCTCCAAACCTACAGGTCAGGAGCTGTGAGGCTCCTGCACTGCAGTACAATTATCTGTGCTTTGTGGGGCTGTGGGTCCAGTGGAGCCTCTTACATCTGCAAAAAAATTTAATCTATGTCAAATGACATCAGGTTAAACATCTCGATAAAAATGTAGTACCCCTCTGCCTCCACTTCTCAAGTTTAGAGATTGTGCTCTAATTATTTCAGACTTGCTGTTTTTTCCCTCTCTCCTTCTGACATACATATGGAGAATTAGGAGGGAGAGTCTGTGACACTCTGGACACGCCAACATCCTTCCAATGGAATTTGACAGAATTTTGAGAGCTCTCTGCAGCATATCTGTTCACAGCCAGCCAAGCGCTAATATGCCACAACATACCATGCAGTTACATGCCATTTCTTCAACTCAGTCCACCTTTGTGGAGCCTGCTCCATTTCCATGGCCTGCCCCAGACGCTGCACACAAGCTGACATCTGCAGTTACAAACACTGGCCTGCGAGAGCGGTTAGCCCAGTTAACAAGCTTAGCCGGATCTCTCCTGTTCCTCCTCCTCCTCCTCCTCCTCCTCCAGCTGGCATCTAACAGGTACTGCTTCCACTCACCACACCCTCTCCTTATTTTCTTCATAAATGTTCAAAGTTGGGTTTTTATCCAATTGTCCCGTTTACAGTGGACAGAGATCCTTGTGCGGCACCAGGGTTCGGGGTATGCTGACCAGTGAGTGTTGAAACAGCATGTGGCCCCTGCCGAACGGATTTTGATCTTTCCAGTGTTTCGGATGCGTGAGATGACATTAGCAAAGCCCTTCATGGTGTCTAGCACAGCTAATCATACGACTGGAGCTCAATTACCCTCTCAATAATAATCACTTGGTTCAGTGATAATGGTGCGGTGCAGATGCGCTCCCTCAGGGCTTGCCTGTGGCACGGCCGTTTGTGTTTCAGCACTAGTGCAACAGCTGTGTAAGATATCAGTGGGAACCACTGCCGGCTGCAGCTGTGGTCCAGTGCTGCCATGTGTAGGTGTCTGAAGACCCTAATGATAAAAATATCCTGATAAGGTCACACGGTTGCCATGGAAATAGGAATAACTGAAGTGGAAAATGGTCTCTGTCACTCAGAACAGACTGGATATAAAGTGAATTACTTCTTTAGATGTGTTTGGGTACACAGCTGTGTAAACAGTCGTGCTTTCACTGTGCCGAATGGGGCTTTATGGTCGGTGTCCGCTGTGCAGAGAAAGCAAACCCAAGGTTATAGGTTCGGTGCCTCGGCTCTCCACACGGCAACTGCAGCGGTCATCTCACCCTGCGCACACTCCTTCGTGAGCAGGGCCTCACAGCCGTTGGGATCTGTTCTCCCAACAGGGAGCTGTTGGTGGTGGTGGTGGGGTGCTGGATTCATGCAGGTATGGGAATATTCCGGAAACATGGTGCCGGTAACCCGGAGACCTGAGGGCGGAGGGGTTCTTCACTGGGGGTGTCCTACTGTAGGCCAGAGAAGACTTAACAAGCTGCTTCATGTCCCCACAGCTCAGCTTCATTTGTGCAGCTGTGAGGACATGAAGAAAAACTACCCACCATATTTCAATAGTACATATTTTTTTTCCTGTAAAATGGACTTCACAATCATAGTCATCGTTAAGAAAGTATCTTGAGTTATCAATGTAAGGGAGTTAAGTACTTACGCATTTTGAAAATCATGTAAAGAATTGTTTTATTAACTTCAAATAGAAAAGTCGGAATAAACAAGTCATATCGACAGAGCACCGGATACATGTAAATAAATAAAAACGCGTCGTGTTCTGACTTCTGTGTTTTCATATTCGGAGAAGTTTATTCTAACCCTAATCCACTTCGACGTTACACTACTACTGTACTGTGCTGTACTGTACTGTACCTCACACTCGCTCCTCTAATATTGTCACACGGAAGCGGCTCGAACCTGGACACTCGACTCGTTCCTTTTTACACGTAATGAGCCTCCGTCTGTCTTGGTAAAGAGAGACACCATGTGTTAAAAAAAACACAACATGAGTTTTACTTTAATTAAAATCGTGTGCGCTCTACGTTTCGTCGATTTCGTCGGTTTCCTCAGGTGAAACCGTTCTAGGAACGTGCGTGTCCGCGCGCCGCCCGGATGCGACGATGTCCGCGCGCGGGGACAACCAGCGGGAAAGGGAGGGGGGAACGGGGGGGTGGCACGCAGCCGAGATGCGTCCCGACGAGCAGTGCTGACGCACTTCACACATATGCTGCTTTATCCCTCACAAACGCGGCGAGAGGGGTTTGCAGCGCGCGAGAATGTTTTATGTGTTTTATCGCATCTCTTTGTTACATGTTAATAATCAGGTATTTCAACCGTGTCAATATTCACATTTTCTCGTTGACGTTTGTGGGGCGCTTCACTACGTGCGTTACTGCTGTGTATTCTCTGTGTTGTTTTATTTATTAATACGCTCTATTAGCTCTGCTTTACTAGCTTGCCAGGTGAACGCGGCGCGAGCAAGACGTAATGACGTCGCAGCGGGCGGCTGCGCGTGCCCCGCAGGTGAGCCCGCTGGGGGGTTGATCCCGTGTCCCCCCGGGGGAGCGCTGTCACGGGTTTGATGAAAGGCTTTAAAGAGGGCGCGCTGAAGAAACCCGGCTTGGAGGCTGAATGCGCGTCGAGGACCCGTCTGCACGCAGAGGGCGCGTGCAGGTGCACGGCTCCGTGCGGTGAAAGTTCGTCTCGTGCACACTGACTGCGCGCCTGGAGAAGGAGCCTCATGTTTGATGTAAGAAGCTCGTTTTGATGAAATGCAACTTTGATGCCGTGAGCAGGAGATCGCCAGGTGGGGAGATGAACGTGCCTGTCATGTGTCCGAGGGTCCGCTGAGGGAGCCGAAACACCTTCGTCACCTGTGTGTGTGTGTGTGTGTGTGTGTGTGTGCGCGCGCCGTGCTGGGCTTCCGGGAAGGACACCGGCGGCGGGTTTGAACCCGGCATTTCGAAGCCCCGCAGTTTACGCGGAGAGCCGGGAGGGACCCTTGTCCCGGCGCGTGGACCACAGTCAGGGCGAGGGCGGGCTTCTCGTGGGGGACAGCGCGCGACCATGGCAGCGGTGACATCGCAGGGGTCCCTCGGATCGCCGGCTTTTCTGAAGGAGTCCGTCTGAGAAGCGCGGGATGCCCGCGGCGGCGCGCGACGCGCGGGTCAGCTCGTCCCCGGCGGTAGCGGCGAACGCGGAGGGGGATGAGATCGAGGTGCTGGAGAGCAGCGACGTCCTTCCAGCGGCCCCGGAGGACGTGAGTAACACCCTCGAGTGCAGCTGACACCGTCACAAGCCCAATGTCCGAACTTCCAGATGATGATGGGCTGCAGGCACGGGGACGGGGTTCGAGGAGCGCGCACTCATCGCCAGTATCACATTTTTCACTAGATTCCGTGGACTATTTCTCATCAGTCACGTTAGTAACGCAGAGCCTCTTAGACCAAACCGCTAAGCAGCGCAGGTTTCCCGTATCGTGCGCTGTAGGGATAGTGGCTAATTACTGGACGAATGGGTGACACCGGAGCACGAGTCCGTCACGTGCCGCCCTGCTGATGTGCCTCATTTAGCTGCAGCATCAAGAGCCACAGCAGGTAGGCAGGCTCTTCCTACTGACACCCTTGACATAGACAGCAGTGCCACATAGGACTAAACCACATGCTGAAGTGACATCAGAGCCCCACATCTGGTGGTACTGCGTTAAGCAGGACACGTTTGACTCTGTTTCTCACCGTTTTTTCTCTTCTCTTCTCTTCTCCTCTTTCCCCATCTCAGCAATGGAAATCTCTTTTCGACAAGGTACGTAAGTTGCTGTGCGTCGCCAAAGCTTGAGCGTGTTGACCCGTGGTGACGTGACCCCAGCCGGGACTGGAGTGTGATGTCTGGAGCGTGCACATCGCCCTCAAACCATATTTTACAAATTGCTTTATCTATGCTTTCCCAAAAGCTGCTCAATAAATGGTGTTATGCTCTGAAAAAGGTGACGCTTAAATACAAAGCTTTTAAATCTCCGGAATCTTTTCTTGTTGAAAGTTAAAAAAAACGTATTCATATAAATGTATTATTCCCTCAATGTATTGTTGCAGTAAGCAAGAAGCAAGGAAGGAATTCCTGGTGGCTTTGTACCGTGGTAAGATGGTGTTATTCACCCTGAAATCCAGATACGCCAGGTTCCTCTGCGGCTCTTACAGCTTAACCCTTGGGTGCCCTTTTTTTTGGAGCGAAAGTTGGGAGAAGTGTTTCCCGGGTGTGCCGATCCTGACATTGACCCGTGCAAATTCAATTAGAATGATACCTAATCCTGTTCACGGCTGTCGGCTTTCCCTGCCGCTAGCTGGCAAGAGGGAGTCGGGGAGGGGGGTTGTTGGGTGGGTGAGTGGTCGAGGGACGTTGGGGGGCAGGCTGAGCCGACAGAAGGTGAGTGGGACTCCAGGCTTCCCCGTGCACCTGCCAGGACCCGCCCCTGCCGTCACCCTTCCTCCCCTCCTGCCTCCCCGACGGAAGACAAAGGGAGGCAGGAGGGCAGGGGAGGGAGTGGGGTTCCGCCGGGACTCGTGTCAGACTCGCCCTTTCAGGCTTGGGGCCGCGGCGCAAGGGATTAATGGGAACTCTTTGTGGCCTGGCATTAAATGGGCCTCTCATTGCTCTCCCTTTATGCTCGCTGCGTCACTTTGGGTTTCTCAAGTGGCTCTTGGCTGGACCAGCCAATGGAAACGGCCCAAGCAGTCCCTCTGCCATAGTCTCCCCTCCCCCCAGACCACCTTTGAATGACTGTTTCCATTTGTCTCATGTGGGAGGTCACCTGCGAGTGTCTCTGTATCCCCAAATCAGAGCATCCTCGCAAACACGAATGTTTCTGAGTCCGAGAATGGCTGTTCATTCTGATCAACTTCCTCCACTGGAGGAGGAATTCGGCAAAGGGCACGGCGACGTCCACGTTGTCCGCGCACTATTCATCAAAGTCTGGCCTGTCCTTTAATCACAGCCTTGTGCTCTGTGTTTAGCCCTCTCCATCCCCTGGAGGGTATGTAGTTGCCATGCAAGCATTTTCTCCTGGAGCAGGAAGTAGCAAAGTAAAACCTGAAACGGTGATCTGTATTTCTCACTTCAAACGAGACAAACGTGTGATGATTGGATGAGCCAGTAAACTTGTAATGGAAGGAAGATCCTGAACCCTAACCAGAAACCTGTTTGGACTGACAATGCGCAGTACAACATATGGCTGAATGGAAATAACATTGCCTCAGTCATTTGAAATTAATCATATGCAGTAATTTCAGAATATGTATGGCTAATTCTCTTTGCCTTTGTTACATGCATTTACTTAGTCTAATTTGTATTCTGTTTGCACAATTGAAGTGTTATGTTAACAGCAAGGAATTTGTCTCCTGAGCCTGAGAAAAGAAATATGCAGATTTTTGTCTCCATTATGTTTCTCATAGCATGGGGGTAAAATACAGGCTTTGGGGAACTGTGGGGGGCCCACCTGCCCTCCCATCTGCTGTGGGATCACATGCAGACGACGCTCCACGCGGATGAGGTTGGCGCAGGTCATCTAGGCCAGCGATCTCTCCGAATTGCAGCCACCCTGTGTCAGTTTGTGCGTTGTTGGTGTTGGCGTATACCAGAGTCAGCACAGATGTGTAGAAAATGAGCTGCTTTGTTTTTCTTTCCCCTCCGGTTTTGAGGCTGGACCACGAACATAACACAGCTTGTCTATTGAGCCGTCTCACACGGGAGATATAAATCAGAACGGGTTCACAGCGAGGCTGTGCTGCGCAGACCTTTTCCACTTTTGCTGCCACTATTACAAGAGTGTCAATTCCATTCCAGTGAGGGCCATGCTTCAAAAACTCAGCCTTTTATAATTGGCTAGTTAGCACAGTTCTTTTTATATTTTATATTATTGTTAAATGGCAGTGTACCTCTGGCCAGTGCAGTTTGTTGTGCCCCATTCCTTATAAATTTAAGGAATTTAAATTTCAGGTTGTTTACTGTCTAAGTGATAGTACATATCATTATGCGCATAGATTTGTTACTAATTGGACCAATTAAAGTGGAGGATTGACTTGGAATGGAATATACACACCCCCCGTGGAATGAGACTGAGAACTCGGTGGTCTTTCAGCCAGTTCTTGTCCACGCTCTTCTCCAAGCTTCGTGCAGCACATTCTGAGTATTGTGGTCGTAATTCAGTCCATGTATTTCATAAGGCACCTCGTCAGAAATGCTGCGGGGTCTTGCCTCTCAGATTTGGTCCGTACTGAGACAGTAGTTTCAGTACTGCTCTGTTCTGTTCCCGATGTGTTCCTGTTTGTCCAAACTGGCAGTCCCTGTTTACAGTGAGCACCAACATTGACGTGTTGTGCCAACATGTGGAACAGTGGGATTACTCTAAATTCATTAAGCTCCTTAAGGGGTGATTTACAAAGGTATCGTGGAAAAATGCGATGCATTGATTTACGCTAACAAAATACGGAAGAGAACCAGTAATATATGAGGAGGTTCAGTACATTGGTCTGTTGGCAGGGATTTTCAATGGAATTCCAGGCACAACGGTGGCCTTGTTTTGTTTGCGGTCAGCTAATCTTCTGTGGCATTGTGTGGGCGGGGCAGGAAGTCAGCCAGGAGCATGGCACGTAGCGAGGAATATCACTACAAATCTCTCTCTCTTTAATTGGCTGCCTGAATAAATACTTGCAGACTAAAAAATATAATAAGCTCTCAATTGTTTTGTAATACACTCTCTGTCATACAGTGCCATTGTAGATTAGGAAAAGAAAAAAATGCTTATGTTTAATAGGAAATGTCATGGTTGGTACCCTGCAGGGTGCAGATGGCTGTTGTGTGACATGTCTCCTTAATCTGCAGAAATGAGAAAGGAATCTAAGAACTAGCATTGTTGTTGGCCTACATTAGTGCTTCCACTTTTTCTCAAACAGTTTGGGTTCTAGGACGAATGAATTGAAGTGATTATAGTAGAATGACTCCTGAGGTGCATAGACTGCTGGGGCCTGGCAAAGAACATATGTTCCCTCCCTTCACCACACAATGGTAGTCCTAAGTAGGGGGAAGCACAGAAGTTGGAAGAGTGCAGTGGTAGCTCTAAAAGTGGAAGATCAAAGTGTAAACTAAGAAGCTGGTGTAGCTCTGTTGAAGAACTCACAGTTGGAGCCCCCATCCTGGAAGACTGGGACTCATGTGGGATTGTCTAGAGAATGGATCTGATCTCTGGGTGAATCCAAGAGACCTTCTATCCAACTCCTCTGTCTTGTATTCTTTGTCCCTCAGAGAGACAGTCTGTTTGCCTCTCCCTCTGAGCCTGCTCAGCCTCCTCACTGCCAGCCTTCAGCCAGATATCTTCTGCTAATGAAAGGAAGTTTCCGTCTGTGAAGTGTAAAATAACATCTCTTTTTGCAGCACTGATATAAATAGCTCCTTATGAGGAGCCCTAGCGCTTGGTTTGGTCTGCTTGGACATGAACATCTCTTAATTGGTTCCAAACCATTCATGGAGAAATGCCATCATTGCCTGCACTTCAGTCTATGCTGTCTTGTGTGGGCACTGACCCGCTGTGGAACATCCTTTGTAAAGGTGCAAGTGTGGAGGGCTGTAGACTCCATGTAGATGTTTATTAGGACCAAAGCTCTTTTATGTTTTTGTCTGGCTTTGATATGGTAATAGTGTTTACTTTGTCCATCAGAATTTTTTGAGGGTGCCTTGGGAGGAATGGTATTGAATTGATGCCAAAGAGTGGCACTTGAGGGGGTCCTGAAAAGAACTGCTCTCAGAAGGGATTTGGTCATTGGTGTCATTGTCTCTTCCACCCAACGGCTCTACAGCAGCCCACTCCAGATCGAGCAAGGGCCAGCCTTACATGGCATCTCCTTCATCTTGCTTCGTCTTCTGCTGCATCTCTTTCTAACCTCTTCTCACATCACCCCAATCTGGTGCCTTTGTCTTGGCTGTAGTTCAGAAGGCAGACCAGTGGATTTTATCCACACAGCAGTTTGAGGTGTGTGCTGTTCTCCTTCTGCCTGGGGTGTCAAGGTGATGAGGTCACAGCTGGTCATGGCAGTTCCTTTGGACTTGGACTTGAATAATGGCTGCAATAGCCTTGCTTAGAAAACTCTGTTCATAATGCGGTGTAATAACTGATGTATCTGGCCCTTTTCCTCATTTCCCTGTGTTTTTTGTGGTAGTCTGTAGGGGGGCATAAGTGGCCACCTCCAGGTCCATCAATTTTGTGTTTGGTAGTAGACCCTAGTGAGTGTGGCCTGGGCAGTCCCTGCTCATCCAACGAGGAGCCAGATTGAGGAAAACTGTATTGAGATTTATCGGTTTCTTGGGTATTTTAACTGAGTACATGCGTTGAAACAGAGATGGATGAACAGTGCTATTCATTCAAATACCTCCCCTTGATTATAGACAATCCAGTCTCAGTGTGACACTCATGGTGGAAACGATCAAAGGTGTGAACAATGTTTGCTTGTGATATCTTCTCACGTATAATAGTTATAGTCATGATTTTACAGCACGAGTAGAAGGATCCACTGACATCTACTGCTGCCCGTTCCTTCCACCTTCAAAGCTGTTGGTAGGAGGCGCACTGTTTGATCCTGGATTGTAATGACAGTTCAGTGAGTTTTTCCCACAAACTCATGTGGGAAAAAGAACCAGCTGCGAACCCCCAATGCACAGCCCTCATAAAATGCAGCGCTTCGAGATTGCTCGGGGACATTTGCATATTTCTATTGTATTGTTTTTTGGAGAACAGAATGCTGATGAAACTTGGAAAGTGAACCTTTTAGGATTGCAAAAAATGAGTGAAGATATTATATAATTGCATTTAATGAATGACTTTAATTTTTGAATTGGCGGTATTATCTGTTACACTTGGAGTGTTGATGTGACGTCTGCGATGCCCCAGCTAGCCTTGACGCTGTAGAACACACAAGATACACACTACGCAAATTCTCCGGGGGCATCTTTTCTCTTCTGCTGTGATGCGGTCTGTTTATAATATGGCCCTCTATTTGCCGTTCCCGCCTGTGAATTTCTTCATCCGCTGACGCCAACCGTGCTGCAGTTTGTTAGATGAAAACACAGACAAATAGAAGGTGGTTGTATTTCTTCTTTTCCTACTTCCCTTCCTACACAAGGTTGTTCCCTGGGGTAAATACGTTAGAAAAGACTTTGTTCTCTTCCCTGTGACATTTGCGAGCTCTGCTGTAGTTGCACTGAGCAGAATATTGAGTTTCCACGTCAGCAGAGGTAACAGTTCTCAAAAACTTCTCTTCTTCAAGACTGGTGACGTCAGTACTAAATACAATTTTGAAAGCGGAGGAAGGGGAGAAGTTTAATATCACAGGCCAAAACAGATTTGATCTGCTGCCTGTTCTCCTAGAACTGCTGCATTCCTTACTTTGGTCTTTACACTTTTGAAACTGGTTTATTGGACTGCAGTCCACCGTCTGGAAGTTTCCACATCATCCTCTTCATCTCTGTATCTAACGGCCTAATCCAAAGTGAACTGGAGTGCTTTCATTTCACTTCTTGCATTAGGCTTTCATGCCACAGCATGATTGTAGGTAAATGGAGAGAAAGAAGAAGCGACACCATAATAAGTCAATGTGTGTGGTTCTGAAGCTGTCGATGGGCAGAGGAATAGCGGGAACGTTCCTGAGAAACCCCCTGATGTGACCATATGCCTCTCCTGCCCTCCATCCACATGCCAGGTAATCGTTTACTCCCTGTGGGGTGGGCTGCTGTTAACATGGCCTGTGGATGGCTGGTTAACCAGGTGTGGAGATAGCTGTGGTGGTTTACTAAACCACTGTCACCCATCATGGGGATCAACTGAGTTCACCTGTTTGGCAGCAAGCCTGTTCTGTCTCATCACCGAATGTAAACTATGCGAGGAAGGCCCCCCCCCCCCCATGTGGTATTACCCATTTTAATTGGTTTACCACAGCACAAGATGCTGTATGCCACATGGAAGAAAGCAGCGCACCACTGATATTCAGTGCTGTTCTGTGAGTGTTGTGATTTGATGGGGCTGGGAAGACTTTAGAGGTTTGTGTGTGTGTGCCTGCATTTAGATGAGGGAGGTGTAATTCCACAATGTGATTGACTGAAGTGTGACAGTGTACACACATACACACTCTGCGAAGCCAGTAAACCCATCTGACCACAACAGCAAAATCCACAGCTCCTTTTCTCGCACGTTTTATGTTCTTCATTCTCATACTGCTGCTATTCTGTAGGTGCAAGTTTTGGAGCACGCCAAACCTTGAAGTCTGTGCCCATTGTCCACAGGCCAGGAGTGGGCTGGAGGGGGGGACTGAAGTTCCATTGCTGGGAGGGATGCACCTCATATGTAGCAATCATATCTTCACCGGAGGAACTGAAGCAATGGACCTTCAATTTGCATACACCTCCAACACCATGCCCTTGCTCTGGGGAAAGTGTTTGATCTGGGGCTTTATCTTCTGGGCCTGGAGGGTTCCTCCATCTCTGCTTCCAGTTTTCTCAGCAGGATGCACAGGGATATAGGCTCATGCCACTCCAATACACTGCAGCAGATAGCACCAGCTGAGACCCTGACTTGTCTCATCCCCTCTGAGAGCAGCGTTAAAGTTGTCAATTTCTGTAGACAGAGGCTCCGTTCGCAGCTATGGTTGGCCCCTATTTTAGGCAGTGATTGGGAGTGGGGTACTGTCTGCAATCTAGTTTCCTTCTATTAATTATTTCATGACACATTTTTCCCGGTCTTTGAGAGGAAAATAAGACTTGCAAACACTCGTTGAGTTAAAACAAGACTTTTTGGCTAAGGTCTCTGGGTCCTAGGTAGAGGGAGAATGGATCTTTGTGAAGATGGCACTGACAATGAAGTGACCAGGGAAGTCTCTAGCAGGGGATGCTCAAGTATGCCCTCTAATAGTCTTGAAACTGTGAAAAATCCTTGTTTACCTCCATTACCTGTCCTATATTGGCATCCTATGGCTGCCTGTATCAAGTTCACTTGTAGTTTCAACCCAGTGTTCAAAGGATCAACACACAATACATGCACAACCTACATGTCTGGAAGACCAGTATGCTCCTCCGCCTCTGGCTGCTTGGTGGTTCCATTCACTGTGGTCTAAACCTAAATGTCCATAGGTTCTTGATTTTTGGCCTGAATGTGGTGGAATGAATTCTCTCTGTCCCTCAGAACTGCCGAGATCCTTCCAGCATTTAAGAAGGGTCTTTCAAACACTCTTTTGGACTCATTCCCTCCTGGTCTCCTAACTCACTCTTTACTTCTCCTGCTTAGGGATAGGGCAGGCTGGAGTATATCCCAAAACCGAGGGATGCAAGGCTGGGTGGACAGAGGAACGCTGTAGATAGGATGCCAGTCCATTGCAGGGTAGCCGCACGCACACTTTGTCACCCATGAACACACTGCGAGCAATTTAGCATTGCTAGTTCACCTGAACTGCATCACTTTGGAATGTGGATGGAAACTGGAACACTCAACGGAATCCCAGGCAGGCAGACGGAGGACATACAAACTCCAAACAGCCCAGCTGCTGTGAGGCAACAATGGTACCTGCTGCACCACCGTTCTACTCCTCATCTGAGTGCTACAGAGCGCTATATAAATTTGTGTCAAATCTGTTATGATCACCTTCGTATTCCCTGTCAGACTCAAGCCTACAGACAGCTACTTAAGTAATTTTGTACCAGGAAAAAAAGGTGGTATCAGATGAACAAACTTTGCTTCAGTAATTCTGTGTCAGTATCTAAAGCTTCCGTTGTGAAATGCGCTTTTGTTTACCGAGTTATGTGTCGCTTTGGAGAAAAGTGTCAAATTAATAAACGTGAATGTGATATATTTGTATTTTCACAATACTATTTCTTTTTTGTGTTCATAATCTTAAGATTTTCCCAGATTTGTTCGCCTTCTTACGGATGAATGTTTCCCCAAGCTGGCTCATTGATTTGTTTTAATTTTCTCTGGAATATGGCCTGTAAAATATACTGTGATACTTTGCTTGTTAAAATCAGTCAAATAGGGTGGGTGCGGTGGCGCAGCAGGCTTGGTCTGGTCCTGCTCTCTGGTGGGTCTGGGGTTCGAGTCTCGCTTGGGGTGCGTTGCGACCGACTGGCATCCCGTCCCGGGTGTGTCCCCTCCCCCTCCAGCCTTGCGCCCTGTGTTGCCGGGTTCGGCTCCAGCTCATCGCAACCTCACTTGAGACGAGCGGCTTCAGCAAAACTCAGTCAAGTTAAATTTCGCTGACAGGTGATTTAGTTGAATACACAGCAGTCCAGTGTCTACGTGTGTTCTCTAACATGAAGGCCAGTAGTTTCCAGCCGATACAGCGTAGCCATGTGAGATGATGGCTTGTCCGCGCTCTCACTTCTGGGGGATGAGAACAATGAGATTTAGGAAGCAGAAGGTGTTTGGAGGGATCACAGCCTGAGCGCAGCTAACAGGGGACTTTTGGTGACAAACAGAAAATACTGGCAGACAAACAGATGGAATGTAATATATTGCAATGTGGAATTTATTGAGCTGTCCTGTTTTTCACCTGTGTGGTGGCACTCTGCCATCACCAAGGGCAGATAGTCACCTTGAATACATCCTAGACACTGTGGCAGCACCACTTTCAAGATTTGGAGAAATAAAATCCACTCTTTTCTCAGACCAGCATGAGACCAGCCCCCCACCCATCACCTCCCCCAATTAAAGCACATAAATCTTCTTAGTGAATGGAACTGGAATCCCTAAAAGAGGAAGGGTCATTTGGGGGCAATCCCAAAAAGAGAGATGGAACTGAGCAGAAAGAGATGAAAGAACGTGTTCCCTGAAAATGTTCTGCAACTGAACAAGTTGTAAATAATTGCTTTATGGAGAGTGGGGTCAATAGTAATTAAGGGTTTTCCCTCCCATTGAAATATACCGTGGTTTAGAAGTCATTGTCTCCCATGTCTGTTTGCACTGACCTGCCCTGAACCCTCTGTCAGGCACAAGGCACTGTGTTTCCTCCACAGATGTGGCAGAATGAATAAATCTGTGTGTGTGTACTCAGTGGGATGGCATTTATGCATGTGTTTGTTTGTTGTCGCATATGTGCGTTCCATGAGATTCCAGTTTGTCTGTGTATCCGTGCACGTTTGTGGCGTGTACCGCAGAAACGTTGGGGCTTACGTGTTTGCCTGTGTGTATTTACCCACATTTCAGCCGCCTGCTGCGAGACGTGCAGCCGCCTGCATGGCTCACATTTACACGGAGCCCCGGGGTAAAAATGGTCACTCGTTTGATTTCCTGTTTCTTTTCTCCCACGCTGCTCCCCCCGAGCAATTAAGCTAGCCTGTAGTCTTTAACCGCACCAGGCAGCACCCATTGCATCTCCAGTCACGATGAAAGGGACATGGGATCTTTGATCAGTGTAGCCATGGTACAGCACGTCAGCCCCTTTCTGCTCTTGGCTCGCTGCTTCCAGACTCTTAATTCTGGTGTGTTATTGGTTTTCGAGCTGCCCCGTAGGGGACTCTGTGCTTCTGTGCGGAGTTTGGAGAGGAGAAGACTTCGCCTAATGATTGTTCCATGGCGTACGGCTGAGCAAAAAGAGAACGGATGGGGAAAGGGAGAAGCTGCTGCTGTCAGGCTCTGTGCAGTAAACTCATGCAAGCTCCTATGCAGCCCCCCTCCCCACGCCACTCCGCAGTCGGCAAAAAGCACGCCTGTTGACATTTGTCTGCATCGTGTTTACCAGGCATGATAATGCTGCCGGGAGACACGGTGAACGTGCCTCAATTTTAAAACCCACAAATCCCTGTTTGCTCTGGGCTTAGAGCCACACCCCTGTCTGGGCTACGCCTAGACACCATGGCAGTCTAATCTCTGTTGCTCCCGGCTGGTATCAAGGGTAATGATTGTTTTATGACTTTTGTCTGGAGAATGGAATCCCTCTGGAACGTGTGAGCTTGGTGCTTGGGGAAGGAGGAAAAGGTGAGAGAGGTATCAGTTGTCCAGTGACATACTCATAAATCTCTGCGATAGGAGGCATTGCGGGCCCCTACGCCAGCCCATGTGTCACATTGATTTGCAGGCGTATCACAGCTCCCTGTCGAACCCAAGTGATTTGCCAAGTCCCCACTGATGAAAAAGATGGTCCTGAGACGCTCATCTAAGCTGACAGTTTCTCCACTCACTGCTTTGCCAGCCCGCCAGCAGTGATTACCCAAGACAGGCCCCCAACTCACACATTGCCCGTAATTGCCCGGCAAGGAATATAACCGGTGACATCAACAAACAGGACCTCTGATAATAGTTGAAAAAATGTTTATGTAGCCACATCTTGATCTGCATTGTGAGAAAGTAGAATCCCCCAGAGTAGAGGAGCAGACCTACTAATGTTTTTGAAGCCAGCGCTGTTCTGTGAAGATTCCACCATGCTTTACTTCTGTGGGCATTTGTTAGGGTACACTGTCATAGTAGTTGCCAGTTGGGGCCTTGGGGAAATAAGGACTCATGGGATGTTGATTGAATGCAGAGAACCAGTCGTCTGGGCGAGAGCTTGCTTTCTGCTCTGCTGCCCATCTGTTAGCCGTCTGGTCTTGCCCAGTTCATGATGGAAGGTGAAGTGGCGCCTCTTGGAATTTTTCCTCATTTCATTCGTCAGCTGTGGTCAGCTGTCCATATGGACAGAGGGGTGGTCAACCAGAAATTGGACAGGAGGCGTTGCCTCGCCTAGAAATTCAATCAGCATATCTGAGCACCAGGGGCACGGTGGCGCAGCAGGTTTGACCAGGTCCTGCTTTTTGGTGGGTCTGGGGTTAGAGTCCCGCTTGGGGTGCCTTGCGACGGACTGGTGTCCCGTCCTGGGTGTGTCCCCTCCCCCCTCCAGCTTTGCATCATGTGTTGCTGGGTTAGGCTTTTGCTTTGCCGTGACCCAGACAGTGTGTGTGTGTGTGTGTGTGTGTGTGTGTGTGTGTGTGTGTGTGTGTGTGTGTGTGTGTGTGTGTGTGTATCTGAGCACCTAACTTACAGCTGTTGTTCTCTGCATACATCTCCCGGAGGCAGCTGTGACTTGTTTCTCTGTTTTCTGTCAGCTCTGTGTTCCTGTTCCACATGGCATCCTGCTCGGGCTCACATTGTTGGCTTTCTTGCCCTTACTTAGCTGCACACAGAAAAGCAAGTGGATTGTTGCCTAAGTCTGTGGATTTCCATTGTTGTTGACTGTCCTTGACCATTCCATGGAAAACTTTTTTGGGGTACATGAACCCCTTTCAAAGAGGCTTTTTGTTGTCATAGATTTTCTGCTCTTTTTCCCGGGGCTGATGGAGGCTTGGAATGTGTCCTGGAATGCACGGCACGGGCAGGTGGTGTTTCCTTGGCGTTTTGTGTCAGGAGATGATTATTTCTGCAGAGCGCTGGGCAGGCTGGCTCACTCTGCTTTGATAGAAGGAGAGCGAGGGAAGAAGAAAAGAGTCCTTTTAAAACAGCAGTCAATTCACAGCTAGCCTTCTTACTGTGTCTGGGACCACCCTCCTTCCCCAGCAGTGGCCTCTGGAGAAAAGGCTGTTGTGTAAAACAAGCAGAAGAGGGTCTCTTCCCCTGCCTCTTTCCTCACCCCATCCCACCCTACCCTTGACACATCACAGGTTCTGCTACCACCACCTTTCGTAAGTGGGCATCTATGAGGTATATAACTCCTGGCCACACTTTCCCATTGTGGTTCTCCTCCATAGTACCGGCACCATGTGTCTTTTGTGTAAGCAGTTGATGGCGTTGTGACTTCTTATGTGCAAGTTTAAGATTCACTGGTAGCATTAACAGTGTGAAATGATGAATTATGCATTTTTCCAGGAGAGAGAAAAAGAGTTCCACCTCTTCTTTCTTCATATTGTTTACCAGTGACATTGATGGCGTATCAGTTGGCAAATTGGCTAAATCAGTTTCAAGCATGCCAAAGTATTAAAGCAAGATTCTGGAATGGCTCTGATAAGTGGATGTCTTGGTAAGAAAAATGCTTAATGCAAGCAGTCCACTTCACAAAGATGATGACAATGATAATATGAATCAGTTTTTAAAATGACACATTTTGGGGAAATTTATTTATGGATAATGAGAAAGCCAAGTTCAGTGGTTTCCTGCAGCAACCCAAGGGTGTGCTGTAACACCTGGAAGTCTTCATAAAGTTGAAGTCGTATATCGCCGTCACACTGCAGGCACTCCAACCTTCTAGTGTTTTTATAAGCAATATCTGGTCAAGCGAGTGCCAAGAGCATATGAGTGTGTTTTGCTAAGAGTTGATGCAATATCACAACCTGTTTTCGCTGTGGGCTATAAGAGTCCTATTAAACTATTAGTCATCACATCACAGCGCTATTGCCATCGGCTGCTGGTGCGAGTTGCATGACAAATCTTTTCAATTCAGGCCAGGCACTGACCTTTGAGTGTCTATGATGCGAAAGATGATAATTACTAGCCGGAGATTCCTCTTCCTTACTTGTTTCCCAAATTTCTCGAGCAGTCATGAAACTAATATGTTTATCACTGTTTAATATCTCAGATGGGCAGCAGTACAGATGAGTGATGTCCCCAAGGTGCCAAGAATTAATGGACACCTAGCCAAAGGAATTCTGGGAAAAAATGGATGTCTGCTTGCGCTTTGTGTGGCTTCTGGGTTCCAGTGGGCTTCAGGGTAAATTTGGCTTTCTACACATGATGCAATGACGCAGTTGGATATTTATGGGCTTGATCATAAGGTTTTGCATTTAATTATGCAGAAAGATCTCTATCGGTTGATAGATCAAGCAGCCAGAAGGATGTGGAGTTTAAGGGTGAAATGAGTCACTCTTTCATAAACACTGCAACACAGACTGTTGGGGCAGAAGGTGGGGCTTTGGTGCAGATTATTTACGTATCTCTTTCACAGGCACATCATCTCAGCCCTCATGGCTCTCTCTCTTCCCCAGCCTGATGATGTGACAGAGCTGCACACAGACCTTCCATTCAATGTGTGTACCTCTGTGTGAGTGCGTGTGTTGAGCGGATCTCTCTTGTGTTTGCCGACAATTCTTTCTCTTGAAGAGTAGAGCGTCAACGCCTCCCAGTTTTGAGATTCCTTTGAGAAAGGTTTGGAAATGTATACCCCTAAGGCCGTCAGCATGGAGATTGGGTGGGTGGTTTGGGGCGTGCTTATCATAAGGGTAACTGATGTTGGGGGCAACTGCCTGGGTTTCAAATCTCTTCTTCTAACAAAGTCTCAATCAGGATGTCTGTTTTCATGTTCTACAGGATCGGGGACAAGTCCTTCCAAATGGAGCAAAAGCATTTTGGCACATTTTGTTTTGCATATACAGTATATATTTCACAGCTCTGGAAAAAGTCTAGTATCCTACTTAAATGCAGTTTGTCAAGCATAGCAGAGGTTTTGATATAAAACCTCTCTATGTAATATCGTATATTGATATTTAAATACGTTTTAGGTCTGTGTTTTCTATTCTGCTGGATTTATGTCATCGCTGATGATTCACCTTCATATAAAGGTAATAAAAATATTTTGAAATATACCGTATAATTAGACAGACAGGTGCTCCTTTCCTTCTTTAGCGAGATTGCTGTCCATGTTGTACAAATACATGATATTTTTTGTACTGTTTACCGACAGAAAAACGTTCCACTGTATGAAATTTTTCTGTTTTCGTGCTTTTATGAGTAATTTTAAATTTATTCATTACATCCCAATTGTGTCAGCTGGTGTTCGTGTCTGTTTAAAAGCACCGATACATGTGCATTTGCCATTCTAACAGTGGCTTATGTGCCAAAACAGAGTAATTCCTTTTTTACTTCTGCAAATATTACACACAGTCACTATTTGGGTATTTCTGAAATTTGATTGTGTACATACTGTACATACTTATTTGTCTTTTAATTCTGACTGCTACTGTTTAGGGTCGGACTTTCAAAATAAGAAGTATGTGCTCCATTGTGGAACTGCTTGTGGACTGTGTTCTGTAGAAAGACCCTCTGTGCTTTACATTGCAGTTTTTTTCAGTACCCTCTGTGTCTCCTCTTTGTCCCGTAAGTGTCTCTGAGGGACATGCTGTGTGCCCCGTGGCCACTGGTCTCTATGGGAGTCTGTGACTCCGCATTGTCCCACACAGAGCCCCAGCATTTGCCAGCTGCTGTCACCGCGGTGACCTCTGCCGACACTGACACTGCCTGTTTGATCGCAGTGGAAGCGTGTGCGGTTCAGATGTGTGAGGCGTAGCCACAAGGGGAGCGTCCGGGGTCACGGGACTGGTGGTGGGGAGTGCAGAAGCCACATTGCCCCGGAGCAGGTGGGACTCTGTTAGTTACAAACCTCAGCCTGGCTGTTCCATCCCATCCCAGTGCCACACCCTTGCTCTCCCCACCGTGGCTTTACCAGCTGGCCTGATCACTAACCACATCTCCTTTGGACCCAACTAATAAGATTCTTCTGGGCCTTGACTGAGTGGTGTTGAGAAATTAGAGGCACCGGTATTTCTGAAGCTGAAAACAGTTACTGTAGGTACCCTTGACTAACCTGGCTGATACCTAAATCTGCATCGGAACCGTGGTTCTATCAGTGCCCCAAAAGGGTCTGCATATTCATCTGCCTAGGGTGCTGTTTTTACAGATGAGGTTATACACAGATTATAACGTTAATCTTGACCGATGGTGCCGTGGAACTCCATCCGGAACAGTCGGACCTTGTGCATTCTCTGAGAAAAGTTTCAGCAAAGGAACTCATCACACTCTGGTGTTAACTCCAGGGGTGATGCTCTCGTTGTGGTCCCAGCGAACACAAACGCACCATAAATTACATATGCAACATCAGGCCTCCTTGAGAAGCATACCTGCTGCCCTGTTTTTGATGTGTGCAGGGATCACACGCCCTTGTTTACTTCGGCGTCACCCATTTGCAGCACTTGAAGTGCTTCAGAAGAGCTTATAAATTATTTTGTAGAGCAGAAGAAGAAACACAGCTTCCCTGCCTGCACCTCCTCTTTAATTAGAGCGGGTGAGACAAGCCCCTCTGTACAGTAGCTTTTAATTAGAGACGCTAATTTGGCCCACGTTGGGGAACGCTTACTGTCTCGGTGAACAATGTGCACCGTGTTCCACAGCTGCCACGCCAAACCTGAGAAGGAACCCTTCTGCCTGAATGGTGCAGATGCTCATTAATCGAGGACCCCTGCTGTGATTTGCCGAGCAGTGATTGCGTTGTGTCATTAATATACTTCTGCAACGTAATATACCGCCAGCGAGACGTCAGCCTTCTTTACTTGAATGCTGCACATGCTTTTTTGGTGATATTGATGGTCTTGTAATATTTTTGACAGTCTTTTGATTTTTGTGATTTCTGATGATGGGTGACCTACATTTGAGTGAATATCACGGTTAACATTCGAGCGTGGCTATATTTGGCCGTAGTGTCTCATTGTTGCTGCTGCTTAAAGTCTCTGGCTGTCACTTTTGTTGATAGACATTGTAATGATGCTTAATGGTTCCAAAGTATATTCTACAAAGTGAGGACATTGTGTCATCAGACTGAGGACATATTGTGTGTGTGTCTGACCAAGGAGCAGCTGCTCTTTAGAAAACTAGCAGAAAAGGGCTGCACAGATCTTTAATAACTCCATGACTGTTTTAAAGCATGCCAAAAAACAAGGAGGTTTGTTTTCTTTCAAAGCCAGTTGTGTTTAGGTTGGTTTGGGAGCTTATAGAGCTACAGCAGTCTGCCCTAATGATTCATATGGTGTTGTATCCAGCAATCCCAATGAAGCACAGGGCTACCACAGATTCCCCATTTTCCACAACAGCATACAAGCACTTCATGAATGCAAAAATGGTGCGTGTGAGACCTCGTCAAAGCTCTGATTCTTCCTTTCGTTACGATCCTGTCTGCTTCAGTCAGATATGCTTTTTGGGTGATTAACGGAGGAGTGTGTTTGTGGATGAAAGGACTGGTAGTGTCACTTTTAGAAATTAGTAGGTCTGGCTTCCCATTACTTCTTTCTCCACTATGTGGTATCTGTGAGTCCATGTGGGCAATCTGGGTGATACTTGTTTGGGAGGAACTGGATAGATTCATGAAATCAAAGCAACACAAAAGTGTCCTGCAGCCCTGGTAACTACAGGTGGTCCCCGATTCATGATGGTTCGACTTACGATTTTTGTGACTTTATGATGGTGAGCTGGTGATAGACATTCAGTCGAAACCATACTTTCAATTTAGAATTTTTTTCCCCGGGCCAGCGATATGCGGTGCGATACTCTCTCGCGATGCTGGGCAGCAGCAGCGATCCACATCTCCCAGTCTGTCACGCAGAGGTGTGTATTAGGTGTATTAAATGCATCTTTGACTTATGATATTTTCAATTTATGACGGGTTTCACAGAACGTAACCCCATTGTAAATCGGGGACCACCTGTACTGCAGAAGAGCGAGAAGACACGTTAGCTCATTTCATAGACAAGATGTTTCCCCAAATGCTTTGTGAAGAAAGCTAGAGTCCAGTAAGTGTACCCAAACTTTTGACTACTACTGTAAATGGCCATTGGCTAATACCTCCAGAATGTAATCCTTTTTCCATATATTTGTGGATAATTCATAAAGCACACGAAAGATCCAAGAAAAGCATTCTATACACATTTCTTCTGGGCTTTGTGTTTCCATTGGGGATCATAAGCGCTAGAGTGCCCCTTAATGAACCCCTCCTCCCTCCTGGATGATGCTTTGCTCCATGCTCATCTGCCAAGAGTCAAATTAGTGAAGTAAAACCAGTCAGACGCCACCTGAGGTCCGGGCCGATGTCCTTTGATTAAGTGTCTTACAATTTACGGCGAGAGCTTTTTACCGAGGATGAAACATTTACAATGAGAGATTGATCCACCTCAGTAAACAGCGTAAAGGTCACTGAGCCTGACAGACACTTCCACATGAGAACTGGATGTGAACCTAGAACATTTTGACAGCTGTTGCAAAATTGCACATCGATTTTCATCCTTTTTATTACTGATTAGATTTTCTGGTTGCCTGAAGAAGCTTTAATAAAGCCTATGTACAAATTTCCCCTGAACTGTGGCTATGATTTGTGGGCCTGTATGGCTGCTTTTTCCATCTATAGGTGAGGTCATGATTGTGGGAAACACTCTGTAAATTGAGTCCTGGGGCCCTATTTCCAAAATGCTTCCCCCAGATTAAGCAAGAATAAAATGTAACCAGGTTTTTTCCTAGAAGCACATGGCCGTTATATCTCCTTGGTATTTGAGTCTATTGCATATTGATTATGAAACTGTGTACTTTGTCCACAGTGTTATACCCATTTTCTCTCCTTGTTGCTCTTTTTGTAGTACTGATTGTGGGGGGGGGGGGGTTGAAGGAAAAAATTTAGGAAACGCTAAACTCACAGCGTATCTACAGTATTTGTTTTCCGTAGAAAAATTAGTGTAAAAAAAATATTTAACATGCACCCATCAGAGTGACAGACCGGTCAGCCTGGGTTCAGAGGTCATAGCCAGCCCAGGACCGACCGCATCAAAGTGTATGGTCATTAGTGACCCCGGCTCCACGTCCCATTCCAGGCACCGAGAGGTCAGCCGTTTGAAGTCGCCAGCCAGCAGTCCAGTGGGCTTCGTGGCCGATGGCCGGATGACCCTCGGCTTCATAGCGTGGAGGAATGGAAATGTTGTCATGGCGGCAGATCAGTCATGGTTCTGTGGCTATTTTCAAGGTGTATCCACACATCCCATCACATGAGAAAACTGAAGATATGCAATATGTTTACACACATTCCTGTTGCTGTGGACTTACTTAGAAATACATGGCGTTAAATATATGGAGTTAAAAAAAAAATTTTGGATCCTGGCGGTTCTGATCAGGCCACTTGAAAAAATATATGTAATGAGCTATACTATGGAGAGGTCTTTTCTCATATTTCCAAGATAAATATTGCCACGTTGATCTCGCTGATCGAGTAGAAATAAGATGTTTGATGTAGAAATTAACATTCCAGCTGCTTCGCTTCTCTTCAATTTGTTGCTGTTGGTCATGTCTTTCAACAATGGAGTTGTGCCACTCTGCATCCCATAGTAGTTTGTAGTTTTATGTCTTGCAAGGTTAGGCCAACCTCTTTAATATGCAGCATTATGAAAATGAGCTCTGGAACCCAGAGCGGCATTGTGTAGCGTTCACGTTGCCTCTCCCTTGGCGCCGAGCAATAAAAGCCCATTTTCAGTGGGTCATTATGCCAGGATTAATCTGAAAGTAGACGGAAAAAATGAAAATGGTTGCGGAGACGTGGGGACTGTAGCGTTTGTGTTTTCCCCACAAAGACGCCACTGCTTTTGTTTCTGCCAGGGCAGCGCATGCGACTCCTCCGGTGTCGAGGCAGGCATGTGTTGCGTGTGTGGGACAGCGGCATTTGCATATGGCCTGTTCGCTGTGTTTTGAATAAGGTCCATTATAACGCTCAGATAGTCCCAGGGGATACAATGCAAATAACGGCGTCTTGCATTCATTCACCAGCCCATGTTTTTTAATTGGATGCTGGTTGAACAGGCTTTTAGCGCAGACCTGTCTCGTTTGAGTTTGGCTGCCATTAATAGTGCCCTCCTTTACATGAGCCGGGCTGTGTGTGCAGATGGCAGGCCATGTACGCGTTTATCTCTCGTCGTACATTTCTTTGTAAGGGAAACGGTGAGGGGGGGGGGGGGTGGAGGTTAGTGGTTAGGGGGAAAGGGGATTTGGGATGTTCTTGCGTGGAGCTGCCGTTAGCATCGTATTGTTTCGGGGGCCTTGCGACTGATCACTGCTGCTTAGCTTGTTTGAGAGAGTGAAGTGCTCATTGAAGCGTGAAACGTGGTGTGGCTTCAAGGGAAGGGGTGGGCCGAGGGGTTTCGGGTAGAGGGACGCTTTGTGTTTGTTTGTTGGAGGTAATTTGGTGCCCCGGGGAGGGGGGGGGGATTTGGTTGAAGCATGTTCAGCATTTCTCAGGAGTTTCTTCAGGATGTAAATCCCTGTGCAGATTCTCAGTCTCTCTGGCAGTGGGTACGAGAAGAGCATGTTGTTGATATGCAGCAGCCAGTTCTCATCAGGAGCACTTTTGGGGAGAGTAAACATGATGCTCACAAACTGGTCGAGGTTCTGCGGGAGAAGGTCAGTGAAGACTGCCTGAAGCACACACACACGACGCGCAGGATTAATCTGAAAGTGGATGGGGAAAAAATGAAAATGGTCAAGGAGACATGGGGGCTGTAGCTCTGTGTGTGTGTGTGTGTGTGTGTGTGTGTGTGTGTGTGTGTGTGTTTAGTGAATCCTGTTACATCCTGGAGTGCAGATGACCTCCATGTTATATCTGAACATGCTTGTGTGTTTGGGTGTGTCTATAAGTGCTTCTACATATTCACATTCAGACAAAATGTTACATCATACTAGTTTTTTTAGATAAAAATTCAGACTGATATCCAGGACTTTTCTTGCTGGTTATTATAACACACGGGAACCCTTCCATCTTGAGTTTTCTTGCCAAGTGGTGTTTGGATGAGGTGCTCAAACAGATGCATTGAAAGGAAGAGTTCTGTTCTATGCCTATTTAATTTTACAGTTAAACTATGATTTAAAAAAAAAAACAACAATAATACAGTTAAATACAATGAAATAATGAAATTATGTTTAATTGTTAAAAATCTTTGGCGGTAATCTTTAGCGTGTTATTCTTTCATGCAGAGCAAGATTTAACATTTTCTTGCACTTGTCAAGTTGAACTGGACAAAATACTTACATCTTCTACAGATCCAAATGTTTATCACTACAGTAAGTAGGCTTAGTTCAGCCATTGTTAAAAGCCACTTTTAGCAATTGTCTAGCTTCCAAGGAGTACTAGTGTGGTCCACTTACTCTCTAAAATAAATATGTTTCATGGGTTTCTGCATAATGTCAGCTCATGGCATGCGCAGTCTTGAGTTTCTCCTCCAAACCTGCTTGGTCCTAACCATTAACATATTGCCGGAAGCTTCCTGGGGTCAAATGGCCAGGGGGAGGGCTGAAAGGACCAGTTGCACATGACATATTTGTCACCGTGGGTCGCTCTGCCCTATGGGAACACAAGATCACATCTGGTAGGGCGAGAGATTGATGACTCTACGGGTCCTGGATGGAATGTCACATCTGGTTGAAGGAGGGAATAGATAGTAACTGTGGTTCATAGATGGAATGTCATAAATAACTCACCCCTGTTAACACTATGCGGCATCGATTTGCCTCATTGAATCCTCCGTACAGTTTTTAATGAAGGAAAGAATAATTAAAGCAAGTAGTTTTTAAAACAAATGAATTGCTTTCATAGAGCATTCAGCACTTCCATATAATTTTAGATTCTTAATTGCTTAAGTGATGTTTGAGTGCTCTTTACCAAATGGCTGGTGCTGAAAGCTGTACTTGTTCTGTATTTTTTTTATTTATTTTAAAAAGACCGTCCAACAGCTGTGCCAGCTACAGTACTCTTAAATAGCAGGGTTTCCCCCAGGTCTCAAATGTCTTGCCAAGGTTTTCAGCTAATTAATGAACCTCAGCCAGTATAATGCACTTGTTTTTCTTTGCTCCATCCAGATCATTGCTTTTTTATTTATGATCCTTATGTTAAAAATTGCTGCAAGGATGTCATCCATCTGTTATTTGTGTATGTTTAATGTATGTTAATGTATAATTTTCACATGCTGGACATGATGGATGTGAAGTGAATCTGGAGGTGTATGTGACCACTGACGTCAACCAAAGCCAACACTTTATTGCTAGCACTAATAGTGCTTGTTCGAGCCCTTCAAAGGGTGGGTGACAAGTAACCGTGTTGTATATATGTGTGTTGCAGTATGACCCTGAAAGCTCAGGTTTCATCAGCACAGAGCGCTTCCGGGACCTGCTGGCAGCCCATGGGTCAGAGCTGGACCCCCACAAGCTGGAGGTCCTGTTGGCACTGGCGGATGGCAATGCTGACGGGAAGATCTGCTACCAAGACTTCGTCAACCTGGTGAGGCAGCGTTTTACCTCCTCGACAGCCTTAATTTCAATGGCGAGTTTATAATGAGATGCAGTCCCGCAAGGTTCAACAAGTGTCTTCCAAACACCATTTAAAGTATTTGAAACGTAAGGCCTAAAGCGCTAAAATGTGTAGAGAGTTGACTGCACTAGAAGAGTAATTTTGATGTCCTTTACACCAGAAGGGGAGCATTCTCTGGTTTCCCAGATGACACGTTATTTAGCTGTTTTTAGTGCCTCTATTTTTTTCTTAAGCTTTGTTATTTAGGTGCCTTTCTGTGCAGCACAGAATTACAGGAATCTGATGTTCGCTCAGCATTTAATTATTTAAAAGTGAACTAGCTTGGGGCAGAAAGAGAGGGAAACAATGAATCACTGCTGTCTGCCACAGTAGGGGGTTGTTGAACAAATCCTCACAGGGCCCATTGTTGCATACAGTAGACTGAGATGGGAAAGTGCCACAGAGCGGCGGTCGACACCTTTACCCCTTCACCATTGGTTCGGCCGCGCCACGTGACGGTCCGGGAACAGTGTCTGCAAATGGAAGTGGGACAAAGGAGAATGAGGACCACGTACTGAGGTCTGCGCTGTGATTGCTCCCCCCCACCCAACCCCATCCCCAACTCTCACATTCACTGCCTGCAACAACAAAAGCCAATGAGAGTTGGGCGAGAGTGGGTGACTCTCAGCAGCAGCATCTTTACTTTACAGTCCAGCAGTCCTGTAAAACTATCAATGTTTTTCCGAAAAAGACCCTCCACTGCCTGCTCGTCCTGTCCGCCGAATGGCAGTATGTGCCAGCGAAGCGTGGGGTGGTCTCTTGGCTTGCATCCACCTTGGATAAGTATCAGTCACAGATGAAATATTAGATTTGCTTATAAAAAGAAAAAAGAAAAGAAAAAAAGGGTTGCTCTTGCCCAGCTGGAGGAATTTGCTGTGATTTTTATTTTATGGTTCACCCCCACAGGGTCAGTGGGTGGACTCCCAGGGAGACGACGGTGCTATTCAGTCCTCCTCTGTTTAACTGGCATCCGACGGACGCGTTGCTTACCCACAACAAACGTCTGCCTGTCTTGATTTTACACGTGGCTTGTAAAGTCGTTTTACATCACAAGGAAACAACAATGCTTGTGTATTTAAAGGATTGTGCACATAACAGCACAAGCATGTGTTTCTGTGTATAACCTGTGGGTGATGAACATTAAGCTTCTCAGAGTTTTTGGGTATAAAACAGCATAGACCAGATGCGAAAAAATGAATTTATAATACTAATGTTATTGTATTCATTAATTCTTTCTTTTACCCTTGAGGGAACCCATACAAGCACGGGGAGAACATGTAAACTCCAAGTGAACTTTCGTAGTTTTGCCATGGGTAATAATATTCATGGATTCGTTGCCAGAACCTTTGTGCAACTACACTGATTTGGTTATTAGTGTTACATACATTGGAAACTATGATTGTTTGGGGGAACAGTTCTCCAGTATCTCTAAAACCCTTTTTTCAGATGCTGTTCCAGCTTCAGAGGCTCGGTTAACACTATTGACGTCAGAAAACAAAACTGGTGCTACAGCAGATCTGCTGAATTAGTCAGGGGAGACCGTATCAAATCTTCTTTATCCACTTGCCAGCAGATTAGTGGCCTGGAACCACATCTTCATACATTTTCAGTCATTGCAGATATGTGCCATTGACTTTCAGTCATTCATATTCAAAGTGTTGTGGAGGAGCTCAGAAGCAGTTTTGCTGGAATGCCAAATATTTTCATGCGGAGAGGAACTGGCCGAAATGGAAGGGGATTTGGAAAAGGCAGAGCACCCAGAGTATGTATGAGTAAGTGTGAGTGAGTCTGATTTGACCCGCAAAGTGACTCTGAGAGAGAGAGAGAGAGAGAGAGAGTGAGAGAGAGAGAGAGAGAGAGAGAGAGAGAGAGAGAGAGAGAGAGCCCTGTAGTGGGCTGGAATCCCATCCAGGGTGTACCTTGCCTCACACACTATGCTTCTGGGATAGGCTACGGACCCCAGTGACCCTGCTTTGCAACAGTGGGTTACTGAGAGTGACTGCGAGTGAGATTATCCGCGCAGGAAAGGAAAGTGTTTTCTCTTCGGTCCTCTGGTCCTGTTCTTCAGCAGGTTCGACACTTGCCTTCAAACTTGAGCACTTTTGAGATCCAACAAGCTGACTCAAGTCAGGCTCCGAATGTTGTGGTGGCACCTCAGAAGTGTCCTCATCTCTCGCTCTCTTGTGGGTTCTGTGTAACTCCTGCCGAACGTTTACCTGCACATATGCAGTTTATCTGTGTGATTTCACAACAAGCTAGGGTAGCTGGTAGTGTAGCGGTTGGCCCTGCTGCCTTTCAACCGGAAGGTTGCTGGTTTGAATCCCGTCTCCAGTTGTATACCTTGAGCAAGATACTTTCTCTAGAATTGCTCCAGTAAACTTACCCAGCTGTATAAATGGATGCTTTAGAGAAAAGTGACAGCTAAATATGTGATGCTGCCCAAGTGTGAATTCCAGCTGTTGGATTCCACAGAAACGAACCCTTGAGTACAACCTCAAAGAATGGCAATAAATTAAAGGGCTGTCACAGGAGAGAGAAAGAAATTCCTGGTTTTGTTCCATGGTTGCGTTTGTGAGGTGCTGTCAGGGTAGGCCGTGTTGGCGGCCGAGGAATTCCTGAGGAGGTGGCATGGCGTCAAGGAGGTATTCAGCAATTTCTGAGGCTCAGTGAAGAGTTACAGTGGAGGGGTTAACTGTCACACGCGGGAAAGCGAAGGAGGGACAGAAGGAGACAGCAGAGTGCTGCAGAAAGGGCGGCCCTGGATGCAGGGAGTCCGCAATCCGGGTCAGCGGAGGACCAGCAGTGTCTAGCAGGCTCCGAAGTGCAGAGTGCGCGCTGTGCCTTCGTCTTGGTCCTTTGCAGTGAATGTACAGTAGCTGATGCTGTAGAGCTAACCGGAGTAGAAGAAAAGGCTTCGGCCGTGCCACCTCGCTACAGGCATCACGTGCCCAGTATAAGTGGTACTTAACAGAGGGGTGAACATGGTGGTGTACATCTGCAGGCCTCCCTCCTGGCTGTCGATTCAGTGCTCACGTGTACGTGCTTTGGCAGATGAGCAACAAGCGCTCCAACAGTTTCCGACGGGCCATCCTGCAAGGGGGACGCCAGCTCAAGGGGGCCGCCTTGAGAGAGGAGGTGGGCTTGGGCCTTTCGCAGCGGCTGGTGCGCCACATCGCCTACGAGACACTACCTCGCGAGATAGACCGCAAGTGGTATTTCGACAGTTACACCTGCTGCCCTCCGCCCTGGCTCATCCTGGCTTTCACCATTGCGGAGGTACGGTTTGCTGGATCTCAACCTCGCAACGTCTCACTAATGGAGGCGTGTCATGTTGAGGGTATATTTGACCGGAAACGTATAACATTTTATAGTCTGGTAGCTGTGATTCTCCTGCCCCGCAGGTGGCAGTGTTCGTGTACTATGGTATGCAGCTGGACCGCTGGGTGCTGCAGGTGTCCGATCCTCAGTTCCTCAAGGGGCCTCTGCCATACCACCCCCAGCTGCGCTCGCAGGCCTGGCGCTACCTCAGCTATGTCTTCATGCACGCTGGGTGAGTATCTAGTGCCAGCGATTGTCCTGAGGGTGCTCTCTCAGGACCTAATGTTGAGTTCCTGAGTGTGTGCCCGTGGGCAACGGCTGTGATTTGAAAGCTGATGGAGGACCTGTTCAGACTGAAGTGGTCATTTCTGAAATAAATAGGTCCATACGTGCATCGTAAGTACAGTCTGTCACATTTACGATCTGCCTGCCATGTCTCCATATGCAAAACGAGTGCGGGGAGCAAGCAAGCTTGCGTGCAACTCTGCTGAGCACTGTTGCTGATGTTTTTTGGCCCCCCCCCCCCATGCCTGACAAGTTGTTATACCTCTGCACAGCTTCATTTAAACTTCCCAGAGGTGGAACTTATTTTCATTCAGTTGACAGACACTGGTTCTTTTCGTAAATGATAACACACATGGAATATTCTAGAAAAAAATCTTAGTCGTGAAGAAGCTGCACTGCTCCTTCAGAAATGGGTGGAAAGTGATTTGATATGGTCTTCCAAAACCGATTCCCCAAGACATTGGCATGTAATGGTTATTGTTCATAATGGGTACATCACAGAGAATATTACAGTGCGGAAAGGCGAATGCTAGGAATACCGAACGATCAGAGTGCTAGCATGTGTTGGGACCGAGAATTAGCGCGCTTCAGTGCTGTGCTCGGCTGTGGAGCTCCCTTCCCTGAGTTGCGAAGGTGTGAATCTGAAGTGACGATTTATGCATATCAGAAGTGATCCAGTCTTGTATATGTCCACACCTCGGGGCCCGTGTGACTCAGCCGAAGCTCGTAGGCCGCACGATTTTAGTATCCCGCCGAACATAACGTATGCGTCTCAGCTCAGCGGTGGGAAGTTTGCTCAGTACAATCTATTTAAACGTGTAATTACACAAAACTGAAAGACGTTTAATAATAAACATGCCGATGAATAATGACCCTACGCACAGAAACCAGCGCGTATTACGGTATTGCGGTGGAGAAGCTTTGCTGAAACACATCGCAGCAAAGAATGTTTGCCATCCGCTCAGTTTAGTCCCAAGGATTATCATGCAAAATGTTATTTTCCACCTTATTAAAAAAAAAAAACTCTGTATTAATGATAGCTAATGTGATATAAAGTTGCACAGCAGATGGCTGAGAAGCATGCTTTTTTACATTTTTTCAATAAAAGTCATTTTCACTTTTTCAAAGGTTCTCTGATCACGTAGAATTCACCTATACATCAGTGCAGCTGTGGATAATGCGGCGATGAGACGTTCGAAGGGCAGATTTGAGATCCGTAGGTACGCAGACAAGTCTCGATAGTCTGAGTTATTGTTCGTAGCATCGTGGTAAGGCGATAATGGAGATTAATGGAGGTGTTTCAAGTATTTGTGGTCCTGCATTCTGCGAACGGAAGAACGTACGTATGTGGCGTTGCGTGGAGACAAAGGGGATTTTCTTCTCGGAAATGGGAAGAGAGCCCTGTACTCTTGTGATTTGCAGTGTGGCAGAAATGGCCCTTGTTACCAGGAGTGTAACTTTATTGTGAAGAGCAGCAGGCAGTTAAATCTGATCAATACCCATTGTCCTCGCTAGCAAGGCTGTCACTATTTTTATCTGTGCAGATCCAAATCCCGTCAAACTAATACTCGTTCCATATCAAGGACATGGACATTTCAAACTTGACTTATCTTCTAATTATTGCACAGCTATTGGGTTCTAATTGAGGTTTAGGCTTAGTTCTGGTCTCTGATCCGGTCTTTGGTCAATCATCTGTGAGACAATCTGGGTTCAATACTGAGACATGCATAACCCCTCGAGGCTTTTCGTGACCTGCCCTGAAGGACACTGCATTGCCAAAAAAAAAAAAACGTAACCGGAAGAAAGAGTTTGGCATAATTACTTTATCTTAGATTATGAAGTGTGCACACACACATCATGTGAAACTGCTTGTCCCATACGGGGTTGCGGGGAGCCGGAGCCTAACCCGGCAACACAGGGCATAAGGCCGGAGGGGGAGGGGACACACCCAGGACGGGACGCCAGTCCGCCGCAAGGCACCCCAAGCGGGACTCGAACACCAGACCCACCGGAAAGCAGGACCCGGTCAAACCCACTGCACCCCCCTTTATGAAATGTAATACGTTTGTTTTCAGTGAGGAGGATGACTTCTGAGTGCAGAGGAACTACTGTACATGCTGTTTCAGCACTGTATGACCGGACATGCAGTAAATTGCTCAGCCATTTAGTTCCTAATCTTAATAATAATAATGATAATAACGACAACATTATTATTATTATTATTAACTACCAGCTGAACACTTGAATGCTCCCAAAAGGATGCTCTCTCACATTATGGGCACTGATGCTCCAGCTCAAGTGCACTGCAGCAGTCGCCTCGACTTCCTGAGTACAGCACAGCCCTGTCCGTTTGAAGCTGGAGTCAGCATTGTGTCCGTGCGCAACGGCCGCCCTGCTCTACGTATAAAGTTACTCTCGACAAAGCAAGAAGTAAGCCCCAGGGACTCGGGATACGGGGATACGGAGACTCGTCAGGCTGGACTTTGCTGTCGAGCGCCGTGTAACGTACCGCGTGTCCTCTCAGGCCCGGCGTGCGCGGCACTGCCAGTGTTTCTATTCCGCAGTCGGACATTGCCGTGCTCACGTTCTGCTTCCAGAATCAGTCAGTCATGTAATTGTTCTGGTCCGGAACAACTGAAGTCTGTCTTGCCATAATGCGTTTTCTTTCGAGAACGCGGTTGCGATTCGGCTGAGTTCATTTTTATAAAGCACCCTTCCCAGCAATGTGACACAGCGCGCTGAACAATACGGCACATATAGTTGACACATAAGTGGCGATAAAAGGAAAATCAGTGTCAAGGAATAGAACAGTTTTAAAAATAAACCACTGCCATGAGGTAATATTCCTGCTTTAGAGTATAAGTGCGCCATTCTAGAATATTCCTGTGCCGAGTACACTGATATGTGCAGTGTTTTATTTCACGAACAGAATGCACCCATGGTGACCTACTATGGTGCTTTGGCTATAACATGTTATTCTTGGCGAAGAACCCCTTTTCCGCTCTGACTGTACCGTTCCTCTCCCAGGATAGAACACCTTGGGCTCAACATGGCCATGCAGCTGCTAGTAGGGGTCCCCCTGGAGATGGTCCATGGCGCAGTGCGGATCGGCCTTGTCTATGTCTGCGGGGTTCTGGCAGGTGGGTTCAGCTCTGTTTCTGGTTCAGCAAGCGTCGGGCTAGAGGCTTTCAGTGAACACAAGTGGCACTTTCAGTCAGCACCAGTGTCCTTACCCAGCTTAATTTGTCCCCTCTTCTAGCCACAGATGGGGTTTCTTTACATCTTGAGCATGCACTTCAGGTCTTGACAGATGGCATGGAGGCCTGACATTTGTTTCCTCAGCTTTCAGCCTGTTCAAGTATAAACGACAATGTGGTTTTTCACTATTATGCTCTTCACCTATGTGCCACAAGCCCCTCCAAATGTCTTGAGAGCTTGGGAATAGTGATGGTGGAAGCCATCTGTCCTTACGCTATATTTACATTTATTCATGCAGCAGCAGAGAGTTTTCTCCGAAGCAGCATACATAAGTGTATTTAACAGTGCACGAAAAGCTGGTGGCATGGCGGTTAGAGTCAATAAGGACGTAAAAAGATGATCATTACAGGTTGATGCAAATGTATGTAGCTGTTAAGAGATTTACAGAGAAGTGAATCTGAAAGATTGGTACCCTTTTGGATTCCAGAAAGGGATTCAGCAGTTCTGCGGGAGAGGTGGAGCTCTTTTCATCACGTAGGGGCCTAAACTGTGAATTTATGAACGTTTAATTTTGGACCACTTGTGAGTCGGATCATTGAGCAGCCAGTGGTAGAGGAGTTGAGCAGTGGGGAAAAATCAGGTCCTCTAGACGCTTCTTCCTGGAATTTGTTGGAAAATCTAAGGCAAACCCTGGTGACCTCAGATTCTATTATCATTATGCTGGGGGCACAAAGGGACATAATAGCAGTCACTCGGTTCAGCTATAGGACCAGATCAGTGCATGACTGTTAAATAGAAACTAGCAAGACATGTATCAAGTCACGTACATAGATCTGTGCGATGGTTTGGGTTTATTTCAAATACAAAAGTAGGAGTTTCGTAGATTAGCTTCACTTTCCCAAAACCACACACCAAGAATTGTACAAAAGAGTTATTCAGAATGAAATAACGGGGCTTGCTAGTTATTCAGCGAAAGGGTCGGTGGGTGAACTTTCCAAGAAGTCTTGTGTACACAGTGCCACGGCCCTCAGTTCTGTCACTCTGGTTCTTTCTCATTGTGTCCGGTACATTCTTTCTCGGAGGTGTCCTACCAACTCAAGGGGTGCAGCTGCCAGGCAGCAGTCCTGACCTTTGTGCAAAATGAGGGGGAAAATGTGCCATAAATCAGCCAGGAGAGAGCGGTGCACCACAGGGGTCTCTGTCGCCAGGGTCCCCTTATGTGTTAATTAGATATTGACCTACTGGGTCTGGGGGTTCAGGCTTTTATTTATGTATCCACTTCGTTTACTGCTCTTTTCCTTGTCCGTGGAGGTTGACGAAAGACGGCGTTCCTGGAAGAAAAGCACTCATCTGTAGGTCATGCTGTGTCAGAGGTCAGGCACAAAACTGAGGTCAGCTGCCTTGAAGCCCCCACAACCGCATGGCTTTCAGCTCAGTCCAACCTCCTTGTCCACCATCCAGACATGAGGGGATGCTGAGCTCCACCTCCCTGGCCTGAGATCATCAGCGGTGCAAAGAGACTGTATTGAGACGGCAACGATTAATCCTCGTTCCAAGACTGGCTACACCTCAGAGCAATGAGTTGATGTGGTTAATCTACGTGTCTTCACTGCAAAAATGCTCTGGCTTCAAGTTTTACTTCCATTGCCCAGTCCTGAAAGAGAAGTAAAGGGTCATGATGAACGGGATTTCTTGTTCTACAATATGGCTTTCACAAGGAGCATGAGATCAGATGTCTCCGCTATAGTTGATCACCTTCTGATTTATTAATTTAACAAACTTATTTATTTAAGCACAAAATATTGTAAGTATTAGAATAAAGTAAGGTTTTAATAACAGACACCTAGAGCAAGTACGGTCACATATGTACAGCTTTATACTCCATAGTGTACCGAGGGGGAGACAACCAAGTGGTGCAGCATCCTTGGGTTCATATAAACAACACAAATTTTGACAAAATTAACATCCATGATGTTATTATTGCTATTTAATAGAAATAGAAATTCCACAATGACAAGTACCATAATTCAGCATGTCTTCAATGTAAACAGTTGGATCAGATCCTCTCTAAGACAGAGCTGCTACTGTACTCCGCTCATCTACCTGAATACCGTAGTAAGCACATCCATGTAAGGTGATGACACTCAGATAACAGAGACCATCACAGGATTTCTTTTCTCATTATCACCCAAATGTAGCATTAATGGCTTGAGTGTCTTCATGTCAAGGATGATTTTGAAGGATATTATCTGTTGTATGCTGCTCTCCGGTGGGTCTGGGGTTCGAGTCCCGCTTCGGGTGTCTTGCGATGAACTGACATCCCGTCCTGGGTGTGTCCCCTCCCACTCCAGCCTTATGTCCTGTGTTGCCGGGTTAGGCTCCGGCTCCCTGCGACCCCATATGGGACAAGCGGTTTCAGGCAGTGTGTGTGTATCTGTTGTATGTTGTGTTTATTCCATTATTGTGTCTCCTGCCTATTTGCCAAATGGGGTATATACAGTGAGCTCTAGTTTGATGACAGACAATAGAATCTGTAATAATAAGATGATATATGGAGGACTGGAAAAAAAAAACAAAAAAAAGGACTGTGTGTGATCATTAATGCTTCAACTATCCTGTCATCCTTTCGCTGTCCTGGTGAGGAAGTTCTATAAGAAACTTACTTTCTTTGGGGTCATGATGGGGTGTCTTATAAATGAACAAATTTACAACGAACTGGCATCCCATCCAGGGTGTAGCCTACTTGCACCCTGTGTTTCTGGAATAGGCTCCGAACTGCCACGACCCTGACTGCGATAAGCGGTTAAGGAAAGTGAGTGAGCGGGCATAAAATTTGTCGAGAAATATTGGATTTAAGGAAAATTTTTACTTATTTATTGACCAGTTTACACGATTGAAAACACAAGATTTTGGAAAACAGTTTATTTGAACTAAACATTTATTTTTATATCTGTGTGCAAAAATACTCATTTGGATTGTTGGAATGTTTAAACATACTAAGACATTTAAAAATCTCCCTATATTTCCCTGTGCACATGGCATGCGGTTCACCAAGCAGGAGATCTGTGTGTTCCTTTGATGAGCTTTGGCACATATGTATACTCCAAGACTGCAATGTTATCACCAGACATTTTGATAACTTTCCATGAAAACTGCAGCCACATCTTTTAAAGGGAGAAACACAGTAATATGTTGGCCAGACCCAGCTGATCGCCTTACCACACTCAAAAGCTGTAAAGTTTTAGTACGCCAACCTTTTTTTCCCCCCCCCCTTTTTTTTTTTTTTTTTTTTTTTTTTTAAATCGGCAGCAGGACTGTTTCCTTCGTGTCATGAAACTAGCACTTGTGACGTTGACATGCCGATAAGTGACGAGTTCTGATATCATCGGATTGGTGCCCTGGGCGATAAGGTGCCGTCTTTGTAAACGCACAAGGTGAGAGTGTGGCCTGTCCTTCTGATGTGTGTGTAGGAAACCTGCCTTCCCTACAGATGTCTGTGGTGCTTCATAAAGAGCCTCCCCAAAGCATCAGTGCTGAATGGGGAGGCCTGTATATGACACAGATTACTGGAACCGTGATCATAATGGCATCTCGGAGTGCCTTTCGGTTCATTGACCTGTATAGATGTGGCAGAATTTTAGGAAGATGGTTAATGCATATTTATGGGCCATTTCGCCGAACCTGTATATGGAACAGGTTTAGTATTTTCTTTATTTCTTTTATCAGCATGTCAGGGGATATACTGAATCAAATAAAATTCCTCTCATTTTCTAATCTGTCCCTTTCACTCACACATACAGTTTTTTTTTTTTAAGAAAATGGGAAAGCCACGATATGACACCATTCATCGGCATGTCTCTTCCTGTGCTCTGCATCTTTCTTCCGTACTGGTAGCATCGGTTATTCAAGAGGGTCAGTGAAGCCAGGGCAGTCTGAGGGAACGCAGTAGCCCCTGCAAAAGGGCTGAGCGGTTGCTGATTGCATCTCTGAGATCTTTTTGGAGAGGTAGGCACAAGGTGGAGGTTTCTTGTGCCCAGTTCCATGATATCTTCCTCATCAATTATACACCATCTCAGAATCTTGGTCTTTAATAGAGAAAGGGCAGAACTTGTGTCACATGCAATTGCTGTCACACAGTGATCTTTGATCTGGCCTGGACACTTCTTGCTGCTGATTTAGCTTAAATTTGTGAAGCTCTTCAAGCACCTTGCCAGGTGTTTTGCTTGCAGTGAACAGTCAGAGGTCAGGATGTTCAAAGGCCATGTGTCCAAAGGAATCAGCGTCACTGGTTTCTGTTTTTCTTCTCCTTAGGATCCTTGGCCGTGTCTGTCACCGACATGACGGCTCCGGTGGTGGGATCATCAGGAGGGGTCTATGCTCTGGTGTCAGCCCACCTTGCCAACGTTGTTATGGTAAGACCCAGAATGTGATGATGACTGAAGGTCTGCATATGCTTATTAATGTCATAAAAATATAACCCATAAGGTTTGAAAAACATGGAAAGTAGTGCTTCCCATGCTACGAGTGCATGAGGAGGACAGAATGCATCTGCTTCGTTGTCTAGAGATAAATCCCGTGAATATTAGTGGCGGCACTGACCCATTCAGCATTTAAGGGCATCAGAGCTGGACAGTTGAGAATAAGGAAAGTGGACACATCTGGACTCCAGCTCAGATCCACTGCAAACAGCTGCCAGCCCTCTATAAACACAGGAGTATGAAGTCCAGCAGTTGCTGTCGCAGCACAGATCCCTCAAACTGTTCCCAATCTGGATACTCTTGGATGGAGCAAGAGTATTTGTGTACACAGGTGTGTTTTCCAGTATGCATGTCTGTATTGAGACAGGAGAGCTTTGCTGTCAACTGCATATTGGGAAGCACATTTAATGTTGTATTTTCTTTCTAGTGCATGGTTTAAGTTTTTTGGGATTATCTGACTCTTAACTGTTTGGCAATCTGAAGAACGCACTATGAAATGTGGTGAGGCTTTCCGTGCTAGATTTTCACGTTTCGTCTGAGTTTAGAAAGTTCCTGTGGGTTCTTCTGTCAGTACAACGGGGTGATCCTGGCCATTAAGTTTTCACGAGAGAGTACTCCGCGTTGAACTGGAAAATCAGCAATCCCCCGTCTCATCTGTTTTCGAATTTGGAGTTTCCCCTTCACTGATGGGATCAGGAAGAGGGAAATTGAAAGTTCCTGGATCACGTGTTCAGCACTGTGTTGTGTCACAGTGGGAGTTGCAGTGGCCTGATAATGAAATCCCCATTAACGGGAGCCCTTCTTGCTGTGTTCCTGCCTTCCAGAACTGGTCGGGGATGAAGTGTCAGTTTAAGCTGTTCCGGATGGCCATGGCACTAGTCTGCAGTAAGTACTCTGGAGCCATCACTCTTACTGAGATTTGGGGGTGAGACAGTTTCATGCTCCCTCTGCAGTCCATTTTACTGCTTACAATACTTCCACACCTTCAGTTGAAGGTCACACACCCAATTGGGCTTTGTCCAAATGGATCTCCTTTTAAAAATCCGAGATGACTCAGATAGCCATTTAAAAAGGAAGTAACACAAAATTAAGTGATTTTGCGGTGAAATTTCGGGACCTCTGGGATCCTGCTGCCAAACTGAACTACTGAAAATGCGCAGAAACCTAGTTGCTACCTTGACATCGGTATGCTGAACAGACGGTACCTGTTCTGTGGATAACAACAGGTATTACCATTCTTGGTTTACCACATTTTCTGATTTTTTTTTTCATTATTCCTTTGATAAGCAAATATTTTTTATGCAGAACATCTAATGTAATTGTCTATTACATTATTGGTACACTTATGAAGTAACCTGCAACATATATAAAGGCATTACAAAAAAAATTATAATGCAGCAGAAATAAATTGGTGCCTTTTTCGTAGTCATGTGCCTGATTTTTTTTTTTTTTTTTTTTTTTTTCCTTTCCTCCCAGTGAGTGTGGAGTTTGGGCGGGCTGTGTGGCTTCGCTTCTACCCCCCAGCCTTCCCTCCTTGCCCCAACCCAAGCTTTGTGGCCCACCTGGGCGGGGTGGCTGTGGGTCTGACGCTGGGTGTGGTGGTCCTGCACAACTACGAGCAGCGGCTGCAGGAGCAGTCCCTCTTCTGGATCTTCTTCTGTGTCTACATGCTCTTCGTCCTCTGCGCTGTCTTCTGGAACGTCTTTGCCTACGGCCTGCTGGATGTCAAGCTACCTCCGTCTCCTTGAACGAGAGAGAGAAACAGAAAGGGAGAGAAAGCATGTTTGCTGATGTGGAACTCTGCCCCAGTTTGCAGCTGCCAGGGTGTAAACCAGCGTGGTATGACCCACTGCCAGGGGTATAGCCTGTCATCTCACTCCTGTGAGACACGCCTAGTCTGGCAGCACCTGCTTTCCTCCACAAGGTGCCTAAACACATCTGCACTTATTATGATGGCAGCAGCAATGGATGCGATGGCAGCGGTGGGGTGTTTAAAGAGGGACGGGACTTTTCTTTCAAAGCCACCTTCTTGAAACACAAGCTCAAACTGGGGTTATGTAAAAAGTATAAATCCATCAGGTGGTAAAGGACAGACAAGGTGTGGATCTGTTTTTACCTCACATGGTTCTGCCAGTGCATAACGTTATGTGGTAGAGGCCTGTGTTTTCTGTGCCATGTATGATGAGAAAAATTATATAACATTTTATAAAATCTAGTTTTGATGCAAACCAAGGTTGCTTCAAATTATTAATGGCAGACAGACATTAATTATCGTGACCTAAAAAATGTATGAGTGTGTGTGAATGTGTAAATAATGGCAGTGGACTTTGTGTATCAAGAAAATGCTCATATTTTGTGTTTATAAAAAAAAAAATAATAATGAAAATTGCCATTTTACCTCTATGTTCCTGAATGATTTGCCAAAATTAAACTACAGGTGTCAGAAAAAGAGCGGGACGCTTAAACAGAGCTAATTTCAGTATTGCATATTGTGTTGAAAATGTGATTTTCTGCTAAACTGTTCTGCAAAAAGAAATGATTGAGACTGATGACCAAAAGGCTCTGCAAGCTTAAAGTAATATGTAAATGGAGCATCCTCAGTCAAGAATGTAGCAGAACAAGTGACGTGCCGTGGTAAAGCGTGTTCTCCGTGTGCTTACTATGGTGCTGCTCTGTGCTTCATCCCTCCGTTGATTTAGCTGCCCTTCAGCTGCGAACCCCTCTAACGTGAGACATCTACATGACGTGGGCATCTGCAGTGCCAGTCCAAAGTATGAGTACACCTTGGCACCCGAGAAAACACGCGTATGGGACGAACGGGGCAGACAAATCGCAGCAAAATCTTACCCACAAGTGTTCTACATCTCTGGGAATTGCTGCAGAAGACCTGAGAAGACATGGTCACTCATTACCTGATCGAACTTGTAAACCAGATGCCTTGTGAGAGGAAAAAAAAAATTGTTTCCAGCAAGTGCACTCTGAGTTTTGACTGGTACTGTATATGTTTCTCTCATCTAATGAATAATACGACAGGTGTCAGAAATAAACGCTGAAAAGCGTAATTTGACCACACCCTACTAAGGAACAAGTACGGCGCTACAAACGTTAAGTCGCACGACATCGTAATAAAGAGGACATGAACGTCGCGTTCTCATCTTAACATGGTCATTCATACAAGACTAACGGTAACAAGTGGTACGTTTTACATAAATACCATACGCTTAACATCTAGAGCATACGGTTTTCGTATCTGGAGATTGCATTTAAGGGCTATGACACCAAGTTTGGAGACTATTTTTAACATGTGCATATTTTGTAGACTTGGTATGTAAATATTGGAATACATTAAACAGTTTTCTAATTTAAAAATGTGCTGTTTCGTTGGTTTTTATGTTCCAGTGTACAATACTGGAATAGGAGCCCTTAAACAGAATTAGAGTTTTTCAGACTTCTGCACCGAGGCAATACCATGCTTTAATTCCTGTCCTTAAAATGTAAAATAAATAATATTTTTTTTAAAAAATAGAGGTGAGTGACGGAACCGTCAACAACCTAGAAAAACTGAGAATTGTGCTGGATCCCAGGTGAACGTCATATACAGGAGCAGCAGGTGGCGTAGTGGTCAGAGGTGTCGCCTTGCAATCAATACGCACAGGTTCATATCCCACATCCACTGTCGTACTCTTGGTGAAAGTACGTACCTTGGGTTGACACAGTAAGAATACTTGGCAATATAAATTGGTAAAGTAACTGGAAAAAAGTGTCAGCTACATGAATTCACAATAAACACTGTCACTATACCTGCCTACAAACGGTGGGGAAAAATGCAAACGCTACTTTGAAGGCAGTGCAAAAAGCATTCGGGCACCACATGCAGCCTCAATGCATGATGCAACGGTGTCTCGTATTCCACAAGAAAGTCACCAAAAACGGTTAAAATTGTTTCAATCATGGGGTGCAGTGGTGCAGTGGGTTGGACCACAGTCCTGCTCCCTGGTGGGTCTGGGGTTCGAGTCCCGCTTGGGGTGCCTTGCGATGGACTGGCGTCTTGTCCTGGGTGTGTCCCCTCCCCCTCTGGCCCTATGCCCTGAGTTGCCAGGTAGCGGTTCTGAAAATGTGTGTGTGTTTCAATCATTCCATAATATGGTAAAATGCTTGAATTTGTTCACATCTGCTGAGTGAGAATTCCAGATTGGAACCCACACTTGAGACAGCCAATAACACCCTTCATAAAGACTACTTCGTGTAGATGCTCAGATCCCATATTGTACGTATAATTTTAAGAATCAGATCTGCATTTGTTTTTTATGACAACAACCACAGTTGTGTTACACCCACATAAACATTCCATGGCAACACAATTTTTACACCCACTGCTGATGGATTTGTGTGGGATGGATCCCTGACGGACGATCCCTGGGCGCAGTCACTGTTTATTCTTTATTCAGCGTCACTTCTAACCTCCTGTCACATCCACCTGAACCAAGAGAGTGCATCAACAAGAAGACTGAAGGGCTCAGTGTCACTGATTTTTAAAAGGTGTGTGAAATGATTTTCATTATAGCGATGTTATAAAATTTCTTAGGAATTCTCCATGTTCAAGAAGCAGTTGCAGGTAGCAGTCAAAAAAACTCTCTCATCTCACTTTAAATGTATTCTTATTTCCTCTAACGTTTTATTTTGTTCGTCACAGTGGGAGGACCTACCTAATGCACACCGTGAATACGTCATTAAGACCTTTATTATGTGTTTTCAGAACTCAGCAGTACTGACAGAAGCCTGGTCTTGGAAATGTTGGATAATTATAGAATAAATGCACAATGTCTAAGAAAGAATAACAGGGATAACAGTTACATTGACTGATCGGGGTGTCAGAACAGTGATCAGACGCACTGGATGGATAGACAAGCTGTCAATTGAAGGGTTATAACTCACAATTTTCTGATATTGTTCATCTGAATCACAGCGTGCATTATAAAGCTGCATTAATACCATTATGTGGTTGGAGCGAAATACTTGAAAGAAATTTTTCCTAAATCTTAGTGAGCAATTAAATTATTTTAACTTGGATCACATTAAAGTAGCAAGCTATGTAATCTTCTTGACTAAGCTGTTGGTGTCCGTGTAAATTTTGCATTTGCAATACATTAGTCTATATGAAATGTGAGTATATAAACCCTAACTGGTCAGTTAAAAACAAAATCAACCTCAACATGCTTGCCAAATTTAAAACTAAAACTTGGTTGTAGGCAGAGGTTTGTAGTAACAAGTTGTGCTTACTTCATTACTTCTTTGTAAGAAATTTTTTGTAGAAGTGGTACTTTTCAAAATGTTCTTTTTACATTGACAATTTGACTTTTTCGAGTATATTTGTAAATAAAACAACTTTTACTCTGTTTGCTCCAATTGTGTCACCTCCTTTCATTTGCATTTGAATTTTTCAGATTTAATGTTATAACTTTCTCTCCTTAGAACTAATTAAGTCAGTATTACTGCAGTTCACCATGTCTTCTGTGGATTTCACAAGATATTGTGAGCACAACCATTTTTAACGTGAACTATTAAAAATGTCTCAGCACAGTCAACTGACTTATTTTGTTGATTTCACTGGGTTAAGTTCATTAGCAGCGAGACCAGTCATGGTTTATGGTTGAATTTCATCCTGCCTTCATTGACACTCTCATTCATTATCATCCAAGGAACTGAACTCATTAAAAAAACATAATTTTAAATATTTTTAATGCGTTAATATAATACGTAAGAATATGGTTTGTATTGTGAGAACTGAATTGTATGAAATTAACAGCTCTTCATTTTTTAAATAAGTTATTCAGTATTTTGTCGATGTATGGATTACTTGTGTTAATGCTGGTAAATATTAACCAACTAAGGACTGTAAAATATATATAGCTAAAAAATTAAATGATTAATTATTAATGTTACAGATAATAATCAGTGATTCATATTGACAATTTTGTTTTTAGTATTTTAGTTATAACAAGCGACAAGTGAACTGAACAAGTGTAATGAGTTAAATTACGCAAATGAATATCTAATGTTAGAACTATGCCCTACAGAGTTGGGAAATATTTGCTAATGTTAATTTTCATGTTCACTATTATGTTAATTACATGATCTTCCTAAAATACAGAATGCAGTTCACCTGCTATTTTTGGAGGTTAATTTTATCTCATTTTGATGAATTATTGGTCTCAATTTTCTAAAAAGGTAGCATCAAGGGTAATGTTATGCCAAAGGTTTGAGTCTGAGTGCTAATTCTGTGAATTTATTTGACATTTATGGTAATTTAGTGTTGAAAGTTTCTTTTGAATAGTCTGAACACATTTTCAGATTATTCACACACAGATTATGGTTAATAATGTCTATCAGATGGAGGTCTTTTATTTGATTTGTTTTTATTTATTTAATCTAATTGACAGTATATAATTTTATTTTTATGGGAATTACATTTATTCACTTAGCAGACACTTTTCTCCAAAGTGACTTACAATGGATACTATGTAGTGTTTTCAGCCCATACACTTTATTCACCCAGGTGACTTACACTGCTAGACACACTACTTATAATGGGTCACTCATCCATACATCAGTGGAACACACTCTCTCTGTCACTCACACACTATGGGGAAACCTGAACAGCATTTCTTTGGACTGTGGGAGGAAACCAGAGCACCTAAAGGAAACCCACACAGACACAGGGAGAACATACAAACTCCACACAGGCTGAGTAGGGAATTGAACCTATGTCCTCTCATATTGCTACTAGCTGTGCTACCATGCCACCCTTTTGTGCAAGTAAATTTTTAGGCTAGTACCTTTACGTTCGCTAACCACTTGTCCTGATAAGGGTCGCGGTGGTCCGGAGCCTATCCTGGAATCCCTAGGCCTAAAGCTCGGGGGTACAGTCTGGACAGGACGTGAGTCCATTGCAGACTGGTACTTTCACCCGAGCAATTATTTTAAGAAAGGAGCAATACTTTTACTCAAGCATCGTGTTTGGCTGCAGCAGGCACCTCTGGCTGTAACACACATCACTTCCGATCACAGGTCTCTGCCCTCTGACCCCAACAGTGAATCCCAGGCCTGTTCCCTGCTCGAACACCCACAGTTAAAATGTGAAGCAGTGTGGCAACATTGCCCCTCTGTGGTCTTTCTTCAGCGTACCGCTCAGCTAAACAGAATTTACAAGGCAGTAGGTATGTGTCATTGCATGCTTCAAAATAAACCAGAGTACTAAGTTTTTATTACGGAATGAATTCAGGTTAGTCACCGCAAGGGTACTACTAGTGATCTTTAAACTTGCAAGTGATGGTTCTAATCAAGTCACCTTGCTGTGCTTTTTGCAAAACCATCTATAATGTACAGCTAGCCAGGATGCCCTAGTGCCTAAACAGCTCCTTATTTTTAAAGGAATGCATGTCATTCACTCGGGCCGATTTTCTTTTCTTTTATACCGAACCGTAGCGCGACCGTTTAACACTTTTCCCTAGTGCGCATGCTCCAAGCGACACGTTGGCCGTGATGCATCATGGGTAGGCAGACTTCTGTACAGAAGCGCCATTTTCTGTTGTAGACGCCGTAACGGTTTTCTCAAGTCTTTTAGCTGTACGCTCTTTGAGGAGGATCCCGCGTTAATTGGTTTTTCCAGGAAAGATGGGACGTAAGAAGAAGAAGCAGATGAAGCCTTGGTGCTGGTATCCTTTGTCGTACAAATTGTCCTTTTTCATAGTTTGACACACTGTGACTGCCCGCTGAAAAAACAGTATGTTCCCGTCGGCTAGGCCGCGCGGCCTGTGCGTGCGTGCGCGCGCCGACGTCCTAAAACTAATAGTTTGAAACACCTACTTTCCATTCCTCTCTTAACCAAATATTCGAATATTTGGTTATCTCGATAATGTTCTGTTTTAACTACTGAACTGAAGCATATCATTTGGTGTTTGTGTTTTCCATTATTCAGTTGAGTTGTTATGCGCGCGGGTGTCTTAGCTACTAGGCTGATAACTGCACGCGGTAACGTGAACTTTGTTGTTCGGGATTTTTCCGTGACGGCCTGTTTTGGATACGGTTAAACGGCTATTAAAATGTGTGGTTTTCAGTGTCTGCCGATCTGTCAAATCCACTCCTGAAACTCAGCGACTGGTTCGTTACGAAACATCTGTGTGCGGTTACACATTAATTAAATTATCTGTTCTAGTCTGCATCGTAGAGGAAGTTGGACGGCGATACTTAGCTTCACTTTTAGTTTTGTTCAGTCAGTGTAGTTACTTGATCATGTCTGACTGAGTTTGGTTCCACTCCTTAACAGAAAACTCTTTAGGTACTGCAACAGGGACTTTGACGATGAAAAGATTCTCATCCAGCACCAGAAGGCAAAGCATTTCAAATGCCATATATGCCACAAGAAATTATATACGGGCCCAGGTTTAGCCATCCACTGTATGCAAGTAAGATTTTGCTAGAAAACAACTATTTATTGTTATTTTTTGCAGTCTACTTTTGGGTGTCCATTAATTTAGTAGTAATAAATGGTAATTTTTTTTACAGGTGCATAAAGAGACTATTGATGGGGTACCCAATGCTATACCTGGAAGAACAGACATAGAATTGGAAATCTATGGTATGGAGGGCATTCCTGAAAAAGATATGGAGGAGAGGAGGCGGGTCCTTGAACAAAAAACACAAGGTAGATAATTTAATACTTTCACAACTCAGGATGTACAGTAATTTTGTTGCTCTTTATTTACTTATTTGGTTATGGTAGCCTTATAGCCCATATATCTCAGCCTCTTGAGCCTCTGTCACAGAAGGGTCTTTACTGAAAAATCATTTGTTTTATTTGTTGCTGAAGCTGAGAGTCAGAAAAAGAAACAGAACAACCAGGATGATTCAGATGAGTATGAGGAGGATGAAGAGGCAGGTCCCTCATTTCAGCAGCCAGCTGTGCAGCCCCAGACCAGCTACATCACCCCCATGACCCAGCCAGGGATGCCACCTGTGCATGGGGCTCCAGCTGTGCCCCCAGGGAACTTTGCAGGTGTGGTACAATTAATAAAGACAACCTCTGGAATAATTAATGAAACTTTTGTTAATCCCAGAGGAAAATTCTGTGCGTAATACAGTTCCACTTTGAGAGGTGTGTGAAATTACTGTTCCCTACACAGGAATGCCTCCCATGATGCCTGGTGTTCCACACATGATGCCTGGGATGCCACCTGTAATGCCAGGGATGCCTCCAGGGTGGGCATTGACACCTCTGTGCAAAATGTTGTTCTAGAACATGGTAACCCACTCAGTGTTTTGCATATTGTGACCCATAAATTGTTTTTCTTCCTTGCAGAATGATGCCAATGGGTGGGATGATGCCTCCTGGTCCTGGAATGCCCCCAATGATGCCAGGCATGCCCCCAGGTCAGTTTTTTTTTTTTTCTTTTCTTTTCAGCAAGACTCTTTATGTTAAACTTGTACAAATGCATTTAATTTTTTTTTCAACACAGAAAACATTTCACCAACAGTCCAGTTAACTTTTATACTTAAGTTCATATTTATCTGAATGATGTTAAACTTCTGAAATTATGAATTTATTCTGAACTCTACCTGTTAGGCATGCCACCTCCGGTGGGGCATCGCCCTGGTATGTCTCACATGACCCAGGTGCCGCCTGTAACAACACCAGGTATACTCAGCCAGCCAGCCATGACTGCAGCCACGACCCCTGCTCCTCAGCCAGCTGTTACCAAACCTCTGTTTCCAAGTGCAGGACAGGTTAGTGCCCCTAGGATTGCACTGTACCTCATCTGTGCTCAGTTGTCCATCTGTCTCCATCAGGTACCACTTACAGCAGGAGAATGCTGACCCGTAATATGTGCACATAATTGATATGATGTAGAGGCTACACTTGATCACTTAATGTGCCGTCAGTTTCAGGTTGTTTCAGTGGCAACACTAACACACTTTACCACGCTTTCAGAATTAAAACAAGTACTGAAGATCAAATAATTATATATAGTTGCTAAAACTAATTGTATTTAATAACAAGAAATGGATTCAGAGGTGTGATTTTCTTCGCTCCTTGTTTCTCCTGCATATCGTACACAAAGGCAAAATTCTGACAAGAATCTCATACAGGTGCTAATAGCATCCCCCTCAGCACCACGCCAGTTTGAAAGGGGCTCTTACTCTGTGCTCTTTCTTTGCGCTGCAGATGGGGACTCGTGTTCCAACCACAAGTACAAGCTCTCCGAGTGTCGACACTCTGTCAGCATCTTCTAAACCACTGTTTCCTAGCACGGCACAAGTACGCGGGAGTTTGCGAAAACAGAACTTCATAAAAAGCACTATGTGGCATGTAGCAGTTAGACATTACGCTTCTGTGGAAATGAAGTGCCTTAAGTGTTTTGTATCTGTCATGGTTTTTTTGTTTTTTCTTTTTTAAATAAAAACCATTTTATTTTTTAGTGTTTTCACACTTTCCTTATAAGGACTCTGTAGCCGTTAGGTGATGCCCTCCATCTGGCTTGCTGCATGTTAGTGTTTGTGAGGTACCATAGGATAAGACTGAGTTCTGTGTCCTGTTTAGTTCTAGTTTGTGCCTGATATTACATCAGTTGTCAGTAGCGCAGTTATGCTCATTCTACATCTTTGAGCCTCGCCAGGCATGATCTTGGAGTTGGTTTGCTTTGTTTGCCCCTTAGTGCTATAGTGTAGCATTGACACTATTTACTGTGTGTGTTTGGTGCTGCAGGGGGTTTTCTCCATTGTCTCATTATGACTCCTCATTTCTCAGGCACAGCAGGCAGTGACAGGGCCAGTGGGTGCAGATTTCAAACCTCTAAACACGCCTGCCACCACCTCAGACCCTCCCAAGGCGACATTCCCAGCTTACACACAATCCACTGCCTCAACGACTAATCCCTCCAGTAGCACGGTGTCCAAACCCCCTGCTACTGTGACAAGTAAGCCAGCCACCCTTACCACAACGAGTGCAACCAGTAAGTTGATCCACCCTGATGAGGATATTTCTCTGGTGAGTTTTTTACGTTTTTAATTTTTGTCCTATTGACAGTAAGTAATGAATGTGATATAATTAGAGCCTGTAGCTTACTTTTTGTGTGAGTAACTTTAAATGTGCTTAAAATGTCTTATGTTTTTTTTTATTTTATTTTTTTAATTTTTTTAATGGTTTGGTCTGTGAATGAACTTATGGCAAGTCCTTAAACCATTGTTTTTGGTTTTTCCTTCTTTTGATATGATAGGAGGAAAGGCGGGCTCAACTCCCTAGATATCAGCGGAATATTCCGCGCCCGGGCCAAGCCCATATGGCTGTCCCGCCTGTCGGACCAATGGGCGGCATGATGCCCCCACAGCAGGCTATGCCTCCACAGCAACCAGGAATGAGGCATCCTATGCATGGTAGGCATACCCTGTGTGGCACTTTTTTCAACATTATGTACCCATTTAGTTGCTTAATGTAGTCTTCTAAGTGAGTTTGTAAACTCTGTATAACAAATGTTTATAACGTGATATTTTCTGTATATCAGAAGCTATTGATAAAATTATAAGGTGATTGATTGAAAAAGAATTGAACACATTCAAAAAATGTTATCCAGTATTGTCTGAATGTGTAGTGTGCTCCAAAGTGTAGAGTTACCCTTAATTTTTTTTCCAGAACTGTGAGTTACAAATTGGTTTAGATAACATGTTCATGTGATAATTGCAGAATAATACATTTTTCAAAGTGTTAAGTTCTATTTGAATCACCTTTTAGTTAAATAACAGTTTCTTCAATGACAGGTTGTAAGGCTTTAATGTTCTGTTGAAGGCACAAAAGAAGTGGGACATCCTGATTTAAGATGAAGAGAACATGGCATGGCATTTCACTGTGTGATCTGATTAGAAAAGTTTTTTTTGTTTGTGATGGGACTCACTTGAACTAGTTTCTTGGTGTGAAAGACAAACTCCTTCAGGATAAATGTGATTTTGTGTCATCTTCCAGGGCAATATGGTGCTCCTCCCCAGGGAATGCCTGGTTACATGCCAGGGGGAATGCCTCCCTATGGCCAGGCACCCCCTATGGTCCCCCCATTTCAAGGAGGACCACCAAGACCACCCATGGGGATGAGACCACCTGTAATGTCTCAGGGAGGTCGATATTGAAGCTGAACCACCGTCCCTCACTAGGTTTGGAGATTAAACCTTTTCTCACCTTGTGCTTGTAGCGAAGCCTGTAACAGTAAGTCCAGTGATGGGGATGGAGAAAATATATCTATATATAATTTAAAAGAAAAATGCATCGCATGGGACATTCAATTTTATGTAACATGTAAAGGAACAGAACTGTTTTTGCCATTGATACCTTGTGGCTTTTTTTTTTTCTCATGTTTCGTTTAGGTTTTTAGAAGGGAAGTTTAGTAAATGTGGTTCGTAATGTTTTGAAGGCGCTGGAGTAACATGAACATACCACCTTTAATCAAGGCAAGTTTCTGTACATGCGTTATTCTACTGAACAATGAGGCCTTCACAGCACCCTAGGTGCTGTTGGACATTATGTCCCCAACTTTGCTTGGTGAGGGCTTCAAGTAACTTTTTCTCATTTCTTGTGTGTTGTGTCCACGACACCTTCGATAGCTTTGCTCTTGTTGCAGGTTTAATCTTTAGGCCACAAGAATAACTTATGTGAATGGTTCATGTAATGTTGTGAAACATTTATTGTAATAATAAACTGTGATTAAAAACTTGAGGCTGTTTTTTCATGACCGAAGGAGGGATCACTTCAGGGAAGGTTTGTACATTTGTTCTGTCTCCAAATATAGATTAAACTGTTAAGGCTGAATGTAATGGACTTCACCTGAGTCCGGAGGTTTCTCTGTTATCGTTTGTTCTAGTGCCTGGAGGACAGGTGTGATAAGAAGCCTGCTCATTTTAAAGTATTCTTTTTGTACATCATTGCTACTAAGAATGCAAGTGTCCACTGTTAGCACTTGTTACATTTTAACATGGATTAAAAAGAGCATAGATAATGTAGAATAAAGTTGTTTTTGACATGGAATACTACACTGGTGGGTCTCAGATTACAGTAGCTGCACAGTGGGTCTTGTCCTTAGTCACCAAGTATTTGCCCATGCGCAGCTATACACCAAGTCCAGTGCTCCTTGGCCTTCAGGCACTCCCATAATGCGCTTCTGTACCATGTGGGATATAACGGGAAACCTCTTTAACAGAATACTTTTTGACATCTGAATGTATACTTGTTTTAGACCTGACAGTTGATCTTCTGTAAAAGCGTTGTTACATGTAAGCGGTTTCAGAATCACATTCCTTGTAATGTGTATGAAATTGCTTACATCTGTCTGAAGTATAAGCGGTGATGCAGACCAAAGTTGGTCATCCTCAGTGAGACCTAGTAACTCTGATTTTTATTGACAGTAGATTGCCAGTTCCTGGCAAGTGTGCATTATATTGAATGTTTCTCAATGTCAAAACTTCATAACTGCTGAAAATTAGTTGCTGCACATTAATAAGTCTCTAATTGAATGGTTTCATTGTATAAATTTCAACTTTATTGTAACATTTTAAGTAATCATTCAGCTATCTGAAATGCAACTCAAATTTATTTTCTTGGCATTGTGCTGTTTTATAAGAAATCCAAAAAAGCTTTTGCAGAACTAATTTCTGCTGCAAGCTAAAAAGAATAACATGAGTTTCTGTTCAATTATAAATGTTGTCAAATATGCCTTTTCTCCTGAACTCTTCTGCTTGTACTTCAACTTCTTAGAATGACCACCTACTTCTGGATTTGCACCATCACAGGTGGCCAGTGAAGTAGCTTTAAGGGCCACCATTGGGACATTGAATGCATGAGTAACATTTTTTTATTTTGTACCTTTGAAGATGGATTTGGCTGCTATGCTAAAATGAGGATTTCTCTTCTCCCTGTAGCCATGCGATGGGACTGGCTGAGGCAGTCTCTCAGTGTTGCCCTGTACAGTCTGAGGCAAGTCTGACCTTCCCTTTCTCATTGTATTCATGTCAAGGGCTTTCACAGCCTCCTGGCTGTTGGATTGCGGTGTCCCCAAACTTGTAGCAAGTTTGGTGAAGGCCCTTGTTTGTCTTGGGTTGTTTTTTGGTAGGGTCTCCCATAAGCTCCCAGGGTTTTACACAGGTTAAATACATTGGCCGCACTTCTTATCATGTGACTTGTAACTTCCGAAAGCCTACAACAAAATGTGGCCTGCCTGTAAAAGCAGTGTTTCTCTGCACTTGAGATATTACCCTGAAGAACTTCTCAGCACACATGCATGTGTATAAATAAGGGGACATGTTACAAGTAGAGCTTGAAACAGTTGTACTGAAGCGACTCTAAATCTGGATAATTACATGGTAAACAATGCCAGATGAGCAATGATCTCTTGGCAACTTTGACTGGTAACATTTCCTCAGTCACCATTACTTGATATTTAAGTTTTTAAAAGGAACAGTGTCCTCCACTGTGGCATTTATATGGTTCTTGTAAACAACGGAATGCTTTCAACTTTTTTGGTGTTTATTTGCTTTGAATCAACCTCATTAGTTAAATTTTCTGTTAACCTTTTAATTTTAAATCGGCATTATTATCGGCACATTTCTTGTGCAGTTGTGGAACAGGAAACCGATTGCAGGACTTGTTAGAAACGATTATTGGTTTTTTCTGTGGTAAGTGAATGTGCACTAAAAGTCCCACACAAGGATGGTTGAGGCAGGCTCTGTCCTTTGTTTGATGTAATTTGTCTGTCAACTATTGCAGCAACATTTCTTCAGTTTTATTTTCTTTTAACTGGTTTTGATGGGGGACAAACCCTGAAACCTGACGTGTAACAGGTTGGTGTGCGCTGTAAGTACCTGTTTCTTAGTATAGTGTTTCTGTGTTGCACAGAGTTTGTGATGTCAGCAGTTCATTCCTGTATGAAGCTGTTTCATTGCGCTTTTTAAATGGCAATAAAGTGCTATGCAGTCTTATGGGGAGAATTGCTTTTTTCCTGTTACATTTGGAAATTGACATAACTGATTTTTGCAGTGTAGCACCAATGTATGTTCAGAATACTCTGCATTCCGTTTCATAAATGCAGCGGCATTCAGGAGAATCAGAAGATGTGTGTATTTTACATTTTTCAATGTAGACGAAGTGCGTGCGAAGTTGCATCACTGTACGCAAGCTGTTTGTCCAGTTTTCAACAATACTACAATGATTTAGGAACAGGGTAAGTAGCTCACATTTGGGGTAAGTACTGTTTAATGTGATATGAAGGTATTGACAAAAATTTTTCAGGTCAATATCAGAAGTTCCCCTTTTTCCCTCATAGTCAGTGTTTTATAGCATTTTAAGGTGGGACATTGCAAGATTCTCCCTGCCATCTGAATTTGTTCCTGGAAATCCATAAGACATGAGTTATACTGATAAAGCTGTTCCCGTTATTGTTTCTGGGAAAAAATTTAATCCTTTCCCAGACTGACACAAGTTTACCCAAAAGATACACATCTATTAACATCTTCTAGCACTATAATTTTACATTCTATTTTAAAAAAGGTACTCCTAAGCAAGCTGGTTGGCCCTATTGCCATATCCTATAATGTGCTACTTGGTGTAGTTTAATGTGACTGAACTGCTTGTTACAGATTTTCTACCAGTAGTGTGCCTTTTTTGACAGTTGTCATTATATAATAATTGTAGTAAAAGATCAGATCTAACAAAATTTTAACACCTTGATTGTAGACAGTTTGAGGATTGTGCGCATGTAATATTCATTTCAGTGGAATGTGCACTTGGAAAATGGTAATGCAATCATGGATGTAGTTTAATGGCTGGAGTGAAGACATTTGAAACATGTTAGAAAATAAGTAGGAAAATGGGTTCTGCAGTACTTGGGTAGATTATGGTTTCTGATACAGTTTTGTCTCCATATGCTTCTATCCTGAAAAAAGAATGTGCTTAAGCTAGTATTATACACACTGAGAGGGTACCTCTTACCAGCATCCTCCATGCTACCCACAACTTTGTCTGTTTAATCTGAAGAGTATACATTTGTTTGTCTGGGACTACTTTCCAATTTGACAGTCTGAAATTGAAAAAAAAATCTGGCTAACTAGGGACAGAATCCTTGTCCTGGAGTGAGTGGTTCAAATTCTTGAAGTCCTGATAAGTATCAATGTAATGAGTGTCCATGTAAAGGATTTTGTCAAATCCTGGATTTGAATATCAGAAGTGGTAATCGTTAAACACTTGCTTTGATGTTTGTAAAGATTACAACACACCCGAGTCCACAATGCCACCATGGGCTTGTGGTCTTGTTTCATGAGATCTGAAGTTCATAAACCAGTAAAGGAGGTGCTACCTGTGTAATCTCACACAGATGTTATTAATGCACCAGGTCATGTTGCTGTTATATAATTAGATTATTTTTGCAGTTTAATTGGTTCCATCTGTTATCACTGCTTTCTTGTCCTAATGCAGGGTTAAAAGAGTAAGTAGGGCACTAAGCTTGACAGGATACACCCCAAACCAGAAACCAGTCCGTTGCAGAGCATTTGCCTATATTAACACTCTAAAGGCAGTTGTCACCAGTTCACCTGAAACATTCCTATGGCTTGTGGGAGGAAACCAGAGCGCCCAGAGGAAACCCATGCAAACACTAAAAACACTTGACTCCACCTAACCCACAGTGCGGGGACAGAAAAAGTTTTAAAAGAACACAGTAAGTTGAATGTGAGAAAAAGGAGCACACGTGTTTTGTATATGATTATGAACATGTCTGTCTTAAGCCTGGATTTAAAGATGTCCAAAGCAGTTCTGATATTTTAAACTTGGTTTTGAATGAGATTTGCTAACATATTTAACAATTTTTCATGTTTGGTATAAAAAAGTCAAAACATTTCTCACTCATGAGCTCATTTTACTCTTTTCATTGTAATTATTTTTTGAGAATTTGCCTTATTAGCAGATGTTTGGGGACAAATTGTTTTGTGAGGGGAAGTATGTTACTGTGGGTTAGCACTCTTCAGCATTAAACAGTTTATCTAAATAAAAGATAACATTTGTAGGTATATTGTTATCCAGTTGAAGATTCCTTGAAGATTAATTTTTCTTAACTTAGTTCTCAGCATTAAATGGGTGCAGTCTTAACATTTTGCTTTTCATTTAAATAAGTTCTTTAAACAAAGCTGACTTGTTAAAGTATGTGACCTGTATTTTACCAAGAACACTGCCGTTAACACTGTTACAGTGCACTTCAGATCTAGTGTATTCATGTGCTCAATACTAGAACTTCTGTAATGGTCAAGAGTATGAAGAGCATGATCTGTGAACCACGTGCACTTCTGCAAGTGGAATCATTGTCTTGTGATGTGTGTTGCCTAAATGTAAATAAAGTTATGGACGTTATTGCATTAATTTGGTTCACTGCCTTGTCTTATTTTGGTTTAGTGAGCAATTGTTAGACCAATGTTTAACTTTAATTCAGCTTTTTCCCACTGGTATTACATTTTTTATTTTATAAATCAGAATGTTAAAACAAATTGATTTCAAATAAAATACTACTTCGGTCCAAGTGGCCATGGTGAGCTAAAGCTTAAACTGAAATCTTTGGAAAGATGAGCAGTAACTTCCAAAAGCTTGTGGATCTTTCTCTTTCTGTAGATCCATCTAACATGTAAAGAATAACTTGGATATGATTTTGCCCAGAACACAGTATGGGGCCAATGAGATAAACCCGAAGTGTTTTTAAAAAAAAAAAAAAAAAAAAAAGTCTGACCTCATTTCTGCCCATGGCATCTAGAATGAGTACATATGATATGATATATAAATGGTAGCAAGAAGCAATATAGTTTATACCTTAAGTGTCTTGGGACAAAGACCTTTCCAATTGTCTTTAAATAAATTCTCTGGACAAGAGCCCGGTGTCCAAGTAACACGAATTAAACCTCTAGTCTGTCTGGAAACTTGTTCACGTCTTTTCGTTAGATTCGGTTACATTCTAGAAATAACAGTTCAAGTGTCTTTCGCAACTTCTGAGAGAGGACGAGTTTAACCCCTCCCTCCACATTTCAGTGTCATGAGGTGCGGTGGTGTCCTTAGTCACAGCCGGTGTTCTCATCGCTGAGCATCTCCAGGCTGCTCTTTCTCATCGGGCCATCTTCACCCTCCAAGCCTGGCGTCTTTCTGCTTTCTACAGATGGAAGTTCTCTTTGCTCGGTGAGGAGCATCGCAGCGCATGATGACGCTCATGATCACTCATTGTGGCCTCCGGCTCTTGCTCGTCACACCACTGCTCTTCGGTAAGTTTTCTTCGTTAACTTTTTCTTCAGTGCGCTGCTGCTTCTTCTTCTTCTGTTTCCCATTTCTGAGGGCATCAAGTCCCGTAAAAGCGTGGGCCGGGTGCAAGCGCTGCGCGTTTATTCCCACCGTGAAATGAAAGTGATACTTTTAGCGCTCAGAATTTCTGAAAGCAGGCAGAAAAGAATATATTTTATAAAATATCCACAGAAGGACATTCCAGCAAGGGCACATTGACGCAAACCTGAGACACAGATTCAGGAGCATCTTTTTTTCCTACTTTCGAACAGACATGAGAGGAAATCTGGGCAAGAAACACCTAGAAGTATATAGAGCTACTTCAAATGGAAAAAGTAAAATGTCACATTTCGTTCATGTGTCACAAAGGGAGAAGAGCGAAAGTACTTGTAACGGTATTGTGTAGTTATGCGCAAAAGGGGAGACATATCGGGGTTTTCTGAAAACACGTTTTGATCACATTTACACCTTCTCGTTTTTCGACCAGTGCAGAAATTAATCAGTTCATTAAATTCCTGATGTAAATATTTCGAGTGCTTTGTTGGAAAAAAAAGAAAAAAGTGCACATTTCGAGATCATGTCTTTACAACGCTGTCACTGGTTATTTTAAAAAAATAAATTTAGCCCCGGGCGGATTTTTGTAAAACTGACTCATTTTGAGGTGAAACGATTTTAAACGTTCGTAGATTTAAAAGTTGTAGTCTTATTCAGTCGGATGTTTCCCTTTTACATCGTTACTTTGTGAAAAAGCCAGCAGTAATAATTTTTTCTTATTATTGCAGTCCAGTGATATGCCGAATTACAGCAGCAGATGGCGTAGTGGTTAGAGCTGCTGCCCTTGGATCCGAAGGTTGCAGGTTCAAACCCCCCCCCTCAAAATTGCTCCAGTAAAAATGACCTAGCTGTGTTAATGGGGAAGTCGCTTCGGAGAAAAGTGTGAGCTACACGAAACCAAGAAACGTGTCATATTAGATTCGTTTCCCTCTCCTGTAAGGCTGGAAGCTGCAGCTCTCCGTTGCCCGGCGCTGCTTCCCCTGCGGTTCTGCGTCGGACTGCGTACGTGACGAAGCGGCACGAGCTGCACGTTCCCAGAGCGGCGCGGCGGGAACACGGGGGCGCGCACGTCGCGCCAAGACCCCTCATGTTGTGCTACTGTCTCTGCTCTATACGTAAATACGGTATACATTAAATTAATTAAAGTATTTCTTGTTTAACTTGTGCCAATTTTATAAGACCCACCTCATGTGTACCCAGTACTGTCATTTATGTACTTGCTTACTCCTTAAATGCTATTGTTCAACTCTTACCTGCAGCTCTTATGTGCATTTATACAACTGCACGTTTTTATCAGTAGTAAAGTGTGTTTCCAAGTGAAAAAAAAAAATTAAATTGTAAAATACTAAAGCGACGACATCGTTATTATTACGACAAACTAGACACAGAATCCCCAGAGAGAAACACTTCTCCTGGATCATTGGAGCACGTTACTAAGCAGCCCTGTCCAGTGTACGTGTACGGGTACGTGTACACACACACACACCATCATCTTCAGAGATGTTTTAAACCTACAACCTAAAACATAGAGCACTGCTTGAAGGCATGTGAACCCTATAGGGACGACCGTTATTTTTGTATTAAATATTAAAGCAAACTTGTAAAATCTAAATATTAAACTTGTAAAATGAATACAGTAAATGATTATGATTTACACACCTGATCCTACTTGTTTTTTAACCAGTGCAATCTGGTCTTCACCCCTTTTTACACCTGCACTGCTACACACGATTTCCTTAAACTAAAGCAACACGTGGAAAACGGTCATTATACACCTGTTATGTCACATGAGACAGACCGATCCTCACGAAACGAACATTTGTGGTAAAACCTAAAAGTCACAAGGGGTTCACGTCCTCTGAGGCAGCGCTGGGTTAACTGCGTTCATGGAAACCTGCTTTCATGTGACGGAAAACTTTTTAGAGTGGGACTCAATGCGAAAGTTTTTCTTCCTTTTTTGTAAATTTGTTTTTTTTTCTCTTTTTAAAAAAAGAGAGCGAACAGTTCGTGAAGGAAAAACTTTCTGTGGTGACGATTGTTGATTCCTCCGATCTCCAGCCTCTGCCCGTGTCGAGTACCTCAAGAGGTACAAGGGGGAAGCGGTGCATTTCTTTTGCGAATCTGAGCACAGAACCGAAGCTCCCATCGGCTTCTACCTGAAGCTCAAATCCCCCGAGCCGGAGAAGGAGCTCATGTTCGTGTCGCCGCTGAACCCCGCTGTGCACAACCCTGCGTTCGAGGGCCGAATCGAGACGCGCGGCGACTTGCGCGAGCAGCGGCTCAACGTGACCCTCAAGGCTCTGCGCGAGGACGACAGCGGCTTCTACGCATGCGAGTTCATATACGGCGCCAGTCCTCGAGACAGGAGCGTGGCGGGGCGGCCCACGTACTTCCTGTTCGTGGAAGGAACAGGTGAGCGATCTTTTACTTGCAGTTGTCTTCGCTGTGCGGGGTTCGCATCGGAATGGAATCCTTGATGAAAACGGACCGAGTGTATCCTGTTTTTAAATGTATATACATATTGTGGCGCGCAGCACCCTGGGTTCGGATGGGGCGAAGAAGGACGCACACAGGTCACAGGCAGATTTACTAGTTCATTTTGAACGTTTATTAGAACACGGGGCGGCACACAGGGAAATTAATATGCTCTCCCTCCGAGGACCCCGTTTCCTCATCCACCTGCGCCTCAAACCAGCTTTCCCAGCCTGCTTTGCGCCCCCCAAGTTCCCCCCCATTGGTTTCACACTTTAATTTTTTTTTTTTTTTTTAAATTTAAAACTATATTCAATACCACAAAACAACTTCCAACATCACAAATCACAAACATAAAACATCGTCACATTTCACACTTAATTACATTTTACCCACAATTAAACTAGTATGTACAATAGACCCGTTTTCCCGCCCAAACTCTCGGTAACGCGGGTCGTTACAATATATTAATTAAGATGGGTAGCTTTTAAATAAATGTGTAGCAATACATAAATAGCACAATGCGTTTGCTGACATGTATAAGTATGTTACTGATGTTTATCCCGAATTACATAATTTCTAAAGAAATTTCAGGGCATAAATTTCTTTCCAATGGCAATCAATGGGTGTAATTTTAATGTTAGAGTCTCCTGTCATTAGTTCCCGGGGACTCATTTACCTTGTTTACTACAATAGGGAAATGAGGCAGTGTTGGCAAACTGTTCAAAGTTTTGTACATTTTTTTTTAGTAAAAAGCAATGAGAATGGTCCCCATTTCTTCAGATCATATTAATAAAAATGACTATAAATATCCTACGATTATGCTTGTGAAGTGATAATGTTATGGTTCCTCATATAATAAAATTAGCTGGACAAAATGGGATGGGGAAAAAAATTCTGTAGGGTTTTCCAACAAATACGGGGTAAAACTATGGAAGTGAGAAAGATGCAGTAAAAAAGAGAATTACGCATGTTGTAGGAGTGTTTTTGAACGTGGCCACGTCCCTCGTACATGTGGATCGTCATTTACATGTAAATGTTTTTATCCCCCATTAATCGGTCCTAATTTATTCATGAAAACCAGTCGCATATGGAGAAACCTAACCTGAAATAACTCATTCACTTATTAAGTACAATTCATTGTAAACCCACCCCAAGGTCACCATAAAGTGACCATAAATGATGCCTGATCTACGGAAAGTTGTGTAACATACATTACATTTTGTAGGATAACAGTTAATAACTAAGCAACGTCAACAACCCCTTGTTCCCAGTGGGGGTCGCGGTGAGCCGGACCCTATCCTGGCAATGCAGGGCTGGAGGAGGGAACACTCCCAGGATGGGATGCCAGTCCACCACAAGGCACCCCAAGCAGGGCTCAAACCCCAGACCCGCCACACAGCGGGCACCGGCCAAACCCGCCGCACCACCACACCCCCTCACAGTTAATAACATTATATATAAATTTAAAAAACGGTTTAATTTAGTGACTTTATTATGATAGTGTTTGGATTGGGTTTAAAAAGGTGAGGACACTGGAGTTAGGGTTAGGAGTGGGAGGCTGGTGCTGGAAGAGACGATGGTGGAGAGCATGAGATTTTCACCTGTTTTTTTTTTTTTTTTATTTTAAATTTGATCTCTGAGAAACTAAATAGTTTTCACTGTGGTTTTAGAAAAACCTAATGCAAGAGAAATATCTTCCACTCCTTCACCACGCTTGAAATGAGCAGCACCGCACCTGACCCTCCTTAGCCTGGTGCACCGACGATGCCGGGGGTGGGGGTGGGGCTGGGAGTGGCCGAGTACCTGCGATGCCGGAGCACAACCGAGAGCATGGGTGCCCTTTTCCCACAATGCAATGGGCCCAACAGTCTCGGAAAGATACAGTACTTGGCACAACTTTCAAATGGGGTCTCGGTTTGTTGCGCCAGAACAAATGTCGTCCTGGACTGGATGTGGCAGAAAATCTTGACCGATTAATGTTAAGTGATGATGATGATGATGATAATAGCGCATGACCAGACATGCAAAAAAAAAAAAAAAAAAAAATGGTATGGGGGATACATGTATAAAAGTTGGAGGAAAAAAAAAATGTTGTGTTGGTTCAGTGACAGATTGTTGGGAAAAAAAACTTTTTAGCGCAACACTGTTGATCCCCGACAAACACAGCTGTTGGTGTATCTTGTCTCGCCACAGAAGTGAACTGCAACTGTTCCCGCTACTCTTTTCTGTTGTACGCCATATCTGCCGCCACAGGCCTCTTCTTCATCATCATCATCGGTTTGGGGTTTGCACTGTGTGTGAGTACAGCGCATTGTCCACGCCTCTGAAGACTAGTTTTAATTTTCTGTACAATTAAAATGTGACTCTTCTTGGTCAAGGAGCTTTACCTCAAAATACCACCAGTAAACACAGCACTCTTTAAATGATCAAGATAATTAAAAATGCCATTTTTGTTTTGTTTAAAAAAAAAAAAAAAAAAAAACATACTTTTTATTGTTTGGTATCTTTTAGAAATTCAGAGTTACCAGTATTTCCTCATTTCATTTCTTGTTTTCAGTGTAAGGCGTGTCATCATGAGCGACCGCAGAACCCACATCCTATATATGAAGAAATGTCAGGCCTGAAACCAAACAAGGAGAAGGGACCCCAGGGACACCTGGACCTCTTGCATCTGGAGGAAATGCACAGCTCTGTGATTGACAAGCCCCGCTGTCGGCTCTCGCAGGAAAACTACTACGTGAGCCCTAAGAGGGTAACCCACACCACTGAGGAGAGCTGTCCTTAAGGGCTAGTTGAGTGACTGTGTGAGCACATTGGTCACTGGACGTGTCCAGCTTTCTGTCACATTGGGCTCCATCCTTCTCAGCCTGGACTCATTCCAGATTGAATGGTTGGTTGTCTATGTTCAATAAGGTGCATTAAGGTTGGATGGTCAGCCTTCTAGATGTGGATGAATACTAAACCGAAGCTTTGGTCAAGATGTTCACCTTTTGTGAGCACAATAACCACCTTCTGTGTTCAGTCTCTTGCCTGTTATGTTCCTTGTTTTATTGGCACAAGCAGCTTGCAGGTACTTATGCAAGGCACCATGTCTTAGTAGTACCATGAAGCACTCAAGGATCAGCGTATCATCAGTTTCATAGAACTGGAGGGATTTGTATTCTTGCAGCTATGCCCAAAAAGCGCTTATATTCCACTTGTAAAAGGACACTGCTAACATACTCCTTGTTTTACTGGTAGTGCATAGCTGCGGTCACCTTTAACAAACTACTTTAAATAAAAGTCAAAACTTTTGATAGGTGGAGTTGATTCTTCAACAGCTCTTGGCAGCAATGGAAAAAGTTTCAAATATTATGGTGCCAGGTACTGTACTGAAAATGTAATTGTGTAAAAGTTGTGTAAACCACACCAGTTACTGCAGTAACTCAAAATTAAGCAATTTTTACCCAGACCAAAAATATTTTACAATACTTCCTTTAGACTTCACATTTAGTCAGCACCTTTTGAGGTGCTGCGATGCAGTCAACCAAGAGTTGGTAGCTAAAGTACATGCATGTAGCCAAACTGAATCCATACAATTTTTGATGACCTGGGTCAATCCCTGGGATTCATTAATTCTAAGTTCATGTATGTGTGCAATTTTTTTTCCCCTCTGTAGTTTTGAGGGGGGGGGGAGGTATGATTGAGACTTAATGCTGGAGAACAGTATTTTTCTTGCAGCTTGTTTTATGGATATGTCAGTGGGGATCTGCAACTTCCAATTATCTCAGCTGTTAAGCTATATCCTTTAATAATTTTCAGTAATTTACAGCAAGCAAAGACTCAGCTTTATGGTAAGGGGAAGGACAGCTATATGGACAGCTGGTAATGTAGTGGTTAAAGCTACTGCCTTTGGACCCAAAGGTTGCAGGTTCGATTGCCACCTCTGGCTGTAGTACTGTTGAGGAAGGTACTTACCCTGAATTGCTCCAGTAAAGTTACCCAGCTGTGTAAATGATTGTAAGCATGTAATAACATTGTAAGTTACTTGGGAGAAAAGCATCATGTAAATGCATCTACATTTTAGTAAAAGCTTGTGATTGCTGGATAGTTTGTGGTTGTTTAAATTTCTTTTTCTCTTTTTTTGTGATCTGTATGGGATTGCTTTCATATGGAAGTGACCACTTTCCTCACTAGGACCCATAACATTTAAATATGATGTGGTGCAAAACAAATCCCAAAGAGGACCGGGACCCTTGATCTATACATGGGTCTTGGTGAAACAAAAACAATTAGCTGAAAAAGGAAAAATGTCAAGAATCAAGAACTTCAGACTGGAACACAGAAATAACAATGTATCATTAACAGCCAAGAAAAGAACTGCAAATTTATTAATAGTTCAAAAGAAGCTCCATAGTTAATGATTTTTTTTTTTTTTCCCCCGGTGCATGTCATTAACAATCACATTCTATGAGGAGTAAGAGAAAGCCACCTTTTTTTTTTTTTTTTTTTTTTTTTAAATTTCAATACAGACTTACCTAAATATTTCAAAATAAAAGGCAAAAGCACAATTCTACCCTTCTTCCCACAAAAAATGAGCTAAGAAACCCTTGAAAATCGGGGCTGTCCTGAAAAGCCACAGTGCTTAGCAGAATGAGAGACTCATTGGTTTAGGAACACACAGCATGGCAACATAATGCAAGACTTTCTGGAAGCAGGGAAGAGAAAGGGGCCACAGTAAGGACAACGTAGCATCGAAGCACAACAGAAACACACCCCTACAACGAACCCCAGAGATAAGCCCCCCACCGCCCGCCCCCCCCACTTGTGCATAGATCATGATCCTTTCAAACCAGCTTCTCATCTAATTTGTCGCAGAAAAACCAACTATTCATAAAATCTTTTAATACCTGCCACAACAGAGAAAATGACAAAACAGGAGGAAAGAGTAATGCACAATGCTCCTGCAGTTTACAGGAAGGGACCTCATTAAGAAAATACAATAGTTAAAACATACAGGAACTGCATGTTATTCCACTGTCTAACAATCAAAAATCATTGATCATTTTGTTTAAAATGTAAAGCAATTTTCATATATAGATCTATATATAAAGCACTCCATTTTTAGAGTTCATTTTGAGTCCTTTATTTGGTAAATATGTAACTGCTACGGATTTAGAAACAAAGGTATATTTCTTCTTAAATCCATAACCTTCAGTGCTTGGAGTCTTTTTTACGTTACTATCCTTTTCTCATAAAAATGTACATTAAAATGGCGTGGAGTAGGTACTCTGGAACCTGGGCTTTCCTGAGACGTCCACTTTGTGTATATGTGTGCAAGATAGTGAAGAAATGTCTTCTTTTAATAACAAAGTAAAACAAAACACACAGGCTTACATAGTCCATAAGTCAACAATTATGAAAGGAAAAATAAAATGAAAAAACAAAAACACTGATCGATCCCAGAGTTCTGAAAGTAGCACAAGTCTTCATTCTGTAAAGTTTTTTTTTTTTTTTTTTTTTTTCCTTTGATGGAAGAGAATTAGTCCTTTGTTTTCTTCCCCCCCACATTCCCATAGTAAATTCCTTTTTTACTTGAACTTCAGAATAACAAAATGTTTGTAAACGACAAGTGGCCTTGCAACATGAAAAACAAAACAAAAACATGACAAACAAAAATGGTAGGCACCTCTGAAATTAGTCACAATAAATTCACCTCCCGACAGTTTTAGTTCAGTTGCTCTATGAGCAAATAGAGATTTTTAGTACTTCCACATCAACCTATGGCCACAATTGTGATTTTTTTTTTCCATTTTTAATTTTTTCATGCTTTTAACATTTGTTTATAATCTGAAAAAAAGGTGCAATACTCAGCTGTAATCCTTTGTTGGATTATTCCACAAAAAGACACTAGAAAGGTAGATAAATGTTTTACATATAAACAAAAGTTATTTTTCATCAAGTCCTTGAGTAAACATTTACACATGAACTGCCATTTACCCCCTCAGTACTTTGTGTCATTTTGTACGATTAGCTGATTGAGGGGGGGGTGGACACTCAGTGCAACGTTAGAAGCTAATGATATCCATCACGATATACTTGAAAAGCAAAAGAGGAAAGAAAAAAAAGCCATAATGAAGAGTACATAGAGATATGTGCCTGCTTTCCCACAAGCACACCACTGTCTAGTCACACACAAACCTGTGCAAACACATACATAACACATATCCTTTTGCGTTTTTCCCCATTTTCCATCAATCCTTTTGACTTTGAACTGGTATCATCAAAAGCTTGGAAGTGTGAGAGTCAAAATAACTACAAAATGTGTTCACATTACATTATTGGCGCTTATTCATTCAAGTATTTGTTTTTTCTATATTGTTTTGATATGTTTATGATCTTTTCTCCTCTGGGAAATGTATGTACTGTTTCTTTAAAGGGGTCTCTGACTTGGGCAGGGTTAAAACAAAAATATATATATATTTATAACTATACACAGACATTTATTACACGTATACAAACCAGCATATGCATATTCAACCTAGGCCCTTAAAAAGGTGAAGATTTTTCACTTGATCCATCAAGTTTGCACACATTCTCCATCCCATTCCGTCCAACCCAGCTAGTCATGATTGAGGGAAGTACACATTGCTAAACTCCAGCTGCATCAACATGTAGGACTTTAAAAAGGGAAACTTTCACGAGAGAAGCTGCAATCTGTGAGGTCGGCAAGGTGCCGTGGGCACCTGACAGTCCAGCACTGCAGCAGGGGGTCTCCCTCTGGGACAGGTGCTTGGGGGACCCCCCCCGAGCGCAGCATTAGCTTGGAACAAGGCAGTTGCAGGAAACCGGTCGTGGGGAAGGTCTGCTAGAGTCCCACAGCTGGCAAGACTCTGGACGTTTGCTTTCGTCTCTCAAACTTTTGTTCTTTAAAAAAGTGACCCTCACCTCCTCCTCTCCCAGCAGAGGAGGGCCCATCGATAGTGAGCCCACACTGACCTGGACCCCTGGAAATGTACAGTTCTAAGAAATGGTGCTTTGAGCAGGCAGGGGATTAATACGATCAATACAGCATCCCCAAAAGGCATGCAGGTCTGCGCTCTCCTACCTGGAGGAAACACACCAAGCCACTTTGGGATGAAAAGGCCTGCAGACCAGAAACATCTCAGTCTGGAGCAAAAACATTACCTTTATAGATTTTACTTTTCTGTAAAACCCCATAAAAATTACAATGTTTTTTTGGTATAAAAAATATGTACCCGGGATAACCCATCTACAGTGCACCTAAACGTACTGGAACATACACACATAGTGAATGCCTTCTCTCCACAGAGCCCCTTCTTGCCAAATGCGACAATAGCTCAGGCAATTATGAGGTGCTGCTGCCAGTCTGCCTCACGTCCTATGTTCTCCGAACCAACTGCCCACAGCGTCAAAGTGCGATAGAGTTGGAAAGCAGAAAGAAAAAAAAACTTGGGTACAGGCATTCCTGGCAACAGCCTCACTGAGCAAGTTAGTTTACGAAACAGGATGAGAGCCCTCTAAAGGGGAAGGGGGCTGATCATTTTATAGCATTGGCACATGGGATTTGATGGAATGAGAGGATGACCTTTGTGGACCCGCTCAGAAGCACAAAGCTCTACATGACCTTTCCTCCTCGTCGTGCAAAGAAACATTCTACCGAAAGACAATCAAGCATCTCTCTTCGAAGGTAGATTGAAAGGGCCCCACTGCTTTCACTTGATGGGATGCCCTAGTGGGGTGAGGGAGAGTGGTATTAGGACCCTAAAAGGTTGGCCTCCTGCCCCTATGGGACACCAGCTTTTGCCAAAGCCGCTGCATCGAAGGCTAAGTGTTCGTGTATATCAACGCTGGACTAGCATGCTCTGACATCAGACACACACAAGAGGAGATAAACAACCAAAACAGGAAGCTGCCATGACATAAAAATTAAATACACACGCACAAGACGGAAAGACTGTCTCCAACTGTGCCCTGAGATTAAGCTAAAGAGAATTTTGTTCCGACAAGCAAACAACAATGACCCTGCTTGCACAACACTGGGTTGTGGACGACGTGTTTGTGCGACAGTTTTGTGGTCAACTCCACCTTCAGACAGGGTGGGGGCGAGTGTGGCAGACGGTTACAGAGAGAGGAAGCAACCACCTTCGGTGAGACTGCTCTCGCTTGCATAGACACAGGATCTCTGTGTCGCGTCTCATGTGTGCACGTCGTCGTTTATGACAAAAGGTCGTTAGCCAGCTCTACCCTACTTCTGCGGCTCTTCCCATAGTGTTCTCAGAATCCGTGTCAAACACCAGTCACCCAGGGGGGTGAGGCGGGGAGGGCAGCAAGAGTTTCCAGGGGACAGGTGAGGTCTGAGGGGCAGGAGGCACAACCTATTAAGCAAGCAGAGCAGCTAGCAGGGAGGTCACACCTGCCGATCTGAGTCCCTACACCCCCCCCCCCCCCACCCACTTACATACTTCAAAATACCACCAGGATCTTTAAAAACACTGCTCAACACAAAGCAAAAACCATAAAAAGATCCCCAAAAAATAAAATTAAAAAAAGGACACCAAGTGATAAAAACGTAGTAATAACCCTTGTTCACACCAATCACGCAGACCACACTTACTGAGGTGCCCCTTACCAAAGTGTTTCTGCATACAAGCAGCGAAGGGCTGGTAAGAAGCTATCTTGAAGACCTTTGCATGGAAACAAAATGCCAAAAAACAAAAAGGACATCAACTCTAACAACAAGAATACCTACAAAGAAAAAGTAAAGGAAAAACACTGGTGATTCCAGAAAACTGACCATGTCAACTTCCAGCTAAAGTGATCTCTGCGAGAGGAAGGGGAGGAGAGAAGATGAGTCGAGGTTGAGTGCTGGCGCAGTAGTACTGGGCGGCCAGTTCCAGTCCATGGGCCGGCCAGGCGGCGCTGCTGCAGAATCGCACAAGGTGCCACAGACTCCACAGCAGATAGGCACTCAGTGGCCAAAACTAATCACACAAGTTTGGTAGGGCATCTACGCTGAGCGCCCCCCATTGGATCCATTGCATGTCTAGCATCTCCAGGCTAAAAGGCTAAACATTTTGTAACAGTGATATTTACTTTGACATACTCAAAAACTGATTTCAGCTAATAGCAGATTCAGTCTTTCCTGCCACCTTTTCATCCAGCTACCATTTTAAGTCCTTTCTGGTCCCTGGACCAAGAAGGGACAAAGCAAAACAAAAATGAACCACAAAAAAAAAAAAAAAAAAAAAAGTATTTTCAAATACAGTACAAAAAAAAGAGCAAGGAGATGCCATGAAAGAGTTCTGTTATCGTTGCTCCACTCCGATTTATTGGCCTTGCACTTTGACCTTCTTGCTCTTAAATGCTATGATATACTACCCCGTTCAAAGAAACTTGCTTCGTACGTTTGCACCAGACACCATGATCCCCCCTTTGTCTACTGCATTATAAGAAACACCTCTTCTTATTTGGTATGATGGCAGACCCCCCCGCTCCCCTCCAGTGAATGCTGCTCTGGGGCACAAAGGAGGAGCAGCACTCTAGTCATCACAAGGAGATGGGCTGGGGGTCCATGTGGCTCTGGACCGAAAGGGGGTGGGGGGCATCAGTGCCTCACTCCTCACAAGTGCGAGATTTAAGCGAAGGCCCTGGAGGGGCATGTGCAGCGAAGGCAGGGTTTTAGCAGTCCCAAAATCCTCTTGCTCTACCATGAGAGCAAAAGGAAAAAAAAAAAAAAAAAAAAAAAAAAAAGGGGAGAAGGGGAGAGAAAGGGGGAGAGGGAAAAAAAAAAAAAAAAAAAGAGAAAAATCTCAAAAGTAAAAACAAAAACTAACCAGTCTGTGGAGTGCACTGGCGGACGGAAGAGTCTGTGGCAGATATTGCACAACACATTGCTTGAAGGTAGGTGAAGGGACCAAATGAGTGAGGTCACCAATGGAATTGAGTTTATAATGATAAATGAAAGAAAAAAAACTAGCAAGTTATCCTTCAACTTGTGGCGGTACGGTTCAAGAAGTGTTTCTTACAGTTTTGTAGAGCAGTGGCTTGTCGATTCACAGACAAACAAGCACACAAATATGTTCACATCTACACACACTCGATCCCAGACACACTATCACATCTTCATACACACTCATACTTAGCCAGATCAAATTTTTGAATATTATTCTCTCAGCTTATGTTGCGTAGATACAAAACAGCCTGAATATACTTCAATTTTTTATATATCCAAACATATATATATTTTTTATATATATACATGTTTATATATATATATGCGTTGATATAAAACAGCAGTGTAAATCCCTTTAAGAGAATAATGTGAATGTGAAACAAAGGTATGATGTGGGCAGGGCCTGGGAACAGACCGACCGCTGTGGAAGGAGCGGCTCACAGCTTCCTCTGTTCCATCTGCTGGCTCAGAAACGGGACTGTGCAATTCTCAACTCATCTCTTCAGTGAGTAAAACGCAAGTGAAGGACCTCTTAAGGCTAACATTAGTGCCAAAAACAAACAAAATCTAAAGAAAAACCAGTAAAAGTTCTGTAACCATTCCATTGGCATGCTGCGAATGGTGTCTGCAAGGGTACATGCGTGTCTGTGTGTATTATTGTACGGAGGAGTTCTGGGTCATAGGATGGCAATGGCAGCTTTGAGACATTACTTCTAAAAAAACACCTCACGCAACGTCCTGGAAAAAAAATCCTTCTGTGTTTTCTTTTCTCCAGAACAGGCTTCAATACTTGAAAATGATTTTTCAGGAAAGCCAAAAAATAAATAAATAAAAAAGGATGCGCGCGCGCACACACACACACACACACACACACACACACACACACACACACAGAAAGGGTCAGCAGCCAGTAATGTTTTCCCAGGCTTCTGGTTCACAGCTCCATCAACTCTTGATTATCGCCACATGATTTGCTTGGTTTTTGCTCTAGTTTCAGTCTCTGGTTATCACCTCTGGGAAATTCATGATCCTACATGGACTCTCCACTCAACAGGTCCCCAGGAAGCAGTGTGTTGATTGGGGTGGGGCTCCCAATGACCCTGGCATCCTCTCCACTGGGGGGACCCCACAGACTAGAGTACTGCTGGACTCCACCCCACAGCAGGTCGCTGCTGGCCTTGGCTCCGCTTCCGAGGCCACCGCTGTTCCAGTGGCCTATGGCATGTGAGGTCCCTGCCCCCCCCAGCCGTGTTTGATTGGTGCCCTGGTTGGCCTGCCAGCTGGTGGTGGGCGTAAGGGACTGACCTTGTGCAAAGAAACGGTTCACATCCTCCTCCCCGGCAAACTCTGCCAGAATGGTGGTGTTTCCCAGCACACACCTGGAGAGATACATAAGAGCCAAAGCTGAGAAAAGTTGTCTTTACAATTTTCTCCATTTTCTGGGGGGTGGGTAATGAAATCACTCCATTATTTGTCATTTACAGTCCTGGAGAAGCTACTTCTCAGAGCAATCTTGGTACAAGTAGCTTTTTGTGACTAGATCTATGAATTTATAAATAAATAAACTTTTATCCCATTACACTTGCTACTTTCTTCTTGTTAGGTTTGACTTTTTGCATTCCGTTTTAACTTTAGCTCTTAGACACAATTTAGCAAAAGCTACTCATATATATATATATATATATATATATATATATATATATATATATATATATATATATGCGCACAATTTTAATGTAGTAATTGAACCCTAACAAGACAACCTTTCAGCACTTGCCACTGCTGTACTGCCTATGAACAAAGTTTATTCTGAGCAGCTCGAGAAAAATGTGGTATATGAAATGAACAGTTATAAATCGTTATTTCAGAATAAGTATTTCATGTGTAACCTAAATCAACTGCATTGTTTTTGGAAGATGCACATTTATTCTGAAACTGATGCCTGCAACACGTTCCAAAAAAGTTGGGACAATCGAGTTTACCACTGTGCAACACCACCATGTCTTCTAATAACACTTAAGGATCTGGGTACGGAAGACACCAGTTGGTTAAGTTTAGTGAGCGGAATTTTCCGCCATTCATCCATCGTACAGGTCTTCGGCTGCGCAACTGTACGGGGCCTTCGCTTCATAATGCGCCACACATTCTTAGTCGGAGACAGGTCAGGACTGTAGGCAGGCCAATCTAGCACCTGCACTCTCTGCTTACCAGAATCCTTGAATCTTTTCACTATATTGTGCACTGTAGAGGGTGAAATGCCCAAAATCCTACCGATTTGCTTTTGGGGAAAGTTGTACTCAAAGTGCTGGATTATTTGCTGATGCATCTGCTGGCAAATTGGCAAATCTCCAGCCATCCTTGCTCTTGAAGAACTAGGCCTTTCTTGAAGACTCCTTACATATACAGTAACATCACTTTGTTATTTCAACTTGTCACATTGTTATTACTCCTTAACTACCCCTGTTCAAACTTTTTTGGAACGTGTTACAAGCATCAATTTCAGAATAAACATATCTTAAAAAAACACAATGCAGCTGATTAGGGTAAACATAAAAAACTGTGTAAAGACAAGTATTTTGTTTGAATACATGTCAAAGTAAATGTACAAATCACTCCTTTTTGTTTTTATTAGCATTTTCCATACCATCCAAACTTTTTTGGAATTGGGGTTGTACAATCAGGACTCGATGTATACATATATATATACATACATACATACACACACACACACACACACACACACACACACTTTTCCCCATGAGTTAACAGTTTTAACACAGCTAGTATTGTAGCACATTAAAATGCCTAATTTGAATTAAAGCAACAATACTTCAGAAGATTTTAAGTTTTACTGAAGTCCATTTTTTGGATGGGTGCTTTTGAGTATATACATATAAATGTATAACATGTAAATACATACATTTTATATATACACATATTTTTTTTAAGGAACAGCACATTAAAGTGTTGTTTTTGACTACCCACCTCTACTCCACCCACAAATTCAAATAGCAGCATGTTGGTCTACAACTGCAAAGCTACTAGCTAGAAGTTGATTTTAAAGTTAGATTAACTGACTTACAAGCTGAAAAGTGTTTGCCCTTGTACTCCCATTTAAACACTCTGTCTACCCACAGAAAATGAAAGACAGCATTTGCGGCACAAAAAACTATTAATATGGTTCTGTGTAAGAAAATCTAGAAAGAGCAACAAGGCATAACGTGAGGTGTTTTGAAGCGTGAGGTGGGGAAACCAAATGCCCACCGATGACAAACATGACAGGACATCCACCTACATGTGCAGGGACTTCTGGGCTTTGGCGGCCTCCTCCTTGGAGCTGTAACGGACGACAGCATTGCCCTGCGTCAGATTGAGGTGGAATGTGATGAGTGGTCCGTGCTGCATGCACAGGGTCCGCAGAGTGGAGCCATCAATCTGTAGCAGAATTGGAACAGTCCCAAACCAAGATCATGCATGTAAGCAAGAACTGTCAGTGAGTGCATGGTGAAATGGTACATATAAATACCTGGGGGGTAAGATTTCGCAGAACCAGCCAGCTGCTAGTCCTGGTGGAGCTGTCAGTGCTCCAGGTGGTCCCCCCTGACATTAAAGACAAAGTGGGGGTGGGGAAAGAAGTCAGAAAGAGGAAGAGAGTCAGAAAGAAGATGACATACAAAACTGAAGAAGGAAAATTCTGAAGGCTGGAAAGAGAAGTGGGTGAAAAGTCACCCCAAGGCCACCATCCTGCTGCGGCAGCTGAGTTCTAGAGAGATTAACTGGAGAGTGTTGTGGCACACCACTACTCCACACTGCACTCTATTTTTTTGTTAAAAAGCAAAGTGTTCAGCAGCTTAGAGGCCCTTGTTAACAGAAACCTCAAAATTTCAGTTGGCGTAATAGGAGGCTGCCTCAACCACAGCTGGGAGTGCTCACCCACAGCTACAACTGTCAAGCATTACTGGGCCAGGCTATGGTATGACACCTGAACAAACGCTTGAGTCAGTAGTGCAGAAACATTATAACATCCCCACCCTCATCCCTGAGCTGTAAGATCCTACCCAGTCCTGCAGAAAGTTCAGCGCTAGTAAGGGGTGCTTACCTGAGGAGTAGGAGCTGCCCCAGCCTGGCGCCAGGCCCAGTGAGCTGCTGCCCCAGGTGGAGGAGGGCTTGGTGTTGGTCAGGCCTGGAGGGGGGCGGGAGGGAGCTGTGGTGCTGCGGGGACCTTGAGGTACCTTCCATAGATCGTGGGACAGGGAGGCCTGGGTGTGGGCATTAGGACCAGGGGACCAGGTGGACTTCCTGTCAGACAGTTTACCTGCAGAGCATGTGTGGGGGCACGTGCAAGAAAAAGAGAAGTGAAAAGCTGCTCATTTGTAGCTCTACACTGTTTCCTCAAATGTTCTTGCAGCAACAACTCATCTGCGAAATGTTAGGCTCATTAGTAGAAGCTTTTATTAGGAGCTTCATGACACTTAGGTAAGATATTCTGCAAAATGTTTGCCAGCCTGAAATGAGGACTACAGCTGGGAAAGACAAGTAAGACAGAGCAAATGACCATGACATCATTAAATCCATGTCAGACACCAGGTTCACTTTGCAGGACTTCACAAAGAATACCTTTTTTCTTTAGGTGGAAACAAACTACAGGAAAATCATTTCTGGCCTCCATATTATCCTAACATATAGATCATCAATATTTACATTATTTTGCAGATGCTTTTCCCCAAAGCAACTTCCAATGAACTCTATATAGTGTCATCAGCCCACACACCTTATTCACCAAAGTGACTTACACTGCTAGACACACTACTTACACTGGGTCACTCATCCATACATCAGTGGAACACACTGTCACTCACACACTATGGGCGAACCTGAACAGCATGTCGTACTGTGGGAGGAAACCGGAGCACCTGGAGGAAACCAATGCGGACACGGGGAGAACATGCAAACTCCACGCAGACTGAGCGGGGATTGAACCCACGTCCTTTTGCAGCACCCAGGCGCTGAGAGACGGCAGCGCTACTCGCTGTGCCACCATGCTGCCCCGATAGAAAAATATTGATCAAATAATATTCTGCTCTTTTCCTTGAACTCCATAATGTTGACTGCAGGAAATAAAACACTTTTCAATTCAAACTGCCCATTGTAACACAAATAGAGCAGTCAGTTTCTAAAGAATTTTCCCCTGAAACCAATACAAACTGGCACACAGTGAAAGCGCACAAATACAATCAACAGCTGAGGAACACTATAACATTCAAGGTGCAGAGTGAGTTTCATATCACTGGATTTATCAGCTACCTTACATACCATGAACTCTGTTAACCTGGTTTAAAAGTGTACTTTATTTCTCTTCATCTCAAGCACTGTCCACATAATGTAAAGTTTATGTACAAATACAACATGAGACAGAGAGGAAGACAGGCATACTACATGGTTCTGTACAAGGGTCTGAGGTCCTTGAAAAAGCACAAATCGCAGATCTTTGCACACAATCTGTAAATGTGTGCACCAAACCATTACTCTTATCAAGCTAGAATATAAGTGATCCCCTGCCAGATGTATACTCAATTTAAAGTTTTCTGTAGGCCAAGCAGATATGCGCCTGTGTTAACTTCACAGTATTTGATAACAGCCATCAACTATCTTTGAGATACTTAATCTGAATATTTAGTTTTGGCTGAGAAAAGGTGGAAAGCGGTTTTGTGAGAAAGGACGAAAACTTGCAATAGACAAGAAAAACATTTTCAAATGCCTGAGAATTGCTGAGGAGGAACTACAATGAGACATTGAAACAACTGATAAAGTCTCAATGGACAGAACAACATACAAAAAGGAAGTTCTCTATCTAAATTGCTGAGCAGTCTTCCAGACATGTGAGATATGCATAAACCAAAAGAATCAAATGCTTTGCATGGGAAAGGTGTTTTTTTTAAAATAAAAAAAAAAAAAAAACATAAATGGAAATGGACAAACAATGAAATGTATACAGGCAGCAAAGCTGATTTTAGCACATAGCACAGGAGTGTTATGACATCATAAAAAAGGTCACATCCCAAAGTTTCAGTGTAACCCTGTCGAAGAATCTAAAACAAACATTTAAAAGTTATAAACCTTTTACATTATCCAAAAGCGTAGCATACATTAAGGGTCAAATGGTGACGTTAAATGCGTTGCACATTTTACAGAAAGGGGCAAAAGTAAAGGACTCATCTACTGACACATGTGAACAGTGCAGTTTTAAAGTTAGACCTTTACACTAACAAGCAGAGAACATGAAGTGCAGGATGGCCCTGCTTAGCAACAGCACAGACACCACAATCAAGCTGTGTCTGGTGGTTACACAGAAATACACATCACTACAGAGGACATGTATATCAGAGAAAGTACACACGGTTAAAGTGGGATAACGCAATGTTCCTGCAGTTACATGTTGTACCCAGTATACGGGACAGAGCCGGGGGGGGGGGGGGGGGGGTGCTGAAGTAGTTGGGGCATGGGTCAGCGAATTGGGTGAAGGAGCCAAGGGAGCTGTACCTGCAGCTTCATCGTCCGGGGAGGACAAATTGAACGAACTACTGTAGACACTGACTGGCCAGTCACCGGTGGGAGGCGGAGCCTCGTTCTGAGATGACGTTGGGGAGGAGCCTATGGTGTTCCCAGAACAGAAGATGAGGGATTGGGGGAGAAAAGAAAAAAGAAAATAATAAAAGCGATTCTGTAATAAAGGGGCGGGGGGTTATGCTTCTGGTGCTGGGTATTGTCTAGTGAATTGACCTGAAAACTACCGGTGGGTTTTTGTTCAATAGCAGCCAAACTCTACGTCATGGGACAACTGGTGTGGTCATGTGGCGAAGAGCAGAAGCAACAGCAGTGTACTGAGGCCTGCAACCAAGCCCCATTTTAAGTACCATTATTCACTGTGAAAGTGAACGGACACCCCTTTCTTTGTTTCTGTTAATGTCAGTCACTTTGGTCTTCAGCACTGAAAGTGATATGGCATTCATCTGACATTACTTTGCAGCTGCTGATCCTGAATGCTCATCTTCAGCTTCTAAAGAAAGCTTTTCCTTCCACCATCCTTACCTCCATTTCGGTCTCTGAGCAAGAAACGGTTCACATCCTGGATATTTGTGTTTATGGTGGGACCACTGATAACGCTTCCTGGGGTCATGTTGGGGTCTGTCTCTGGGTCAATATTTTGTAACCCTTTCCAGGGCACTCCTGGGCAGAACTCTGTACACAGAGAATAGTTGTACTGTAAGTTTAATCAAGGCATTACAATCAACAACAAGAGTTCATTGAAAGAGTTTGTCCAAGAAAAGAAGGAAAAAAAAAAATTTACCATCTTCCATCTAGTTATTAGTCAGGATCAGAGTGATCCAGAGACATTTCCAAATTAATATTTAAGAAAAGGGGTACACCCTTATGTACACGTTTTCAAATTTGCTGGATTAATTCTGGTTAGATCACTTTTGAAAAGTTATATATATATATATATATATATATATATATATATATATATATATATATATATAAAAAAAAAAAAAAAACCCACCACAGTTCTTTAAGTACATTTTGAAGCAGAAACCTTTCACAGGTCCAGTCATAGCCACTTGGATATCTCACTAGAAACAGCTAGATATTCTGGTAGACATTTTACAAGTGGACTTGAGTCAAGTGGTCAGGGGTTTTCAATTTCAGTTATGAGATCTTGGTACATTAAATATAGCGGGCAAATTTAGACTGTATGAAAATGGGAAATGCTGCACTCGAGTGGGCAAAAAGAAAAAACCACACCTTAGAACAAACCCAAAGAGAATTACAAAGTTGGGGAAACATCAACCCTGAAGCCTTAATTTTATTCAAGACCAGTAATTCAAACAGACTACGGCCTGTTCAGAGGTTAATAGTGGATTTAGAATAGTGGTGGGGGTACAACAAAGGCCCTTTGATTAATTCATCATATAATTTCAGCAATACTAAATTAATAATTGAATAAGTACAAAAACAAATGAGGTGGACTGAAAATCTTCCACAAATTGATCATATTTCTAATGTATCACTCACTGTTCAATGGATACGTGAGTAAACAGTTTGGAATTGTAATTGAGATTGACATTCCCTATGGTGTGGTGTATTTTTCTCTTACCTGGTGGCCAGTTGATATTGGTGCCATTGGAGATCTTGTCACTGCTATTTTTTCCCTGCCCCCAACTGTCTGGGGGGACCAGAGGGCTGGCAGGTGATTCAGAGCTGGGCATCAAATTGTACGGGCTGTAGGCATCATCCATTGGAGGCTTCCCAGGGTGGCCCAGGTTGGGTCCAGGGATGGGTCCTGGGGGTAAGAAAAGAAGACGCAAGCTTTCGTGACTACAGCCCTACCAGTCGATGACGTGCAAATGCAAGCGGCAGTGAGAATGACTGGCTACAGCGGGAAAGGTTCTTGTGACCACAGGCTGTCACACTGCTCAAAAGCCTGAGAGCAGCAGAAGTGTAGGGACATTGTCTTAAAGCTTTGACTTCTTTGATATCATTGCATTTTTTTTTCAGTTCCAGTTTGGATACAAAATACAGTAATACCTTGCCCTACGTCATTAATTGGTTCCATAGGGCGCGACTTAAGTCGAAAAATGATGGAAAGTGAAATAACCCCTAAAAAAAATGATTTAGACCAAACCCCTAATAAGCATTCCCCTTAAGTGTATACACTTCAATTAATGTTAAAGTAAAGAGAAAACAAAAAAAAATTAAAAAAAAAAAGGCAGGTAAATTTAAGCTTTTAATTGATTTTACAGATTACAATATATTTTATAATGTTTATTTTTATTTGTTTTTACACTTTTTTTTTTTTTTTTAGTTTACGTGATTAAGTTAACAATTTTTAATATTTTCGGCTGACCGACAGTTGCGTCAGCCGACTGAAGACAAATTGTATTTTTCCCATATGTATTTACCAAAAAATAACGTAAAGTCAAAATCGACGCAACACGAAACAACGTAGGGCGAGGTATTACTGTAAATGTTTTTGCGTGTATACTTGGCAACCAAAACACAATGGGCATACAGTTCCGGTCAAAAGAAGAGTAAATCTGACAGCAGTATGAGGCCACTTACCTTAGGGGTCATTTCAAAAGAAAAGCCTCAGATTTGATCAACTTCAAATCAGCCCATTAATACTTCATACATTTTTAAAAGGTACTGTTTCAGAGTTGGCACTTTTAAAGAAATTGCAGCAATATTCTCACATTTGTGTGTATAGCATTTTAGAGATTGAGATATGAGATCAAGCTAATGATAAGAAAGAGGAAATACTAGTTTGAGGTATTATTTTTGACACAAAATATGCAGTGCTAAAGTTGTTGGTGCCTCTAAGCCACATGGAACTGAAACAACTCCATATCATATGATTTGCAAGTAAACTGAAAAAACAGCACAAACCCTTTTGTTGTGCTGCGCACTTGTCAAAACAACATTAAGAGTATACATACAAAAGACCAGGAGTGAATGAGTGACTGCAATCATGCCACTGCTAAGACTGCATGCTAGTTTGTAGCTAAGGCTCCTGTTGTGGGACATACTTTCCTTTATTCAGACTTGTATACTGCTTTGGAGAAAAGCATCTGCCAAATGCACGAACATAACTGTGTGCACATATGACCAAGTGCTGGTGCATACACTTATGCAAGTGTTGCAGTACCGTGCTTGTTGAGGTTGGTCTCCAGGTGAGCGGGGCTTCCCGCGAGATTCTCCATGGAGTTGGCGTGTGTCCACTGGGACAGGCGGGACTGAGGCTGAGCTGAGTCCTTCAAAGTCGTGCCGCCCACCTCCATGCAGTTTACATTCATATTGGTATTCAGTCCAGCTAAGTGGTGAGATTGCAGCAAAACAAGTAAAAGTCAGTAGATGCTCAATGAGAACTATTACCAAGACAGGAGGGAGAGAAGGACTTTGCCTGCACTCACAGAGTTGGTAGGGCGCGTAGGAGTTGGGAGAAGACTGCGGCTCTTTGGTCTGCAGGTCGGAGAGGCCTGTCGCCTGGGGGTGGGGTGGAAAAGAGTCCAGGGTTGATTTACCGGTGCCAGGGTGCAGGCCAGAGTGAGGAGTCGGCTGCTGTTTCATGAGCAGGGCCTGAGCCAGCTGACGCTGATGTTGTTGGATTTGCTGCTGCATGTTATTGATTGTACGTGCAACCTGCAGTGGGATAAAATGAATTGCTATTACACCCAGAAATATGGAAAAAAATGCACAAAGCTAAAAGCATAAACACAGCAGAAGGTATTTTATGACCAAAAAAAATTTTTAAAACCACATCCTAACTTAAATTACTAAGGCTTTCCTTTTGATGTTTATCTGCTAGATGTTAAACAACCAAACATCAAGAACTAATCAGAAGCATCACCTAACCCCAACCTTCAGGCTTTTTAAGCTGAGGCTAAGCAGATAAGCAGCATTCTGAATTTTCTCTAACACTAGCTTTTAACAAGTCTGTGTCATATGGTTTGAGAGTACATTGGGAAAAAACAGCAGACCACATCTTATCAGTGATAAGACAATGAAACACTTACTTGCTGCTCTTGTTGTCTGAGGGAACTGGAGACATTGCGCTGCGCCTGCATCATCTGCTGCTGGATTTGTAAACGCTGGTAGGCCTGTGGTGAGAGGGGCCAAGCCTCATCAACTCAGTATTACCGAGAACAAAAGTCAAGGCAAGGATTCATAGGAGTCGTCCCCAAAAAAACAGGATGAAGAACTCACCATTTGCAGTTGCTGTAGTTGGTACAACAGAGTCATTTGTTGAGGGTTTATTGGTGAGGTTAAAAGTGCAGGATTCAGACCAATGTTTTTTGCTGCAAACTGCAAGAGTTGTGCTTGAACCTTGAAAACAACCACAACAAAACAATCAACTACAAGTTCACCATTTCAGTTGCTAGAGTATTACACAAACCTGCACGAAGGCAGAACAACTATTTGCAATCAACCATATGTATATCTACAAACAGAAAAAGATTTATATACATACTACACAAACTTATCACACAGCATGTTCACATCTACCCAACTGTGAAACCACTGATGATTAATGAGTTTAAACCGCAACAATGTGTTCTAGCTGCATTTCTTTAAGCGTGTACGTGACAGAGGGTGAGGCTGCGGGTGTGTCTGAAGGATGGGGCTAACCTGAGGGGAGAGAAACTGAGGCACTTGAGCACGGAGATTAGGCTGGGAGGAGTTGAGAGGCGGCACTGATGGCTGAGTGGGCGGAGGCTGTGGTGGCGGTGGCTGCATGGCCCGGGTTTGTGCTGCTCCGCTACTGACAAACATTCCGCTCTGCATCTGCGGGAGCACAAGGCAAAGGAATTGATGGAGGAAAAGGTGTGAAGAGGTGGTATGCAAGGCACAGCAAGTGTGACTGTCACCATGCGCTTGCTCTTCGCCTGTGCAGAGAATGACAATACAGGGGTGAGACCGTTTGCAGTCACTACAGCTAACACCATAAGGTGACTGAAATTGGTGTTACAGGAAATCTGAGCGCTGGCCTGGTGCATCTCACAAAGTCAGTTGCATCTAGCCATTTAATTGAAATCTTTACAAGGTAAGGGTTCCCACAAAGAGAAGCCTGTGAAAGGCATGCCACAGCTTCTCTTCTCTATAGAGGCTCCTCATCTTGCACAATACAACTGAGACCAGAGAGCTAGTGTCACAATCAAACAAACATTGATGCATACATCCATCAATGTGTTTAGATTCTTCAAAAGATTTCATATACAGCTACAATAAACTACTTTGTAAAAGTTCAATATTCTTACCAAGCTCAGTTTACCTTATGATTAAAATCAATTTAAAATGACTGGGGGGGGAAAAAGAGATCTTAAAAGCTTCAAATGCAAAGTGCTCACTCATTCATTTCATACACATATGCACCAATTATCTTACACTAAGCACATCAGTTAAGGTAGTTTCACCCTGTTTGGGTGCATTTCACTCATGCATATTGGCTGTGGGCAGAATTGCAGGTTGCATTCGCTCCACAAGACACCGAAATGTTAGAAAAGGGATCGTAACACAAATTAAAATAAAAATTTTAATCTGAAAGTGTTGCAACCACTCACACAGAGACAGTGTACCTGCACTGGGTAAAATCAACAGCAATCACTTAAGAACCCGACACAAAAACACTGCAAGTTCCAAAGAAGCCAGCTATGTTTAACATTTACACTTTAAATTACAAAACATGCCAGCATTAAATTGTCCTCAACACATCCACTTTAAGGAAACACATGTATGCTGTGCCTTAAAGAGGGTCATTGCATCTGCTGAATTGGAAAACGCTCTAAATCATGGAGTAAGATCTATCCAAATCACAGCAGCCCCATCTCTTTAGACTACCAATTGCCTTGATCCATGGTGCCATCTGCAACATTGCCCATGAATTATGTCCTCCGCAGAACCCTGGGCAAACACTTAAATGTAAACTACAAAACCAACCTGTCTGTTGTTCAAGTTTTGCATGGCCAGCCCCGAGGAGACCCCCCCCAGGACATGGCTGGGGAGGGCGTTGCTGGACAGTGCGAGCTTCAGGCTGGGAGAAGGCATAAATGGTGAGGTTGGGGCATCTTCTGCCAGGCCACCGTCCTGCAGTAGGCACCGGAGCAGGGGAGGAGTTAAAAACCCTGCTGCTTTATACTGAACTCATTGGTGTCAGTGCAAGGATTTATTTTTTAATGATTTGTTGTGAACTGGCGCCCCCTGTTTTCCATATATATTAGGAAAGAAATGCACATTCGACAATGGAGAAACGCAGTATTTCTAAGTACAACGGTGAGGTCACGTTAAGGGGCTGCCCTTGGTCAAGGACATTTTTATCTAGCGTCAGCTAACAACGAGATAACAGCTAAGACCAGAAATGAGTTACGATTTCAGAAACAATACACAACTGGTAAGACACTTCAGCATTATCTTCGGTTACCATTCAACTTGTTTCATCTACAGGAAAACACCGCAGCTGTTTATGTGACTTAAAATGACATACAAACGAAACACATTCATTCCCTGGTTCCCCATGTAAAAGCGATTAAGGATGTGAGCAACCACAATGACGTGTAGATGATATTGTTCAGTGGAGATGTGGTTTCGTCAGCCACTGGTGGATTTCTCTCATTGGAAACAGGTGGAACCTACCTTTTCGAGGAAGGGGGCACGATCTGATGAGGACTCTTTGGAGATGGCTGAGGGTCGGCAACCCAGTGTTTTGTTGATCAGGCCGTTGTTGTAGTCAGAGGCTCCCATCCCCCGCTTGTCGAGTTCTGTTTTCTTTTCCAACAATGCACCTGCAAACAGCAGTTGCGTCAGGGTCAGTGCATAAAGACAACATGACAGTAAACAGCCACTTGGAGAGGAAGAACGAGTGCTTCAGTTACGTGGAGATACTAACTCATTGCCTGATCCAGGTTCATATTGTTGCTCTTCAGAGCCTCCTCCGCCGGGTCTCTCTGTATACAAAGAAACTTGGTCAAGACTATAAGGCAGTTAATAACACAGCCCCCTGCTCATTCAGTCAAAACAATTAAATATATCTAATTAGTCCCTAATATGTTCAAAAGGCTGGACTAGGACTGGAGTTGTAGTATACTGTGTATACAGAGGGGCTGCAATTTGCCACTCACCGGGAAGCCCATGTCTGTGAGCTGTTTGATCAGGCGGTTCATCATCCAGGCATCATCCTGCTTGCTGGGCACCTTTCCCTTCGATGGGAGAGAGGACATGATTCAATGGCTGTGACAAACACAGTCATGCTGCATTAGCCATGCTAACAGTAATTTCTGTAACGTGGAACAGTTTATGATCATATTCTCTTTACTCCTCCCAATTCCACTGAACATTGCTCACCTTCTGTGGCCCCTTCTTGGGAGGATTACTCCAGGAATTGCAGGAAGAGTTGCTCTCCTGGGAGGCTGTACTGTTCCACATCTCACCATCATCATGCTCCCACTGTCCAGCAGAAAGGTTCAGGTCCTCCCCACCCCCTCCCCAGCTGTCTTGCATAGATTTAGGGGCTGTGGCAGGGGGGAATAACATTTACTAGCACAATATTAAGGAATACATATCTGCCTTGCAAACTGAAGGTTCCCAATTCTTGTACGCTTCATCAAGGCACTTCCAATGAACTAATAAATTAATACCACCCTGGTGTACGAATGGTTAAACCATTGTAAAGATTTTTTTTTTTTTTTTAAATAAATCACTGCCTTTAACTTCAGTGACACAGTTTAGCTACCAGATGCCAGTCTTGCAAAACAAATGACATGCATCATCTTGATGCCAGAGTATCCCTTATGAACTAGTAATTGAACTGAAAATGAGTGCATAAAATCCTGTGGCCCCTAGTTGAGAACTCACAGGTCAAGGAATCTGCTGTGACCATGTGATTGAGACATTTTTTGCTTTGTATAATTCAATATTTAAGATATTTATTTTTCAGGACAGATTGTTACCTGACTTGCAGGGGAGTGATCCTTGGGGTGCACCTCCCCTGTTGTAGGGCCCTGGGGCTTCGTGCCCACTCTCTCCCCAACTCCCGCAACCACTAGGAGGCTTGCCCCAAGCTGCGGTGCCGTTGTCCACTGTGGTGGCAGGGGGGGTGGGCTCTGCCCACGAGGATTCGGACTTGGACTGGACATTGGGAAGCTCTCCCCAGCCTGACAAAAGACAGAAATCCTGTATCCCTTGACAACTTAAAAAACACCAGCAGAAATTCAACACGAGAATAGCATTCTTTGCCACTGTATGCTTTATTTATAACTGTTCTTTCGTGGTCAACATGACACTGATGAGGAAATTCATGAAGTTCACACTCCTGGCTGCAGAGCACCCTCACATTACATTAACGTATTTAGCAGACGCTTTCTCCAAAGCAACTTCCAATGGATACTATGTAGTGTTATCAGCCCACACACCTTATTCACCAAGGTGACTTACACTGCTAGATACACTACTTACAATGGGCCACTCATTCATACATCAGTGAAACACATACACTCTGTTACACTCATACACTATGGGTGAACTTGAACAGCATGTCTTTGGACTGTGGGAGCAAACCTGACCACCTGGAGGAAACTCACGCAGACACAGGGAGAACATGCAAACTCCACAAAAACTGAGTGGTGATCGAACCCACGTCCTCTTGCACCATCCAGGCACTGTGAGACAGCAGCACTACTCCCTGTGCCACCATGCCGACCCGATACAAAAATATCGATCATCAAATAATATTCTGCTCTTTTCCTTGAACTCCATAATGTTGACTGCAGGAAATAAAACACTTTTCAATTCAAAGGTGATAAGGGACACCAGCTGAAAGTGCTCCGTCTGGCTAAGGGAATAGTGGCCATGCCTATTTAACTTTTGGCCAGTATTGCCTTGAGCCGACTGTGCACACAGTACCACGCCTGCCTGCTGGCTCCAGTGCGTCTTTGACTTCGACTGTGCGCCAGGGTGGACAGCAGGTGGCGCCTGATCCATCCAATTATGGCAGCCTGCAATTGTTTGCATATGGTTTCCTCCGACAATGGCACATTTCCTACAGCTCGGACACCAGTACCAGCTGGCCACTTTCATCTCTCCCTTTAACCATCCAGTGACATTTGCATATATTTACAGGGAATTTCAAGAGGTAAAACACTGCATTGCTTATCACTGCAGCAGCAGCTGTGTTTTGCAGGATGATTCCCATGAGATACTAGTAACTTTTACATTACTGTGTGCTTTCAAAGCACAGTGTGTTAACTGCCAGCATTTCCAGGTTCCCTAATCAATGCCCTGAGGGTCAGCTGCTTTCCTCTGTACATCCAGCCTGCTAAAAATCAAGCGCCACTCCAGGTACAAAAAAAGAAAAAAGCTCCTTTCTAGAATTACTGCAAGAATGACAATTCTACTGATTTCTACTTAATGACCTGCAAAACATCATGAAACTGTGTGCTGGGGTACTTAAATTTATTTATATTTTAATTAACATATGTATTTATGCCACGTTTGTCAGTCTGCATTTTCATTTTTGTCATGTTCTTTGTATTATTTTGGTCTATCGCCAGTTCTGTACAGCTTTAAACATCTAGCAAGTCACGAATGACGAGAATAGTTCGAGTTGAGACAGACTGCGACTAAGGGGGGGGGGGAAGACTGAGGCGCCTGGCCGGTCACTGTCCTGCTGTTAGCCTAGTCCTTCCCTCCAGGTACCACATGAACAGATAAGATGTTTAACGAGTTCTTGAGCCTGTGGAGGCAGAACAACACAGCTCTTACCTTGTGCCACAAGCGGGGGTCGGTTCTGGGGTGCTCCGGGCTGGTGAGGTGCTGCTTTGGGCGAGCCGTTGTTGTTACCACCGTTGCTGGGGGCACTGTGGGCATGGCTCGGGATACTGGGCTGGTGGTGGTGTGGGTGATGGTGGTGCTGGTGGTTGGTGTTGCTAGGAGCTGAGGGGTGGCCCCCGCTGCCGCCGCCACCACCAGCAGCCGAGTTACTCTGGATCACAGGGTTGTTCCTGTCCCACATGTTGACAGTCTTGTTGTAGGCGCTCGGGTCTCCCCAAGTTGAGGTACCGTCGTCAATCTCCATTTTGCGGCGGACAGATGGTGGCGAGGGCTCTTCCCAGCCGGTAGGCTCCCCAGTTGGCTCCTGCTTCCCGCCTGGTCCAGCCACAAGACCCCCCCAACTGGAGCCACTCTGTTTCACCGAGTTTGGACCCCCCCACGAGCCCATGGTGCTGGTGCCATTGGTGCCTTCCTGGGGCTTCCCACCCCAGCCAGCTGGGGGCACAGTAGGACGCTGTGGTTCACCCCAGCCTCCAACACCTGGCGCTGGCTTTCCCCAGCCACGGGGGGTCTCCTTCCAACCGGGGCCATCCCCTTCCCAGGACGTGCTTGTGCCATTCTTTTTCTCGTCACTAGGCTCTCCCCAGTCTCCTGCAGTGTTGCTGCCCCCTCCACCTCCATTACTCCAGCCCTGGGAGGATTTAGGGACCTCGCCCCAGCTGTGCGCTTTAGCCTTGATAGGTGGGTCATCCCAGCCAGGGGACTTATCCTCGGAAGCCCAGGTTTGTCCATTTTTGGCGCTGTTGCCATTGGGACCTCCAGTACTAGCTTCACCCCAACCACCAGAGCCATTAGAGGCCTTTTTGCTGACAGGTTGCTCTCCCCATCCAGATGTAGGCTGGGTGGTGGGTGGGGCAGACACACCCCAGCCAGAAACAGCTGCAGTACCCGTTCCTGACCCCTCGCTCTTCCCACCCGAGTCAGGCCTCTGAGAGGTGCTGGTGGTCTGGTTAATACCTTCGAGAGTCACTGGGGGCACAGCTGAGGTGGTGCTGGAGGATGAGCACCAGGCCTCTGTCCCCATGTCACTCTTGTGTTCAGTGCGAGACGCCTCCTCCATCTCCCAAACGGTATGTTGGCGGACTGGGGTCTGGCCCCAGCCTGTGTTGCACAGCACACGGGGGTCAAGGTCCTGGCGTGGCAATGGGGGTGCAACTTCCATGCTAGAGGACCTTTCCCTCCGGCGTGAACGCCCATCCAGGCTGTCACTGCTACCCTCACTGGCTGGGGCATTGGTGGCCCGTGTCCAGGAGTTGAGCTGGTCCTGGGGAGGGCTGCCTGCAGACTCCCATCCTTTGGCCTCACCAGAATGTTTGGCCCAGTCTGTGGATTGCCCCCAGGCTCCGGCAGCCCCGCTCCCATTCCCATTCCCTCCACGACCCCAGGCAGTGAGGAGACCTGAGGCATTGGCCTGCACTGAATCCCAGGAGGAATCTTTACAGCTGGACAACTTGGCTTCCCCGTTTCCCCAAACAGAACCCCCTTCCCCATTGACCTGTGAGGCTCCTTGAGGAGACTGGGCGAGGGAGCCCATCCCCACAGACATCCCTCCCCAGCTGGGCAGGCTATGGATGGGGCTCAGAGGCTCCCGTTTAGTGTGATTTGGTCCATCAGTGTTAAGGTTCTGAGGTTCAATGCTGAAAGACACATTCGTGGACGGGGAGGGGTGCGGATCTGAGGCATCGGGAGACGGCATGCCCACCCACGTGCTGCCGTTACTGCTGCCCCCTGCAAGGTTGCCATTGGCGATGCCCATATTGCCGTTCCCACTGCTACCCTGAGCTGGCGCGGCATCTGCTGGGCCACAGAGGTTGGGGGAAGGAGGGTTATTACCCCCCGAACCGCTGGCCCCCATGCCAGCCCCTTCATGTCCAAGCACAGGCCAGGCAGCAGGGTTGGCGTTAGGATTCAGGTTCAAGTTAAAGTTGGAGGAGCCCCAGCAGGGCTGGCCCCGGCCTCCCACTTGTAAGCCGTCTGTTTTGCCATCCCCAGTGGCAGAGGGAATGTGGGGAGACCCAGAGCTCCAGCCCCGGCTGGCTCCACCCTGGCTGGAAGCCATATTTCCCGAGTGGTTGGCGCTGGTTTTGCTGCTGGAGTGGTGAGCCGGGAAGTGGCCCTGCTGGCCGGCCCCTGTGGCCATTCTCACGCTGCTACTGCTGACTTCGGCAGAGCCGTCAGTGTCTGCAATGCATTCTGAGACTACGTGGCTGTCACTGCGTGAAATGGAAGGCCACGCCTCCGTGTCGTTTTCGTCAATGATCACTTGATCCCAGCTGGTGCTGCTGGCATCACTCCGACTGGTATTCGGGAGTCCCCAGTGGGGATTCTCATACTGGGCTCCTGAGCTACTTTGATGGGGTAACTCTGCAAAAGACAGAAGAGACAAGAATTGGCACCTGCTGCGCATCAAGAAAAACACTTAATAAAGCTCAATTTGCACAAATATGATGAATTAGCTGCTGAGCACTCAAGCAAAACCTAAAAACAAGAAAATTTCAGCTTTGGAGCAAAGCTAGATGTACCATTAAAATGGTGACAAATCTAAAATCTGACTTTGGACTAATAAAAGTTAATAAGAGATAATCTGCTGTCTTCATATTAGAATGCACGTTCTCCGTCACTTGACTCGTGCACTGTGGCAACAAGGGTCAGGGTTGAAAAGCCCTTGCGTGCCTGGAGAAAAACCAACACAGCTCATTGTATACCACTACTCATTCCCTGCTTTATAAATGCTTCTCTGCGGGAACCTGGTCAGCAATACACACGCCTGTATACAAAATAAACCCACAAAGACTAGCCCACCCGAGCCAGAACATTGCACAGCTCAGATATGAATAAGTTTGGACTTGGAACAACTTGCATAAAATAAACTGGTATCCTCCCACTAAAGGAGGGAGTATGAATGGGTTGGAGCACTTGAGAGTCAGAATTTGCCAGCTGTGGGGATTGTTTCACTTCTTGAAGAACTTTAGGTAGTACCATGTGACTTTTAATATGTAAAGAAAGCAGATGCCAATCCATAAAAATGTGATTGTAGCACAGCTCCTAGAATTAAGAAACTGATGGTGCCAGAGTGCCGAACCAGGAACTGCTAAAATGAGTTAAAGTTTTAGATCACACCATACAACCATTCAAGGCAAACAAGCAATTTGATCAAGCTACTTGCTCTCAACTGATACAGTCAACATTATCCAGCTGTATAAATGGGTAAATAATTTTAAGTAGCTTAACATAAGTCGCTTTGGAGAAAAGTGCCAGCTAAACGAATAAAAGTAAATGTAACGTAAACTGAATACTAACTTTCATCACAAAGCAGGGAAACATTAATGAGGCAATAAAACGTACTCAACTGGCACTCAGTGGCCTGTCATACAAATTTTTATCTTACGTTCTTGAGTTCTACCAAGTGAAGCAAGCACGCTGACAGCTTGGCTCAGCTTTTATAAGTCACAGAGAGGAAGCAAACATGGTGAACAGTAACAGAGAGAAGAAAAGGAAAACAAGAATTGATCTGTTGAGTCAGTACTCTACATGTAATCATGTGAGAGATTTCCTGTCTCAAGGCATCCTGGCAGCATCATCTCTCCAAAAGGTACATAGAATCCCAAAGTGAAAAGTTTGTCTCATTGCATGATTACCATTTACCAACACCTACCAGCATCATGTCATCGACGTGCAGCAACCGCTTATTCATACTTCTGAAATGAGATTTATTAAGCCACTTCTCAATTAATTCCACTCATACAGGTGAGCATGTATACAAAAAAGAAAGGTGGAAAAACAACTAAGACTTAACAGTTTAAGAATTCTTACCCCTCAAGTTAAAGTTCAGTTCCATCAGCTCACATGGCAATTTGCGCAATTAATGTTATAATCAGGCATGGATGAAACAATATACAGAAGTCACTATCACTTGGTCACATACCGTGCAAACCATTTCCAGATAATATTAGATGCAACGCAACAAGCTTCTGTTCCTCGCTGTCCTTTATAGTTCAATTTTTTCCCCCATCACCATGCTTATCTCTCTGGAACAGAGCGCCTTATCGCAGAAGGCTGTCTATTTAGTCGCCGACTTCGCTTGTGGCCCCACGGACAGCACCCACACCTCTTTTCACACTGTCCAGCCCACTCGCCGATGGCTGCCGAGAGCAGGTCACAAATCACAAGCACTGCTGGCCAGGACTTACAAAGAGATATGCACTGACCCTTAGTCAAAGCACAATATGCCTCAAATGAACCTCTCCCCAAACAGACCACAGCTCATTGGTACACATTTACAATTGTTTATTCATTTAGTTACACTTTTACAAAATGAGGTTTACACAATAAGGATTTACAAATATGCAGAGCTAGTTAATTTTTCACTCCATCAGCTCAGGATATTACAGAAGGACATGGGATTTTAATCCAAGTCCTTTTGATTGCAAGGCAACAGCTCCAATCAGCATGGCACCTGCTGGCCCAATACTGCGTATTCATAAGCTACATGCACGTACTACTACTGACACAGATTTGTCACACTTAAAGATATTTGTCATTGCCAACAACCACTTGTCCTGAGCCGGAGCCTAACCCGGCACGAGGCTAAAAGGGGGGGGGGGGACACACACCCAAGACGGGACACCAGTCCGCTGCAAGGCACCCCAAGCAGGGCTCGAACCCCAGATCCGCCACACATCAGGCACTGGCTGAACCCACTGCACCCCCCCCCCCCCCCCACCCTTAAATATATTGTAACTTGGTAAAGATAACTCAATGTGTACTCATGAGACAGTGTAACACTCCTCAGCTTTATCCAGTAAACGATGCCACTCACACACACCTGCATTTTAATACTCCTCATGGTAAGGTGCATTCTAACAGGAACCGGACAGAAAGGCAACATGCATTAACAGCCCTCATGTGACACTGTGCTTCTGGTGCGGACAACAGTAAACTGTTCTATCCAGAAACTGCAAGAAACAACACAGGTGCAGCAACAGCTCAGGTGCAGCATACGCTCGGGAATCCAACGCACACACACTCACCCTCTCTCTCTCGGGGGAGACCAGGGTTTCATCTACTACTAAAGATCCCGTTACTGCAACCTGCTGTGACCCAGAAACCCCACAGCCTTCCCTACAGACGCTGCCCCGCGACACCAGTGCATGGGGCTCTGAGCCACGTTTAACTGCAAGCTGTGAAGACAAACCAGGGCAGAGACAGTGGCATCGCGCCTGTCCATATTCACAGAGCATCAGCATGGGACAGCAAATTTGTGCTGGTGCCACGAAGAACACTTGGCCGACACCGCAGCGTCATCTCAGCACCCGAGTGACTGTCGCTGGGGAAATATTTGTTTATTTCTGCCTGATCTGCTCCAGCATGACTTGAGCAACCCAGAAGATAAGGAGAAGAAGAAGGGGGGGAAAGAAAAAAAAAAAAAAAAAAAAAAATCCCAACAGTTGAAAGCCATGCTCTTGTATGGCACTTTTTTTTTTTTTTTTTTTTTTTTTTTAAAAAACCAAGAGGAAAGGCAGCGAGAGAGGAAGAGAAGGGAACTGTGGCGCTGTGGTGTCTCTCACTCCTGGAGCTGCTGCAGCTAAGGGCGCCATTTTATCAAACCTGAACTGCAGCCAAGGGCTTAGAGCTGCTGTCTACGTCTCACTCGTGTTCCCGTTTGCTTGCTTGCTCTCTCCCGCCCTCTACGTCGCTTGCTTGCTCGCTCTTTTGTTTTCAATGCGCTTTTACAAGAGACGAGGAATAGAATGCACATTAAATTAATGACTGAGCTGCAGACAGCAGGCAGATCGTCTCTGTTTTCTCCCCACGCGTCTACTTTTCTGTTCCTGCCATGCTGAGGGCTACAAGCAAAATAGCAACAACCAAACAGGGATTCTGAAAAGGGAAAGCAAGAAGAGCAACTAAAATTTGAGAGAGGGGGGGTGGGGATTGAGGGCAAGGCAGTGCGGCAGTGACGGGGGGGAGGTACCTGAAGAGAGGTGCCGCCCGACCATCCTGAGAGACGCTACGTTTTCAGCGGAGCTGTGGCCATCCCTGATTCAATATGTCTGCTCTGAGGCATTTGAGCCTCATTTTGAAAAGCTGCCAAGAAACTGCAGCTCTGCGTGTGAGCAGCCGCCCCTCGGCTGTGCTTCACATCTGTTCAGTCCAACCTCCGCCCCTACACTACCGCCTTATTTATAAACCCCTTCTTACCCTGTCTGCACTCTAAGAAGGGGTCTCCCCCGTTTTATCTGGGGAAAGTTGCCATGGCCAAGGGGACGCGCTTCGGAACAGTTCACGCCACAAATATTTCCTTGCACAATTATGCTGTGTGACAGCAGGCAGGGAGTACAAAACAACTGGCACAATGTTTCTCCCCTTCGCTCACGCTTTCAAATCTGTTGCAGACTCTACTCGGGACAGAATTAGCAACATGGTTTACATCGGTGCAATCTGAACCGCTGCCAAAAGGCATAATACGGCTTCTTGCGTCGGCCGCTGAGGGATGAGCGCGCGTCACTCGCTGCTCCAGCAACACACACGCAAGCATGTAAAAAACACAGCCTCCCATGCTACGTCTGTTTGAACGAGCGCCATCTATTGTCACACCAACATGAGTTTGTGCAAAGCAGCACAGCAAAAGTGTGATCCCCAAATCAGCAACATGACATAAAAACAAACAAATACATCTCTCCATCTTTCTGACACACACAGAAATGCTTGAGAAATAAAAAAAACCGATTAAGGAAGAATGGATATGGAAGGCTCACACATGGGCATGTGGCCAAGAGCTAAATGCCTTTCCACCATATGCCTCAATCAAAGTTGAAGTGAGGTTGAGAAAGATGGGGGGGAGCGGGAGGTCATGGGAGAGGGAGCAGAGGATCCAGACTGCAAGGAAGAGGAGTGCCAACTCCCCAAATGAAGTCCAGCATTGTTTATAAATGATCCCAGTGCTGTCCAAAGACGCAACAAGTCAAAGTGTATGCAGAAAAGAGCGTTATTGTGTCACAATGCAGCACCAGCTTTTTTCCCCAGCAAAACATGCCATGACGTAAAGCAACTTTGATTATTCCTTTGTCTAAGCATAACCCCTTATGCAAAACTCAGGCTCACCAGATCAATAAGGCTGCTTTGTTTTCCGAAACTGATATGCTACAGTGGTTTAAAGCTCACTCTCTAGGCCCTCGCTCGCTCAGCAGCCAATCTACCTCCGTCCCCACGTTTCTGGAGACCGTTGTTTCCCAGCTGGGTAAGCGTAGGCTGATGAAGCCATGTGGGAGACTATTCGTCAAGATGGGGAAACCTGGGACAGCCCTCGACGCACACAAACACCCCTGTCCTTCCACCTCAAGAGCAATGCGTAGCACAGCAGTTAATGATCACAACTCGAAAAAAAAGTCACAGGTTCCAGTCACAGTGGGGCCTAGGAGATGGGGCACTTTTTCTGAGCTACTTCACTGGAATTGCTTTGTTCAATAACTGCCTCTCTGAACCTATGCATTTTGTTCTTTGGCTGTGCACTCAAGACTTCTGGCTGACTAAAACTGCTCCCATTTTGTGTTTTACAGTTGCAAACATCCTTTCAAGCAGGAAACCAACAACAAGCAGTGTGGCAACAGCCCTGATGATGATTGTGAAAACCCAGGGAAACAGCTGTCTGCCTGTCTTTCCCTGTATGCATTAGTGTGGCCTGCTTTATGGCCAACACCTAACCACCTGCTAGGCCGGGGGGTTGGGGAGGCTGGGCAGGCTGGACTGGCGCTCATAGGAGCCCTGCCTGTCAGCCCAATGCAGCTTCTCGCACGTGACACAAATGGGAGAGGACATATTGAGGTCAAGCCGATAGGACTCCGGGCTCCCATGCTCTCGCAGCTGCGACCAGCTGATCTAATTGGGTGGGGGCGGGGCAAGGAGGCTGGTACTGTCACACCACGCTTTCCTCGCATTGCGGTGCAGTAGCTAAGCAGCAGTGGTTGGATGATTTACTGCAGTGCTATCACAGGGCAGGTGGAAGATGACAGGCTGCGCTGTCCAATCTCTGTTGGATTGACTGTGGCACTGCTGCAGAGTGAAAGCTCCCACAGTGGACCCTGCACCCCCACTGGGCAGACTTCTCTTAATTTACTCAGTGCCCAGCAACCTTGTGCTTAAATGACTGACCGAGTGAGGCTGTGTGCAAAATGTTCCCCTTTCACCGAGTCAGGTATGAACACGAGCAGATTATCATGGTCAAATTACACAAATGGATTAACAGTCAGTCAGCATTTCAGCGGTTAGAGCTTCCAACTTGCCATCAAAGGCCTCGGGTTTGAATCCCTTCTCAGAGACTAATGCCTCTGAGCAAAGTGCTCACTACAAATTTCTTCAGTAAAAATTCACCTGCTCTATAAATGGGCAAACAGCTGAGTAGCATAGTACACAAACCGATGTGAATTGTACAACGCCTTGTGGAAGAGCTTAAAATTTATATACTCATAGACAAAATAAAAACAGATCTACTATATCATAAAATTCCATTAACATTTTATCATGAAAAGAAGAAAGGCTGTCAATTGAGAAAGGGACTTTGCGTCACTTTTGCAGGTGTTCAAAAATGGGTCTTCCGGCTGTTGCATGGAGAAAGCGACCGTCATCCGCTGTGTTGTAATTTTGCTGCTGTAGCCACTGTGTGAAGCCACCACTAGAATGAAAGATCCAACAAAAAAGCTTTGGCTCTCCTTCCGTCTGAGCACAGTTGAAAGCGAGTCACAATACAGCTCAGCCTGCATGAAAGTGTGTGTAGTGGGGGGAAAAATGTTTACAATTTACTGTTGAGCAAGGCTTATCTCATTCATCTACGTATTAAGTGCTGAAACCTTCCAGCGAAAAAAGAAAAAGGTTTGTTTCCATTCATTTAACCAACATATCCCCAACAGAAATAAACATCAGCAGCTAAAGACACAGTTAAATACACATGTTTGATTGCTACAGCACTGTAGAAACATGTTCTGTAACAGACAGGAAAGAGAGGCCTTACGTATTGATAGGGGAGGGGCACGTGTGCTTAAACTTCTTAAAAACCCCAGTGGGAGGGTGGGCAAAGGCACAAGAGAAATATTGCCCAGTTTTGACAGACATGCAGATACACGCATTGAATACAACTGTAGCTGGATAAAGGCCAAATCAATACACATCCAGAAAACTAATGAACTAATCAGTTCATCACTGGGCAAATGGGCGGCACGGTGGCACAGTGAGTAGCATTGCGGTCCCACAGCGCCTGGGTGGTGCGAGAGGACATGGGTTCAATGCCTGCTCAGTCTGTGTGGAGTTTGCATATTCTCCCTGTGTCTGTGTGGGTTTCCTCTGGGTGCCTTTTCCTCCCCCAGTAAAAACATGGTGTTCCAGGTTCACCCATAGTGTGAGAGTGACAGAGTGTGTTGCACTGATAAGTAACCCAATGTAAGTAGTGTAGGTAGCAGTGTGAATAAGGTATAGGCTAATAATGCTACATAGTGTTAGTACTGGAAGTCACTTTGAGGGGGGGAAGCATGAAATAAATGTAATCATGACCATCCACCTCTAGGAATTCACAGCCTATACAGACACACTCCCCCTTCCACACTGGGGGGTCAGCAATGGTTTGCCCATTCAAGTACAGAACAGGGGTTGTTGCTCTGTATCCCATTTCTGTGGTACAGAAATGATCAAGGAATTTTACTAGCTGCTGACATGTTTTCTCATACAGGTGGTCCCCAATTTATGATGATTCAACTTAGTTTTTTGACTTTATGATGGTGAGCTGGTGATAGACATTCAGTACAAACTGTACTTTGAACTTTTTCCTGGACAAGCGATACGGCAGAACGATATGCTCTCGTGATACTGGGATCCGCATCTCCCAGTCTGTTCTGCAGTGGTGTGTATTAGATGTATTAAATGCATTTTCAACTTCCAATATTTGAGTTCCAATGGGTTTTGCACAACGTAACCCCATCATAAATCGGGGACCACTAGTATGTGTCTGTGGGGGTAGAAGGTAGCACACCCTTCACTCTGCTACTGAAGAGCCCAGGTTCAAATCCCCACTCCAGTAGTATGACTTTGTGGTAAACTGACAGAATAAGCATACACTACTGTATAAACAGGTAACTCATTGTAAATTGGATTATATAACAAGGCAGCACAGTGGCACCTCAGTGCCTGGGGGGTCAGCAAGAACATAGGTTCCATCCCCGCTTAGCCTGTATGGAGTTTACATGTTCTCCCCATGTCTGTGCGAGCTTCCTGCAGATGCTCCAGTTTCATTCAACAGTCCACAGACATGCAGTTCAGGTGAACTAGTGACTAAATTGCATTTGTGTGTGTGGCTACCCTAAAATGGACTGGCATATTGTAAAGGGTGTACCCCCTAGTTTTGCAGCTAATTCTTCCAGGATAGGTTCCAGTTCACCATCACCCTGCTCAGGACAAGTGGTTATTGAAATTAGATGGACACCTTGGGGAAAGGTGCCAGCTAAATTACATTTTTTTTGGGCAAAAAAAGGGGCAAAAAAAAAAAAGACAGGCTTTTCATTAGACATCCTCATATCATTAATAGAAAAATGTAAAATGGCTTCACTCCGGTAAAGACATAATATTTTTGCTTATTTGTTGATAAATGGGATTGGAAACAACCTCAACACAGTTAGCGGAGAAAGAAAATAAAGCACAGACAGCTGCTTTATGCATTTTTAGTACCTTTATAAGAGATAAACATTTATTTATTACAACAGGGAAAGTGAAAGCATGGCAGAGGTTATGAGCTCAGAGAATAAAACCCATCACAGCTCATGGCCAGCGTGGCCTGAATTTGAGTGCTCCCATATTATTGCTTGGCAGCTGGGAGTTAAGCAGACCTGGTGAAAGTGATCTGCCCCACGGCAGCCGTTAATGCACATTCCAGAAGTCCAGCCACCTGCCAGGACAGCCTGTCCATCTGAGACCAATACCCAGTGAGCTTGAGCCCAGCAACGTTCGACAGTGTCTCCGCCTACTCACCCGATGACAGCATGCTGCCAGAGACCCCCCACTGCCAACCACATCTTTGGATGTTACCATACTTTGCCATTAGCTTACCAAAGTGTCCAAGGCAATACCTGTACCCGCACACACTATAGTAGCCTTGCACGGAAAAGACTGGGCATGAGGGCTGACAATGATCAGGAGCCACTGAAGCAGCTCCCTTGCAACACTGGAAAAGCAGTACAGAGGAGTGTGTGGAGTGAACTCAAGCAGATGTTGGGTTAAATGTGAAAATGTAACCAAACAGCTAGGCTACAGAGTCTGCTCAAGCGGAGCAGGGCGGGAGGGCTGAACAAACAGAAGCACCTTTGTATAATGTTCTTCCGTTGTGTGGCCCAAGCTAATCCGGTGGTCAGTGAGAAAACTGAATGGGGGAGGGGGTTTACAGGAACTTGCAGGAAATCTGTGGATCTGCTTTATCAGTGTCCTTGTAACTCCCCACCCACCTGCCTATGAGGGCTCAACAGATAATCTGGGTAAATCACATTCAGTTACTGCAATCCAGTCAGCTGGACCTTGCCTCTCTCCCCCCAAGTGGTGCAAACCTCTGATGCACAAGGAACGCTTGTCTGTGTAGGAAAAGATGCTTGGAGCTAACACAGACACACAGCAGAATGCTGAGCTGGCTACCACAGCACCCTCATTGCACTTAGGACAGCTACACCATAGTTATGTTTGTTAAGCTATTTGCAAATACATAACATGTATAGTTTGCTTATTCTACCATAGTAAAAAGGTATTATTTGTGTTTAAAACAGCTCTGCTGCTATAAGCAAGTGGCATAGCAACTGGAATTCTCACTTTGAAACCTGAAGGTACTTGGCTTCCCATGCTGGGTGTACCCCTCAATCTTGCACCCAATGATTCTGGGTTAGGGCCTGAGCCCCTACAACCCAGATCAGGACAAGCAGTTAATGAAAATGGATGAATGTTCACTCTACGTTCTGGTAGGTGTTGGGCAGGTTTTGTGCAACTGGCAAACGTTCTGTTGGTACAAGCTCTTCCGGTAACTTCCTCAAAGAATGAGAACAAACAGAAATGCACTGATGTACAATCACCTCTCTACCTCCAGGACAGCGGCTACTGTAGGCTTCATGAAGAAAGACGAAAATTCTTTGGTACGAAATTCATTAACTAATTCATCAACTGAACTGTGAAGTATAGTGGTAGGTGTCAAATGTCATGGTTATTTTTACTATTACACCTCAGATTCGAAAGGTCTGGCTGAACACACTGTGTCAAATGTCTGCAGACATGTCTCTTTCTCTTGATGTAATGCACAAATTGTACTTCTGCTAAGATGTACATTGTTTTGGCCAAAAGCATCTGCTAAATGAATAAATGTAAATGTGTTTACTGTTTAGAAAGGAGATCAAGAGCACCAAATTCCTTGGTGTTTACCTGGTGGAGAACCTCACCTGGTCCCTCAACACCAGCTCCATAGCCAAAAAAAGCCAAGCAGCATCTCTACTTTCCGCAAAAATTGAGAAAGGCCCATCTCCCACCCCCTATCCTCACCACATTCTACAGAGGGACTATTGAAAGCATCCTGTGCAGCTGCATCAAAGCTTGGTTTAGTAATTGCACCGTTTTCGATCGCAAGACGTTGCAGCAGATAGTGAGGACAGTCGAGAAGATCATCAGGGTCTCTCTTCCCTCCATCTTGGACATTTACACCACACGCTGCATCCGCAAAGTCACCAGCATTGCAGATGACCCCACGCACACCTCATACAAACTCTTCATCCTCCCGCAGTCTGGCAAAAGGTACCAAAGCATTCAAGCCCTCATGACCAGACTGCATAACAGTTTCTGCGCCCAAGCCCTCAGACTCCTTAATACTCAGGGACTGGACTGACACAAACTATTGTCCTGTTTTAGTAATTGTTGAAATGTCTAGCACTGTTTGCACACGTCTTGTACACGTGCACTTTAGATAGTCTGTGTCGGTAACTGTGTTTTACGTAGCACCATGGTCCTGGAGAAACACTGTTTTGTGTCACTGTATACTATACCAGCTGTATATGGTTGAAATGACAATAAGGCCTCTCCTGACTCATGCTGGGCTACAAAACCACATGGCCACATAAGGGAATACACATCCCATCTAATCAGACTCTCAGTGCCCAAAAGGTCAGCAAAGTGCTTAACCACTAACCCGCACACATCTGAATTTCCGTGTATGGAGAAACTCAAACCAAAGTGCAACTGAAATATCTTGTGCTCTATTTACTTTTATGGTTAGTACTCATTTAATGTACTGAGTGTTAGAAAGAAAAAGCCTGTTTAGTTTAAGCATGTGTAAAGTATTTGCTCAGCCTGACACCTCTTTTGTTGTTCACACCACTAAAAGAACATATTTCCAGCGTGTATCGGAATGTGCTGTGTCAGTTCAGTTTTGTAAGCTTTGTATTGCCCAGGTTAAATGCAAAGTAATTATGAATAATTTAACATTAATTTTACAAAAAAAAATTTTCAAGCTAAGGAATAATATTAAAAATGCAAGTTTTGGCAATGTTAGCTATACTATAACTTCTTAATGATTTACCAATTTATACAGTGGGGTAACTGGACTCTGTTTTTGGGATATTAACAGGTTTTACCAAAACAGAATGCATCTGACCTGTAAAGACCGTTTACTTGCTGAAGAAACGTGTAGCGATGGGGTGGAAAAGAGAGACCGTGCTCTTGCATTACATTATCAAAAAAGAAAGACACACATATCCCTGCACTCCAGCCTGGGGAGGGGGGGCTGTGTTTTGAGTCCAAGTGCTCTTAGATTTAAAAAGCCTAACAGCAAAAAAGTGTCAAGTGTCGCTGCCTTGCAAAGAGCTCGACCCTTCTTCCCTGTGGCTCCAATGTGCACGTGGTGGTCAGAACGCCCCCAAGTTCATTAAAAAGCTGACTCCAAACGCTCGAGCTTCGAGTGTCCCTCTGAGAGCCATTAAGCGCTTCAAAACGCAATGTTAATTTCCTGAACGTTCTCAAATGGGCCTATAAGGACACTTTACAAACAATGCAATCCTACAGCCTTCTGTGCAGGATGTCTACACACCTCTTGTTTGTCTGAGCACTGACACTGCCAACTATCTGGCTTCCTGAACTGTGCCTGAAGGCCAAGCTCAAACACTGGTACATGTAGGATGAGAGGTGAGCTGGGGGTTCTGACCTGGTTGCCACTTGCTCAAGGAGGTCTGTAGGAGGCCAGGTGGGGAATGTGCCCCTGAGGAAAGAGACAGGGTCCCTGTGGGAAGTGGCTGGCCCCTCTTCAGTAGCTGCTTGTGCTCGTGCTGGCGGAAACGAGGGGGCACCTCGCGGGGAGGGTAGCGCTGGCCGGCCGGCTGCTGCTGCGGCTGGACACTGGGGGGAGCGCGCTTGCCATTGCCATTGTTAACTGTTGGCACGGACGGAGTCACGCTGGGGTCAGCAGGGTGGGGAGGGCTGGGCTTGGCAGATTCTGGCACTGCAGAGGCAAACAGCAAAGCAACTGTTACGGGCAGGCAGACACACACGTACGCACGCGCACACACAAAGCAGAACTACTGTCATCAATGCTGTGGTGGGTGAACTGATACAGGGAAGCTTCCCTTAGCTACGCCATGTGCTGTGCTTGATTATGGGATTCTCCTACAAAAACCCTTTTACATGTCTCCTGCTCAGATGTACGCAGAGATCAACCCCTGCAAACACAGCCTGCGCACATGGTAACCACAGCTTCTCTTGCACAGAAGTTAGAAACCTTGTTTAAAGAGGAACTAAACCTCTTCTACCAACACTGCCCTGTACAGTTAAGGGAGCCAAACAGGCATAGCTCCACTGGACGCTAATGACAACGTGGAAGAAAGCTGGGGAACAAAAAGCTCTGCTACCAGAGACTGCTTTCCCAGTTCACTCCAGGACCAGTGCTTGTTCACGAGGGGGGCATGTTATGCTTAATCCTACGAAATAGAGTAACAGCAGCAAAGAGTACAAGAAGTTGTGCTTCCTCTCAACTCTTGACCGCTCTCGCCGACTTATGACTTCACCCTCTGTGACTTTCATGAAGCGAGGCCATCTTTGCAATGGTGTCATAGATCAGAATTTGAGCAGAAGAGAAGGGAGGGTAAAGAAAACCACATAGTACAACCTTGTCACTCTGCACTGACATCAATGAATGGAAATCAATGAAGAATTCAGATAGATGAACACTTGACACACTGTAAACCCAGCACACATGGAGTCCATCACAGCTCTAGTCATCAGAGTGCAGGGGAACCAGCAGCACCTCTTGGCAGTCAATAACCTGCTCTTCTACTCTCACCGATTCCTTTTACTATTAAAGGCCTGTTTTTGCCTTATCAAAATCTTTTTCAGAGGAGTGTGGATTTCTGAGTGCTTTCTGGAGCAGGGGCAATTGTGCACAAAATGTTGTACAATGTACTCAGGAAGGACGCAGACCTGCAACCAGGCAACAAGGGCCTCCTGAGCTGGGGCATGGAGTGACACGGAACAGGCTAGAGGAGCTGTGGGCTGTCTGATGGGAGCAAGTGACACAGAAAGGACTGCACACCCTTAGCCATCCTTAATGAAGCATTCATCAACAGTCCACTGTTATTATATTTCAATTTTTAATTCAGGATTTGGAAAGGAAGGGGGCGCAGTAGCAAACCGGGTTTGACCGGGTCCTGCTCTCTGGTGGGTCTGGGGTTCAAGTCCCGCTTGGGGTGCCTTATAACGGACTGGTGTCCCATCCTGGGTGTCTCCTCCTCCTCTAGCCTTACACATTGTGTTGCTGGGTTAGGCTGCGGTTCGCCGCGAACCCGCCTGGGACAAGCAGTTTCAGTCAATGTGTATGTGGGTTTGGAAAGGTCTGGGTCACAACTCCAGATATTTTAGACACCTCATGCACTGCCCTAACAAATACACAGTGTTCAGCAGTTTCCCAGCTTTTGTTTTCCTTTACATTTATTCATTCATCCGACACCCTTGTTGACTTATGTCAGGTTTGTTCACCGGGTCATTCACAACGATTTACCCCTTTATACAACTTGGCAACTTTTACTAGAGCAATTAAGGGTAACTACTATACCACCTGCTACCCTTTATGAGCAAAGAATGATCTAACCAGGAAGTGTGTAAAAGGCTTCCTTCACCCTCCCACCAGGAAATGGCCCATTTCCCTCAGTGGGTCTGGTCTGAGCTTGAGCCTTCTGTGATACGCCCACTTTCACTCTGCCATGCAGAACATGCAGAAAAACAGGATACTAGGTCAAAATAACTCATTCTGAAATGTACAGATGGCCAGTTCAGCCTCATCCCTGACCCTTGAATGCTCACCAGGCAGGATGAAGAGCTGTCATCTGTGGTATGTCTCCAGCAGAAGCTAGCAAACATTACTGACATCACTGAGACCAGCTCATGTGAATGCTTTCCACACTGCATGTGTGACAGGGACCCCTGTCAAAGACGCAAACCCAGAGTGTTTGACGTCACACTGCTGTGACCACGATGGATGGGTGTCTGGAGTGTCTGACCTGCTCACATAACAGAAGACTCCTACATCGAGGTCTGTGCCTGTGACCTGCTGGTAATACTGGTACACTTCAATAATGTCTGTTCCCACAGGGATGGCCAATTTGTAGCTCTCCTCTTTAAAACAATGTACAAATGAGTACGCATGTGCACGCACACACACCTACACACACTTTTTTGCACAAAACATTGTGTGTTGTTTCTACTGAGGCTAAATAGAGCCTTAAAAGCCATCTGTGCAACTGGCCAGAACCAAAGCAAGCACTAGAACTCAAACTATAAGCAAGTGGCATAGCAACTGGAATTCTCACTTTGAAACCTGAAGGTACCTAATCTGAATCCTCCTGCTGTAAGTACCTTGCTCAAGGGTATTACAGCAGGAGACTACTCAACTGTATAAATTGCAGTAAGTAGCTTTGTGGGAAAAAAACATAGCTTCATAAGTCATTTTGGAGAAAAGTATCCGGTAAATACACAGATGTAAACATACATGATGTTGGTAAATTCGTGCTCAGACGCACTTAGTACGGTGCACGTGCAATACCCACCACTCCCATTCAGCTGCACTGTGTGCAGCTCCCACCTAATGGAAATGTTTCCGTTCTCCTTGGCCTGGTCTTCTAGCGCAGCCTCTCTGTAAGCTGCAGCCGGTGACGCCAGCGGCTGATTAATTCCAGCTCAGCCCGCCTGATGCACGAGGAGCCAACCAGCACAGGGATGGCCATGTCCTCACTCTCCCTGTTCCCCTCCCCCACAGCCTCCCCAACCCTGCCCTCCCCCACGTACAGCTATTTCAGTCACTTCATTGTTCGCTGCCGATATGAATATATTACAGGAAGCAGATGGACCCTATAATTCTGTGCTATTCTCTTAGGCAAACTGAGACATTCCCCCCCCAGCAAACCTCTGCCCTAACCCTGATTGCCTTCTGGAGCCCTGCTGATCAATCTTTCTGGAAGCTTGCAAACGAGCTGCCTGGCCCTCCTCCAATCAAGAGATGGTAAGCTGGGGGAGGGGCTCAGGCAGTCCCACCCTCTGTGTTTTGTTCTTTCTGCTCTTCGACAGTGCCAGGAGATGCGACATATGCAACCATTATTTTATCTGTCTTTCCAAGCCCCCCCCCCCCCAAAACACTAAAAATGCAGCTGGGGGAACAGGTCTAGTCAGCATTTTGATGAGTTCAAGCACAAGCTATCGCTGAGATTTTCATTGGTCCTCAGATGATGTGTCTAACTAATCAGTAGATTTGTGCGATAGTGCCATTCTAGGGAGTCGAGGCAACAAGCACAGGTGGCAGCATACGCTCTGACGTAGCTAGAAAGGAGAGACACGGAGACAAACCAGAAGTGATGAAAGACGAGGGGGTTGTCCACCAACTGAGCACACTGTTTGCGATCCCATCGGGGAAGAAAACACGTTAAGATTCACAGATTCCTCATGAAAGACGCGTCCCCCAATAAAACAATCCCAGCCTCTCCCTCACTCCATGGGTGCTAGCGCCATTGTTAAATGGCTTTATTTCCCTAATTGAACACATACAACCTAATTGCCTGCTGTCAAGACTTGATGATAAACTCAAAACACAAAGTGAAAGGGGTGAGAAGTCAGAACACTCCCTTTCAGGTAAGCCAAAGGAGTATAACTGAAGCTGAAAGGTGGCAATTAAATAAATTATTGTAACAAGTGTACTGTAAATTCCATTAAACCATCAGACTAAAGCCCTCTCAGCAAAATTGCTACTCAACTTGTAATTACACACTTCCAAAAAAAACTAAGTTAGTCAAAACGTAGAGCAAATTAACACCAAAGCAGCAGCACACAAGGAGCTTCTGTGGAGTTTGTGTGCCGGCCACGGAGCGTCTCTCCTCTGCGTGCAATGGTGGGTCCTAGGCGCTGCCCTTCCACCCAGCCCATTCAAGGCAAAAACTGGAGCATGCAACTTCGTTCTGTAACCTTCAGGTTCAAAACTAACCAAATGAGCCCAACTCAAAGCTAAGACATTATAGGAACATATAAAAAAAAAAAAAGCCAGAGTAACATCAGACACTTGTTTACAGCCTGTCATCTGGAGAAAGCTCTACTTAAGAATTTGTCACCACACCAGAGGTAACAGGGGTAGTCTGCCTTAATAACAAGGCTAAACCTGTCAAATGCTGTATTCTCAGATGCTGTATTCTTACCCCAGCAGCTTGGTTAAAAGCAGGGAGGTGGTTATCATCCCATGGTTCTCCTACAGTAGACTGCTGTGGCAATACCAGCAGACCACCATACAACACAACACCCACCACTATATATCCTGTTTCACTGTACACCCGTTACCTTTTATGCAAGAGCATGTCGTCGATGAAACCGTTGATGAAAGGCTATATGACCAGTTCAAGCACAACCCCCGTCCACCATGCACACGAGCTACAAAGGCAACTTTGCATCACATTTCTGCTCTCTGCCATACAGTGAGTCACTCACACCCACTCACTGATGTGAACCCCCAGGTAGCACACCACTGTACATCCAGTGTGGCATTGCAAAAGCCTCCACTGAGCACACAGCCAGCATTCTGTAGTTCATTACAAACACATTCTGCTACTTCCCACAGGGGATCAATGTCAGTGGAGCTTTGGAAAACTAGTCTCTCCTGCATCTTGAGCAGGTTTCCACGCTGCAGTAGGCCTGCGGCACAGACACGGACTAGCTTTAATCACTGTTGGACAGCTCTGCTTATTCCGACAGGGCCAAGGACTGGAGCAGGCAGCACCCCAACAGCACCTCTGACTCGACTGGCTGCATTTCAACACTCAAAAGAGATCCGTATGACAGCACGCAAATTGTCAATTAATTAGAAATACATAATTACACACGATACAACATTTAAAACCTATGGCTCTCAGGAGCCTGATTCCTGATGCTTGCACGAGTGAAATTTTACATCCACATGTGTATGCACGCGCACACACCAAAAAAAAATTCAGCAATGCCCCTGGCTCTTAGCTGCAGATCAGCACATCAGACATGTCGGTCTGTAACACCCACACAATTCATAGTCCATTTGACGTTCAAACAGATGAGGCCACCTCATTGATGCCTCTAACTGCACTAATCCGTTCACAATGTACCGAAAGGTAATTTATGTCTGTCAGCAGCACTGCTCCATCTTTGTTTTGAAATTTTGTGTTAAAAAGGCATATGAAAAACAAAGGCTCCAACACAAAGTGGGGAAAACCAGAATCAAGCTGGAAATCAGGGGCATATAGCACTGATGGAAACACAGTATATCCTACCACTGTACAACGAGAGGTCTCACTAAGGAGGTCCATAGCCATTTACCAATCCGTCAGTTAGTCTAGACATGACCTTTATGACAATGCTTAAATTGAAGGGAGGGTTCAGTCTTCCTTTTGAGGATACTACTGAGGAAATGAGAACTATAAAAGAGGCATACACACACGGGATGGGGGGGAAGGGGAGGGTAAATGAATTGCCTCTTCACCACAAAATTCTGCAGAGCACAATTTGTCCTTTAATGACTCATTTACAGTGTACGTATAAACTTTGCTGTTACCGAGACAGCGCAAAAGCAAATTAGTTTCTAATTAAACTGCAATTCATGGAATCTGACACAAAGTGTTGATGTAATTAATTGAATGTGAAATTGCAAATTAATCTAATATGAAATTCCAATGTTCCTGCCTTCAGATAATGCAGTTATCTTTTATGACACTATGTAAATATGTTGCACTGTGTGAATGCTGAACAGGGTCTCCTGGGAAAAGCATGAGGAGGAAGAAATGAAACATGGATGTGTATTACATTTATTCTTCTAACCGTTAAAGTAGCCTCGGTGGCACAAATTAAATGTGTACAAGGGCATTTTAAGAGGTGGTGGAGCAAGACTGTAGTATCACACCTTGGGTGGTATACTAGCAGTTTGGCAATGAGTCGTAGTTGCTCCTCGAGGTACAGTGCATCACTGGAGCTGGGGCCACCCTGAGAACAACTGTTCACGGCAAACCACCTTCTTTAGGCACACACTTTTGCACGTGCCTTATGTGCTAAAAACAGTCCTGTGATTAAAAACATACTCCTCTCTCCCAAAACCTAGCTTTCTGGGCTCTGGAACACATAGGAGACCATAAGCTCTGCTTTTCTCCAAAACAACTTACAATTTCAAGCATTTATACACCTGGGTCATTTTTACTGGAGAAGCTTAGCACAAGTACCTAGCTCAAGAGCACCTCAGCAAGAGATGGGATTCAAAAGTGTACTGGGGTAACTACCAAACTGCACCCCACCCTGGACCACCTCAATCAAAACAAAAATGCAGAAATGTGCCATAAGCAGATGTAAAGTCAGATGAGTGAAGGGTATGGTTAGTGGGTCAGAAGCAGTTAGAAGAGTCACCCTCCACTCAGAAGACCTTGGTTAAAATCCCTGCTCCTGCTGCTGTGTTCTTGAATAAGGTATTTTCCCTGAAGTCACTGTGGAAAAAAACTGAAAACTAAAAGAACAGGTAAGAATAATAGAGTGTTGGGGAATCAGTGCATGAAGACCTTGTGTTTTAATAACAGGATCAACACACATCCCAGAAACACCTTCCCAAATCTGACCCAAGGGAGGGAACGGGGCAGTAGGAGCATATTACGTTAATCCACAGCGGCTGATGTTAACACATCACCTGCAATCCAATAAAGAGGAGGAGAAAGGTTCCTGGCATCATTAATTCTGCTATCTTCTACTATTGCAGCCATCAGCTCATCATCTAATAAAACATCAGCACTTTGAGGTCTGATTTAGTGCTCTGAGCAGTTATGTAAAAACAACTGTCACTGGACCAAGCTCATGAGCACAGGCCTGAAAAATCTCTGCTGCAGGCTGTCGGAATGCACTAAAAAAGACTTGCTGTTCATTTTTCCATCGCCGCAGACAAATGGTCATGTCCCCATGTATTTTAGTCCTGCTGGCCCTGGCATTTGAGTGTTTTGCTCTGAAACTCTTATCCTGAGGTGCAGAGACCTGTGTGCGCGTGCATGCACATCGCATATGCGCAAGTGCGCTTGCGCACAAAAGCAGAGAAGGCTGGACCAGTTTTGTTTTGGCATTCAATGGGGGAGGGAAGAAAGCCCTGCTCCCCCCCCAGAGCTGCCGTCAGTGCTCAGCACTTCAGCAGATAGGAAACCCTAGTGTGTTCTCACTCCCGCTTTCAAACCTCTCTCTCGCCCCCACTGCTCTCGGCCTCGTCAGTACCACACTTCTGTGATGCCTTTCTGCTGTCTCCCTGCCTTAACCCATTCCACTCAGTTGGTTTAGCACAGATGGGCCTCCGTACACTGCCATTTTACACTCATTTCTTTCCACAGCTCTCCTGCTAGCTGTACCCTGACAGGGCCCCACTCAGTGTCTCATACCTCTGTCTACTCTCAAACCCACAGCCCTCCTCTTTCCACAGCAGTCCTTTTCTCAACCAATAAAACATCTTTTCCATAACGGGCACCACAGAACTGAAAACCATACATATAACCAGCCATCATATTCCAAAACCTCAAATCTAACACCAAAAATGGAGTCTAGAAGATACATATCACAATAAAGTCAACAGAAGCAGCGTTTCCCACAATGCATTATGGCAGCAGTTGCGTGCAGCTTAATAACTCGCATCGCCTGAGGACACAAAGCAAAGCACAACTGGATTAAAGTAACGTAATACAATTCAGGCAGATGCATGGCAGCTCCAGTCCCTAAGAGCATCTGTGCTCTTTAGAGGCTCCCACCAGGAAGCTTGTGACATTTCTCAACCTCTAATTAAAACGCCTTGAGGAGGAAGATGGTTGGCCTTCACTCAGGCCAATGAATGGCCCTTCTACTTATTGGAGCAAAGCTGCCCAATGACTCAATGCAGAACTGAGGAAGGGGCTTGTTTCCACTGCTGAAATGCCAACGAGTCCTAGGAAAGCCCACCACTTTCCAAAACAGACTCGTATCTACTCCAGCCCTAATGACAGCCAGGGTGCCCGTAATGCCAGTGGGATAGACACTCTGATGAAACTTTGCAACCATCAGTCCCTGAGGATACAAAAGCTCCTATTCCTATCTGTGGTCCAACCCTAGTCTAACAAGGTTCTGCCAGCTCGTACAGCAACAGAGGGGTTGACAAATTGTACTCTTGGGTCCTGCCCACTTGCCACCCTCTCCACACATGAGGAATCAAAGGCAGTATGTCTCTGTGTAGAAAAGCTTGAAAATCCTGAATGTCAACAAGACCAGGAGGAAGAAAAAACACACACTGCAGTCTCCTCATGGAGACCACACACTGCAATGCATGTGATCATCATACAGAGGTGCAGCCTGCCAGGAAGCATGTCCACAGCCATATTCAGAAAGGCATTCTCCATGCAGCCTTTCAAGGTCATCTGAGCTGCGCTGGGTTCTGCTCACTGCAGCACCGATGCACATGTCAGACACTGCTGACTTCATTTCATTTGCACAGGGAAGATAACATGAGCTATATCACAGCACAAAGTAAGACAAAGTTAAAATATTTAGCTAGAACAATGCTACCATCTTTCTCATATCTTAATATTTCAACCCTTACTACACTTATGCACAAACAGCAGTGTTTCTGCTACCATTTACTCTAAGGACTCAGGGCTCCAACAAAAATTGAATTGAAGACTGTCATTGTACTGCTGTGCAAAAGAACGAAATTACAGAAAAAGGAAAAACCTTAAAATGGAAAAGGGTAAAAAGGTGAAGAGGCTCCTTCTGTAACTCTCCTTGAAATAAAATAAGGTCATAAAATGATTTACAAATGTCAAATGCTTCTCTTAACTGTGTTCACACTCCCCCACAGAACTACGTATACAAACGCTTTAGAAAAGAGCATCTGCTGAATGAATAAATGTGTGTGTGTGTGTATGTGTGTATATATATATATATATATATATGTGTGTGTGTGTGTATATAAGGCACCACTATATATGAAGAGTCCCACACCAAACAGAAGAGATGAGTGAACTATGACCATTTACTGCCATTATGGCAAAAATTCAGGGAATCACCATCTAAATTATTTCTCGCTAACACATAACTGTAAATGCTTTCACTCACCTTTGGTTTTCTGTTCAGCAGCCTGTAAATAAAACACAAAACTAGCTTTAAGATTGAAAAGGGTAAAAATATTAAATACAAAAATATTTTAACACCAGAGAGCAGCTTTTAAACACAAAAGTTAAACAAGTACAAATGAAAAGCCACATCACCTCCCCCAAGTGTGCAGAACTATGGCTACACTAAAGAAATTAATAGAATTCTTTAATTTTAAAAATATATCATATTAAGCTGCATAAAGACACGCTAGTACAAAAATTCAGATCAGAGCTTCCAGACCACACAATCCACGGTTTGACCTCCTGAAGGAGGCCCCGAGCCATCACCGAAACACAAGGAGCTCATTGTGGAGTGAGCTGGGCTCTGGCCCAAAGACTGTGGCTCCACAGGGAGAACAGCACCCTGGGGGTCTCACACACACAGCTTTGCTCAGGGCCCGCAAAGAGGAGGAGGAGTAGTCTGTTCCAAATGCAACAGGAGTGCAGCAGATTGCTCCAGCTCCATGTCACAGACTGCTCCCCCAGCCTTCCGACACATGGTCCCTTCCACTCTACCCACATGTAGTTTACGCACTTGGCAGGACAGTGGAGAAAAGCTTGTTTTGGGGGTAAGTTCATGATTTATGAGCCTACCATCCAATCAGATGCACAGGTCCACACAAGAATGATCGCTATTGGAGGGAAGCTTTTGAACATATTGCGCATTACACTCTTAGAAGGTGACATATGTTTACCGTTAACATACATATAACCAGTTGTAAAGTTGGGTATCAAACATATATTGTCAAGTGATGATCACTGTGAAAACTACTCTGGTCTGGGTGCACCTCTAGCTGCCATGCTGGTCTTCTGCCCCTTGGAGAGGTAGCACTGGACACACTCACCTTTTTCTGAGCAGCGTCCTTCTTTTTCTTTTCGTCTTGCTTTTTCTTTTTCTTTTCTTCCATCAAATGGTTCTCTACTTGTGCTGCTTGCTCCTCTTGACTGGAAATAAAACAGTAGCCAGGTGAGATGAGAAACTGAAGTCACACCAAGTTCAAGCAGACTTTTAAATTGCAACATTCATGGTGAAATGACACATCCAACCCCTCCGCGACAAATACTGAATCAACGCAATGTACTGGTTTGAACGCAGTAGGACCAGCTTGAACAGAGACATCCAATCACACGCTTTTTTCCCTCCAGTAGCTAGTCTAAGGAAAATGACCCAGAGAGAGATCAGATGGCTTGACCGACTCAGACGTACCCCCCTCTCCTCCCTCCCAACTTTTGTTTCTCTTGGCGTATGCGGGTGGCTGTTCCTGGAAACCATTAAAGGAACGAGGATGGAGGAACCCAAAAGTCATTGTGCTGTGAGAGCCACGTGACCAGTGCCAGTCACATGTGCTGAGCCCTGCCAGAACTCCAGCACCACATGTATGTCCAACAGCAGATAGGTGGACAATGTCAAGTGTCCACCCAATTAATGCATGCATCCAGTACCATAAAGGACTGTGATTGTATCCAATTAAAGCTGTTGGCACAATGTTATTTTTATCCTGTTACCCCCATTTAAAAAAAAAAAAAAAAAAAACCTGTCATCAAAAACTCATTCAGCACACAGGTAATTACTTCAGAAATGTATCAGCAGGACATTAGTCAGGAAATGGATACCACTGTGTATTAACCAATATTTATTTGTGGTGGGTGTAGGTTGAGGACAGTAGTAAAATCCACAAGAAACACAAGAATGTCTAGCAACAAACAGCTGTTCAGTGGTGTGACATCATGGGGTAAATATCTACCAGAGTTAAATATCCAGCCCCCTGTTGTAACCAGACCACCTAAAAAGTCAAATGGAGATAAAAAGCTGTCTATGAGCCAAAGACTCCTCTCTTAGGTCCTCTTTCTAGGGAGGACACAGGTCCCTTGCAAAAACAACCTGTATTCAACACTTACGTGGACACGGGCTACATTAGTCACTGCACTTCTGATTTGCATGCCTTCTTTTCTTACAAAACAAAAGCATACACACAGATCTGGCTTAGCCTCTCTTGAAATTTGGTAGGAAGTGATGCAGGTAGCCAGCAACTCATGTATAAAGCACAGTAAAAAGGGGGAAGATGACCACAAGCAACAAATACACTGTAGTCAAGGGGCCACCTTCAGGCAGTTAAGACTTCATACTTCGTGAGGAAATTTAAGCAGTCGAAAGGGACAAGATGGCAGAGAAATACATCGAGGTTTAGCCACTGAGCTGCTCAAATAGCACAACTAAGCTATTTAGTGTGGGGACACCTCCTGCCTGTGGAAGGAAATCCAGGCCTGACATGGACACCACTTGACATTCGGGCAACATGCAAAAGCTAAAACCATGGCTGTTCCCCTGGCTGTGCCCCTGACCTAACCCCTGAACGGTGCAGAGAAGCCCAACCCCCTGAGGTGTCCAACCACAAGGCTAACACTAGAAACCACTGTACAATTTGATATCCTGCTATATTAAATCAGCAGATCCACAAATGCTGAGTCGATGAAGAAGCATTAACAGTCTGCAAAAGAAAAAAAAGCAAAGTCCAAAATGTAACCCTGTCATGTTCTTTTTCACTAAAACAATATGCTTTCCTACTTCCCTTTAAAAACTTAGTTTGTGGAAGAAAAATGCAGGTTATGACTAGTTAATACAGGCTATAAGCCCAGTTATGGTGCCTTTTGTAGCCCAGTCTCAGGCTCACTGGTGCCCGGATGTCCAGAATTCCACTCTGCCGTTGTTCTCCATTGTTAGGAGCCTGCATGTAGCCCCTGCTGGCACAATAACCCATTGTGCTCTGGCTATGGCCAAGGGAAGGAGTGCCTCTCTCTTAGTTCTCTTTAACCCCCTCCCAGCTTGTCCCCATCTACTGGGACCAGCTGACCAAGCAGAGAACAACATTCCCAGTCTCAGACACAAAACAACCCCAGATTCTGCTGTGACTTTAAAAAGCTAACAGCAGCAGCAATGAAAACGAAAAATAAAACAAGTAGTACTTCTCAATAACTGCTTAGTCAGAAGGTTCCAGCTGGCAGCATCCACAGCGTCTGGACCCAAGGCGGACTACCACGTTCTCACTAAGGGAAGAATGCATCTGTCCATTATTCCCTCTCTTTTTCCCTTTAAGTCACCATGGACACTGTTTTATCTCCTCCCATAGGCTGGCCCAAAACCAGCTAGCCAATTGCGTTGCTCGGTGGGGCTCACAGACGCTCTCCACCCACTCCGGTATCCCTGGAGTGCTGGCCAAAAAGAGGGCGGGAGGCCTGGCACACAACAACAACAGAAACTGCCCCCATGTGTTCTGTGAAAAGGACACCGTATTACTTTTAAAATGTCTTGGACCCTTTGAGTGCCAGAATTTTCCAGAGTGCTATGCTACAGCAGGCAACAAAGCTATTAATAGGCACACTGCTCTGGAGGTTGCATTTTCAAATGCACAGCAAGCAAGCACTGCACCCGCCTGTTCATCTTTTACCTGCTGTACCCAAAACAGACTAAACTGGATTGCATGTCTTCAGTACTGTATACACAGACGAGAACGAGAGCTACATTACTGCGGGGGGACAGCATGGAGATTTTCATCTCTCTCACAACTTGTTTGCATTCATATTAAGAAGCAAACCGCACTGAAGAGAACGGGGCACTACTAGACCGACGTCTCTTCTGCCAGTGTTGACTCAATGGAAAAGCAGACCATCAGCTGATGAAACAAGTGATGTCCTATTCCTTAGGAAGTAAATCACAGAGAGCTGTCAGTGAAAGAAGGGCCGTTGCATCACCTGACTCATAAGTGACATAAACCAGGAATGAGATTAGCCCTGACCCTGGAGGAATGAATCTTCTTTTTCTTCATTTCAGGAAACGACCTATTCTGTGGTAATAACTTTACACAAACCACTTTTAGACAAAGTTCCAGTAAGGTGAATCCAACACCAAAAAATGTGGTCTGAAATTAACAAAAGCACAGACAGCTGTTTTCTGAAATCTTGTGCCTGAAGTTGTAACCAAATATCCACCGCAAGGCAAGGGTCACAGACACAGGGATGTAATCCCTTACATTTTACACAATAGCAGGTGGCACACTGGTTAAGGACAAAGACTTCTAACCTGAAAGATGTCAATTCAAGTCCGTGTGGCATTGATCAAGGTGCTTAATTTCATAGGTGCTATGTAGATTATGAAGGCTGTACAAATGGGTAGAAAGTGTATGTTATTGGATGACAACATCAGCCTCTCAATTTAATTTCCTTGGTTGATCTCTAACAAGTACCCACATGACTGCTGCAACAAGGACAAGTAACATAAATAAAAATAACCCTGTGAGAAGTACGCTGGTCAGGTCCGGTAAAAATTAGATGACCGCAAGGGGCAAGGCTGTGGTGTAGCTAGTCCCCTCCCAGTGCCATACTATTCCTTGAGGAAGCAGAAAGAAAGCAGTGTGTACAGAGATAGTAGCCCAAAACTACAGGGACAAGAAAAAAATGGAGTTTATCCAGGCTTTTTATTATGATCTCCATATTTCTTTTGGTCATATTTTGACCTGTAAGGCAGATAAACATGTAGTTTAAAAATATACTGCATTTCAGTAAAACTTTTCATTTGATGATTGTCAACATGTAGTGCATTTTTCAGTTGAGCAATATATTTATTTCAACTTCCTTTGGATAAATTAACCTTCATTTTGCAAATGCTTTTGTCCAAAATGAATTACAACATTAAACTTCACATGATTTACCCATTTATACAGCTGGGTATTCCTACTGGGTCAATTCAGGGTACATAACTGATAAAATATTGAGATCACAAGGCAAAAGGACTAACTACTATGCCACCTGCCCCAGCACCAGACAAAACTATTTGAATTTAGATTCCAAAAGAATGAATCAACCATTAAAGTTCAATATGGGTAGCAACAGAAGTACCTTGAGTACTAAAAACTGCAAGGGTTACCAACTTTGTAAAAAAAAAAAAAAAAAAAAAAGGAATGCTGGGATTCAGCTATAGCCATCCAAGGATGCAAGTCCCCTAATCCTGAGGTGGCAATAAAAACAAATAGCAACACAAAAACAATACAGACAAAACACAAAGATTAATCAGAAAGCCAGATGGCATTTCAACACAGTAAAGCTGGGAAGTGCCTTGTGACCTCACAGGCACTGCTTGGTTAATTGTCTAGTGTAATTATTTGTAATTGTCCATTATTTTATTTTATTTTTTTACTGGTGGTTTGGTCTGAATAAAACTGTGCACCTTGATATGTGACATGATTTAAGTTGCATGTAACTCTCTATTCAGAGATTAGTCAAACACCTATTTTACCTTAGCCTATTACAAGACACCAACAAACACAAGGACAAAGTAAGTGAGCAGAAAGAATATCAACACACGGCTGTAAATAAAACCGTCAGACCAAACGAAGGAGCATTACAGGAACAGGAAGGAGGCGGGGTCATCTTTGACATCCTTTCGGAGTTGGGGAAGGGATGGAATCAAAGTGACGGGTTGTGTGCAGACCTAGACACTCTGGGCACAGAGCCAGAGACGCCAGCATCGCAAGACAAACCGCACACAGCATGCCCCATGAGGCTTCTGGCAGGCAACCATACTCAAAGGAGGGAGGTACACAGACCTTGCACGAGGATGCCACGGCTGTCCAAGTAGCCCAAGCACGTCTTACATCTGGTGTGGTGGTGACTTGGCAAGCAATAAGAAATCCCTATGGAGGGCTGCAATGTCTCAGAATTACAAGTGGAATATAAGTTTTTCCTTTTGGCAAAACTGGTTTTTACTCCCTGCAAAAAACCAGTGGCTCATGCAGGTATAACCTGCCTGATTCCCCATGCTTCGACGGATAGGCTCTGGACCCATGACACATCATTGAATAAGCAGTTACTGATAATTGGATAGTTTTTATTGTATTGTACAGTCTAACGAAATTTATTCAAACTTGAAGAACAAGAATAAAATCAACATATTTAAAGTATTCAAACTATTTGTGTATGCTTACTGAAACACAAAGTAGAGATGAATTCCCTGATTTTTTTTTTTTTTTTTTTAAAAACTTCAGGTACCTGTTGTACTAGAGACACAGGTAACATTACAGGTATGATTTCTGTCACACAACATTTAATGAGACTTACTGCCCTGAGAAGGATATCAAGAGAGAAACACCTCCATCAAGAACACAACTAAAACATTCTCCAAAAAGATTTGTGACAATTTAAGAAGCTTACAGTGTAGGCCTTCAATTCACTGTATTTACTTTCTCCAGACAAGTCTGTCAGAAAAGCCACACACAATGTGTACATCTCAGGGTTGAAGAAAAAGTTGTCAAGAATAAATTACCTTAAGAGGTAATTTTCCCCCATTTTTCTTGTAAATATTTTTTGTTAAGGTAGTCAAACATACTTATCAGAGCAAGGGATAGACAGAACAACCACTGTTAAGGCAAATGCTTACAAAGATACAGGTCCCATCGCCAGCTTATTCCAAGAAATGTGCCAGAGAATTTCAGTGGGTGGTTACTGCAGCACCACTAACCCCTCACTCAGACCAAAGACATCTCCTTTATAGTATGCTAAGCCATAAGCACAGGATCGTCATCCACACACTTAGATGGAGAGACATCACACGTTGTATATAGAATATGCTTCAGTTTAGTGATATTGTACATGTCCTTAGCTTCAGATCTCATGACTATATACTGGACAAGAACAACATATGCAGGGTGAGAGCCCAGATCAAGCTGACAATAAGCACTGGAAGTAAAGACAAAGATAAGCCAATCTTATCAATCTTGTATTTTTGCTGTTGTGGTTATGTGCTCCAAGCTTTGCCACAAGATTTATACAAGCATAGTGCATTCATTAAATACATGGTTTGACACAAATGCATTATAACATTGTAATTCAGCTCATTTTGGTCATGTGTTTATTGTAGACTCAAATATCGATGAACAACAAGTCTTGATGGCGACAACAAAGGCCACATGCAAAATGGCTGTCAAATTAAACAGTGTCAAAGAGAGAAGCTTTCAAAACGCATTGAACAAGTGAGAAAGGCACAGAATGTCTCATTTTGAGAATGGCTATAGCTTAAGCGTAAAAAAAAAAAAAAAAAAAGCTATTTTTTTTCTGTAATTCTTAACTTCCAATGACTGAATTACACAGACTGTCAAAATGGAATTTCAGAAAGCTTAAATACTGCATGTACCATGATAATGACAGTTCATTTCAAATCACTATACCTCATGGCTAATAGTAATTAAATAAGTTCTACATTAGTTGCATGAAATGGGAGATCATGTTTGACATCTGCCTGGCCACTTAAGTGGAATAACTGACCAAACATTCCAAAAAAGCCTTGTTATGAATCTAGACAAAGGGACAAATATATGGCATTTCACCCATTATTAAACAATGATTTACCATCTCCTTGAGAAGTCAAGGGGGGGAGTAAAAATTATCGAAGCACAGTGGATGGGGAATAAAGGCAAAAAATGCCCACCATTCAATGCTGTTTGAACACTAACCCTGAAGGAAAATTAAAGCCTTGAGTATGTTCGATCTAAAACTCTCCAACAGTGGCTGTCTGGGAAGCGTTTCTCTGCATCTCTGAGTCACCGGCTGAGGCTCCTGGGACCCCAGCTCAATGTTGGATATTCCCCTGGACCTCCTCCAGAACATATGCTGCCTGTGTTCTCTCTCCCTGACTCTCAACCACACCCATGCCCACCACTCTGCCAAAATGTTGCCACCTTCCAGATTTCAGCCCTTTACTTCACGGAAGCCTGCAGTGCTCTGTGCAGGTGGCAAACCCCAAAAACTTTAAGGTGCACCCTTCAAGTACGTCCACTACTCCATACAGCTCGTTCACTGAAAGTGCACCTCTGCCCCCTCTGTGGAAACAGCAAGCTGCTTGTGCTACCCTACAGTGAAACGAGCGCTCCATTAAACAGTTCAGTTCCTTTCACAAATATCTGTTCATCAGTCCTCACTATAGAAATACAGTATTTGTGGAAAAAAAATAATAAAGCGTAAAGGTTTTACCCTTGACACCATGCAGTCTAGACAATGAATGGCAAGCGGCCTCCAATCCTCTGTCCCATTAAATGTGATATCTGTCATGGCCTTTTCCTCTCTATTTAAGGAGTACGATAACTAGCTTTTTTCCCCAGACTAAAAAAGACTAAGTCATATTTCTCCCACACTCTCTCTCATTTTGTTTTGTCTGCTGAGTTGAGGTTAATCCCTCAGTCACAACAAATATTACACACTCCAAACCTTGAATGTTTTCTTGTGTACAAATACATCTCTAGTAAGCTGACATAAGGCTACACCAAATGCATTTTAAAAAAAAAAAAAAAAAAAAAAACACTGCATTTACGGACAAAATTACTTTCTGAATGTACCCAGCTTTGAATGAAATGGAAATCGCAATTCAATTTGAAAAGTACACAAATAGCTCCAATTCATTTCTTACATTTTCATGAAAAATAAGTATTAATAGTAATGTCAAATATTTTAAAACCAATATTAAACAACCCATAAACAAAACATTTTCTGACCGTTCTGACCATACCAAACTGACTTGCATACAACATTTATCATACTGGACACCTGTTTAAAAAAAAAAAAAAAAAAAAAACAAAAACTTGTTTCGCTCTTCTCATTTTACCATCAAAATAAAATCTTTCAACCTAAAACAGACAGCCAACAACCTTAAAAACAGCTAACACCGATGTCAAGGAATGATTCAGAAGTTCAAACAACTAAGGAGAATATCTAAAAAACCTCAGTCCCCAGACAAGAATTCAACTAGACCAAACACTGCGACAAAAGACCACCTCAGTCTGGTGTGGGGGCTGGGGGCCCCAGTCGGTGTCTGGATCAACACCGTATGGTAATAAGAGGCCCCCGAATTGTCGTTTCCACCCATACTAAACACAAAATCCCTTTTTCCCAGGCCTGCATCCTGACAGAGAACCCTTGACCCTCTGGGGAAAGCAAGGGGCCCGACAGCTGGGCTTCAATAGTGGGAAGCCCACCCTGGCACTTTAACCAACAGCGGAGCTCGGAGCCTGACATTAATGTCACACTCCCTGCTAAGCACGTTAGCATTTTCAGCCGTATCTTGATACATCTCAGTTCCCCACTGGTGTGTGACAAATGGAGATAAGGCTTCAGTGACAGAGATGTCAAAGAGGGGAGCAAAATTAACAGTGAAAATTATGTACTTCAATTAAACAGCCCGCAAGACACTAGAGCAACACCTATAAGCCTCTTCCTGGGGGGGATGCACAGGAACCCAGCAGTTCAATCAAAGCCTTCATATCACTTTGACAGGAAGAAGGGACAACAGTGCTTCCACAGGAGTAATAGAGCCTTTGAGAAACTTCACACTAGGATACATTTCTACCACAAAAATACAACTTGGGACAAAAAACAAATGAGCTGAAATAACTATAATATTATGAAAAAAATTAATAACCCAATTCAGATCTGCATCACGTCTGTCACTTACAGAATTATGCTCTTTAGTGCGCTATAGATTAAACCCTTGCGTCTAAGATCAGCCAGGGTCGGACTGATCTTAGACGCAAGAGCTTAATCTATATAGCACTCTTCTGAAGAGACCCTGCTGTCTCACGCCTTTGGCTATCGTTCTCACTAACACTGCAGGAGCTCCTTTAATACAGACCTGGACAGTAAGGATGCGTCTGGAGGTTACTGGTGAATGAGCCCGTATGGATTGGGCATTTCCAAGAGACCCCTTCCAATCAGTCCAAAGCACAACTAGAACTAGCAGTTTATCAAGAGAAATAAAGAATACAGTGCAACCACACACTTCACGTACATGTATTTATTTAGCAGATGCTTTTCTCCAAAGTGACTTCCAACAAACTCTATATAGTGTTATCAGCCCACACACCTTATTCACCAAGGTGACTTACACTGCTAGATACACTACTTACAATGGGTCACATTATACCACAGAACGCTGAGGAAGCGCATCCTCAGTATTGTGCATTTTTAATCTCCCCGACAGACCAGTATTTGTCCAAATATATTCATTTTGCAACGGAAAAAAAAGTGTGATGCATGTCAAGTTAGGTTTTAAAAAAAGTGGTATTTTTTTCCGTAGGTATTCAGTCATAACTGACTGCAAGCACTGAAGGCAAAAATCAATATATCTGACCTCCACATAAAAGGTTGAAAAAAAGCATGCAGATCAAATATTCAATATACTGCTGAATGTGGCCCTTCTCATGGTTTTTCTCTCTCCTCTAGCCCTACATCATCATTGCATATCCATACAGTGAAGATCTAAGAAAGATTAAATATTTCTGATCAAGTTAAAAAAAAAAAAAAAAGAAAAGGCAGGATCCATTCTTAGCAGTAGCAATAACAGTAATAAACATGTGCTATTAGAAAAGGTGCTTACATTAAAGAAAGTGTGAGAAATGTTAATGAACACAGACACAACATGATGAAAACACTCCTGCCTTAAAATACGTCACATCTTGGGGGCCAAACGCATAACCCTGGGAGAGCGGTGAAACATGGTAATAATAAAAATGCACTTACACAAGCGACACATTAATGATTAAAAGCACTGAAGCATTTCTATTCAGAAAAACAACATGCACATGATGATGTGCTTTTAAATTAATGTGTCGCTTGTATGTAAGTGCACATGCATGCATTTTACATGCATGATGAGAAAGACGCACAAATTTAAATTTAATTTAACTGGGTATTGACTCGGCATAAAAATATTAACCTAAAAACATTTCGAAACGCCCATGGCTTTTGGAATTTCGTCTTAGCCCTTGTCCTCCCCCCCCGGGGACAGGTCCTTTTCTGTGGACATACCGAAATAAGCGAGCACACACTGAATTACTGTGAAAAGACTTACATCGAATGACAAGAGAATTCACACAAACCCTGATTGATCAGATGCCCAAACAACACAAATGAACAAGACCGTATGAATCTTACCTTAATAATCACACGCTGCTGGGCTTTGGCTCACAGCAGTTTTGCATGAATGCGGCGAGGGGGGGGGAGGGAAAAAAAAAAAAACAGGCTTTTCTCCGCTTTTTTTGCAGTCGACGACGCACGAATATGTGATCAGTTGAAAAAAACAACAACAACACGTTCGGTGATGAGCAGTCACTCAGCGGCGCATCCTGTCAGCGCGGTACCGTCTCTGACACACGGAGTGCGGAGCGCTGCAGCAGCAGTGATGTCGTGGAGGATCCTCCGGGAAACCTGAGGGTCACCGACGCAGGACACCGACGCCCCCGCCCCCAAAAAAACACCCTCAATCTGTTTGTTAACCAGCTAGGTTAACTAGCCGCGTAGTAAGGGACGCACGTCGTCATTGCCGAAAATTACTACTAGCCTACACAGCGAGCTAGATGAGCAGCAGCAGCCGGTTGAGTACAGAATGCGCACAGGCAGTTTGTTTGTTTAGTTTTGTTTTGTTTTTTTTCTAAACTGTTGCGCTCACAGGGGAGACACACACACACAGAGCGCCTCAGTTTTAAAGTGCAAAGCGACGCGTTAGTCCGGCTCGCGCACCGACTGAGACACACGGCGCTCCCGCTGACGTGCGAGCCTCCGACACGACACACACCACCGCGATTTAAATCCGAGAAATTAACATCTTCAGCCGTCCAAAGCTCGGAGAGGGAAGTCTGCGCGGGACCTCCATGAAAACGAAGCAAAAAGTCTCATTTGCAGCTGCAGCAATCGTTGCGGCGAAGCGTTCGGCGGGTCTTCGCTGACGGCGCTCACGCAGCCATTTTGTGGAAACTGACAACAGGCGCTCGCCTCTGCGCCGAAATAAAACAGGAAGTGGCCCGCGCGCCCCGGCCGCCGCGTCACGTGACGCAAGCCAGCGAACAGGCGAGTGCCTCTAAAAAAAGACTGCCGCGGCCCGCCCCCCTTCCCCCTGGCCCCGCCCAGTCGTTTCCCTGGCAACGCCGACCTGCCGCCCAATGGTTTTTCTGCTTTCCACTCCACAAACAAGCTGTGAACCGCTTTGCGTGGAAGAGCGCAGCCTGGGCTGGGAGACCTCCTGTGATGAACGTTTATCGCCCAGACACCTGTGTGCTCTGCCAGGCTTCCTCAGGTTGGAACCTCTCGACTGGTTCCACAGTTCCTGTAATCGTACACTAATACACTGCACCCAAATCATTGTCCATAGAAACTCAAAAGTAGTATTTTTGTCCGGTGTTTTCTTTGTGCTATTCTTCTTCATCGGACTCCTAACCTGAGTGACTTCAGTCCACGTAGTGACCTGTATGAAGAGGACGTCTGGTCTCCTGAGCAAACAGCTATTTTTAATGCATTTTTCAGTATAGTCCAAAGGTTTTCTATCTGTTCAGGGACTGTAGACATTGTTTGTAAGGCAGTGTGTGGAAATGAACAACTGTACAGAGCACATGACCATAAAGCGCTCACTGCTTTGCAGCTGCAATGCTGGTCGCGTGCAACGGGGGGCACAGTTTTATTTGCGCTCTCTGACTGTCCAGGGAATCCATACAGTTTGCAGAAAAAATCTCACTTAAACAACCATTTGCACTGTAGCATCTGTCGAAGTCAAAACAACTGCTCTTCTTTGCCAAAGGACACCTGTTTATGAAATGAGGCCTGCGGGTTTGTGTTAAATGAAAATATTTCGTCAAATAATTGTACGTAATTTGTCGTATTTCTTTTTCAGAGGCGTGTTGGAGAGCTGAGCAAATGAGCAAAGTGTGTTGGTTGTAAGAGGGGAGAACGTAACGAATATGAGACCTGTGAGAGCTCTGTTCCCGAATACTAGCAAAACAAATGCAAAGAAATATGAAATATGCCACACAAAGAGCAACCGTGGGTACTGGAAGTTTCTGCTTGAGCTCATAGCCCAAGTTTTACTAGACAGAGGAAGTTGAGCTCCTTAACCAGCAGCAAAGAAACCCTAACCCTAATGACCACTACATTCAACTCATTCTTTCTCTATCTCCACAAACCACTGTAAAACCAAGAGCTACAGCTCATTGTTATTGACCAGCCACTTATTTATAGGTTTAACAATTAATTATTTCAAATTTGAATAAAAAAGTTTTTTTTTTTTCTTTCCAGGTTTTAGCTTGTTATATGTTTAATACTTGTTTTATGTCTTCATATTTAAAACAGATCTTGGTTGGTTTTACAGGCTCTGGATTCTTTCTTATTATTATTCTTCAGCATTATTAATTCGTTATTATTGCTTATTGTAATGCATGGTTGTGGGGATCTATAGTTTATCCTGGATGCACATGGTATGAGGGCAGGGTACAACTTGGACTTCAGTACACTGCAGGGTAGAGACACACACACACACTCATTCACTCACATATTGTGATAATCCATTCATTTTACTACATTACCATGAGAAAGGGAATCCCCAAGAAAGGAGACCCTTAGACCAGTGAAGGATTGTGAGGGTTATGATACAAAATAATGGGGTGACTGTAAGGGAACATGGTGATTAGTTATTACCAACAAATTAACCCACTAAGTGCAAAACAGAGTCACCAGTACACATGAAACACATGACTCTGGACCGTGGGAAGAAACCAGAACACCTGGAGGAAACTAGAGCCAACACAGGGAAAACATACAAACACCACCACAAAGACTAAAACCACATCCAAACCCACTGCACCACTGTACCACCCATTTTTATCTTTATAAACCATTATCTGACACCTCTGTCCAAGGTGAGTTATGAATGTATAGAAAATAATATACCCGTTTATACAGCTTGGCAGTTTCTATTGGGCCAATTCAGAGTAACCTGCTGAATGGAATTAAATTACAGTAGGAGCAGGAGTTCAAACATTAATGTTTTCATTCATGGCTACATTTCCCATATATAGACCTCTTTTAAATAGACAAATTTACTGATATTTGCAGCAGGATATTTTACTGGAGCAACTCAGAATTGCAGCCCCTCTCAGAATGACAAGCTGGATGTTACATGGCCATGTCCTTAACAACCTACACTTCTGTCAATAAGAGAAGAGCATTTGTTGGCCATAACTGATCACCATGTTCCCTTACTGTCACCCCATTATTTTGTATCATAACCCTCACAATCCTTCACTGGTCTAAGGGTCTCCTTCCTTGGGGATTCCCTTTCTTGTGGTAATGCAGTAAAATGAATGGATTTTCATAGACATCTATAGAAGAAAATGATACTGTTGGGGCAGCCTTTGGGTGGTTCGTTATAAGGTTGCTTCCAGGGTAGTGGCCAAACCTAGAAGAGGTCATATCAGAAACAAAGCCATTTCTCATTTTCTCAGCATGCTAGCCAGTGCAGTCAGAGAACACACATGAGAAGACAAGACAGTGTGACAAAAATTATTCTGAGAAACACAAATAACTTGCTAGAAGTGACTTGAGCAAATTATTATATCTGAGTCTTTCTTGAGATGGTTCTGAATATGAAGCAGCAACGTGGACCAACAAGGGACATTCAGTCAACTTTCTTTGTAAAGTTATTTGGAGATGGAAGGGCAAGGCTCTTGATATGGGAAAAGAAGAGTGCATATCAGTGGAGGTGTAATAAGGTCTATACCAACTGGAATCAAGTAACATATAGGTAAAAAGAAAAGGACCTGGTGAATTAAGGTTGTGAGAAGATTAAAATCTTCTAATGTGATAAAAGACCGAAGAGGAAAAAGTATGAGGCATTGCTCTAATTACAAATTATTATGTCACAGCCATAAATCTCATATTTCACTTTATCTGGCAGTTTGCTTGGCTGTTCAGCGTGCACAAGTGCTGCTACAGCAGAGGTACACGCATAAATGTTTGTGTGACAGAACAGGGGCACAGACCACACGTCGCAGCACTGCGTGCAGCGGCGTCAGTTTGTCACGGCTAACAAAGGCATGGAAAAGGTGTGGGTTCTCCGGAGCGGGTGCGGACTGTCCTTTCGGAGCACGGTCGTGCCATGCTGCACGTGGTGTGCTCTGAGAACAAAGGGGAGCACGAAGATGCCGTGCAGACATCTCCTGCTCCACGTGCCCCGCCAAATGCACTCTCTTGTCTTTCCAAGGCGTCTCAGATGTGTCTTTGACTTGGCCAATTCCATTAATTGGTTTCACATTAAAGCCAGCGGTGGTGGAACGGAGGCGCTGAAAAGGTCCGCCTGACATTCTGATAAAAGAGAACCCGGACACGGGCAAATAACGGTGTAGGCAATTGTTCACTCGTTCTTGCTGGCTGGTCTCCATGCATGTCTGTCTTATGTTTTACTTCCCATTTAATCATGCCCAGCTCCACATATGGTTTTGATTTTAAGCCTCCCTCAGGATCTTGCTGAAGCATTCATATGCTTGCTGGCTCCTCGTTCTCTCTTTCTCTCTACCTTATGCACACAGGTGCAATACTTAAAATCTACACTGAATGTCTGCTGATCCTTTGAATAAGCTATTAGGACATCAAAATTTTGTGGTAGCAGAGTGAAAACATTCTAAGAACAACACAACTTATGCTCGAAGTCAATGTACTGTATATATCCCCGAATCCTGTGTGGAAATTCACAAATAGTAGAGAAAATATCAGTTAATAGTCCTGTTTCCTTTTGTTTGATGCCAGCAGGGAAGCAGTCAAAATGTCCCTAATAGTAAATATTTCAGAGCTTCTAAAAAGTGGAACAGCAGCTCACTGTGTTAGCATTTTCTGTTGGCAAAATAAATAGTGGTGGTGCACACTTTTTGTAAACCCTTTTTTATCAGTAGATTGCAATCTCAGACAATCTCAATGAATACGAGAATGGTTTGTGTCAGTTGTGAATGAGTGCTGCAGTGTCTCAAAGATAAACTACTTAGGAAGGCAATTATACAGCCTCGTGACCTGATATAAGGGGCACATCAAAAGGCATTATTTGGTATGTTCGATGGTCCAATAATAGTAGAACTGAAACAATGGCACAACTGAACATGCCGCCATAAAGTCCTGTACACTAATTATAGTGCTTTCTTCTCTGTTTCAATCACTGCCAGTAATTACATTACGAATCAGAAGGTATAATGGTTTGCAAGGGTTAAATATAGCTATGAGTACGAAGCGGTTAAATATAGTCAATCCCCACCACCCTCTGCTCCCTCCCAAAAAAAAGGGATGACTGCTATTGTGATAAGTTTAGACATCCATATTTATTAGGGTCAGCAAAGGTCAATGTACTACTCTTCACAGACTGATAGAGATTCAGTTATACACTGGCAAAGTCTTGTGAAATCAGCTGAAATGTACAGGGTCAGAGGGTCTTACTGGGGGTCACAGCTGTCCTTGGCAATCTGGCTTTGCTAGAGAAAAACATTGATGACATCTATTGGTTGCTTAGACCATATAGTGCAGCACTAGGTGGACAGAGATTTCCAAGTAGGGTTTGTAGTGTTACAATCAGCATTTTAAATGGACCACTAAGACACAAGGTATTTAAAAGCTGTTAATGGAAACTACAAAATTAATAGTGAAGGAAATTAAAGTGCAGGTAGGGTGGCAACAAGGAATCGTGGAGAGGTGTTTTACATTTTGAAATTTAAGGCGTAATAATAGGGATCAATGGAAATGTGAATCCAACAGTATCCCCATGTAGAGGTGAACATTAGCTTTCAGGGATAGGAACATCAACGTGAGACGTTTCCCTTCGTTCTGTCATACGTGCATTACAATGATGATTACAGAAACTGCTCCAGCTACACATGTTACAGTGCTGCAGACTTCCATTTATTTTCTCCCTGTTCGCCTTTTACATACAGCTTATTTTGATGGTTTATTTGTGCAGATTGCAATACATTTTTACCAAGGGCACTTTAAGTCGAGAAGCAGATAAATGCATCAGCACTGCATTCCTATAATAAACTGGTCCATTTTGCTGTTTGTTCTCCCCCTGAGAATGAAGGCATTTGCATTTTTAAAATATCATTGTCAGTACCTAATTATTAGACTATTTCCCAAATATCACACATCTAGTTTATGAACAAAACTGAACATTTGATACCCCACAGACACATGAAACGTGCTAATAAATGCAGCATTAAAACTGTATGGATTTTATTGTGTTCCGGGGACAGACTGATTAATCATATTTACTACATACACTTAAGCTTAATTTGTGGCTCCAAAATGCAGAAGTAAGCACTTAACAAGCCTTGTCTCTAGCTCAGCAGCCTGCTAGAGAGCTAGTGAGAAAGTGACTGCTCTAGGCAAACTGAGTGACTTGATTACCAAGAAAGTTAAATTCTAGCAAGATTCTCATGATACTCTTGTGGCCTTGGTTTGTGCTTTGGTATTTTCTCAAATAAACCTGGAACTCTTGCTCCTTTTCAAAGTCAATTCAAAATACAATATATGAGGATTTTGTTCAGGAACTGCCACATGAACGTCAAAATACCTTTGCTCTTTGAACCAGTAAAAAGTTCATCAGGTGACACCTGTTAGCTAGACACATTTTGCGTAGGCAGAGTCACACAGCTCCGATCGCAGCTCGTATGTGAGCTCTGCCATTTGAAGACTGTGACCGGGAGGCCGAACAGTGGACAAATTGGCTTTGTTCCGCTGGGACAGGGTGGGGAAGATCAGCATGATCTTCCTCTTGGCTTCTCATTGCATATAGCCTTGATAAATCTGCCAGGTGCCCGTGCTTTACCGGTTTCCATTAGCGAGGGTGGTGTGTCTCAGTGTGAAAAGAAGTCTGAGCTGGCAGGGATATGGAGTGGAGCAGCATGCATCAGCTGCCTTCAGCCTCCTAGTTGACTCTGGGCCATTGTGTATGAAAGGAAAAAAAATTTTTTCTTTGGTAGACCGGAAAAGGGAGCTTCGCTGCTGAACCTAAATGATTCAAATCTTATCTTAAATTAAGAATCTTGTATGCATTTGTACGGGATGTTGCGATGAATAGGTGGTGGACCACGGGTTCGATTATAGATAGCGAATCCCGACCTTCACTTGATCTTCCCTTGATCAATACTCTCATTTGCAGCATGATGTTTCCAAAGATTAACCCAGACAAATCAACTATCAGCCAGCATCTTCTGGTGGCGCATAATCAATATGGTGGTGCCGATAAAGTCAGCACACGTTCAATGTAGAGGTGTGGGTTAATAATTTATTTATACGTGCTCCTGCCCGGTAGATGCTTTTAACCGAAACATCTCACACAGCTTTCCATTCGCAATGAAATTAACCAGTGACAGAGCCGGACATTTTAATGATACCACTGAGGTTTCTTTCTGAACAAGTACCTATTTAGTACCTAATGGGCTAAAACTGACACCTAAGTAATGGTCTTCAACTGTGATACTAGTATTAGGTGTGTGTTGCAGGTTACCGCATTCCTCAAATGGAGCATAGATAGGCAGCAGAAAAGACCCAAGGTGGGCAGGTGGGGCAGACCATTACTGGAAAAAACATCAGTACAGCATCCAGGATATTGCTATTAATAAATATAAACACCTTCAGACAATCTGTGGCCTCAGGGTACAGGCACAGTAACAAACAGGCCAACACACACATACAGAGTGAGAGACTAATGAGAGTAATGTAAGCAAAGACAATCCAAAAACCAGCTGTTCATTATTTTTCTTTCCTTATGCCAAACCTTTTAATGAAAGTTACATTGCCGAGGGCGACAAGCGATATTTTGAGAATATTATCTGGTGCTGGATTCCAGTTAATGCAGTACTCATACTGGTGCCGAGGAAAGACAAAAGATAGGGCGCTCAAGCTCGGTCTGCTGTGTGTACCAGTCGCTCCCTTTCCCTCTGCCCACGCATCACCTTGATTAATGCTGCTTTCCTTAAGTGACCCCCCAAGGTCGCATGAACAGTAGGAATGAACCCCCCCCACCCACTCCCCACAACACTGGAGGGTGTAACGGAGACATAATTCACTCCCTGAAGCAGGCCGTATGCCCCAGGTTTAATCTGGAATGTAATCAAACCGGCTGTAATGTGTTTTTCAAGAGCAGAGAGAGGGACTATGGATGCGGATGGAGCGAGGGGCATGCTATATGCACATAAGCATGCTCACACACACACATTTGTACAGACATGTAGTTGAAGTTGTCAAGTGGCAAGGCAGGAGAGATCCTGGGCCCTATTATTCTATGCTATACTGCATCCGAACAACCAACACCCACAACACCACGGCTTGCATTTGTCGTCACGCTGCTGCGATTGTGCTGCCACAGCAAATTGAGACACCGATACAAATGTTTTTAACTGCATATTAGCTCTGCAAACTGTGCAAAATAGCACAGCAGTCTGGCGAATCATTGTTACTTGCTTGCTTAGAAGAAGATGTTTCCACTGAAAGCAGTAGGTTTTATTTCAGGTAATGATGTGGAGTTTTAACCTGAAGGTCACTGGTTCAGGTGCCAAGATAAGCCCTGCTTCGGTACCCTTGAGCAAGGTTTTAAAAAGCAAACCTTTAGATTTTTAGCCTGAATTTACATTCCAGATGTAGACGTTTACAAGTGAGAAAATAAACATGCATGTGAGCACATGATAATGCTTGATGTATTTTTAAGTTAGAGCGTAATGGCTTATTTAACTGCAATCATGAGAACCTGCCTTTTGGTTGATGTGTTTACTCAAGTTTTTAAGGACCACAATTTCTTACCATTTATTCTGGACAAAAATTTGAGCGTACCCTTCGGTATACGTTAAAAGGCCAGATGCTGCAGGAAAGCACAGATTGCTGATTTTCAAATTATAACTCATATTTAATTGTAATGGGAATTTTTCTATATACAGATTACACCTATTGATCACATGAACCAAAGGCGGTTTCATGGCCTCGAACAGGTTAAAATATCCACATTATTCTGGATAAAAGTGTTGGCTAAACAATTAAATGTAACATTACATTCAATTACATAGCTGAATAAATCAAGCAATGAGAGATAAGTACTTTACCCAGCAGTATAACAGCAAGGGTCCTTCTGGGATTTGAACCTTGGAAATCTTGGATTCAGTTCTCAGTCCTTCCTAATTAGATCACCTTCTGCCATATGAGATTTTTGGAGGCTGAGCAGAGATCTTCATTTCTGGAACAATCTCTATGGAAAGAGACGCAGACAAACACAAAGTGCTGTAATGTCAGAGGAACGTACTGGAGGGGATTCTGCGGCACAGAAAGGAACAGATGAGGCTGATTCACTTCTACCTGACAGCCATGGCTGATGCCCTCAGAACCCTTCCTCATGGTTTCAACGGGTAAGGGTTTAGGACTCAGCTGCAGGGCTCTGCATGAGGTTCAGGGTAACGCGATAGATTTTGAATCTCCGGAGCGTTTGGAGCCTCAGGCATACACCATCTCCTCCCACATTCTAGTGTGTCATGTCTTGCCATTCCACTTGTGCCCTTCCACTAGCCAATGCACTCACTTGCGCCAAGAAACGGCTGACCCACCTTGTTCTGATGTTTCCCTTAAACCTTATCCAGAGACCGTCAGATTCATTCAATTTCGTGATGGGCTAAACAGGAAAAATGTTCTCGTTATATCTCTAGACCCAACCCCTGTCACCACAGCAGCAGTGAATCAGAGAAGGATGGGTGTTGTTGGGGGATTTTTTTTTAAAAAGGAAATGGTACAGCCAGCCAAGCTTGAAGCAAAGCTGTTAAGGAGAGCACAGAGCTTGACAAGGAACAGAATTACTGAGTTGAGCTGACGTAGACTGCTGCGGCATGACCGACTGCACCCGCGAAACGACGAGGAGGACGGAGACACGCGCCTTGCTTACTATCTCAGCTGTCAGAGATTCATTGAAAAATATCAAGATACAGATTAGATTTCTTCACATGAGTTATTATTTCTCTGCATTGTTTCACATTATAGATAAGACCCGTTCTGCGAGATGTTTCACAGTTATCTTCATACGGTGCTCTATAACTCAGAACAAATGCCTACCTGCTCGCTATGTTGGTGTGCTCTATCATAGATTTTCCTCCTTGTGTTTCTGTGTTTTTGTGTGTTCCTCGGTCAACAGACGAGTCGCCTGGCAGAAATGTTTTCAAAGGCAGGTGGTGGGTGCGCTATCAGCCATAAAGCAGAATGTCACAGAACTTGGGATGTCCGTGGCCAACGGGTGAGCTGTGCTGCTGAGCTTAACACGGGGGTTCGGTTTTGTGCGAAAGCGCGAGGGTGCAGAGGACCCAATGCTTCGCTGTGCGGGTTGAAGGAGGGCCTGTAACTCCAGCTGTGAATCCGAATGTTACCATGCTCCTTCGGTTTGCCCCTTTCTGCGTATCTGCGTCTCTCCCACTCACTCTAATTCTTACTGGCTGTGCTCAGACAGCAGATCCAGTCTCTAGCCCCCCTCTTTCTCTTTTTCTCCTGCTCCCTATTTCCCAGTCAGGGCACACACTCGCCTGACCGTCATGAATCTTTCATGCCGCCGCTCCGTATAATCCCTGAGGCGTGCTCCCCTGGGAGCTACACACCCGCCTCCATCACCTTTGCGCCGACTTGGAAAGAGAGAGATAGAGAAAGAGAGGGAGGCAGAGGGAAGGAGAGAAAATAAAATAGGAGAGAGCCAGGGAAGACAAAGCTGCTTCTCTCCTTTTTTCATAGCTAAGCACTTCAGAACAAAGCAGCCGTACCGGTGGTGATTCAATCACCATTTAAATGGGTACCGTTTGAGGAAGATGCCTTCGACAGCGACGACGCCAGTATGTTTACATTTACATTTAATCATTCCACCAACACTCTTATCCAAAGGTGCATTACATACAAGGACAGTTTGTGTAAAACAAGAAAAGACATCAGCCTCCTGAATTGAAACTCGTACAGTGCAAACAGTAATTTTACTGCAGTATTAACGCGCCACATGGGTCCCTACTGTAATGGTCATATGGACCTGAAAAGCTGCTGCATATACCAAAAGAACATATTTTTCCCATTAAAAACAGTGGAAAAAAATGTGGACCCATCTACCATAATTAAAAGAACGAAAGCATGCAAACTTATTTCTCTTTTCATCTTTTTGCTGGGAACACATTAGGTTCTGATTGGCAAGCTTTTAAAAATACTTGTGAATCAAAGACAGGAATAATAGTAGGAAGCAACAACTAACATCTTCAAATTGATGTATAAAATATACTGTATTGTAAAAGATATACCTGTAACTGCCATCAGATATTCCTGTTATTGGCAACTGATGGCTGTAAATTTTTAGGAGTTCTTGTTTTTTTCTCTTTTACATTAAGCATACTGCCACTTTGAACAAGTTGCTCTTTCTCACTCAGTGGGCATGAATCACATCTGCTGGTTTGTTTCGCTGCATATATTTTTTTGAAACAGTAGTAAACAAATATAAAAACACACTTTTGTTTTCAGAAACTTTCACTTCTGAGTTTTAAAGCATACCTCTCCTTTTTTAGCTACGTATCTCTAGGAATAAAATGCTACCGCTCAACATGGCTACAAATGAAGAGCAACATAGCTGCAAAAAATGTATACTAGGGTGCCATACAGTAGAGACAGTAGATCTTTATCAAATAGGACTAAAAATATGCATCATTTTCTGATCCTGACATAAACTCTCCTCCTACTGTTCATGAACAGAGAGCTACTATACACAGGATTCTATAGGATTCAGGATTATAGCCCGTGTCCTTCGTAGATGGATGGGCTTCTGTTCAAAAACAGACTCTCCAGAAAAAAAGTGGATCTGATAAAGGGTAGTTTAAGAGCTACTTTAGACTTTTCTATAGTAGCCTTTGAACAACCTACTTAGCCTGATTTTTGGAACTAAAACTTAAGGTGATGTGAAGAAAAGTGTCAAAATAATAACAAGGCGTTTAAATAATATGCAGGCCTACGGTATAGAAAACCCAGCAGGGAAACAAAGGCTTGCTGAGAAGTATCTGCCCTTCCCGCACTCTCCACAGTGATCCTGGAGGACATTTCAGCTCTGGAGCTGTACATGTTCTCTGTGCCATACACTACCCTGAGACAATTTGGGGGTGGGGGCATGTGGTGGTGCACCCAGGGAAGACAGACCTTAATTAATGAAGCATGAGCAGGAGGCAGGGGCAGGGGCACTGAGATTCTCCTGGCAGCTAGTATTAGCTTATTACTCCTCTGTTTCTGATTTATGGTGACGCTGATTAAGAAGGGTGTCTGGGAGGAGCAAAAAAAAAAAAAAAAAAAAAAAACAGATGTCGTTACCCAACTAAGGTGATGAGATTTTCTGAGTTTGCGAAATGACACGTAGAAGAAAGAAGAATGAAGACATTCACACACAACAAGCAGCGAATATCAATATGGTGCTGCATAATATTTTACATAGATAGCGATGTATAGTGCTTTATTCTACCCAGACAAGGATGCATGATAAGCATTAGGTAGGAGGGCTCTTTCTCTTAAGGAAGGAAGTGAGGAGTCAGAGGTGAGCTTCTGGGGTCTTGAACAACCTCTAGTTTCTGATTCTAGCAATTCTGCAGCACCCCCAGCATACTGCATGGCTTCAGAATGCTTGCTGCTTGTGAGCATCTTCCATAGAGTGCGATTAGGGAGAGTTATGGTGAGCCCCCCCACGGGTAGGGAGTGCACATGCAGGCGCATCACCTCCGCACCAACGGGGAAGCACGACAGACGGAGGGTGAACAGAGGGGGCCGGCACCAATTTCACGCCTCCATTCCTGTCTTTTCAAGCTACGCCAGCTCCCTACTCCCCCTTTGACCCCATTCTCAAACTTCACCCTCCCATGTGGAAAAAGACAGCATGTTGGCATGAGGATCTATCCTGAAGATAACAACCCAGCACACATAATCAGTTCCCTCCTCCCAACAACCATGAGAAGAGCAGTGTTTCCCCCTCTCTGCTTCTCTGTTGGGCTTCATATGTAAAGTAAAATCATTTCAGGGATTCAGCTGTTTACACGGGAGAGAATATAACAGCATTTAAAAAACATTCTTCCACTATGATTGAGTCATTACAGAATCCAACATAGTTTAATTTTCATTAGTGCATATTCTGATGTATACATTGTCATACTGTATCTCTACCTATCGTGGTGACTATATTTGAATAAATGAAATATTTATCTTTACACTAACTACCCATATCATTATCAATGTCAGACCAGCATGACTGATCTTCCCCCCCGAACACAGACACACAAATGCACATCCGTGTTTTTGTGTGACAACAATTACTTTTAATTGCTGCCAGCGGTGTGGCTTTCACAGGAAACAGCAGATCCCTTTATAGTGTCACCATGTTCATAGCACTGCTACAGCATGTGGTTGCCTGGCTGTCTGCGTAGCTCCCTGCAGGGGCACACAGCATTCAAGCGGCCCAACTGGCTAAATTCACGAGCTGGGTTTGGGAACGGTAAATTTGGGGAGATTGGTTTTGATGGGGGGGTTTGCTAGGGTACCATGACTCACGGTGCCGGTCTTATACGGAGGCAGGTATGCACAGGTCATCACAGTGCCCCACTCCTCTGTCATAGCGTTGCATGATAATTGCATGGCAAGGAACCTCTACACTTTTACCCAGTGGTTGAAGTATCAGCGAAGAAGAAAGTGAGCACAAAATCTGTCTTGAGGAAGAGGCTCCTGTGTCCATCTGAGTCAACGGAATATCGCTCCAGCAGCCCAGAGGTAAGTGTTGACATGGCCATAGTGTCAAACCTCAGCTGAAAAATGTGAAATCACTTTGTAGATACCCTAGGAGTGGTCCAATTCAGAATCAGACATTGTGCAATAAGCATTTGATCAGTGATCAGCAGTCATTTACCAGAGTGGTAAAAGACACACTGAAACAAAGCCACATTCTTCCATAGACCGGATAAGCAATGAACTCTAGAAGTATCTCCAGCAACCTGATTCCCTGCATGATTGCTGCCTATGAAGCAAACCCTTCTTGTATGCAGATGAAGGTGCATATGTAACTCCTAAACCCGAAGGAGCATTCTGGGAAAACACAGTCCCATAATGCGTAGAGCAGCTATGGTTGTCTAGCAACAAGGTGATAAGGGTGAGCAAGGTGAAAGAGTGCGGCAGCGAAAATGATAAGAGGAGATGGGGAGAAGAGGCCGTGGCGCTGATGAAACAACGTTGCAATCGCAATGCTCCTGATTACCCCGATTTAGATATAATTGTCTGGAAGGAAGTAGCAGCGCTGTTTCTGCTGCATTTTGTTCTCTCTCTTTTACTGTCTCTTTTTGCAGCACCAGTCACATGTAACTGGAAACCAGTTGGCATGAAGATCTGATGGCAGCGTGATCTCAGCAAATCAAGAGCTATGTGTAATGTCCACAGCACCGCGCAACAAAAACTGTGGAAGGCACTTCCACTATAATCACAGCATTCGCTGAGTCTCCAACTTAAAGCAACAAGGAAATGGGTCCAGCTCTCTAGAAAGGGGAGGGTGGTAATGCTCACTCCTGCTGTTCAACCAGTAGCTGTGTGAAAACACACTAGCAACTGGTTCCCCTGACTACTGCCAGCAGGAGAGGAGAGGGAGGCCGATGACTCACTAGCAGCCCGCTGATTCAAACAACACTCTCATCACAAAACAAGAAGTAGGAAAGGTGTCTTCTTGCCTCCTTCCATTCCTCCTCTTTCCACCTTCTGACTGATCTCTTTGAGCTTTTGATCAGTTCTTGTATGGGGCGGCACTGCGAACCAGTGCCTGCCAAAGCGAAGGAACTGAAGAGCGTGCAACTAGGTCTGCGTGCGTGGGGTGCAATATGGTGCGTGTGGCTAAGCCAGGACCATCATGGCGGTCTACACGGCAGCGCCCAGATGGGAGTAGGAAACAGTAGGTGTTGGGGACAGAACCTCGCATTTGGATTCCCGCACATTCGGACACATTCGCCTGCTGTTGTCTCTGCTTCTTCTCCACTTCTGGTAGAGTGACATTGGGCTATTTGTGGGCTGCTGGGACAGTGAGCAATATAGTTATTAGAGGCATAGACCTGTAAATAAGAATGTTTCTTGTCTGAGTCCTAAAAGACTCTCTACTTCTGGAGCTGTTATCTAATCTCTTCAAAGAAGAGACTGTCCAGCTGTATACTGTTAATAGTTTAAACTGTTAAGGTACTTTGGATAGAAGTAGTGGCCAAACCACCAAATAATTACATTCCCATCCTGCTCTAATGTGACTGAAATTCTTCATGATGAAGTGTTCAGTTCTTTACCAGCATTTTCTAAAAATTGTGTCTCTTCCATTTCTTGGGGTACCTTACTGGTAATTGATACCAACTTTGCTCCATGATTTTAGATATGGTCTATAGAAAGACAGATGAATGATGATTAGCTAGCCATTGAATTAATAAGCAATAATCCAGCAATGTACATTGTGGCAAACAACGCTTCACTCAGATAGAGAAAAAAGCTGCAACTAAGTTATTACGGTCTTATTAATGGCATAAACCTGGCTGATTGAAGAACTGCTGCTTCTGTTTGCATTGCTTTTCATTTCTGACAAGGCGTCTCAGGTGGCTCACCTCTCAACTGGCTGAAGCGATGTCTCTCAACACACACACACATTTTCAGAACCGCTCATCCCATACAGGGTCACGGGGGAACCGGAGCCTACCCGGTAACAGAGGGCGTAAGGCCGGAGGGGCAGGGGACACACCCAGGACGGGACGCCAGTCTGTCGCAAGGCACCCCAAGCGGGACTCGAACCCCAGACCCACCGGAGAGCAGGACTGCGGTCCAACCCACTGCGCCACCGCACCCCCCACTGTCTCTCAACAGATTCTCTAAATACATGGAGAGAGGTGACAGTGCAGCGATCTCCTCCCTTCAAAAACAGAGTAATTAGATGCTCACAATACATAAATTAACACATGCACGGCCGTTGATTCATTCTGTAGCTAATTAGCGTGGGATAAGAGGGAGGTGTAGAAGGGGTGCTGGGGTGAGGAAGGATGCAAAATTTTTCTGAATGGAAGTGAAAATTCTTATCTTGAAAATGTCATATGATTCTTCTCCCTGGCTTTCACTACAATCATACAATGGATTTCATTTTTCAATGCACAGATTATTCTTTAAACCAAAACGGAATCAAAATATGTTGACGAAACTGAAAATGGTCCTAAAAATCAGTGACATATATTCTTCCATATATTGAAAAAAACTGGCATTTTTCCATATCAGTTGCAATTGTTGATATATGCTTCATGCATTTTCGGGCCTATTTTCAAATATGTACAGAGACTGTAAAAATGCATTTAAAAGTATATTTCTCTTCTGTATAAACTGCAAAGAAACAGGGACAAACCATTAAGTACAGGACTGAATAGGCCACATCAAGCTTAATCAGTCTTTTCTTGGAAGCGGCTGCTATTGGAAGTACCAATTGCACACTTTTTTCAGATGTTACATGAGGGGGGATGCTTTGACAGCACTCTTTTGTTTTTCAGCTTTCTCCCCTCACATAAAACCCCCATGCAAAAATGCAGGAACAATCTCTGTGGTCAATCAAGGCATTCTCTCTCTCACTATGCCCAGTTTACCACAGGGACGCCTATTCCATCTGCACTCTCGAGGGGAAAGCGAACTCCTTCTTTCTTCAAAGCAATTTATTCAGCATGGCTCTGAGCTTTTCGCCAATTACCCGACACGTTAGCCAATTACGTGCCAGCAGCGGCATCTCAAGGAGTTCTGATCAAACCTGCCCTCCTGTCTTCATTCGGAACCCACACCAGCCGTTGCCGAGCGCCTGCTGGTCGCAGTCTACGGGTCGCTCCATTTTCGTGCTCTGGCTGAACAGGGTCCAGTCTATTGTTTGGGGAGATTTGTCTGTTTCACAGAATGCTAGCTTTTATATTTGAGGGCCAGAGGGAGGCGGGTGGGAAGCGATGCACCACAGCTCAGATGGATGGTGACGGTAAGAACAGGATACAGAATCATGCGCAATACTGTAATCCACATTTTCCCAGTTCTCTCTGTGAGCAGACAACCCAGCATGAAACAATTTGTCCTCACTGAGCTCTCTACCAACCTGCAGTCTTGGATGGAACTCAAATTCATTTATTAGACATGCTTGCCCGTGAAGCTCTGGCTCACAGGAGCTGCTTTCCTCAGGTTATAAGTTTTATCTGTTCTTGTGGCACTAACCAGCTCAGACTAAGACGCTAACCAACTCCATCCCCAACGAGAACACATATATGCACCATGCACACACACTGTGCTACACATTACAATACACACTGCACCCAGGCTGAACAGATGGGGCTACGTATGGCCACAGCCATGTCCAGACGGTACGTGACACCTCCAGCATGGTGTAGTCTGAATGCAAGCGATCCAAAGACTGCACAACAGGTCTCCTGTGGGTGGAATGGGTGGCATGAGGGCTCTGCAAGTAGTACTACTGCCTTATAGTGCCTGGGTGAGGTAAGAGAATGTGGGTTCAATCCCCACTCAGTCTGTGGGGAGTTCGCATGTTCTCCCCATGTCTGTGTGGGTTTCCTCTCACAGTCCAAAGACATGCTGTTCAGGTTCTCCTGTAGTGTGTGAGTGACATATAGAGTGTGTTCCCCTGATTTATGGATGAGTGACCCATTGTAAGTAGTGCGTGAGCTAGTAACACTATATAGTATCTATTGTAAGTCGCTTTGACGAAAAGTGTCTGCTAAGTGAATAAATGTAAAAATAACAATTCATTTTTCCTAGGGATAGGGATCCACTCTGATCCTCTGAGGCACCTTAATTATTGCAATACACACCCACACAGTGATACAGAGACACACAAACAAATGCACACCGCATACTTTGTTTTGTTCCCGGGATGAATAAAATACAGGAATCCACCACTATTTTGTGGCGGTGCCATGAAAATGGAGCTGATCTTAGGTAATGAAAATAAGAAAGTAAGATTGTATTTGGAAGGTCAGATTCAGATCGTCTTGTACATCCTGAGCTGTCGCTTTCTGTAGGAATGAATTACTAACGCAAATTAAGACAATGACTTCTAAGGAAAACAATGATACAGGGCCCACTGACTCACAGACATACTGACTTAACTTCTTGACATTACCTGCAATATATCAAGCTCTTAAAATGTCCTCAAAAAAATGCACTGGCTATCTTTCTCGGTCTGAATTGAATCTCATTTGTTTCCTCAAGGAAAAATGACATTAGAGTCAAGAGCTAATTCCATGGTAATTGAGAAATTAGTTCGAAAACTACTTAGACCACATGGAACATGATAGATTCCCCTGATTGCCCTCATTACCAGTATCTGTACGACTGAAAGCGAGCTGTGTCTAACTTTCAGTGTTTAAAGCCGCCGGTTCTCGTTCCATCTCAGGCTGAGGGCATTAATCATCATCAGTACCTACATTAAATATAGATTGGGGACCTGGCCCGTTTGCTTAGGAAGCAGAGCTACTCCATTGTATTTAATTGCCTTTCATTGGCGTTAGTGGAATCAAACATTGCTCAGAGACCCCACTGATTTTTTTGCAGACGGCAAACTGGAAGCTGTTTAGCAATCGAATAAATACCGGTACACACCTTTGCAGGATCCACAAAGCAGCTGATGCCTTTAGAAGGTTGCCAGTTTGAATTTCACCTACAGCTGTACTACCCAAGAGGAATGTCTGAACCGCTTGTCCCATATAGGGTCGCGGGGGAGCCGGAGCCTAACCCGGCAACACAGGGCGTAAGGCTTGAGGGGGAGGGGACACACCCAGGATGGGACGCCAGTCCATCACAAGGCACCCCAAGCGGGACTCAAACCCCAGACCCACCGGAGAGTAGGACCTGGTCCAACCCACCGCACCACCGTGCCCCCTCCTTGAGGAATGTACTTACCCTAAATTACTGTAGAGGGGGAAAAAAATCCAGCTGCATAAAGGGGTAAATAATTGTAGGTAGCTTAATATTGTAAGTTGCTTTGGAGAAAAGAATCAGCTAAATGAAAAGTGAGTGCAAACTTGCAGTGAAGAAAGTGTGGTAAAAGCTTCGTTGGTCTCACGAGATCCGGTTGAATATCATTATGAAAACAAAGATTGTTTGACGGGTTTTTTGAACGCAAACATTTTTTCTACGAAAGCCTTTTCTTTTTTTCTGAAAAATATTTTGTATATATGTATCAAAGATTAGATTGACATCTGCAGCTTCTCCACTGAGCAAAAAATGTCTCTTAATTTTTATTAATATCTATTTATCTACTCAGCCTACTTTATATGTACAAAATGCCTTGCCCTGCCCCATACAATGAACCCCTGGCATCACAAATCCCTGATTAATTTATGAAATTGAATTTGTTGTTATTACTTGATATTTGTGATATTACTACTTGGCTTATTAAATGCTGGTTAGAAGATGTAGTGCTTCTCCTGTCAGGTTAGGGATGGCTAGCGAGGGAGACAGGCAGCCCAAGGGGCAGTACTAGCCAGCCAGCAAAGGCAATCGTTTCCTAGGCGACAACAGCAAGAGATATAGAGTCTGCCAAATGGAAAATGTCAATTACAGCAGATATGTAGATATAGCGCAGAGGAGCATGTGAAGCAGAGAGAGGGGGAGGGTGGTGGACTGGGGTGGGAGTGGCAGCAGGGCCGGGGGTGGAGAACGTGGTCATACTGTCGACGTTCACAGCTGCAAAGATGCGATGCTAAATTCTGTCCATGTTGTTCATCGAGAGCCAGCTGTCATAATAATACTGTTTGGGAGTTCTCTGGACTCCCCTTTACCGTCTCCCGTCTCCGCGCCTCACCTCACAGCGCAGCCGTGCCCGGCGATCAGATTGCAGCTGGTGGACAAGGTTGTGAGACATGGTTTGGGCGGAGGGGGAAGGACTAGTGGGCGAGCAACAGAAATACTCAGGTCTAATTCACATATCGATTCCTTTCCATGTGCAGACTACAGATCAATGCGGACAATAAAAATAAAGTACCCCCACCACTGTGCAGGGCAGTTGTGGGAGGTTCAAGTTACAGCAATCGGAGGATCCCAAGCAGGGTGAAGTGAAACAAGATTTTTACCTGGAAAGACAAAAAAATCTTTAGGCTGTGCGCACCACCTAAGAGGGGAACATATGCAAATGAATGTGGATCAAATGGCTTACGGCAAACAGAGGAGCTGGGACACGACTGGTCTCAAGGAGTCGTTCAAGGACAGGGCAGCGCACCGCTCTGCAATCTCCAGGGAGCTCGGCATAACCGAACATTCACATGTGTTTACAATCTCTGCGTTGATGTCAAGAGCGGAGGCCAGCGAGGACTCATTACCCATCTCTCCGGGTAGAGGTGGGGCGGCCTTGTCAGTCAAGGGTCCGCACAGCGTTCCGCTGGGCCAGCTGATGGAGAAAGGGGCTTGGATTTGTATTCCTCCATCTGTTTACGGGTGTGTGATGTGCGGAAAGTGTTTAATGTTGCACGAGGGAGAAGCCTTGCGCGCGGCCGATTTCGGTTCTGCGGGTGGGTTCAGCAGACGGAGCGTTGCCCCCGGGCACATCCGCGCTCGATTCCGAGATGGCCGAGTCCTCGGAGCTGCCCCGCAGACGGCGTAGAGACACCCTGCCTTTGATCTCAAAGACAGAGAACGCAAACGCAAATGATCGCGTGTAACTCGGTGCGATCAAGCGCAGACAAAACAAATATGTCTTCTGGCTGTCGGGGATTTTGCAGGGGTGTGTAAACATGCCTGCGTGATCCCGCTTGCAGCACGGCAGCCGTTCCTCGCAAGCCCAGCCGACAGCGGACTCCAGATGTCTCATCGCCGAGCCTGTGGCACGTACTTGTGCCGGATGCGCTTTTGGCCCTCACGGCAAACACACTGTGGTCATAGCCAAAACAGCAGAAGAAAATAGCTGCCCAGCAGAAAGTCTGAACCAAAGAACTTCACGTAATGTAAGATTTTACAGTTTAATATTGTACTGAAGTCAAGTGCTGTGAGTTAAGTGTCTTGCTCAGAAACGCAGCAGCAGGGCTACTTTGCGGGTTTTGAATCGGCCTCCTTTCGATCACGAGCACAGCCCCTATGCCACTTCACCAAATGCTCAGCAAAAACGAAAAAACAAATTATAGTGATGCAGACTTGAAGGTGGGAAGTTTGTCTGGATATTTTAGCATATAATGCTACAAGATGATGTGGATCGCACCGAAAATGATCTTGATTTCATTAATTAATGGTACGATGGAATGAAGGGTGGCATGGTGGTGCAGTAGGTAGTGCTGTTTCCGCACTGCTCCTGGGCTGTCAGCCTGGATGTGGATTCACATCTGGCTCAGCCTGTGCAGCATTTGCGTGTTCACCCTGTGTTTACGTGGGTTTCCTCCAGGTACTCCTGTTTACACTTATTCATTAAACGTGAGCCGCTCCAGAGCGACGCACAACTCGGGATAAAAAAGTGCATTTCATAAAAGAGCAAGAGCTTTACATTGAGACACACAATTATCGAAGCAGTTTGTTTGTCTAATACCACTGAACTGGAGTCAGTTGCGAAGTGTGAAGATGGTCATGACAGGTGGTATGACACAATTTACAGCATGTAGCTTTTGGGAAATCAGAAGGGGTGTGGCTCTGAAACAGATGTGTTTTGAGATTCATGAATGCTCTTTCTTCCAACAGTGCATAGACGTGAGTTTCAGATCTACTGGTGACTCTAATTTGCCATTAGTGTGTGTGATTGCTGTGCATTGGACTGATGTCCCATTGAGGGTGGATGGTTCCGGCTGTGGACCATCGCAGCCATGTACTGGCTCTGTGGTCACTCATGATGGATGGATGGATGGATGGATGGATGGATGGTTTCACTGGTAAAATGAGTTTGGTGTAGAAAATTCAGTTTTCAGTGGGGGTTTAATGAGAGAAACCTCTTTGCCCGCAGATGTCTCTAGGAGCGAAAGGGCATTTAGCTGTGCCACAAAGTACTGTACCTTTCATATAATTACCTCATGTCCCAACCAAAGCTGGGACAGCAGTACAGAAGAGAGTAAATTATTCTTTCATTAGCTGCTCTCAAAGTCGAAGCTCTCTGTTCACCCAGCTTAAATTTCTGCTTCAGAAATATTCCATGTAGAGTCTTTCTATCCAGCATTCAACATTTAAAACATAGGGAATCACAGAGAAGGAATTTGTTTTTCCTCGTAGGGAATGAACACAGAAAACGTTTCAGCCGACATATTTCAGCTCATGCACTCAGTATTCAGTATAAAACCTCACATTTGATATTATGCATTACGTTCCTTTCACTCGACACACGACTTCCAGTGGCATCAGCAGCCACGATTCGGCATGTGCGAAATGATGTTTGATAATAGCATTAGCGCAGTTCACGAACACCGAGACCTGGGGTTTCTGCGTCGTGTTTGCTGTTCTCTGGAGATGGTATATCAGGTGACAAAAGCATACCCTGGAAAGGGGTCCTTTGTGTGCCTGAATGACCCTGAGCCTTTTCAAGGCGTTTAACTAATATTGCCTCTGATAACCCCTTTCTTTCTCCTTTTCAGTCTCTCCCTTTCCTAGTGTTTCTGCTCATTTGAAACAACCGAGCCTACGAGTTCTAACAAAGTAACGCACTCCTTCAGACAAGGAAGCGAATTTTCATTACTTTCCCATTTTGATTGACTCTAACAGATGAAATCAGACGTAATCTCGGACGGTTAAGAGAGCCGTTTGAGTTCGATGCTTTTGTCCAGAGCGCTGCGGCAGGAATAATGTGGGGATAATTAAAAAAGAGCCGTTTTTGTCCTTCAATGCAGCTGCTTGACTTCTGGTTGTGCAACAGCACACAGTCGCTCCATTAGTGATTTTTGAAAAGAAAAAAATTCCTAGCGCATCAGCAACAGTAGACTTAGTTCAGGCAGTAAATTGAATGTAACTTATATAACTAGCGAAGCAACGGTTTGATAGCTGTAAATCGCAGCCATCGTGTTTTTGTCTTCAATGTATCGTGCTATTATTTTTGCCATGTACTTCCTCGTGATGCGAGCGCCAGCGATGAAAGCAGGTGAACTTCGCACACCTTTTCACCGTACGGTAAGACTGAAATGTGGCTAGCGCTAACAGCCGAGACATAGGAAAAGACACCGACCGCGTAACGAAGGGTGCTACGACGATATCGCTCGGCGAACAGCTACAGCGTGTTATCGTCTTTAACGAACGAAGCAGAACACACACCCGCTTCGAGAGGTGCTGCCACCTACAGATAATTTGCTGTGTCTGCGCCAATTAGAAGCCGTCGCTTTCAAAGTCGACGCTTCACGGGCACCGGGCCTTATTCCACCTCTTTCATCCATACCTCCTTCAGAAGCAGACAGTCCAATTCTGTGAAGGAAGCTGCTTAAAAAAAAATGAATGTGGGCATCATCTGAAGGCAATTAAGAAAAAAAAAAAAAAATCCATCTCTCATGACGTTGAGGATTAGCTGCTCTATTGTTGTGTTTTCTAGGTGTCCCTTCTGTACTTCCAGCATCCCGAGTCAGTGCGAGGCATCTGTTCTCCTGTCATCGCAGTGTCGCACGTCACTGTCACATGGTGCCCGTCTATGCTCCTCGTCGACAAACTCATCTCACTAATTATACCGACGGTCCTGGAAACAAGCAGGGGAGCTTGCGTCCCGTGCTGAAGGACCGCGTGCGGCGAACGAGGAGCGCCGTGGAGCAATGGTAAGCACCGGAGAGTCGGGGTGGGGGCTGGGGGAGAGTCGTGCTAAATAAATCACCGAGACGGCATGTTAAGACGTTGCCTCGGGGCGAAATGAAAGGACAAAGCAGCTAAAGGAACTGGAAAAGGTCAAGAAGAGCAAAGACGGAAATGCACCGGAAAAGGTCAGCCATAAAGTGTAAAAAAGGTTAAGTCTGAATGTAGAGGATGATATTATCGGGAAAGAGAGAGCGAAATAAAACGAAAGCGAGAGAGAGAGCGAGAGGGGAAGACAGAAATTAGTGTCCTGTTGGAGAATCTTGTCAAGAGCTGTTTTGACGCTTCAGGTGTTGAGTTCAAATCCCGTTTGAAGCCGTGCCTTCTGAAGCCGAGGCCGCCTGGTGCACGGGCCTGCGTACCAGGGGGAATCTCACACAGGCCCAGTGTGGTGAGGCAGACATGGGGAGATCTTTGAGCTCATTGATATGCAGGCTGCAGGCTTTCTCCAAGGACACGCTCCGCCCCCCCCCCAACCGCAGGCCACCAGAATGTCTCGCGCGCTGATTCGCGTGCCTCGGCCCTCGAACGGCACAAAGGCACTAACGTGACCATAAAATCGATCTCCGCTGAGGAAAACGATGTGTTTGGATGGCTGTGGCGAGTGTGCGCGGTGCTGATACAACACTTCACTGACGGGGGAGGGCAGCGACAGGTTGGATTCAGCTGACCCCTGGGTTGCACGTGCACTGAGACCTTATTGACTGCTGTACAAACAAAAGCAGCACCGGACTGCTGTAACGTAGACCGTAACCATCCCAAAGGACCAAAAACTGCACAACTGCAGATCCACACACACAAACACATCCAACTCCTTAATTACCACGACGACTCATAATGAATCCCTGTGTAAGCAAAGCACTTCAGTCTGAGAATTCAGCTCTAGAACATTTTCAAGTCTCTTGAGTGCCTTCTTTCAAAATCGGAGTCTGAACTACTTTCAAAGCGTACGTGTTCCAGAAGGGAAGCATCCCACCGCCCGCGCTCACTGGGGTTCAGTTCTCTGCCGGGAGAGGCCATGGGAGGGATTGATAATGGATGCTGGGAAGTCCATCATCCAGGACCGAACTGCCGCTCCCCAGCCGAGGAGCCGTCATGATGGACGGCCGCACATAATCAGCACGGTGCCCAATTTTAATTCAACTGTAATAAAGTTTCTACACAAAATGCCAGCCAAAATAAATACGTTTGACAAGTTAATGACCTCAAAGCATGCGTCTTAGACACATTCAACTCCCACAACCGCCCCCCGCCAAACGGCATCGTGCTGGAAGGTAAATAAATTGCCTTCGAATAACAAATCACAAATAAATGATGTAATTATGGTGTTGAATATGAGCATAAATTTAGGTCATTGTGGTAATTATGATGATCATCACAGGAAGCATCATTGTCACAGTCATTATTTTTAATGGCAATCATTTCATTATTGCTGGTGTTTCCAATTTCTCCTTACGAGTCACTGTCCTTAACAGTGAAGACACTGCCTTCTGACACGGCATACTACGCAAAAGAATCTACATGGAAAAAAGGTAAAAATCCTTTATTAAGATCAAGGGGGCTGCATTTACTTAATTCTAATATAATCTCTTTTAATCTACCCCCACAGCTGACAAGCCTAATTCCTGCGTGCAATTTATTAGTAAGTCTGTGCAAAGCCCAGTAGTGCATTACTGCTGGGCAAATCCAATTAGCAGGATGTATTGCTGGGACTCCTGGAGAGCGAGAATAAACAGAGCCCGTGTGAAACGCAACACTTTGCTCCCTGCTGGGGATAAGGGCGTTGGAACAGGGTCTCCGAGTGCTCCGTGTTATGATATACAATAAATGTATAATGCGTTTAGGGCAGTCGAAGGGCTCCTTCTTCTCCTCAAGCCCCGCCATACACACGCAAAGGAGACCGCTGGTCCTCATCTTCAGGTCCGCATATCAATCTCACTCCTGTCTTCTGTCACGTTCTCCTGTTCGCCGACACCTGTTTCCACCTTCACCTCTTTTCGATATTGTACAGCCTACATTTGTTCCAGCCACACTTGAAAAGTCTTACAAGCTTCACCCACACTTGATCCGGACTTACGCCAGTCATACAGGCTCCTCCCACACAACTGTCACGCAAAACAGAAGCTTACGACTGAAATAACTATTTAAAGTAAACAATAACCATTTTAACACATAATGAAGTACACCTATAATCTCCACTCCTGCTTGTCCACATAGATATTTATTCACAGAGCTCACACTTTCCTCCAAAGGTACTTACTGCTATCTACCCATTTACACAGCAGGGCAATTTTAGAGTAAGCACATCTTGCTTGAGGGTAGCACACCTGGAAGGGGAACTGAACTTATAACCTTTGGGTTCAAAGGCAGCAGCACTAACCACTACACTACCAGGTATCTCATAGATGTAGTACTCCACCTACAACCTCCAGCCACTGTTTTTCACAAGCACCACCCATTCAATTCCACAGGTTCCACCTACACACTTACCATACAGAGTGGAAACACAAGACTATAATAACTAGTTTAAAGTAAAAAATGTAAATATTGCTCCACAGAGTGGAATGCGGTGGCATGGTGGGCTTGGCTGGGTCCTGCTCTCGGGGGGGTGGGGTTCGAGTCCTGCTTGGGGTGCCTTGCAATGGACTGGTGTCCTGTCCTGGGTGTGTCCCCTCCCCCTCCAGCCCTGCACCCTGTGTTGTCGGGTTAGGCTCCGGCTTTACTGCGATGTGGTTTCAGACAATGTGTGTGTAAGCTCCATAGACATAGTGTAACTGCATATTTTATTTAGCGAAGATAGATACTTTATCCCCTTTCAGTCCTCTTGTGCATACAGTTCTGCTGAGATGACTTTTTAAAAAAAAGTCACTTATTCGTAGTATACTGTATGTATAGCCTCAACATCCAAAGTTTTTCATGTATTGCCGTTAGAATTTATTCAGATCTCCCCTGACTCCCATACTTTTCACATTTTGCTCTGTCACACCTTATACAATATAAAAAAATACTTTTAGTTCAAAAAATTTTTCTTGTGACAGCTTCAACTTAAACACTTTCATTACAAATTTCAAGCAACTCCTTGGTTTTCAAACTAGTGCATCCGATCTGATTACCTAATTTGAGACTGCTTAAAATCAAAATATAACTGTATTCGTTCTCTACTCATGAGACTGGAAACACGTTGGTTCAAGCTCAAAAGAGATTTACAGTTGGTGATTTATTGCAAAATTGAAATACATGTGACCTTTTATTACAGTGAGCAAATGCATATCAGTTATGTATTTTGCTGGGTTTTATTTTTAATGTATTTCTGAAAACATCTAAAGGTTCAGTTTCTTTTTTTCTTCTTTTTTATAGAGTTCCATGCATATGAGTAGAAAACATTTCCCATACATTTTCATTTGACCATACAACACAGGAAAACAAGAAACAATAAAGAGACGAATTCATTCACCACATTTCACACTTTTCTAGTATGTTGTATGATAATAATGTTTTTTGCTGTATGAGTGCATGCTCAGGTCTCCTTCTGCTGCAAAAGAGCTCTGCGCTGTTATGTCCCTGATCAGCTGTCTCATCAGTTCCAGTTCAACGATCTCACAGCACTGACACCAAACAAAGCAGCAGAGGAGCCTGGGATGATGAGGGTTGGGAGGTGGAGGATAGAGCGGTGGTCCTTGTGAACTTCAGTAGCATCTAGCCTTAAACATGCTATATAAAGTGTATGAGTGCAAACTTCATTGATATCTTAATTAAATAATAGAGTAAAATGGAAGCCCTGACATCAGTTGCATCTACAGAAGAATAGATCACATAATCAGTACCTTCTAATGGTTGTTAGTAGAAGAGAAGCGGGAAGCAAATCCTGGATTTGTACGGTATGTTTTGGAGTTTGTGTAAGGAGAAGCTGACGGAGATTGGAGGAGTCTCCTCCTACTCCACCCTGTCTGGGAGACCATGTATCCATGGATTGACCCTCCCTGGTTGGTAACAGACAGGCAACAAGACAAAAATACAGAATGATTGCTTCCCCCAAAGGGGGTGCGGTAGTTCAGTGGGTTTGGCTAGGGTCTGCTCTCTGGTGGGTCTGGGGTTCGAGTCCTGCTTGGGGTGGTCCCCATCCTGGGTGTGTCCCCTCCCCCTCCGACCCTGTGCCCTGTGTTGCCGGGTTCGGCTCCGGCTTGCTGCGACCCCACTTGGGACAAGTGGTTTCGGACAGTGCGTGTGTTTTCTCATACAGAGCAAACAAAGGGATAAGATAGTTGACTATGTACTAGAGTAATACATTATCAATGCTTTTATAAAGCTATAAGTATGCCTACTGGCCACAGAGGAAAGAAACAAAAAACTCTCAACTGAAAGTCAAGGAAGAAAAAATAATCTCTGGGGTCCAAGTGTCACTGGGTGCCCACCCCTCCCAAGCATTCTAGATTAAAAAAAAAATTTTTAAGCCAATTTACAACTCATAACAACATTTGTTACTGAGTGTTATCTTGATGTCCCAGTTCACATACGTTTGTCTTGTCCATCATGGCAAGCAGCCATCAGCTTCAGTCAGTTTGGAGTACTGGTATGATGGCCGGCCAGCCTCCTCAGATCTTGTTGTAGGGAAAGAATGCTCAACAAGAAATAAATTGCTGTAAAATGATGACTTAAAGAGATTGGGTGTGTCGCCTCCAGTGCCGCACCCTGTGTTGCTGGGTCAGGCTCTGATTCGTTGGAGCCCTGGTTGGGACAAGCAGCTCCAGCCCGTGTGTGTGTTTTTTCCAACACACCCACACAGTGAAAAGGTTGCAGAAGGTCATGATAGGACACCGGTTGAAAAAATTTGCTCCTGAGACATAACAAGTGATCACAAGTTGCAATTCCATGCTCTCTGGAGATCTCGGCATTACAGATGGCCTTACCTATAGATATGCTTAAATTACCACCTGTGCTGCGGTCACTGCTGTGCCGATGGAGCTTGTTTCCACAGTTTTTCTGCGCGGTCCTCTCCAGCTCAATCGTCTACTACACCTGAGACTCCTGGAGCTCTGCTTGCAGCGTGTGGCAACTTGGTGATGCCAGCGGAAACAAAGACGCCCTAATCTTTCCTTGGAAGTGGTGGCGGTCGTAGGTGTTTTCTCACCGACAAGGTGGGAGGAGTGGGAGAATATAGAAGTTGCAGAGACATCAAAGAATACAAAGCGGCGTACATGTGTGCACATTGTGCATAATGTTGCATGCTGACTCATGATAAAAATGCAATATATTACTCCTTTGCCGCGGCATCATTACCATGCAGCATCAGGCTCAACAGAATGCAAATGTGCTTCTATTAGACCTTTTCACTTCGCACAACGTGTTGACTGTTACACTTGCTACGAGAACAGAGAGCTAAAATGGAAAAGATACCAGGCTGTCATCCAGGAAAGAAAATATCAGCTTCCTGCTACAGAGAGACTTCAGCGAGTACGCGGGAGAGACTGAGAGCGTATGGTCGTGCGTCTTGTCGCTTGCTCAGGATGCGCACTAGTAATCCCTGCTCTTCATCTTTTTCCGGGAATTTTGAATGGGAGCACTTCCCCGAAAATGTGACACAGCTTGCTTCCGCTCCGCCCAGATACGTCCGGATATCCCAGATACGGCCATTAATTTTCATTGGTTCGTTCGGATTACAGGAAAGCCGAAGAGGTGTACCGGCAGAGTACTCAAATGTGCTTGATACGAATGAGGTGAAGCCCAGATTAGAAAGCAAATATCCAAAGCTGTGTTGCGGGCGAACGCTACCCTACCGGTACCCTCTTTGGGTCTGGGCAGATTGGCCGGGACCACCTGTGGTTTGGCCCTTCAACAGAGCCTCCCAGGCTGCGAAGGCACAAAGTCCCATTTCACTGAGGTGTGTTTAGCTGAGATCTATCATGCTAACAAGATTACCCAGCTGGACCAACTCAGGATAACTAGATACACAACATTCACGCTGGGGGGGAGCCCGGATGATGTGGGAAAGCGAGGGCAGGATGTGGGTTATCTGCTCGGCGTGCCGCGCACGCGCCGGGTACAGGCGCGGACGTCGTGTTCGTGCATGCATACGCACGCTCGCGAGTCCCCCCGCTTCCTCCAACCCACTCCCTCCTCCCCTGCCCTGCCGCAGCCCCGGGAAACGAGATTAATTTTTTCCTCGCCGCCATCAGCGGTGGGTGTCTCTGGAAATGTGCAAAGGAGCCGGGTAATCAAAGATTTTCAAATGGATGTCAGCAGTGGCCTAAGTGTCTATCCGTCACCGGTGCCGCGTACACAGGGGGTCTTTACAGAGGAACACACATCACAGGATCGCGCACCCCCGCCCCCCTCACCCCTCACCCCACCCCAACCAGCCATGAGTCCCGCAGCACTCCCTAGAGCCCAGACCTTTATTCCACACTGCAGTTCATTTATGTCAGTTTTAGAGAAATCCTGATGTTTCCCTCAAATTCACCTTCAAACGATAATGGGCGAGTTGCACCCGCTCCACACGGAAGAGGTCAGCCCTGTCGCCGGTGGCTATGGGTCGTGTTCGCTCCATCCGTCCGTTCTGCTGCGCTGGCATAATTTTACTTTTGGGATTAATAAAGGTACAATTAAGATGGTCTGTCACATTTGGGATAACCCCGAGAGGAAACAAAAGCTGGCGTTCGCTATGACTTGTGTTTCGGCTAAAACAGGAGTTACGAAAGAATTCATCGTCACCGGGTTTCATTCTCGAATCCCATAGCAGGACATGCTTACGTTCTAACGTTGCTCAAGGTAATGTACTTCAACGGTACTTTAAATTGGAGGACCTACTAGTGTGTGTGAGAGAGCCGCGCGGCCCGGAACACTAATCTGTGCTCAAACCCATTAGTGCTGCGCTCGCTTCAATAGGGCGGCGAGTGAAAGAGCAGTGCATACGGCACCGAATACTGCAGCGCCTTTCCGGTTAACGCTTTCCACCGAGTCGAAATCAATCCAATGCGGTGAGGAAACGGGATTGAAATGAAATTTAAAATAGACTTCCTCCATCCTCAAAGCTCAGGTGTTATTATCACGGATACCTGTGGAGCCAAGGATATTCTCTAGACTGAGAGAGCGATGGGCGTAACATGTTTAAATTAATATGACAAGGCAATGCGTTACTTGCGCAAACAGCGATAAGATTAAATTTGCTTTTCTTAAATCTCATTTTTAACGTATCACTGTCTGTTGTGCACAATCCTAAACCGCCACAGGTTTGCCAGGACAGGTTGTCTTTACCTTGTCATGTGCCCTAGGCTGTTATCATTATTATCAGCCTTTCTTTTGACCAAAGCCATTTACAGTGGTACATGTGAAAAAAAATGGTTTGCAGCAGGGGGGTGCAGTGGCACAGTGGGTTGGACCGGGTCCCGCTGGGTTCGAGTCCCACTCTGGTTGCCTTGCAACAGACCGGTGTCCCATTCTGGGTGTGTCCCCTCCCCCTCCAGCCTTTCGCCTTGTGTTGCCAGGTTAGGCTCTGGCTCCCCGCAACCCCATATGGGATAAGTGACTCAGACAGTGTGTGTGTGTGTGTGTGTGTGTGTGTGTGTGTGTGTGCGTGCAGCAGGGTATTATCAATTGATTGTAAGTAACTTGATCGAGGGCACTACAGCAGGAATAGGGACTGCAGCTCCAAACACTTCTTATTAAAATGACATTGAAACATGCTGTAACACACTATACTACGTATCCCATTTTCCAGCGCTATATATGTCAAACTGAAACAGCAAATAAAGGCCACGTAAATTGTGTGATGGCTAAAGATTGTTTGCTTCATTTTTCTACTCCTGGAAAAAATACAGCTGAACTGACCCTGGAATTTATGGTGTTGCACATGAAAATCCTGGGGTTCTATGCTGTTTGTATCATGAATCGTATGATGCCCTTCAACATTAAGGTTGTACCGTGGGGTCGCTGGGCACCCTTTCCCAGGTGACGTGACCATGGCTGATCAGACCCCATCCTGCTTCCAGGATGTGCTACGTTGAACCCGTGGCTCACCTCTCCCGATCTACAGCCATTTTGACGTCCTTTGCGCAGCCACGGTGTCTAAAGATTTTTCATACGCTTACCGATTTAATCTGTAATGTTTATGTGCGTATGGTTTTTTTTACACATTCCACTAATATATCAACTAGCCTAACTTTATTACAGGTGAGTTAAACCTTGTTTTTCCATAAAAGTGTAATGTATGATTTTTCTGAAGTAACAAATTATGAAAAATTTGAAATGTAATACATTTCTCTAATAATGCATCAAAGATTATGATGGTGCGGTGAGGCGTGGTGAGAGTGGGCATCAGGGCACAATAGATCATAGGGAATTTGTGCCACCAGCTTCACTATAATGAACCGTGCCATAATGAGCCATGTGTCCTGATGAGTCGATGAGTTTCGCCAGGCGATGGGGGACCCTGCTGTTCCGGAATGGCCCGCTCACGATACATGTGGTCTAATGGGTTAAACAAGACAATGACTGAAAACAAACACACATTAAACACAATTAAAAAATACACTTTCTCAGCGATTCCCTGCCTCGTCCTCCAGAGACACCCGGCGTACTCCGCCGCAAGATCCGAGAGGGCCAAGTTAATGAACCTTCTCCTTCAGATCTCATTTAAAAGGGGAATAGGTTCTGCTCCTTAAACCCCAGGACAGGGCTGAATTCATTTCAAGGCGGCCTTGTGCTGGAGGGGATGGGTTTTGATAAGAAACGAAGAGACCGGGGACGAGGCGACGGGCAGGCGGATAAGGAGCTCACAAAGGCCATGGTGATGGAACAGCTCTCTGGGAACGTGGACTTAGGTCCTCCTCACAGTGTCAGCTGCACGCTCCCCCATTATTGGGGTCTTCGACCTCCGACACAGTGTCCACTTATCTATGTAATAACCAGCCCTATTCATTCAGCGCAGCCAGAGGTCCACCTCTAACAGCTGCTAGTCTTCCTACGACCCAGGACAGACGCACAATGGATCCAAGGTAAACAGCGAAGTTTAAACAGCACTCTCTCAAGCAGGTGTCCGCACCTGTTATCTTTCCACCTCCGAGGATTTAATCGGTGCATCACCGTAGCTGTTTGCTTCACATCTCTCTTTTATGTGCGTTATTCTCTGAAAAGAGAGTGCTTTGAGTGCTATGAGAAAACCTGCTGGGAACGGTGCTGGACAAAAATAAATAGAAATTAATGGAAATGAATTGAGAAGTGGAAGGTGGAGGGGGAGAATGAGACTGCCAGGCCGCAGAGGGACGCAGAGGCTGTGCGTTGAGCTTATGCGGACACTCATCTCCCATCTCCCGTCTCCTATCCCTGGAACTGGCCTGAAGGGGATTGTCTAAATGCACCGCACCACGTCCTGAGGGCTAAAGCCAGGGCTCGTTGCGAACACGAAAGAGGGCCGTTGACTGCAACGGACAGCGCTGCGCCCCTCCCCCAAAAAGGCCCGATATACTGTGGACCAGATGAAGCCCTGACACTGATTCATGTCTGAGCGCAAGGCCAGACTCCCAGGGGAGAAGGCAGACATAAGGGGTCAAAGGTGAAAGATCAGGGCCAGGGCTGATCCACAGCCTAGACCCTGACCTTGCCACCATGCCAACGGCTGTTTTTCCAAACAAAGCGTCGGGGACTGCAAATGTATTTATGTACCATTTGTATGTACCATTTGTGTACGCATTTCGTGTTTAAAATGGGTGAATTCCTCACGCGGCTATGGACTGTCAGAGTCTTTCATCTGAATAGTGGTAATTATTGGAATTTTTAGACTCTTTTCTTATCGTGGATACATCTATTAGGCAGCGGGTTCCAAACTTCTCTTTGAGGACCCACTGAGAATCATTCTTGAATATCTTCTCATAGCTCCAATTCTCCTAAAGCAAACTCTTGATTACCATTACTTTAATTGTAGGAGAGCTGGGAGTTTAGTTGTTAGAGCTGCTGTCTCTGACTCCAAAGGTCAGAAGGTCAATCCCCACCTCCGGCTGTAGTACCCTTAAGTAAGGCGCTTACTCTAACTTGCTCCAGTAAAATTGCCCAGCTGTATAAATGGGTAAATAACTGTAATAGCTTGTAATAACTGTAACCTTAAGATTGTAAGTTGCTTTAGAGAAACGTGTCAGCTAAATGAATAAATGTAATTGGGAAAAAGACATTATATGTTCCTTAGCTACTATGCTCACTTTAACTACCAAACACGAAAAATTTCAACACCGAGAAAATCTAATCCAAATCCAAAAATATTGTAACTGCTGTGGGCACCTGTAATCTCAGGCTTAATCACTTGTGTAACACACATCTGTGAGCTCTGTTTTCCCCCTCATCAGTTATCCCTCGTCACTGCTAATATATCCTCATTTTACTTTGTTCGTTATTCTGATTATCTTTTATAGTAATTTTTTGAAATGCTGATATTTAAAGTAAATTTATTTGCTTTAGAATTGTAATCCATGCATCTTTCTTTTTTATTGTGAAGCAGAATAACTTTGAGAAGCTCTTTTGAAAAGAGCTATATGAAGATTTCTAATTATTATTAGATCCCTCCGTACCAGTTCTTGTAATATAATTACTGTAATGTTCGTAATTCCTCTTTGCTGAGCGTGTGGTAAAATAGCATTTGAGATAAGTGAGTCTTATAATCAAATCACATGAAGTCAGTGGTAATGATATGAGAGAATTTCATGTGTTTTGTCACTTCAACGTTTAGAGTGATAGGTAAGGCTTTTCTTTGTCTTTTTGGCTTTCAACTTCTTTAAGCAATCTCTTTAATTTCTTTTACTTTAGGGCTCATTATTAAGACGGATTCTGCTAGTCTGTCATAAAAAGTCACAAGATTTCTTTGGGATGCTTCCGAGCGGGCACAAAGCTATGGGCAAATGAGAAGAATCCACGTCATGCACGTGGGGGGGGTTGCTCACCTTGTGTTGCGCTCGACACAATGAAAGTTCACATTTTCAACTGGAGTTTCTGTTCTTGTAAAGCATTTATTGTAAGTGTGAATTAATAGCTCATTACGTGAATTTTACGTTACAAATTACTTGTGCTTGTAAGTATGAATTCTTATAATATGAGCATTCATTATGCAAGGGAACACTGTATTTATTTACTTTTTATGAGAGACCAGAGCTCATTTTTGTTCTGCCAGCACTGGAGACTCATTGCATCTAATGAACTCTTGTCCAGAGGCTACTTGGTGCAGACAGTTATCTCACACGGGCAGACTGGTATCCCTGGAGTCTGGGCAACTTTATATTTAATTCGCTCTGAAAGATACATCATCGGTGCTTTCGCTGATCTAAATGGTATGCCGTTGCTTCAGGCGAAAGGCCCCCCAAAAGCACACTCAGGGTGCCCCTACAAAAAGGACATGAGCCTCCCCCCCCCCTCCAGTTTCACTGCAATGACTCCAGCGCCATTAAGATGCGTTCACACAGCAAGCTCCCAGCTGGCCTCCAATTGAATGGATGCGCCCTATTGGAGGAGACACACAAACCCACCAGGCATTCATCCACACTTCTGTTTTGTCTAGGGCTACCCATTTCTTTTCAAATGGATCTGCTTTGGATGCGCTCATGTCCATTTTCTCTTTTCGAAAGCATTGCCTGGGAAGCGAGGGTACGAGGGAAGGAGATGAATCTGGACACCCTGCAGCTCGTATCACTGACCCCACCGCCATCAGCAGCTGATCTGATGTTTGCTTTAATTTGCTCAGTGCTTTGGGCCCTGAGCCCTTATTTATTTTGATAAATTAAAGGATGGGGTCCTCTAATGAGTCAATGCTGTGATGAATAAGGGGTTTAGATGGGATATTAAGATTTCTAGCATGCGGTCATGACTAAATTACTTCCCTGTCTATTTTTCTGATTCTCCTGCTAAATCAGACCAATTCACACACACACACACAGTTGCTGAAGCCGTTTATCCCAAGCAGGGTTGTGGAGAACCGGAGCCTAACCCGGCAACACAGGGCGCAAGGCTGGAGGGGGGAGGGGACACACCCAGGACGGGACGCCAGTCCGTCACAAGGCACCCCAAGCGGGACTCGAACCCCAGACACAGACCAACTCTCCCACCCAAAAGTGAAGGTCCACAGTAGCACTCTCTCATCCGGCCCTTTTGGTGGGTCAGTGGGTAGAGGGGCCGGTGCTCCGGATGTGATGAGCATCACCACCGTGGCTTGAATGGTGCAAACACAAAGATGTTAACTGCCAGAAGAACAAAGGATGCTTCCTTTCAAGAGGCGGCGAGGTGGAGAGACATTCACAGCTATGTTGGCAAGAGCCGCATCTCTGAAGTAAATGCTCTCTCCCAAGTGTCAACCTGCTTAACCGGCAGTCAGGCAGCAACTACTGTACAGTGAATTGCAGTAATTGCTTTTTTTGTTATCCCACCTACCCCCACTCCTGCCATCTGAGCAGCACCAAGGTTCTTCACTCCACACCAGTCTTTGTGATCACTAAGACCTTGTTTGTGTGTGCTTGTGCACATAGATGTTTATGTTCTCGCTGACAGCTTTCCTGCTGGAAATGGCGGGTGGTAATTGGTACTGTAGGCAGTGCTGCTTTGGACAGCCTAAGGATAGACACCCTCCTGCTGCGATGCTCCAGGATCTGTTTGCTCAGACATCGTTCATCTGCAAGATCCCACTGTAAGATGAATGATGCAAACACACCCCCAGACTGAGCATTATTGTCACTAATTATCGCCGCTGCTTCAGCCGGTTTACATCTGGAAAGCGGTATCTGGGCTATTTGTGACGGATGCTTTCAACTCACGTGCGTAATTAAGCCTTGTCTGCTATCAAAAAGCTGAAAAGCTGGGATGTTACGAGGGTAATGACTTCAATTATGGGTCACGGAGAGAGCCTGGGGGTCGGCTATGGAATTATACAGTGAGATGACATCAATTAATTGAAAATGCAAATATAAACACTGATTAATGGCTCAGTCCTCCGTGCAAACATTGCTGTATACTGTATTGACTCGTGATGTAGAAATCAATTAAAACCTTTCCAATTTGAGACTGTGTAATTCATATGTAAATCGCGTAAAACGGTACGTCAGGAGAGAATTTATAACATTATTTATGAAACACATGCGCGAATCGTGAGAGGCAGCAGCCGCAGAGTTTGAAAACTGCATTCGCTGTAATCATCAAAAACAACAATATGCCGAGAAACGCGCCGTTCACCTTTGGCAGCTCAGCGCCTGGAAACCTGTTGTCTTGACAACAAAAGGGAAGCAGCTACAGAATCCTGCAGTGCGGTCACTGTGAGAGGAATGTAAAAAAGGAGAAAGTGACGGGGCTCGTAGAGGAGTTACCGCAAAGCCGGGGTTGTTTCACAGCCCGTACGCAGGCACTCATACTCATGTCCATACGTTGAACTATAAGATATATAAAGCATGCACCTAGAAGTGAATTTATCCTTCACAGGCATGGAGACAGGTGCAAAAAGCAAGAGCTTCAGGAATTCCCTCCGCCAGGTCCCTTGAAATTCCAAGGATCGTACATGCGGCCAACTGTTACAAGGGACCTGCGCAAACCATTCCAGGAAGGCTTCGGCGCAGGTGCACAGAACAGTCAGATGGTGACCCTTGAGAAAGTGGTGCCATCAGAGCGCCGAGGAGAGCTTTACACCCTGACCAGTGCGGGTGTACCTCTGTGTGTGTGGCTGTGACTTAGGGGCTTTCTTCATACCCTTCCTAAGCCCTCATGCTCTCCATGTCAATTATGGCAAGTTTCTCACCTTTCCGACTTCTCACAGGTGCAGCCAGGTCTTTCTGGTAGCGCTGGATTAATGTCAATGAATGACACTGGGATGCACACGCTTCCCCGTGATGCTCCCCAAGTGTCGTGAATTTTTTGCTCAGCACAGAATCATCTGCAAAAATGAACCAGTCTTGCAAAGACTTTTACAGAACTGTCAAAAATGACATGTACATTTATGTCATTTAATTTGATCTACGGTGACACCCAGTATGTAGCGTACGTTTAGATACTAACGTGACGGTTCGCGCCATCTCTGCCGCTGATCATTCTGTGCAGCCTGGATGAAGTCCAATGATGAAAGAAATAACAGCAGCTCCAGTAAACGTCAAACCCTCGGGACACAAATCCAATTCCGCCCAATCCGCCACTTCACCGACTGTAGCCTGCAAACCGAGGCTATACAACAGAAGCTGGAACACTCGTTTTCACATAAACAAAGAGCATACATAGAACATAAAATCACGACAACAGAGTGACTCTTCTTCTTTTTTTACAGTCCCTTCTATTCAAAGCAGCTTTGAAATGGGTCCATTTATACAGCTAATGTTGTACTGAACCAAGTTAAGGTCATTCTGGACGATCATTAATGATGATAATTACACCGCGGATGAAGCCAGTGGATCTGATACTGACTCACCAATATTCATCAGTGCTCCCTGTGTGTGACACTGACCCCTGCTCTCCTCTGCCCCACCCCCCGCCGCCCAGAGAGCGGCCACTCGGTGACGGTTTTGAGTGGAAGACATGGCACCGCTGCGCAGCAGCACGGAACCCGAGTCCTCTGTTCCGCTGTTTAACATGTTCATTAGGCAGTCAAAGGTTGCCTTTAAAGTAATTAAATGCAGCGTAGGCCTCCCATCTCATTACAGGATGAAGGGGTATGTGCGACACCAGGCCGTGGGGCTGCCGAGGGGGCGTTGGGGGAGGTGGGCTTGGATTTGGAGGTGGCACAGGAGCAGGGGAGGAAGTGGCCTCAAGGCAGCAGGCCAGTTTTCCACGGGGGGGAGCTGCCAAAATCTTCCTTTCGCAAGTCTCACAGCTGGCGGCCGACATGCCGGTACCTTCCATCTGCCACGGGGCAAGGGATGCGGGCGGCAGAGCTCTCCCGCAAAATGGAGAAGACGAGCGCACGTTTCGCTGCCAAAATCGGCCTTCGGCGGCATGTAAAGCGGCAAAGCAGCCGGATGCCCGCCTTCGTTTTCGCTCTCTCTTTCGACCTCCCCGGGGAAGCGGACGTCTGCTAGTTAGTGTCACAGACGAGAGCAAAAACAGTTTGTTTTATGGACGGCGGCTAATTGAGTCGGTTGGATTGCCCCCCGTTCCCCTTCTCTTGAAGATTACACGTTCCCCTTTCATATCGCACCACTGCAGCCAGGCAGCACCATCTATCTCCATTTCCTCATTCCAACTTTCCCTGCACCTCTGTTCTGCTTTAGTCAATCTAATTAGCAACGCCCCCCTCCGCCGTGGCCCTAAACCCGCCTCCCCTCCCCCATACGGATCAAGCGTTGCTCTCCCCCTGATCCTCAATGAGTTAATTAGGCGCATCGCTGGCACCCCTTTGCCGAGCTGATGCCCAGGGGGGCTGCTACACCCTGCTGCCCGTGATTGGGGGTTATTTTTAGAAGTCCCGAAAAAAGGAAAGGGACACGAGTGAAGGTCACATCTATCGTGCATGGTGTGTGCGTGTGTTTGGGCGTGCGCGCGCGTGCGGATGCCTTCGAGGAACACCGTGCGGGCATTCTTAATGGCCTCGCTGACCGGTCCTCCCATTTGCTTCCGAAAAAAAAAAAAAAAAAAGGCGAAGCGTCTGGAGAACAGGACTGCCCGTCCGCATCCGAGGGGCTCTCCGGTGGAGCACACACTCTAGCCTCCGTTCGCAGCCCTTAATTAAAACCCTGCATTTCATATTCATTGTTAATTAGCCAAACCATTATGCGCTTCTCGAGGAGTCCGGCGATAATTAAAAAGCAACGGATGCCACCCACCCTCACAAAGACAGCATGTGGTGTAATGTGTCAAGCAGGAGACTCCGGACTTAATGTGTTTGAACAGGTTGGAACCCTAAAGGGAGATGCTGTCCTTATACTCTTTCAGGAAAATACTTCATACAAATGGACTCTGAAAATCTGGCTGCATTAATATGCAAGACTATTTCCTTTACTAATGAGATTATTATAATCATTGCAAGATTCCCACCGTTTCCCCTGTTGCCTAGTCATAAACAATGTTAAGCAAAGGCGCACCTGACTTTTTACAGTTTTGTCCTGCCCAGTTGCAGATACTTGTGATGCGCTGGCGTCCCGTCCTGGGTGTGTCCCCTCCCCCTCCAGCCTTGTGCCCTGTGTTGCTGGGTTAGGCTCCGGTTCGCCGCGACCCTACTCAGGACAAGGGGTATCAGCCTGTGTGTGTGTGTGTGTGTGTGTGTGTGTGTGTGTAAATTGCAGATGCTCTGCTGGATTAAATCTCACTGTCAGTTGCAATACCTGAAATACCACCACACCTCTGGTGGGCCAGTGGCGCAATGGATAACGCATCTAACTGCAGATCAGAAGATTCCAGGTTTTGACTTGTGGCTCATTCAAAGGAATTTCAAAAGGAAATTTATTCCTTTACCGAATTTCCCCCACGAATCAATAAATTATCTATCTGCAGTTCTCCGTCCTGAGCTCATGATAAAGAATCACAGGAATACCCTACTACACACACACACACACACACACACACACACACACACACACACACACACACACACACACACACACACACACACACTTCCTGAACCGCTTGTCCCATGCGGGGTCACAGGGAACCGGAGCCTACCCGGCAACTCACGGCGTAAGGCTGGAGGGGACACACCCAGGACAGGACACCAGTCCGCCGCAAGGCACCCTAAGCAGGACTCGAACCCCAGACCCACCAGAGAGGAGGACCCGGTCCAACCCACTGCGCCACCGCACCCCCCTTGGAATACCCTACTATTTAAATAATAATAATACCACCAACAATGTGCCACTGGGGTTGCATAGCGAGTAGCAGCTGGGTGGTGCAAGAGGACGTGGGTCCGATCCCTGCTCGGTCTGTTTGGAGTTTAGATGTTCTCCCCATGTCTGCGTGGGTTTCCTCCCACAGTCCAAAGACATGCCGTTCAGGTTCACCCTGTGTATGAGTGACACAGAGAGAGTGTGTGTGTTCCACTGATGTATGGGTGTGACACCCAGTGTAAGTAGTGTATCTAGCAGTGTAAGTCACCGCGGTGAATAAGGTATGTGGGCTGGTAACACTACATAGTATCCATTGGAAGTTGCTTTGGAGGAAACCGTCTGCTAAATAAATGTAAATAATAATCCGATGTGAGTTGTTTCTTATTAACCAACAAGTTTTTTGTGCAAGATTCTGAAGCTCAGAAAAAACCATAAATTGTTACACATCGCACCAACGAGCACAGAATTCACCGAGAGCCACCGATTTCCATTATTTCCACCATAAACAAAGTAATCAGCGAAGTAAGAGACACAATTACGAGGTAATTATGGAAAATAACAGCTTTGTTACACCGTCCACCCTTGCATCACCGAGGCCCCTTTTGTTAATTAGCGCTCGTGCAGCAGCGCGCCACCGACCTCTTCGCGTCGGCTGCCGGCGCTCCTCTGCGTGGCTCTAATTAAAGGATTCGGACGGACACGCAGGAGGAGAGACTCACGGAGCCCAGGTCTCTCCCTGCCCCGGGCAATTACCGTTCCTCCAAATGAACAAGCGTGGCCAATTGGCAGGACCTCCTCCCGCCAGTCTCACGAGTGATGGCTGTTGATGTGGTGACGCGGTAATTAAAGGAGGACGATTACATGGGGCGGAGAAAGGGTGACCTGGGTAGGGCGACAGAGCCAGAGCCGCTGAACACTTGGTGTAGGAAAGGCGCTGCTGCAAACAATGATGGGAGCAGGTCACAGCACCATTCTGCATGGGGCCCTGATCTCTCACATATGTATATATGCAAACCTATATATATATACATACATATGCATGTAAACATGTACATGTGGCATATTTCTGCTTATTCAAGCATATAAGTGAAAAAAAAAGCAGACAGCATAGTGTACAACATAAAAAATACACATTCCAACATGTTATACAGTAAATGTGGGTGTAGTAACCCTGTGTGTTAAAATGCGGTACCATGGATGGTGGGGCTCCTTGCAAATCCCAGACTACAGCAACATCTCACACACACACAGTGTCTCAAACCACTTGTCCAGCGTCGGGTGGCAACGAGCCGGAGCCTAAACCGGCAGCGCAGCAGGGCTGGGGGAGGGAGGGAGGGACACACGCCCCGGATGGAACGCCAGTCCGCCGCAAGGCACCCCGAGCAGGACTCGAACCCCAGACCCACCGCAGACAGGCCCCGGCCAAACCGGCCGCATCACCGCACCCCCCTACAGCAATATCGATCAGGAAAAATGCAGAACTCTGGAGAATGAAGCAGGGATCATCTCACACCGCGCTCTCCTTTTCCTGAGCGACTATTAAAGTGAGGCTGTTAACAAACAGTGACTCCATGTGACATGCTTAAAACTTCCCCTCAGGCTAAACTGCGAAAAGGCATTAAATATTCAGCAAAATACTGTAATGGTCAATTATGCAGGCTAAGTGTGCGACTCCCGTGACTCGACAAAATTGCCCAGTAGATTTAAGTAAGTGAGAAGCGCAGCACCGGGGTCACGGGGGTCACCCTGCACAGTTGCGCCGAGATCCGCAGCGCTCACGGCGACGCCAGACGCCCACGTCTGTACAGCACACGGTCTCGCAGGGAACCCGTGGCCCACGCTGGACGACGACACCGGTCTGCGGTCGGGTACGTGAGGGAGTTCCAGAGGGCAGGAAAGGAAGGGAGCGCCAGGCGGTGAAAAACGCCGGACACAGCGGAAGGGGTGAAAGCAGGAGGCTGCGCACCGCCAGCAGCCATCCTCACCCACCACGAGGCTTCCATGGTGTCGATCATCTGAACAGGCTTCAGCGAAACCATGAAACGAGGTGAACGGTGTATCATTTTCAAATGCAGCTCATCCGCGCCTGGATTTACTCCCTGCACGGCCAGCACATGTTTCCCAGGAGGCTGCCCGCCTCTCTCTTGTTCATGTACACACGGCCAAGGTGCTGCACTTCACGCAATAGAAAAGAGGAGCCCGGGGAGGGGGGGGGGGGACATGGCTGCTCTGTCGACCTGCTATCTGGAACAATTATGTGCTGGATCTGACACCATTTTACAATCTGTAGTTGATACCCCCCCCCCCCCGACCCCTCTCATTCCTCCATCAACGGAGCCAGACTTCTCAGAATTCAATCTTGGCTGGAGCAGGATGATGTTCAGCGGCTCTCCCCGATGTCACATTGCTCACCTCTGTGATCAAGTCATCCCGGAGAAATCACATATTGATGAAAGCGCAGTACGGAGGGTTGGGGGTGAGAGGCAGAAGACAAATCCCATGGTGCTGCGCCCTCAGCATCATCTCGCCTCGCTCAGAGCGGCTGATTAACCACCCTGCCGGTTCCGAGTGCTTTGAAGCCTTGGGGTTCAGGTGGCGGAGCCGCAGTACATAAACGCCTTTCTCTTTGGGAGCGCTCGCGGCTCTGCTCGAGGTGCACGGCAACAATAAGGCCGAAAATAAAAACCCGGTTTTAAAGCAAGACAGAGAATTAACAAGAACGTACAGGACTGATCTCCAGTGCATTTAACAGCAGAATACTTGAACATCACACATCATCCGAAACCGCTTGCCCCACGCGGGGTCTTGGGGAGCCGGAGCCGGAGCCTAGCTCGGCAGCACAGGGCGGAAGGGAACACGCCCAGGACGGGACGCCAGTCCATCGCAAGGCACCCCAAGCGGGACTCAAACCCCAGACCCACCACAGAGCAGGACCCGGTCCAACCCACTGCGCCACTGTGCCCCCCATTATTTGAATATAAAATATGTTAATTATGTAATGTAAATGAATACTTATTTAATGAAAAATGTAAATGTAAGCGCAATTATTAACACTAGTTTATTTAAAAAAGGTGCACTTCGTACGATTTAAAATCCGATAGGTAAACAACGCGAGCGTATCAGTACCACCGAAGTGCATCATTTGAAAAATCAACTTGTTGGAAATGAATTATCGCAAAGGAGGAAATTCCCATGTGAAACAATGAGCTGATTTTTCGTTTCATATTCGGTTCCCCCACCTCATAACGGTCTTGCATGTCAAAGCGCTACCTCCACAACAGCAAATTTGAGGCTTTCCAGCACTCGCTGGGACTTTGTTGCCTTGAGTGATCTAAATCTTCTACCATTGTTGCGCTGATGAGAAATCACTTCTGACCTTGGAGTCGCCTGAGAAATCTGCATTTCAAATGAAGGGTAAAAAGGGTAATGGAGGAACTCTGAGAGAGCCTCTGTAACGCTGCCAAACTGCTGAAAGGAAACCATGATACCGCAGCACTCAGCTCAGCAGTTAGGGATGACAGAAATTGAACGCGGGCAATTTTTTTGGCGTACAATCAGTAGTAACACCGCTGCGGCCAAGTACTTTTACATCATTAGAGTTATTCATTATTAGACAGTGACTTAATGAATTCTCCTCATGAGTCGTTAAACCTGCAGCTCCGCCGTAGCCTCTCTCAATCCCAACACGTACGGATGCAAGAGTCTCGGCCGCAGTTTAGAGCGAAGTTAACCTGCGCACGTTTCCCAAGGACAGAAGCAAACAAATTTGTTTAAGAGTCCGTTCGGGAATTCCTGATTTCCCCTGTGGCGCGATTCGCTCTACAACGGGCGAACGGAAAACGGCGTAATTTCGGAGGGAATGACATTTGGCGCAATTCACAACATTTGTGCTGCTTTATTTCGGAGCTCTTCCTGTAATTAGTTACTCGATTCAGACCGCTTTCCTCCAGGTGCCTCTATTGGCAAAGCTGCAGCTTAGCACAAAATGCCACGTTTGGCAAATTTGGTTCGTAACGATGCGGCGCATTCGGCTGATTGTTCGAAAAATGTGCGAAAACGACGTCTTTTAGTAAACAAGTCGAACTTGAATTATTGCGGAGCTAAATTAGATGCAGGTGATGTCCTGAATACAGAGCTCGATTTATGCTCTGTCTTTAGAAATTTCTCCAGAAACCTTTAATAGGCCCGGAGCGGCAAATGCATACGGATTTCCTCAGTTTTCGTGCGCATCATAACACGAGAAAAAAAAAAAGTATGGGCTACGGAGCCAAGAGCATCTCCCAGGAAGTAAAAGGCATAAGGTGTCGTTCAGCCTGGATGGAACAACAGACCACCGCAGGGAATGTCACACATACACACGGTAAATTCACCAGTTTGGTATGGTATGCTCACTCTCCACCTGGGCTCACACACCGGATCTGCTGCCTATAGATCATTCAGATCTCCTCTCTCTTGACACTGCCCTTACCTGTGCATCTGCGTGGCTACAATTTAATGCTTAACCTTTTAATATAGCTGCATATCCTCGGAGGCCTCTGTCTGGGGAAGCGTCGTGCCTAGAGGTTCCGACAGAAGAAGCCCATCTGACAGGTGAAGTGGCGAGCGGGCTTCACCTGTAATCTGAACCGTACGATCTTAGATTTATATTTGTTTTTCTTGAAACCCATCCATCGTTCATCCTCTGACTCATACGAGACAAGAACGGCGGGAGTACGGAGCGGAACGCAGGAGCGCTGGCTGCGGCCACCTGCCGGATCATCGTCTCCTGTTCGGGTGCCCCCAGAGTATTTGAATGGACTGGTGGAGAAAAGGAGCTACTGGACCGTGGAACCGCGAGTGACCCGGTTGCCGGAGCTGCAGTTGCGTGTTCCTTTTCCGTGTTTGAGTAAGTAATGGTGGAACAGAGGAGACTGGACGCCAGGTACGGTGCATGTCTGTGGGGCGGTGGGGACTTGACCCGGTCTTGGTGGCGTCGTCCGTGGGCTCGGGGTCGCTCTTGGGCTCGTGCTCAGGATCGGGACCGGGACCGTGTGCTCTCGGGTCTCTCGGCGTCAGTTCTCCTCTGCCGTTTCTCTCCCTCACTGCTTGGTGGAGGGGAAGAAATAGGGTAAGTGATTAACCCCAACTGCAGCTGCTTTGTCCCCATCTCCACCCCCTTCCCCCGCTGCCTCGGCGTGCTACACATGGTTTGTTGCATTATTTGTTTTGCGTTTACGATAAAACTCTGCTAGTCCACCTTGTACTTCCTCGCACTTGGTCACTTCCAAATCAGTGCCGGCATGTCACATATACATTTTCCCAGAGCCGATGAGATGGAGGAGGAGACGCAACGAGGAGAAGCTAAAAATCAAATTCTAACGTGTATATATGTGTGTGTGTGAGCGTTTTTCAACGGGGAGGAAGTGGGAGAGACGTGACCGTGTTGAAATCAATGATAATGCTCTGCCTACGTTTTAGACCGGCCACAGTTCTCCGGCGTCGACCGAAATGTTTGTCTGCATTAAGGGATATTGTGCACCGATTTCACACGCCGTGCATCCTCGAAACGAAAGAGAAGGTGCGTGCTCCATATAGAAATGGTAGCAAATGTGAAAAAAAAACTCGAGCCAGAAGGGCAGAGGCCTGCGCTGGGGAAAAGGCCGAGCCGCTGGAGCCCTGTTATCTTTGGACTGAGCGCTGATCCCTCCTTATTCCGGCTCTCCTTTACTTGGAGCTCGAGTGAAACGAAACAGCGGACACGGAGACGTAACTTCCACCCGTCCTGGATGCCAGAGGCGAAGATCCCCTGCATTTCCTCCTTTTCCGAGCAACGCAATATCACCGTGATCCCGAGCAATGCCTCACTTCCTGCCCGAGCGGTCCGTCATGGCTCCGGGTCCTGTCCTCATGATGGAAAACTAATATTGCCTTATCGTCGTGGCACCGCATCAACACAGAGGTGGAGGCAGGCAGGGGGGAGCTGAGGGTGGGGCTGTGTGTGAGCGGACACCGCAGCGCTAAATTACTCCGCTGGGTCCCGCTCCGCTAAGCCGCTTGCGGAGCACAATATTGCCATTGATATTGCCCTCGTGTTACATCACTCAGCCCGACCCCCCACCCCACATTAATGCCGCCATATGAGCTGCCCGACTCTGGAGGGAAAGGCCATTTCACTGTCACACGCCAATCCCGCGTCCCTCGTCCTTCTCTGCGTCGCCTCCCCGACCTCCTTAACCCTTCCTCTACGTCCCCGCCAGGAAAAGCGCGTCCGCTGCTTCGGTGGGCGGTGGAAAGACGCCCCAACGCACATTGCCAGAAGCGGAGCCACGCTCACGTTTGTGCTTCACACGACCAAATTCAGCTGCAGACGGCGCCGAAAACAAGCCGGCGAACAGCTGGATGAGCACACATGGACTTATTTCGGAGAGCCCTCTGCACGAAACGACAATAGCTGGGGGTGCGGTCTTTCTCCATACAGGCACACATTCTCGCTGTGCGTCTTGGAGCCAGCTGACTACAGACACCGTCCAGACAGCGCCGTGAGAGACGGTGTAACCCTCCCCCACCATCCTCACACACACACACACACACACACACACACAAGCACCCCTCCAACCTCCGCTCCCAACCCAAGCCATCTTTCCCACCGCTGCTCCGAAGGGCACGCGCGCCTAGATGATTGATGAGGCCGGTGTGTTTGTTGCCATGGTGCCGGCTGCCTGGGAGGGATGCGCCGCGGCGGAGGGCTGTCCACATTGCCGCCGCGGGCCGCTCGCCAGCCGAGGCTCGCGGATGCTCTCATTTCATACCCCAGCCGTGCTCCGCGCTCCATTCCGCAGAATTAAATCAGCCTCTCCGAGAGACAGCCCTGTGAATTATTTATGGGGGCCCCATCGCCGAGCCGGGGCATAATAAAGTTATGGCCGCCACTAATTTGCAGTTTGATGAGGTGGGCTTTTAGCAGGGGATCCTGGGTGAACATTAAGTATATATTGTTTTTACAGATTTGATTACATTTTTATTGTTATTATTATTAATGCACTAGGTTTGTACAGTAACACCATCTGCCCGGCACAATACAGGAACGGAGGCTGTGTCTGTGGGAAGCGCAAGGCCCATAATGATGCTGCGTAAAAATGTAGAAAAACCAGCACTGCCAATAAAGACCACAATGCTCCCTCCCCCAGAACAACGAGTCATAACTGAATGGGATTTTAATAAGTCTCAACACCCCCCCCCTCACTTAAATCTTTTGCTCTAAAACGCTATGCGGCACTTAACTTGTCCACTGAAAATTCAACCGGGAAAATCAAAACAAATTAAAGAAATGATGGATAAATCGCAGAGGATACCGCACTGAAAACGGTACTTGACTTCTCTTCACGTGCGTTAAAGGTGATTTGATAATATATGTTTGAAAGGCGGGGGTGCGGTGGCGCGGTGGGTTGGACCACAGTCCTGCTCTCCGGTGGGTCTGGGGTTTAAGTCTCGCTTGGGGTGCCTTGGGACGGACTGGCGTCCCGTCCTGGGTGTGTCCCCTCCCCCTCCGGCCTTACGCCCTGAGTTGCCGGGTTAGGCTCCGGTTCTCCGCGACCCTGTATGGGACAAGCGGTTCTGAAAATGTGTGTTTGAAAGGTGCGCGCTGCACTACAATCAAAGCGGGGCAGAATCAGATTGAACCCTTGTTTTTGACGTGTGTGTTTATATGTTGTCGCTTGGCATTTGTCACCTGCCTTCGCTGAACCGCCCCCTGTCAAAACGCATCGGGAATTTGCATGCCTGCCAGGCAGCGGCTAAGGGCAGGGGCCACCTATGCTAAGGAAGCCCTGCTGGTAATTGGGGAGCCGGGGGTGGTGGGGTGCTGGTGCGACAGCAAAAGTCATCACGCTGCACACCGTACAGTCGTAGCGTTCACAGCAGCGCAGGCACCTCTTTGTCAGTCTGATTACAATGTGCGCACATGCATAGCGAGCCTTTGAAGACAAACACAAAAACACTGGCAACAGACAATTAGCCTTGCCTTCTTCTGTGGGACTGTGATTAACAATGAACTGATAACTGACTGCTACTTACCAGCCAAGGCACTGCAAAGCTGATTGGGTAAGAGTTTCTCCCAGAAGGTTTTCCCCAACAAGGGGATAGACGATACATGTCGGACGCGTGTGTTCGCTTCTCGTGTCGTGGTGGGTATGTCGGTACGGATGAGGATTCAGGCCCATTTCCTGTTTCGTTTAGCAAGAGCGGGGCGTGGTGTGCTCGTGAACCCGATTTGTTACTAAACATAGTAAATTGAGGGGTGCGGTAGCACGGTGGGTTTGGCCGGTGTCCGCTGTGTGGCGGGTCTAGGGTTTGATTCCTGAATGGGGTGCCTTGCAATGGACTGGTGTCCCGCCCAGGGTGTATCCTTGCAGTCTGTGTTTCTGGGATAGGCTCCTGCTCAGGACAACTGGCTGCTGACGTCGGTTGGTTGACACATTAAATTGACATTATTGTCATAAAAGTGCAGCAATTTTTAAGGAAACAAATCTGTGGTAATTCCTATAAGTGTTACACACCTTTTAATTTCCACAGTTCGGCCTTTGTTAACTGGAAACACAGAAGTGAAAACAGATTAACGAGCAATTTAATGTATAAAAGCTGGAAATGATTAGGAAACGATGACAAGTGACTGCTGTGATTAATGTTTTCTCCAGAGACTGCTTTCGTGGTCATGGTCTCTATGAACCCGGCCATATTTAACAGGTGTGTGTATGTGTGTTAGGAGTCTCAAACGTGGTTTTTTTTTTTCAAAATTAATCTTAACTAAGAGCACTGCAGCAATGGCACACTTCCGTATGGTAGTGGGTGTATGTTGAAGAATCAGAGAACATTTAATCATTTACCCAATGTTTTTTTCTTTCAAAGCAGCCTACAGTGAGTTACCTGTTTAGGTAGTTGGTTACTTTGCTACTGTGGCAACTTATGGATGAGTACCTTACTCAGGGGTGCGAGAGGAGGTGGGGAATCAAATCTGGGTTACTTGTGTGCGAGGCAAAGCTAAGCTCTACACCACCAGCTGCCCCATCCATGGATGATGTCAAAAATATAGCATGCATAGATTCAGAATTAACTCATTGTACAATTAAAAACGGGCAGCACAGCGAGTAGCGTTGGATCGTGTGAGAGGATGTGGGTTCGATCCCCGCTCAGTCTGTGTGGAGTTTGCATGTCCTCGCAGTGTCTGTGTGGATTTCATTTAGGTGCTCTGGTTTCCCCCCACAGTCCAAAGACATGCTGTTCAGGTTCCCCCATAGTGTGTGAGTGACAGAGAGAGTGTGTGTGTGTGTTCCACTGATGTATGGATGAGTGACCCATAGTAGGTAGTGTATCTAGCAGTGTAAGTCACCTTGGTGAATAAGGTGTGTGGGCTGATAACACTGCATAGTGTTCATTGGAAGTTGCTTTGGAGAAAAGGGTCTGCTAAGTGAATAAATGTAAATTACAAATTATTATTATTAGTTGAGTAATTAGCAGTTTTAGCATGGACACTGTTTCCTTACATGTCCGATGAACACTGCACATTAGTTAATCAGTTTGAATAAAGACACCAGTCAGTCAGTGAGTTCAGCGTAAAGAAGTGAGCTAGAAGCGCCATACTTACATGCAGTACATTTTGTCCGTGTGTGTTTGGGAGGAGGGGGTGCGGTGGTGCAGTGGGTTTGACCGGGTCCTGCTCTCTGGTGGGTCTGGGGTTCGAGTCCTGCTTGGGGTGCCTTGTGATGGACTGGTGTCCTGTCCTGGGTGTGTCCCCTCCCCCTCCAGCCTTACGCTCTGGCTCCCCGCGACCCTGTATGTGACAAGCGGGTTTCAGATGACGTATGTTTGAGAGGGCGGCATTATGGAGTTTTTGGGGAATGGGGTAGCGGCAGCTTGCCAAGATCATAGGCCAGTTCTCGGTCTGCTGTTGGCAAAGGTGCTGCATTCCGCATGTGCTAAGTGCCCTTAATGAGGTGGCCATTTAATTAAGGAAGACAGGAAGCTGAGCGCGAACAGCCCAGCTTCAGGGGCCTGTCTCTCAGAGAGCCTTTTCCGGAGAGGAGTGCGTAAGGACCACGAGGCTATTTCCATATCCACTTACAATCGCGTTGTTCCTCTTTGAACTCAAACATCTTAAATCAAAGGCGGGCAACGCCATCAGTCCTCAACAGCCGCAGAGCCTCTCTGAAAGGATGTTGCCATTAGTGCATCCGTGATATTGCCTGTAAGGAGCGCGTGAAGAGCAGCCCTCCGACAAATTAGATAGCCGCGATGCTTATTTGGTGGTCTTGCTGGAAATAAAGCAACTAATTAAATCTATAACGGGGTACCTTGAGACAACTCCAGCGGTCCGGCTGTACGTTAGCAGTAAAGAACTTGTGGATGTACAGAACAGCCCAGTTTGTATATCACTATTTTTACCCTGAGGGAAGAGGGTCAGGATGGAATGGTAAAATTGTATTAGGAGCAGAGAAAACTCATTGCAGTGAATTCAAATACAGAGCTCTTCCCTTTGTCGGCAGTGCCGGTAACACAATCCCCCCCCCCCGACCCCCTTATTTTATTTAGCTCCGCAATGAAAAACGCTTTTGAATCACAATGACGGGTGTCATCCATCAAGGAGTATTGCCTTGTCCCTGATAACTCCTAATCCACTTGTTTCTGCAGCGATCCTCGCGATTGCAGCTCTTCTCAAGACTGAAAGGTGGCATATGAATCGGATGCTGATCCCGACGCTTACAGGTACCGCCAAGAATTTTGAGGGGCGGGGTGGAGGTGGGGGGGGGCAGTATGAGCGGCGCCTACAGAATGAGTAGTAGGTGGCCACAGCGGGAAGTGCTGAAACGCTGAGGGTGCCATCTGCCTGTTTGTCTGCCTCCGGTGCTCCGATCATATTAACCTTCACGACGACTCCTGCCAAACACCGTTGGATCTCCGAGCAACCGGTTTACATGAGACGTACTCTAGCAAATATTCCTCAGCGCTTACAAAGCAACAGATGTTCGAATTATACGCATAAAATCGCAAAGCCTAATTAAGTAACATGCATCAGATCTAGTCAACGTTTTTCTGTTACAAAGAATGACCGCCACATCACAAGCTACGCTATTTGCCGCGCATGTGGATGCAGCAGCGGGAGGTTTTGACGTGAACGATGGTGTCATCAACGCAACATTAAGCTGGATCCTGGCTCAGGATTGTGATCCAGCTGCAATGCAGCAGAAGCGGACTCTTTCTGACTAGATGGTGCCGTCTCGATCGGTTCCTGCCGTCCAGCTTCCAAGCTGGTCAAGGACATGTGTTGCCCACAATGCTTCTTAGAGTAGAGGGATCCGCATAAAGAGCTACTTATGATTATCTACCCATTTACAAAAACTGGTCATTTCTACTAGAGCAATTTAGGACAGGTACCTTGCTCAAGGGTACTGCAGCAGTAGGTGAGATTCAAACCGGTAACCTTGGAACCCAAAAGGTGGCGGCGACGGCAGCGGCTCTACGCACTACAGCTGCCCCATATAAACCGGTTCTTTCACCAGCTACATGGCGTATGACATTTTTAGAGCAAAAGCCACAAGCTGTTTGGTAAGAACGATTAGCTTTTTTTGCAGAACATTGTCTTATTTGTATAAACTGAGAGGAAATGGGAGGGCCAGGGGGTGCTGTGGTGGTTAGTGCTGTCACCCTGGAAAGGACGTCGGTTCAAATCCCACCTCCTGCTGTATACACCAGTGAAGAAGGCACTTATCTCGAAGTGCTCCAGTAAAAATCTCCCAGCTGATAAAATGAGTAAATTATAGTATGGTACGGCATTGTATACAAACCGAATATTGCGAGCTGCGCTGGACAGAAGCTAAATGAATAAAAACAAGACGAGACAAATATTGCAGACCTGTACGTACCAGGGATAGACTTGCTGTATGTCACTGATCTCATAATGATCTGAATAACCCAGTCAGATTCTGAAACCAGAGATTTGCAGCAAAATGTAGATCAGGCCAATTAGACATTCTTCAGAGGGCCATTTCTCTTTTTATGCAGTCTTTTTTTCATTCAACTGCCCTTGCTTCTCCCTGCCTCAATAATAGGCACAAATGCTCTTAGCAATGAAAAGAAGAAAGAGCCTTCAATGCAAAGAAAGTAAAAAAACAAATGATTTTTAAAATTTATCCTTTATTTACCCAGGGGAACTGGCACAGAGATTGATTTTTCCAGAAAACCCTGGACAAGATGTAACGAATTTAATTTTCTCAGTCTTAATCTTTGTATTTTATGATTTAAAAGCATAAATGGTAGAGGATATTTAATTTCAGATTATTTAATAAGACTCATTTATTTTCATATGAAATCCATTCGTTAACAGTGCATTGCAGAAATGCCATTTTAATATGACATGAAATGTGTACAGAAATAAGTCAGAGTAAAATTAAGGTAATTTGGTATTTTGGAGTTGCCGTTAGGGTTCAGCAGAGCGGTGAAGGTGTCTGGTGGAACTTCAGGCATGCCCTTGAGCTACATTCCCTCCACAACCTGCCCCACATCCCCCTTCTTCACGCGGCTGAAGCTGGGGGATCGGACTCCTCCAGGGCTGCACTCCCAAGGCCCCCATGGCTGACTGGCTGGCTGAGAGCTCGAACAGGATATCCATTTTCCTGAGCAAGGTCAGCTGTTGTGTTCAAGGACAGGAGAAGAGAGTGGGTACGATATGGTGGAGATGCACACATACCACCACCATGCAACGTGAATCGCTGCCAGACCCAGTAATGGATGCGGGACCCACCACTACAGTGTGTCCATAGTGAGCGTGCAGTTAGTAGAGGCCCTCGATGGCATCATTGTTATTCATTAGAATGTTTTTTGCATTTATATTTACTTTTATTCGTTTAGCTGGCACTTCTTTCCAAAGCGATTTAAAATGGTTTACCTGTTTAAACAGCTGGATTATTTTTACTCCGGGTTGGTACCTTGCTCAAGGGTACTACAGCAGCAGGTGGGATTTTTTCAGTAGAGGATTAAACTGTAGGCATGTGCTTTAATGATAGTTTTGTAATAAATATTACAAATCCTAATGATTAAATTGACAATGACTTTCAAATTAAGCAATCCTTCTACTTATTTTAATGAAGAAACCAAACTTCTTTAAGACACAGATAAGAAATGATAGGGCTATTGTTGCTGCATAAGCTTTTTTCAACGGATTAAGCAACCTTATACGAAGAGCTTATCATAAGCTTGCATGCAAATAAGAGCATATAGCTTTAAATCGTGGTAAACAGCATGATAAGGGGCACGATGTTAGAATCAGAAGGCAATTGTTCTTAAGAAAAAATATTTGAAGAATTTTATCCCGACCTACAACGTGCAAAACTGCCCCCACCAAAATCTGTAAAAAAAAAAAAAGAAACCAATTATCGAACCCTATTGACAGCACTTTCAAATGACACAGAAGGGAAGCCTTCGAAACTGTGATGGTGCGAAAACAACAAGAAAAACATGTTTCTGGACAAAGGAGAAATATGGGTTGTGTTCCTCCAGGGGAAGGGGAGCGGGGGATGGGGTGAAATCACCTTGTGCAACACTCCATATCATTTGCATGGTTTATAATCTCCAAGGCTCCCATGCAAATGACTCATAAAGCAGAAATAGAGAGACTTTGGAACGGCTGCCAGGAGTGAATTTATATATGATTGCCAAGCAGTGGAGTGCCCTAAATCATTTCCAATTAGGTGACACTTTCAATATAGGGCCGCTGATTTAGAGATATTAAAACTTCTCCCTAACCGCAGCCGAGTTGAAGGCAAACAATTCCTGCAGCACCGATCCTGTAATCCCCACTTCATACAGCTTTTTTCTCTCCCCCCACCCCCCCCCCCCCCCCCCCCCACATCTTTTAAAGGAACATCCCCAGTTCCAATTTTTCCTCCAGGTCCAGAGAGGTTTTAAGCTTCTGTTGGTTTTAAATCTTTGTCCCGCCATGAGAAACACTACTGGCACACTCCTTTAACAGATGTTTGAAGTGTGCGCTACCTTGTTTCATTTAGCCTGTGTTTTCCTAGGAATAATCCCTTTAAAATTCATATCTCGTTTGCAAGTAAATCCTGGGTAAGACACCAGCGTAACAGACAATTTAGCAAAAAGAACACTGGAAATACATCCATCAATGGGGTAACCCAACAAGAGCAAATACCTGAGGCTGCAAGACATGTATATTTTTGTATTCTTCCATGCTTATAAAACGGACTATCTTTAGGTCTTCCTGAAGACGAGAGTGCAAAGAGGTTAAAAGCATTTTGCCAAGGACTACTCAGACTCTCGATGTATTATAAATAATTTGTCCCAGAGGTAAAAGGATGTGATTGTTGATGAGCAGAGGAATCAGTTATAAGCGCAAGTGTAGAAAGCAGTTATTGTACCAGTGAGGTAAATTGCAAAGGTTCATCTTATGTATATATAATAAAGACCACCCAAGTAACTGCAATGACGGTACAAAAACCTGAGTCAGAAATGACCCTCAAGGCTACATGAAGAACTTGGGTTTAGCATTTTCAGAGGAGGTTCACTGGCATGTATGAATAAAATATCACTGTAATAAATCACGGAGAGAAAGAATGTTTTCTTACACTAATCAAAAAAACGTTTCTAAAAGTAGAATCCAGTTTTACCCAGAGTTTGTTTATAAAATACTCCATTTGACTTTTAAAGGAGAAATTGTGCTCAAGGAGAAAAGCGAGATGTTTTGATCTATTGAAATTCTTTCAGCCCTCTTGTTATTGAGGGTAACAGTGTGGTGTTCCTCGGGCTCAACCTTCCTCACAGCATCTGGGCTCTTAGGCTGTCATTTAAATCCAGCTCAGTCTGTGTGGAGTTTGTATATTTTCCCTGTGCCTGCATAATTTTTCCCCTGGATGCTCTGGTTTCCTCCCACATACATGGAGTTCAGACGAACTGGACACTATCAATTGCCTGTAGTGTTAGGAACAGCATAAAGATGGTTTGAGTCCTACCTATCTGACAGATCCTATCAAGTGGTCTGGCTGAGCTCTCATTTTCCTCCTCTGCCACTCTCAACCAGTGTCCCGCAGGGCTCGGTACTGGGTGCTCTGCTCTTCTTGATCTACAGGACTTCCCTTGGCCCTGTCATCTCCTCCCATGGATTCAAATGCCACTTCTACACTGATGATACCCAGCTCTTACTTTCCTTTCCACCTCAGACAATTCCGCACGTATTGCTGCCTGTCTATCAAACATCTCTGCATGGATGTCTGATGACCACCTCCAACTCAAACTCTCCAAAACAGGTTCTTCACCTCCCAGCTGGCCTGTCCTCCTGTCACGATCTATCGTTCAAACTGGAAAACTCACTCATTTTGCCTACCTGCTTGGCCAAGAGTCCGGGAGCGACGATTGACTCGGGTCCATCTTTCTCTCGGCACATCGAAGCCACAACCCGGTCCTGCAGATACATCCTGCATAATATTCACAGGATCCGTCCCGACCTCACAACTGACTCTCCCCAACTACTTCTCCAGGCCATGGTGACATCCCGTCTGGACTACTGCAGCTCTCTCCTGTGCGGCCTTCCCGCTACTGCCATCAAACCTCTGCAGCCGATACAGAACGATGCTGTTGCATGAGTTGTGTTTGACTTGCCAAAGCGTTCCCACGTATCTCCTCTACTCATTTCTCTGCACTGGCTTCCTATAGCTGCCCAGATCAAATTGAAGACCCTGGTTATTGCCTACAAAAGCATCAACAGAACTGCTCCCAGCTATTTACAAGACTTGATCAACTGCTACACCCCAACCAGACCCCTTCGCTCGTCTACTTCTGCTCGCTTGGTGGTCCCGCGCGTAAGTAAAGCGTGGAGGTTCTCGGTTCTGGGTCCATTGTGGCGGAATGACCTCCCCTTCTCACTCAGAACTGCAGGCACTCTGTCTACATTCAAGAAGGGTCTGAAAATTCACCTCTTCCAGACTCACTTCTCCCATGATCTGTCCAGCTCATGTATGGTATAAATGTTCATGCACCACAACTTTATGATCATCCCTAGATAAGCCTTTACACAGCCACTACTTCTGTATTGTATGTAAATGTTTGTGTACCTTTTAAAAAAAAAATTGTAGGAAGGTGATCAGGATTTGTCTATTCTGAGTTTTATACAGCTACACGTGTGATCAACACTGGTTCATATAGTGGAAAGAAGCTAGCTATACTTCAGAATCACACATCTGCAACTATGTCTCTCTTTCTCCTAATGTAATGTACGTCTCTTTGGAGAAAAGTGTCTGCTAAATGAATAAATGTAAATGTAAATGTGTGAATGTGTACATGTGAGGCTACAACTGGGGGTCCCATCTAGGGTGTACCTCGCCTTGCCTTTCACCCAGTGATTCTGGGAAAGGCCATGAACTGCCTCTGTACAACATCACAATCACAGACAATCCTTCTCCTGGACATGATTTAGTACTGTCCAGAATGTTGTCATCAGCATTAAAATAGAGATTTATTCTATTACACCAAGATTGTTTCTAGGAATAAACACTTCCTCAAGGATATAATTATTATTCAGCCTTATTTATTGAGTATGCTTGTTCAAAATGACTTACAGTGTTAGATAATGAACTTCTTTACCACTGACTCATTTATACAGAGGATGTACTTACTGTATCAATTCAGGGTAAGTACCTTAAGGAGAGTGCTACTATAGCAGAGGGATTCAAAGCCAGGACCTTGAGATTATAACCCAGTGACCCTATCCGCCGTGCTGCTGGCTGTCAGGGTAGAAGAGAAGACCTCCTGGAGCTCAAACTGGCAGCTTTCAGAATCCGAGTACTTTTACAGTGTAGGGTTGACATTTCATCACTGTGGTAACAACTGAGCTCTTTACCATCTCTATCGCTGTAAGTTATCTTGGACAAAGCTGGCAGATAAATAAAAAATTACGGTAACAATACACTCAACCCTAACGTAGCAAGGTTTTGTACGCCAAAAAAACTACAAGTAAAGCTTTTGAAAACAGGTATCAGTTTTTCATGCAACTGTCTTATCACCTCAGTATAATTTTATTTCTTTCCTTTGTGTGGCCATTCAATTTGCATACATGTCCTTTGCACAATCTCAGCAACTAACTGTAGCAAAGACACTACAACCAGGCACACATGCAACACAACATAAACTGGAAAAAGAATGGAATAAATAGTCGTGGGAACATTTCAGAAGATTAAAGGGAATAATAATAATAATAATAATAATAATAATAATAATAATAATGTGATGTAAAGACTCAGTGCCTCAATAAAAGCACTCCATCGTGCTTGGACACTGATGTCCAGTTTTTTTTTTACTATTTTGTTCTCTGCAAAGCAATATAAACGTCAGAAAACACACCATTCCCTACAGGCAGACCGACGCACACACTCGTACACACACACACACACACACACACACACACAGCTCTTCAATTTGATGATTACTGTGACTCCACACAACAATAGTCAGATTTGTGCGTACATGTATTTAAAATACATTCATTTATTTATCCAGTTTACCAACAATGCCATTGCTGCCAGAAATACAAACAGTGGTTGAAGAGAATAAATGAATGAATGGCCAACATGCACCGCAATGATGGCACTGAGTGGATGTAAAAATAACAAATTGGACCCTCCCAGCTTTTCCTCAGACTGCAGCTCTTACTGTGGGGCCGCTGCCTTCAGTGTGGGATGAACTCACTCCTCATTATTAAAACTAATTAGACCCATCTGCTGCTGTTTACAGCTGATTTTATTTTATGTCAAATAAACGGCGGGGGCTTGTGCAACTTCAGCGGAAGGGGAGCGGCAAGGGAGAGATGTGGAGCCGGTCTCGAAGACCCATCACCGTGGTAAGCCTTGGGTTCATGCCAGAGACACCTGTACAAAGACAATGGCGCACAGGAACACGGAGAACTGATCTGATGCAGGAGAAAACTGGGTCTCCTCATGTGTCCGCATGGCTATGAGGGTGTGGCGTAGTACCGGGGACTTTCGAGAAACATCCGTCAAATTAACATGCCATTTTGGGGATGTCCGTTATAAAGGCAGCCCGCTGGCAAGAGAAACTATGCATGTACACTTGCTCAAGCACGTACACGCATGCGCGCACACACGCGCACGTGCACACGCTAGCCTGTAGTCACACACGTGCTCGTGCAATCGCTCACCGTGTGCTTGCACAGAGTCTCTTATGCAAACACATGCATATGTATCTGCAGTAATAACTGAAATTGGAGTACAGAGGCTCAGGATATGAACCCATCTGTTGAGGTCCTTCCCCTTCATTTACTAGTCTAATTTCCTGCGAGTGCCCAGTGGCCCCTGAGCCATCAGATGTGTTCCGGTGAAAGACAGCGCTTGGACGTACCCCGTGGCTCTCACGTTTCCGTTAATCGGTGTTCTTTCATTCCTGGTCCCGAGGAAAGCGCTGAGAGAACCCTCGAGCGGACAGAGAAAGAGCTGCGGGAGCGAGGGGAAGATGGCGCTTGTGTGAAACAATAAGTGTGAGGGGTGCCACACCGCGTGTGGGATGGACAGGAGCAACGCATTCAATTACAGCCTCGTTAATCAGCTCTCGGCTCGACACGTTACGGGGAAATCGCGAACCCCTGCGCTGAGGGGAAAAACACGATTCCAGAGGAAAGGAAGGACGGTGTGTTCTGTGGCATGCTCCCGGGGGGGGGGGCATAAAGCTTGAGGGGAGTCCTTGGCAAAGCAGACGCACCAACCGTTCATTCCCCACTCGCCAGCCCACCCCCTCATTCTCATCGCTCCAGGGCCGAAAGAGAAATGTGTTCCTGGCAAGCTGACCCCCACATATTAAATGGCATGGTGAAGAGAGAGAGAGAAGGAGCATGTAGTTAAAAAGAAAATACAATGGGGTGGGAGAAAAGTGAGAGGATGGAGAGGAGGGGGAAAAAAAAAAAAAACAAGTGGCCAGCCATGCGTGAAAGACATAATTGAAAATGTCAAAGATGTAAGAAATGACGGCAATGAAGTAGCAGGGTTTGGCTGCCCAGTCCATCAGGGATCCTTGGAACCCTGAAGACCTCCCTCTCTCTTTCCTTTTCTTTCACATCTGCTTTCGAAGCCATTTCTGACCACACTCATATTCTTCTTCATCCGCTTGCAGCCGGCTGAGTTCATTTTTAGAATCCTCCCCTTCGCCCGGCGCCGCTCGGCCGGGCGCGCGAGGTGCATCCGCACGCCTTGTGAGCGCATCCACGCTGGCGCGTGTGCGAGCGTGCGCGCGTGTGCGCGTCTGCAACGATGTCAGCAACCCCGTGCGCTTCTGAACTTTGCTACGAGTGAGCCGGAGCCCACCTAACAAACCGGAGGTGTGCAAGGTGGGGGAAAGAACTGCTGAATCCCTGGCAAAGCTCAAGAAGAGTCTCAAAACCCTTGTCTATTAAACAGACTCCTATCCTGATCTCCAGTGCTTGATAAATGTGGACTATGTTATCTGATTAATAATTTTTCAAAACCCTATTGCAGAACTACTTGTGTGATTAATACTCGTCTATATGGTGGTATGGGACAAATTGACTGTACCGCAGAATCGTGTCTGGATCCACACCTTTCCTCCTGTTGGTCTAATGCGCTTGTGCATTGTGTTCCGAGACGTCCGTTGCTTCGGATAAAAGCGTCTGCTGAAGAAATGAATAAAACGTACCGACAGCAGTAGGTTTTCCACCAAATCTCCGCAGCTGTCAGCTTCCCTAGTGTGAATTATATCGTTATAATTTGTCGGTAGTGGAAAGAGGTGTCATCATTCCTTGTCGTTCCATGGGGGAGCAGGGTGCATGGGAGTCTCTCATTTACTTTGTCTCACTGCGGTGCTTTACCCTGCTCGTCCTGCTCTCGTTCATGTTTTCACCTCAGAATACATCTGCATCCCGGGGGTCGAAATGTGCTTGCCCATCTGTACCACCAGAGGCAGCCTATGAGGGATTACATATTCATGGGACTCTGGCACAAAAAACCAGCAGCATGATAAACACAGACGACACGGCAACCCGGTGCATTCAATTAAAATCCGAATATACATCATGTGCACGGGCCTGCATGCTAATGAAAGTGCTTTGTTTTTTACACGTCATCAAATCTGTTGACACGTAGACATCGTATATTTAGTACGCGGGTGAAATTTTTTTTACTCGCCGCTGTTATACGAGCGCAACGAGAGACGTATAGTTAACGTGCACTCGAGTTCACTAACAGCTTAACTATTGTTGTCAAGTTGAGTGCTGAAAGACAGCAGCGATTTCATGACAAAACCCCAAACGCTGATCACGCCGAGATCCGTCCACTGCAAGAGTTTGCTGTTATCAGATGGAAACCTGTCCTGGCGACTTGTTTCGATGGCAGGCAGGTACTGATAGCGTAGAGGGACTCCGGTGTCAGAGAAAACCAGCTTGCGATAAGACGTTCGCTGGGATGATTGGGGAAAGAGGCCATTTCCGACAACATTTTGACTGGGAACGCTGGGGAGCACCAGTTGGTATGACAACGGGGAGAATGTGCGTTCAGATATGAATGGATTTCGGAGCGAATGTCAGTGGAAGATACAGGATGAGATTAAAGATTAAATTACAGAACCAGAGTTATTGGCATTTTCTGAATTAGAATTTGAATGAGAGTATTAAAAATGTGCCGGAATCTGAGAGTGTGGGGGGGATAAGTGGTTGAGGTTAAATACTTCACTTTTTCTGATTCATATCAAATTTCAGTCAACTTGCTGTTCACACTTTACCGTGGTGCATAGACTGCGAATTGCAGTGCGGAGCCAAACAGACCGTGTTTGACTGATCCAATAGAGGACACGAATGTTCACTTTGAACTCAAGAGACTAAAGACCCTCAAACTGAACTCACGTGGTCCCATTAAAATAATTCTGTAACCCCTAAATGCAAGACATTTTTAAACTATCGGTTTTACTGCGAAAATCCCTTTACATTGAATCACCCAGTTACAACCACAGTGAGGTGCGTAGTAAATATATTCTGAAGGTACGCAGGGTACATCCAAGGTTGTGCAGTGAACGGAGGAAGGTGTGAAAGCAGTATGGTGCAGATGGACAGAAAAGACCCCTGTAGTTCAATGCAATTCAGTTTAATTTATTTTTACAGAGCACTCTTCTCACACAAGGGGGATGAGGTGGCACAGCGGGTTTGACCAGGTCCCACTCTCTGGTGGGTCTGGGGTTTGAGTCCTGCTTGGGGTGCCTTGTGATAGACTGGCTCCCCGTCTGGGGTGTGTCCCCTCCTCCTCCAGCCTTGCACCCTGCGTTGCTGGGTTCGGCTCTGCTTCGCCACAATCTCGCTTGGGACAAGTGCTCTCAGATAGTGTGTGTGCCTACTGGCCACGGAGGAAAGACACAAAAAAACTCTCAACTGAAAGTCAAGGAAGAAAAAAAAAACCTTGGGGGTTGAAATGTCAGCGGCTGCCCATCCCTCCCAAGCATTCTAGATTAAAAAAAGATTTTTAAGTCAATTTACAACTCATAACAACATTCTTATTGAGTGTTATCTTGATGTCCCAGTTCACATACGTTTGTCTTGTCCATCATGGCAGGCAGCCATCTGCTTCAGTACTGGTATTATGGCCAGCCAGCCTCCTCAAGTCTTATTGTAGGGAAGCAATGCTCAACAAGAAATACACACACATACACAGACACAGACACGGATGGGACACACCCAGGACGGGACGCCAGTCCGTCGCAAGGCACCCCAAGCAGGACTCGAACCCCAGACCCGGTCCAACCCACTGCGCCACCGCACCCCCATTCAACAAAAAATAAATTGCTAGAAAATGATGACTTAAAGAGATCGGCGATGTTAATACAGAAGAGAAACAGCATAAACCAATTGATCAGCATGAACCAATTTCTCAGCATCATGCCTATATAGGAATCACGTTAACATAGATATATTTCTCAGATGAAGGAAGCACGATCTAGTCAGTGTAGTCATATGAAACATGCAACAAATGACAGTTTTCCGTCCAACAAGACACCCAAGTCCTTAACACAATCTATACACTTGAAGCTCATACGGTACCCCTTAGTCCAACCAGGTTTTTAAGTCTATTCAGTAGGATACTATGGTCTACAGTATGAAGCACAACACTCACTCCAGGAACATCACAATAGAGACATGACAAGCATCAGAGGAGATGAGAATATCATTAACAACACGGGTGAGAGTCGTTTCAGTGCTGTGACCAGTATGGAAACCAGACTGCAATTTTTTAAAAATATTATGATGATTAAGATATTTTACAATTTGGAAAGCTACGATCTTTTCTAAAATTTTGAATAAAAACGATAGATTAGAGATGGGTCTATAATTACTTGGGTTATTACAATCACGATTCGATTTCTTTACTAGGGATCTAATAACGGCAACTTTAACAGTGTTTGGAACACAGCAATTTGTTGGTGGGTTAGACTTGATTTGTTGGTTTGGTTTCTTGTTTGGTTTTTGTTGGTGGGTTAGATTTGGTTTGTTAGTTTGGTTTTGTTGGTGGGGTTGGTCTGATGGTTGGTTTTTGTGTTGGTGGGTTAGGCTTGGTTTGGTTTTTTTTGTGGATTAGACTTGGTTTGTTGGTGAGTTTGGTTTGATTGTTGCTGGGTTTGGTTTGTTGCTTGGTTTTTGTTGGTGGGTAAGGTTCGGTTGTTGTGGTAGGTTAGGCTTGGTTTCTTGGTTTGGTTTAGTTGTTTGATGGTTTTGTTGGTGAGTTTGGTTTGCTGGTTTGGTGGGTGGGTTGGAGAAGTTAGTTAAGCTTCTTGATCTCGGGTCATGGAGATGTATGTTGGCTGTGCTGGGTGTTGTTCTCTGTGGCTTCATGTTGGTGGTTAGACTGGGTCCTTGTGTACAGCCGTTGAAAAATAAACATGGGGTATGACATGTTGTCCTGTGTATCTTGAATGACGTATTTACGATGTTAACAATCGGTACTGTAAGAATGGAAACTGCAGCTTTAAGTAATTTAGTGGGGACTGGGTCTAAAGAACAGGTAGTACGTTTCATAGAGCAAATTAGCACGGTAATTTCCTGTATAGTAATTAAGTTGAAGCTACTGAAACAGTGCGGACAGCATATAATATTATCATCACCAGAACCTCTTACACAGGCCTGGACTGAAGTAGAGGGTACGATGGATGTCCGGATATCCCCTAATTTATTGTTAAAAAAACAACATAAATTCGTCATTAGTAATAGAAGCAGAAATACATTGTTTATCTTGGTGTTCACCAGTTCAGTAAGCAATGGTATTCAACAAAAAACGAGGATTATTCCCATTTTCATGAATCAACTTGAGTAATATTTGGCTCTGGCATTAAAAGTGCTTTTCTACATTTTTTTAGACAATCGGACCAGTCTACATAATAAATGTGCAATTTAGTTGAACACCATTTACGCTCTAATTTACCACATTCTAACTTTACAGCACGAGTTGATTTGTTGAACCACGGCAAGTTTCTTAGAGGGAGGGTGTGGTGGCGCAGCAGGTTTGACCGGGTTCTGCTATCTGATGGGTCTGGGGTTCGAGTCCTGCTTGGGGTGCCTTGTGATGGACTGGCGTCCCGTCCTGGGTGTGTCCCCTCCCCCTCCAGCCTTGTGCCCTGTGTTGCCGGGTTAGGTTCCGGTTCGCCACGATCCTGCTTGGGACAAGCGGCATCAGACGGCGTGTGTGTGTTTCTTACAGTTCGAATAAGTCTAGCTTTTGGTGGACCCGGAGAATCTAAGGCGAATTTTAAGGCAGAATTATATTCAAAAGCCAACTGATCAACATCTGCCCTTGTTCCAAAATCAGATTTGCTCATGTAATCGATAAATTTGCCAGTACTGTTTTCAGCAATGTGAACCCCTGTAGTTCAGACCGCTTTCGTTTCTGCACCGTGCGGACGTGGCTTTTTACATATTTAAATATGGAACACTGAGATCATGTTTCTTTCCCATCTCTCGTGTCCACTGACATCAAAACCCCCACATCTCATAATGCCCCTGTGTCGGTCCCAGGCCGTACTGAGGTCTTTTTCCTCTCCTGTCCTCTGTTTCCTCTACACAATTCCCACAGGGCCTGAAAGGGTCCATTCATCTCAGTTACGTAACGGCACAAAAACATCCCACATGTTAATGCGCTCATTGTGTGCGTCCCTGTGTGTCTGAGCCGTAATTAACCGTATCGCCCCGTCAGAGCCTCAGCGGTGACCTTCCCCACAATGGGTCCTCCGGAGCTCTACCATCATGTGGAGCCAAGCTTGAGGGATGCGGGGGGGAGGGATTCAATGCCCTGCTCCTACCTCTCCCTGGATCGCTCCCTCGCTCTCCCTTCTGCAGGGATAGCAAGCGGAAAAAAATACTTCCAGAGCTCAGAGCCCCGTGATCAATCACCTGTGCCACCCTGCAGGCTTGTCCTAAGTTCCAAAACACTTTGACAGCTGTTTTATTCGCCTCGAGTAAAAAACAAGAAAAAGCTCAAGAGTTTCAAGCTGTAACACTGGAATGCAGGACTGTCCAACAACTTTTCAACTTTTTAAAAGGCTTTGCTTGTTAGAGGCTTAAAAACTGGAAATACAATGGCTGTGCCCTTAGTTGCCCTCCGTACCAGCATGCCCAATTAACAAAGCGTAAAGCTTAGAGTGTGCAAACTGGTTTTGACAGCGGGTGCGCTCGAGTAGAAAACAAGGGAAGACACGGAGGGACCCATTCCCACAAGCAGGACACGTCCCCTCGCTGATTATAAACACTCCGGCCAATAATCGGCATTCCTCGGAGGCCTCGCAGCACCCTGTCGACGAGCATAGCGACCGCAGGCTCGGAGGAAAGCTGCTCCTCACCATGGCAGGACACAGCTACAGCTCTCTCTACGTGGAAAAGACCCACATTTTTCCTGCCGTCCCATCCTCCTCAACTCACACGCGGGAAGGGCTGTTAGCGCATTTGGACAAACCATACTCCGTTTCCCTCTTCCTGTGCTGCCCAGATTCGACTGTCCACCGTGGTCCCTGGATACAGGTCAGTCCTTGACCTCCCCGGGACTGGTGGCCAGAATCTTCAGCACTGTGGAGCATGCCTGCAATAAAGCCCAAACCAAAGCAAAGCGGGCTTCTTTCCAAGCATCGATCATACAGGTACTCATAGAGACAGGTTATTATTCTCCGAAACGCTTGCCCCCCTCGCTCTCTGAAAAATCTAGATGGAGCACCGCTACGTCGCCCGGGATAATCCTCTTAGAGCATTAGAGAATCATGACAAGCAAACAGACACCGTGTCCTGTAGAATACTCCACCTGTCAGACGCGCCTCCGCAATGGACAAACTGCGTACGACTCGTGTAGAAGAAACACCGCAAAGGCGCGTGACGAACGCAGAGCTCCCTACGGGCAGTCTCTGCGACATGTAACCTCAGAGCACTGCTTGTTTTTCCCGCGCTTGTGAATGTGCCCTATACTGAGAGTAAGGAAGGTAAGAATGTTCTGCTGAAAAGGTAAAGTGCGTCGACCGCTTTGAAGGAGAGCGCGGAGCCCTGAGGAAAAGTAGAACCTGATTGAACCGCCCTGGCTGTATTTCTCTTTGTCCTCTCCCACCACCTCCCCCTTTCCAATTTTCCCGAGGACGGAGAAGTCGGCCGCATGACATTGATTTCCATCAGAGCTTGGAAATCACCCTGCTGTTGCCAGGGCAACACGCATTTACCTTTGCGTTTTTGCATATTGCCATGAATTTCCATCAGCGTCAGGCGGCTGGTCTTCTAAACAGCGGCAGCGGATAACAAATGCGATCAGGTGCCAGAGCGCTCGCAGGGCCTGGGAGACTGATGGGCTTGCCAGGAGAGCGCAGAGCGGCACAGCGGCGCCCAGGCGTGTGCCGAGTAATTGATTGCCCCTCCTTGCAAGACTGGGACGGACCGAGAGAAACAATAAATACCGGCGCCCTGACACATCTATAGACTCCTGATGCCTAATTAACAGAGGAAAGGTAGACTGAGGGAGACTATAAATATAAATGGGGTTAAAAGTGAAATTTGCCTCATTTCACTTCAAGTTCTTAACGCTGAATATTCGAGTGAAGCTCATCGGGAGTCTGGTCTTATATTTGCCTTTCTTATTTTCTTTATTGTGTATTTAAAGAGAAATTTTGTATTCTCCAGCATAAAAGATTGGTTAAAAAAAAAAAAAGACAAAACTGCCACAGTGTGAAACACAGTACATTTTTTGCAGCAACACCAGCGGTGCTCTGACTATAGAGGGGCCCATATTATTTCCCGGCTGTTCTGTATCCGCCGCCGCGGGCTCCGGGAAAAGTGGAGGAAGGGCCCCCGGACGTGGGGTCGCCATGCTGAACGGCGGGATATCTCAGGGTAATGAGAACGGCGGGGAGGGGGAGCTCTGAGGACCCGGAGTGTGTCGGGTGCCGGAGGGACCCCCGAGTCCCCCAGCCGCACCGTCCGCTTGTATCAACAGCCCAGTCAAAGTGCAGCCGAGGAGAAAATTAATTTCTTATCACCTGATTATATTACTAGGCGTCGCTTGGAGTGTCCGTTAAATATTCCGCATCGGCGTTCCATCGGATAGGGGCCAACGGCGGAGTGGTAATGGCCTCCGACATGACTGCCCGTCCCCGAGAATAAAGACTGGCACTGGCAATATGCTGGCAGAAAGCAATCTGCTTCGCCGCTAATCCCCTTCCCTCTGTCCAGACGCCCCCACCCCCCACCCCCCCGCTTCTGATGCCCATTTAGTCGTCCCAGGGTTACGCTTGAGGCAGCAGAGCCCACCGGGGGCTGAGAAAAAACTAAAGGTGACGGAATACCTGACAGACGTCCGTTCTCTCTCGTTCCAGCCGAGCACCAAACGCCAGTTCACCGCGCGCCTTTGCGCACACATCTAAGAGTTAACGTACACAGCGCTCCTCAAAATCAACATCTGTCTGCACAGATGTTGGACCTGAACTGGAACTGAAATTGACATATATGAACCTGAACAGGAACTGAAATTGACATATATTACAGAGACACATGCGCAGATACACGCTGCCTTTGTTAAACTGCTACAAGTCGCTCGACAAGCTAAAAGCGGGCAGGAACAGAAGGAGCCGTACGCGCTTCAAAGGGATAAACATTTCCACGGACGAAACCGCGAGGAGGGTGGAAAAAAAATTATTACCAAATTTATGAGGAGCAGAAATCACAGCTTAGTCATTTTTTTTTTTTCCTGCAGGCCAATCGTAGGTCTAGGCAAAGGGCAAATTTGCATAGAATCCATAAGGGAGAGAATCTGATCATATAAATGTAAATAAGGGAAGCTTAACTTATGATTTCCATTTGAAGAAAGTAAACTGTCAACATGAGTGAAAAGCAGGCTGAGCTGTGCCATGAAGCAGAGGACAGGGACTATTAGAGCTCTGCAGAGCCCCAGTAATGAAGTGCCTCCCTAGAAGCAGCACAATGCAAGGGATGCAAATAGTGCCATGCTCTGCCACATACGGGCACAAGGGGGTGATGTTACTAATGCTCTACTATCGGTTTCCCTACCGTTGAAGGGACATTGCTTCTGTATGCACGCATACAGGCTGAAACCACTCGTCCTGAGTGGGGTTGCGGCCGGAGGCCAGCAATGCAGGGCATTTGGGCTGGAGGGGAAGGTGGTACAAGCTGGATGGGATGCCCCTCTGTCACAAGGCACCCCAACTGGGACTCAACCCCAAGACCCAATAGAGAGCAGGACCTGGCCAAACCTGCTGCGCCACTGCACCCCTCTGTCTCTACCTGTAAGGCTGATACTACTCAGTGAGGTCCCATGGAGCAGAACTGTGGCCGAATCCAGCTTCACCCCAGGAGTAAAAGCAGCTCATTTAAACCTACCGCTTTAATCTGCGGGGGGTGTGATGGTGCTGCAGGTTCAGCTGGTGCCTGCTGTGTGGTGGGTCTGGGGTTTGAGTCCTGCTTGGAGTCCCTTGTGATGGACTGGCATCCCATCCAGGGTGTGTCCCCTCCCCCTCCAGCCTTGTGCCCCGTGTTTCTGGGATAGGCTCCGGCTCACCGCGACCCCACTCGGGACAAGGGTTCGTTGACGCTGTTTACTCTGCTCTTCAGAAAGACACCACTTGTCAGCTGAAAAACTGCAATGCAGGGCAGCAACAAAATGTAATATGTATTTCCTATCAAAGAGTTAATGAAGTTGTTTTGTTGGCCTGTTGAAGAAAAGTTAGTATCTGGAGCATTTGGTACATTCCTAACTGAACAACGTGATTAAATACCACCAGCTCAATATAATACAATCAAAAACAATACAAGTTAGGCTTCTGTTATTGACAGTATTGTGGGTGGTGCAGCTGGTAGCAATTGTACCTCCCATATCCTATATGTGTGTGTGCGAGTGCTGAGATGCTTTGGTGTCCTGACCTCTGCTTCCAGAATAGGCCCCAGAACCCTGCTGCTCTGCACTAGACAAGCACTTAGCGAAAATGGAAGTGAACTGTTTTAAAATAGTTTTAGGGTGAACACAGGATGCTGGTGCTTTGACGGCTTTGAGACGGACCTGCTTGCGCTGCATATGGTCGATCCTACAGAAGAAATCGAGCTTTAGTCAACTCCAAAAGCGCGTCTACGTGGGAAATTGAGCAAACTCTTGCTGCCACCATGGTGATACTGCACCCTGCATCTTTTCTCGGGTTGACATCAGGAATTGTTGGCGTAAATCCGTATAAACATATAGTTCATAGATACGAACGAGCGGTTATGTTTCTCATATTCCTATCCATTGTGATACGAGAAGAATTTGCTAACATCTGTCATCGCATCACGTAAGAAAGCATTGCATAGTAAGATATTTCTGTGGACCTCAGCAAATGCGCTGTATCAGATTTGTAATGATATCCCCGGTAATTATAAAAAAGAAAAATAAAGACTCTTGCACTTCTGCCGCCGTCAAACACGTTCAGCTGGTTTGCAGTTAATTACTGGGTACGCGCTCTTTTTTTAAGATTCAAAACGAAAAGTCTTAAAATAGCAACGCTGATTATTTTTTGCTAGATGGCATGATAGCTTACTAATTACCGAAGTACTTATATTTTTATAATGATGTGACGCCTTTCTGAAGACTTGCAGGCTGGATGGTGTGATGTGCTGGATTGTCTACATAAGCAGGTGGTCAAAGAAGTGTTTTTTTTACATTTTATATTTGTTTTTAATGACATGATCACGAGCTGTATTAATTACACAGTTTAAATCACACTAAGCTGAAAGTTACACTCCCTGTAGTAGTATTGATCGACGAATGCAAGTAACCGTTAAGTTTCATTGAATGTAGAGACTTAGCTTTCCGGATTTACAATTCATTCATTTAGCTCACACTTTTCTCAGAAGTGACGTACGAATATTTACCCGTTTATACAGCCGGACGGTTTTTACTAGAACAAGTCCGGAGAAGTACTTTGTTCAAGGGCACTACGGCAGAAGGTGGAATTCAAACCCGCAACCTCCAGATCCAAAGGCAGTAAATTTACCCACCGTGCTCCATGCTGCCCGACAATTAACCCCGTAAAGCGGATTCATAACCTTAGGGTCTGACCGCTCACTTCATTCAGGCTGTTCCACGGCTCAGCTGAATTATTAGCACCAATTGTCCGATGACCCACTGATTTTTACGAGCAAAGTTTCATATTTTCGAAATCTATCACTCCACACCGGTGAAATACACTGTTTGTGTCTGTCAGTTTCAGTCTGGGGGGGGGGGTGTGGTGGTGCACTGGGTTTGGCCGGGTTCTGCTCCCTGGTGGGTTCGAGTCCCGCTTGGGGTGCCTTGCGGTGGACTGGCATCCCACCCCGGGTGTGTCCCCTCTCCCTCCAGCCTCACGCCCTGTGTTGCCGGGTTAGGCTCCGGCTCCTCGTGACCCCGCTCAGGACAAATGGCTTCAGGAAGTGTGTGTGTGTGTGTGTGTGTGAGTTTCAGTCCATTTTACTTATTAACTGATGTTTGCTTGTTTGCCCTGTGCGAAAACAGCACGTCTAAAGACAGAGGACTTGCAGAAGTGTTTTGGAGGGCTTCCTCTAACGAGAACACCCATCTTTGGCATAACTAACGACTGCAATATCTTCTTCCTCTTTCCGCGTCGCTGAAGAAAAGGATGCGTACAGGGATGCGCAGCACTAACGCAGCTACGCAGCAGTCGCCATTCTCACCGGGGGGCCTGGAGCTGCGAACGGAGAAAAGGCGCTTTAAGCGAAATCAAACAACGTGTCGCAGAGAAGACTGCCTCCTAATCCCGCTCAAACGTGCACGACCTCTGGTTCGCACTTCTCCGGTTACTCGAGTAATCCTTAACTCAACAAGCCACGTGCCTTTGTCCATACAGCAGATCAAATTAGTTTTCGTGTTTTACGCGCACATACTGCATACGCCCTAAAACACTCGTCGAAAGTACTATGTCAATAATTCAAAACGGTCACAGAATTTGGATGTAGTAATTTATTCGAATACTTACAGAAGAATATGCAAAATAAATATGCGCACAGCTTAAAATCTGGATGAAAGTGTTGATAGAAGTACGGTATGTCACTAAGTACTTGCAAAAGCTGTGCGTGGATTTTGTGCTGTAAGAAAATATGAATTGGTTAATAATTAATGGCTCTTTTATTGGCATATTCTTCTTGTCGAATGACAATCGGTTTTACTGTGGTTTTGCTAATAACACATTTGCTGAACACTTTAGCAGAAGCTGTGATTAAAAAAAAAAAAAAAAAACTGTGATGTGTATGAGGTGTGTGAGTATTGTATATGTATACATCCATGCAAGGGTTCTAGAAAATGCTGAAACTGCACGAAAGGGGCTCAGATTTTGACAACTAATTCAGTTATGAAAGCAGCTTCAGAAGCAAATAATTATCAACGTGTCGGATACTGTGGCGTTTGAAAGCTTGTGAACGCTTCACAATTTCTGCATACGCAGATACATATACAGTATGTAACACAGGCAGGTATGTAACATCAGATCATTTTCCTCAAGAAAAAAAATGAACAAGTATAATGTTTTTGTCTCGGTTCTTTGGCTGGGTTCTGTTTATCTAGTCTTGGGACTTTCATGAAAATCTGATCATGTTTTAGGCCAAATTCATGCAAAATTAGAGAAAATTCTAAAGGGTTCACAAACTTTCAAGCACCACTGTACAATGGAGACGTGACAATCACTTCTTTAACACTGGATTCAGTTCACATGGTCAGTGCGCAAAGTACGGGTGAACAGCGAAATTATTATAAACGTGGCACAGGGAACAGTGTCAAAAATCATTACAGCGTATGTGATAAATGTCAAAGCTTATTCGAAAAGTGGATGCAGGTCAGCGCTCACTAGAAAGTTGGAGCCAGAACAGGAAAGCTGCTGAACATCACAAAGGCATGACCGTACATTTCCGTAGAGTCACGGGTTCTGATGATTGCTCTTGACACACGAAGGCCATGAAACACGAAGCCATTTGAGGTGACCAGATGTGCCTGTGTCTGTGTCTGTTATAGACGTTAACACTCCCGTGCACGCTGCTAAATGGCTCTAAAAGGACGTTCGTGAATTCCAGTATAAGGTCAAACGCGGTCCACGTTGTCCACATCCGGGACATTTAAAGATCCCTTGACTTGCATGAAAAGTATGCGTAGGGCAGATTCTCAGCTATGTGATCCCTCAACAAAGCTGTAGACGAGTAAGTATCCCACTATACGCTCTCCGTTTGTGTCGGGAAGGGTTGAATTACAATTTTCTTCTGCACAAACATTTCCAGGTTCATTTATTTTAAATTGTATTTTCTGCACTGTTTCTCATTGTAAATAATGTATATAGCAGTGTCAGTGACCTTGGTGAATAAGGAGTGTGGGCTGATAACACTAAATAGAGTTCATTGGAAGTCGCTTTGGAGAAAAGCGTCTGCGAAATAAAGTAACGTGATTTCGGGTGCCTTGCAATGGACTGGCGTCCCGTCCTGGGTGTGTCCCCTCCCCCTCCGGCCTTGCACCCTGCGTAGCTGGGTTAGACTGGGGTTTGCTGCGACCCCACTTGGGACAAGCGGCTTCAGAGAGTGCGTGTGTGTGCAACAGGATGTAGGACCTCCTTCAATCAACTTGCTTCCACAGTGCTTACAGCTTATGTCTCAGGTTCCCAAGTGCTGGTGACCAGAAGCAATATTACAGCTTTGGGAAGCGCAGGTCAGTTTCATGAAGGTATGAACATGTATGTCAACAGTCAGCTCAGAGTAGGAGTTTTCACGCAGAATTTTTTATTTTTTCGCTCGCATTAGCAAAGCTATTTTGAATCATCCACAGGGCTGTAGCCGCAAACATAGGCCTGTAAATAATAAGCTTACTCACCATTATATGTCTAAGTATTTTTTTTTAAGTCCGCTCTTGGAATAGCAGTAAAAATAATACATTTTTTTTTTATTTCGCTATATTTTATATTTAACTCATAAATATTGTAAATGCAGAAATGAAACATTTCCTGTTTTATACATCTGAGTCTACAGAGTAATGGCAAGCTAAGGAACTTTCATTCATGAAGGATCTAGTCTATATAAAATCATCTGAACTAATAATGATGTCATGCAATAAACATACCACGATAGTGTACGTAGACTGGATTAAGGCAAAGGCTGTATGTCCCATTTAAATACATGAATAATTGGAAAATTAAAGCACAATGGTGCCATACAGAGGATGCAAGCACAAACATGTGAGAACCCAGGCTGGACTACAGAGTGTCACCCCGCAGCTGAGCACATGGGTACGCCTTTCCCACAGTGCCGTGCATCTCTCCTTCTCTCCCGCACAACAGCTTGGCACAACTTTTAGACGTGATCTCAATTTATCAGAGTGGAGCAAAAGTTGGGGGTCCAGACTGGATTTCACTGACCACACGAATGAAAATCCAGACCAATTATTGACAAGCGATCTTAATAATCGCAGGCTGGATAAGTGAAAAATCAAGTCAAAATAAAGCAACGAGTGTGTTTTACCGCACAGAGGTCAGTTCTGTTACTCATATCTTATGGCCAAATGAAGAGTTTGCTTCCCAACGCAAGCATTGCTTGTCCTTAATTATTACACTTTGCGGCTTTAATGGTTTGTCTCACGAAAGATGCGTTTGAATCCATCGGTAACCGTGGGCCGTGGCGTCAACCGAGTAAGCTAATAAGTACAAATAAATCGTTAGAGCTGTCATTTGGAATAGGGTAAAATGAATCATTTAACTTGGACTAGATTACGGCAAGTTAATTTTCGTAAAAGACGACCGTTAAATTAGCGGCACTTGAGTTCATTTCTAAATGGGACGACGAAATTAGCGGTATTCGGCTATAGATTGCTTTATCTTTAATTAAATTTGTTTGTGTAAGTACATGCATAATTAAACTCGAGGAAAAACGTGTGCTTGGTGAAAGAGTGATGTCGCAGCCCTTTTGCTCATTAACCCACATTTGATGAAGTTGGTTTCATCGCCTTGTCGCTCACCCAGGCTGAAATCTCCACGGCCCTGGCCTCTGCTGGGCCACATCTGCTCCCTGCGATAGCCCTGCAGCCACCCGACTCCCAGTCTAAGTCCCACACCCACCTCTGGCACATGATTAATTAAACAGAGGACCCCCCCAACTGCCACAAGCACATTGCACCAGGCCTGGCAGTGTGCCAGGACTCCATTCATATGACCTGGTGGTGCAGACGCCCATCCATACATCACATCCAACACCTTCATTAGCCTGGCGCCCCAAACCTTGTCCCCCTCAGACTGTTTGGAAACAAAGCAGGAGGGTTCTAGTTACATCTGCTCCTTTTTTTTTTGTTCAAACCTACAAGCTCAAGCATTAATCGAGACTTAAGGGCATTTAATTTGAAGTACAAAGGTAGCGCCATCATTATGGCGCTCGGATTCACCGCCAAGGCCACAGTTGTGGGACACATGGCTCCTTGTGGCACCACGGTGCCCTCGGGGCTGCAAGCTCTTCGGTCCGTTGACACAGTTGTGCACCCAGCTGTTCGCAGAGGGATTGCATGGGCTTCCGGGGTCACGCTCGCTTGTGGAGCCACGCCAAGGGAAACTGGGGGGTTTCTGTCCCCTCTGTAGCCCCCAGACTGCTGTGTTTCTGCAATGTTTTTCATGAACTTTCAGCAAAACACTGATGCAGTGCAGAGCTCCTTCCCCAGTCAGTGCAATTTCCCACCACACCTGCGTGGCATCGCTCCCCTTCTACAGCCACTCTTAAAACCAAGAAAACAACTTCATCCCCAAACACCATCTTCTGCTTTTTCAGTCTGTAAAGTTAATTCAATTTCCAGCTGCCTTTTAATCACAACAAGCTGCGATTTGCATATCGTCGGCGTCTCGGCTCCTCCCCCTCCGTGTCCGAGCGCCGGGCAGGATGCCAGATGTGGGAGCGGTGCGAGATGGTGAGGGGCTTCTGAGATGGGAATTGAGGCGAAACAAAATTAAAGCAGGGCGACATTTTCCGACAGGTGAAAGAAGAAAAAAAAAAAAAAAAAACGCAGAGGTACACGTGAATTTAGGAGAATCTTAAGAGGCGACGCACAAAAGGATTCTGGGAGTTGGCAGCGAAAATATGCCAAAGCCACAGCGTAAGGTACTTTTAATCAGACACAAATTATTTTGCAGCGCAGTCCTGGAATGAGAGCAGCTGAGTCACGCATGAGCTGAACAGCACAGGACATCTGCTGCAGTGCTGGGGATGGCAGACCACACCCTGGCAACCGGGGTAAACAAAGTATTTGTCCACTGGTGGTTAGTGTAAAGGAAGCATTCGTTCATGTGACTCATCTGGCCGCAGGTTCAAGCCCCAGTAGGGGTCAGCTGCGAAATTTTTAAGTGGGCACTCAAACCAAAATATCAAGAACATAAATGGATAAAACGCAACATAATTAAGTGATTGTGGATGCAGTCCCTTGCTTTATAATCCTTTATCGATCTGGTTTTTTCTCCCTAAGTGAAGCAACTGCTAGAATGACAAACTGCCCGTGACATTTCTGAAGGTTTTTGCGCTTCCTCAGCGCACTCTTGTAGAAGTCCACGCTCGCACAGATGAGCACTGGAGACATTTAGTGCTGCACCGTTTAATGGAATTGGCAATTCCCAGGAATTAGCATGTGGATTAGACTTTTTGTGCTTGAAAACACAGCCTGTGTTGCCAGGGGTCTTTCTCGCCACTTTCATCCAGTTTGGATATTGCCCAGAACGGCAACTGCTCATCCATATGGCATGAGGGTAGTAGCGGCACTAATGAAATCAGGTGGAGTCATGGCTTTGCGTCGCAGCGTGTCTGCAGGCTGCATGCCATCACCCCCATCTTTACACGGGGTAAAAGGGAAGAGCTTTGGGATCCCTGATCACCTAATGCCTACGGCATGTGATCTTTCATGCGCTTGAAGAGCTACTCCACGAGCACAAGAGGTTCAGCCAAAATGCAAAGGGATACACTTCCACAAGATGCAACCATGGTGCCGGCACATAGAAACATAAAGGGGCGTGGTTGCAGGCTTTTGGCCACACGTTGAAGCTTCTTCTCTTTATCTGCCCGATTCCTCTTTGGTCAATCCGTCAACCTTCTCTGTCTCTCTCCAAGGGATCTGGCACAGGGCTGCAGCCAGGAACACGAAAAATAACATCCATTAACCCGGAAGCAGCAGACAGTGTTGATCTGCGGCAGTGCTGGGTGTGGGGTCTGGGGACACATGGAGCAACACGTGTCAAACGTGGCATCAAAAGTATGGAGAAGGCAGCAAATTATTAGGTGGATTTATTCTGAATAGCTTGTAGAGCTTGCTCTAGATTTGGTTGGAATCTCCTACTCATTGCTCGAAAGTAAAGGGCAGCCATGAAATTATTAAAATAATGGTTATTTTCAGAAGAAATGTTGCTGACATGGTTTAGGACCACGAAAGAAATGGCATTTCCACATCCCTGGAACTGTTCTTGGATAGTCTTACCTGTGAAAGGAAGTGCTATCCTGCTGAAGAACCCATTCACAACACACAGATAGCCTGCTGCAAGTAGAATTCCCTTCAACAGGTTCAGCACTTTGATAACATGTGAATCAGTGAGTTTTCCTAAGAAGCCACTTCCTTCCTAAGAAGTGAACAAAATGGCCAAATGAGGGAGCAATATTCCCACAAGCTGTCTTTGAACTGGTGCTGGAAAAGCAAGAGCAGAAGGAACACGCACAGGAGTGTGGGACAGCAGAGCCAAAGACGCCAGTGACATTTCCAGCTGTGAACTGGGCCGATCTCTCTCTCTCTCTCTCTCTCTCTCACACACACACACACACACACACACACACACACACCTCTAGGGCTCCTGTTGAGAGCCAACTTGCACAGACCTGCTGGCTGATGGAAGAACCTGCTCGTTACTGCCGGCTCCCGACTTCCTGAGGGATGAGCTGTAGCTGGGGGTTCTGGGGTGACACGGGTCACAAGCACAGATGGTCTGTATATCTTTCAGCAGCAATACAATGTGGAAGAGCACTTTCAACCACGAACATGCAAACATTAATGTAAAAACACGATTAAGATACTAGCAGCAGACATTTGTAGTGACGCAGATGACTGCAGTCTCTGGACATAGACATGCCCTTGACCTCACTGTCACCTTAGACTTGGCTACAGGATGGCTCACTCCTTGATGCTCTTCAGCATTTCCAATTTTTCCCAAGCGAGAGGAGAATAAAGAAAGAGGACCACCTGCTGGCCCCTCTTTGCAACATCACTTTCAACGAGGGCTCACTAGAGTGCTGTGGACATGCAACCTGTCCACGTGCACTACCACTTCACGTCTGCTGTCGACAACCCTTCCCAGTCACACTCTCTTTAAACTACACTGCCACTCAAAGGGACCATTTTGCCCCCTTAGCCAAAAAAAACATTTCAATCTACAGAAATTTTACAGAAGCTGTTAATTTGTACAATTTGATATTTAATCTGGGCCACAATGTACTATTTATGGGAATCTGAAGCAGTATCCTGGTGGAAGGTCTTCCTCCCTAGCCTTCATATCACATGCTGCACATGGTATTGTTCATTACTTACAGGTTATTGATTGGGGGAGGCAAAAGTCAAATTTCACACCAGCATTCCTGTACTTTTTAAATTGGGGGAGGGGGGGGAAGTGACTAGAATAGACAGCCTTTCAAAGCTAATACTTTCATTACTAGTACTGACTTGTATGCTGCGAGTGATACTAGTTTAAAAATAGACATGGACAATGAATATACAACAAGAGGTAAATAACTTTATTGCTTCTTAATTTCAGTTTGCAGACAAAATGACAACATTCTCTTTGGGTCTCCTAGTAAGCACAATTTTACTCAATTATAGCAGATTATTATGTAGGACTTTACAATTAAGAACATCAAATACAAAGCGGTGGAAAACTTGGGCAGTTTAAAACGAGTCTTACCAAAAATGCAAAACAAAACACAGATAATAAAACAGCATTCGTTATACTTGTAAGCAGCATTTTCCATCTTTTTTTTTCTGCTCACAAAGCAAATATGGGACTGTTAAAGACCTTGACATATAGCAAGTGTGCGACACATTTCTACCTTTGGATTGTTCTTGCGCTGCCTGCTGCATTCTGAGAACCAAGGACTGGATGTTGACACTTTGATCACTTTATCACATTCCCTGCTGCCTTTCCTTCCATGTTCTCTTTGTTGTAGGCATCTCTCCATAGTCTCTCCAAAGGGGGATTTCACTGAAATGTGTGCACTAAGAGGAGCCCAACAGCCCCCTTGTTCTATGTAGGGCATTCACAAGTGTGTGGAGAACTGAGGAGTCTATTTAACAATACTGGACTGAAAACACTGCTTATCACGGGAAATACACACCTGAGGCAGCAGCCCTGACTCTCCACAGGTACTCAACTCTGCAGAAGAGAACAGTCCTCTGTGTACCACCCTCTATATGCTGTCAGCAAATGACTAAGCTTCTGCCCCCTGCAGTTTTTCCCCAAAGCCATTTAAAAAGGTGAACGTACAAGGGCCTACAACACCCATAAAACTCAGGTCCTTTTTCCACCAACATCTCTGCATCATCTGTGCAGCCTCCTCGCAAGCAAGGTGATCTTGCCCAGTGAGGTGGCTGGGAGTGACACTGTGGAGACTGAGTTTGAAGGTGCTCAGTGTCTGGCCCTGTCATTACAAATGTGCCAGCAGTTTTGTTGGGCTTTTATCCAACACATAAACCAATGAAATTATGTAAGTTTTCATTAGGAAAAAGGAAAAAAATGCTTGCAGACAGTTACCAATAAATAAATGAATAACATGGAAACACGTACAAATCACCAAGTCGACGTTACTCCTGTTGACGGGGGCAAGGAAAACAGCATTAGTTACAGGTGACACCGGCTCCATTGAAAGGGTATACATCTATCTTTAAAGAAACATAAATATTCATTCCTTTCCACATCACTTCAAACATATCTGGTATTTTTATATCAGGAAGAACATTTGGCTTAGATAAGGCACAGAGAGCACAATTAATTCTGTATTGCTTACACCCCTCCTACAATTAACGATAATCACAACAAAAACATACAAATGTGACTGTATAGATGAACAAATGCAAACAGCATACAAAAAATTGGCATAAATGTGCTGAGTTTTATCTTTAACTCAAAGTGTTTCAAAAAAGCTAAACTGCTCTGCATAGCACTGAAATTGGCAGAGCAGAGGTGTCAAGAGTGTCCAATAGACCAGAAGCCCATCATCACACACAGCCACACAATGCTAATGCTGTCCAATTTTGATTCGGTTCATGTTTTTGTGGACTTTGTGTAGTTAGTTATCAGTAACAATTTTAGGGTACACTCAGCTTCTCTGCTACCTTGGCCTCCTCATCCACCTCTACCTGTTCACATTTAGGCATGCCATATAACCACCTCCTTTTCGCTACAGCTTTTTCCTTTAAACCAACATATCCAAAATTGTTTCCAGATGTTAACCGTTTTACAATGCTTGATTCAACATTAGCACATCTGGGCTGTATTAGGAGAAAGGGGAAAAGGTGCCACCTCTGGAAGCATGCAGTGTAGAGACTGCTTTCTTCAAAATGGTCCAGTTCCAATGTTGTCCGTGACACCCTCCATTTCCCCACCCTAACAATGTGCCACAGTAAATCAGCCATGAACATACTGTACATGTATGATGTATGGATTATTGGTCAAATAAGACAACAAAAAGCATCTAAAACACAGATAAGGGGTGAAAGATATGAAGCTGTGACATGTCATTTATGGGACAACAGTTCAGAATTGTCACTGAGGTGGTATGTCGACAAATAAGCGATAGCTGCTTTGCTGTACTCTCTGTGGGTCTGATCAGCTGAGCAGATATTGCTGGAGGCCTCAGCAGTATACAACATGACCTAGCACTTAAATGTTCTTGGCTGGGGTTCTGCTTAAGGGAGGGGAGCCAGCCTGTCAGGATGGAGGGAGGGGAGAGGAGTGGAGTGGAGTCACATGGCAGGGGACAATGGCTGGGGACAGATTAGAGGGCTGGGTGGGTGTCTACATCTCGTGGGAGGTCACATCGTGCTCAGCAATGCCGTTGGCTTGCATGTTGCTCTCATTGAGCCTGCGGACACGGTATGCCTCGTAGTGGATGCTGCTGGTGATGTCTTTGATGTTCTGCATGTGGGTCCTGAAGGAACAGGGAGAGGCGCCAAAAGAACACCAGTGAAGGACAATGCACTCGACAGACTGAGCATCTTCAGGCTGCTTTCAAAGGCTGCATTCATATCAGGGCTTTCAGTGTCCTCCTCAGAGCAGTAGGAAGTGGTGGCAGTGTTCCCTGGATACTAGGTGTTCATTCCTCAAATGTCACCTCCAAGGAAACCAAACACTGAAGACATACCTGGAGAGATCCCACTTAAAAATCCAATAGGGCATAGTGCACTAAATGGTACATCTACAGTTTTTGAACATCCCTACTGTGAAAGCTAGCTTGCCTGTGCCAACTGACCTCATGAATAATTATTGGTTTAAAAAAATTGATAATGGCTTTTTTTTTACTTGAAGGCACTGCAAATAGTGTGATGCTGTGATGTTAACAGATCTGTATTAAATATATTGAAGCTCAGCAAGTTATCATTAAAATATGTTTGTATGATACTATAGAAACGTGTCCATAATGACATTGGAAGGTCACTCACCTAATGAGAAGGTCCCGCAAATAGGCAAACTCACAGTGTGCAATGTTCTCAACTGCAAAGACAGCATTTGCACAAATAAATTCATGCCCAACATGACACTATCCATGTCCTTCCAACACACTTCAAAAGCACCTCCTATCAGCTTAACCATAAGACGACAACATATGTTAAAAAACCCAAAGGGTAGTTTAAAGTGTAGCGATGCAGAGGCAATTATGTAATAAGACCCAGATCCTTTATTAGCCAGTCTACTGCCAAATAACCAAATACTGGTTTCATTAAAAAAAAATCCCAGGTGCTTAGAGTTCTATTTTCAAAACAGATTTTAAGTTACAAAAGTATGGAAAAAACATGAAGTAAATTTAATAAGCAACAATATTTTCTTGCTGGAAAAAAAATCCCTAGCCCATAAACCCTTCATAGGGCATAATGTCCCACTCCAGTTTACTGGGTGATGAACTTTTCACTGTGTCACAATTTTTCCAAAGTGAAGGTGGAAAACTTTGGTTTTTTAAACGACTGACTTGTGGGGCTGCAATTGTTCAATGATTCCACCAGAGGACAGTGCTGCAGTAGTGAACAGAGGGTGGCAGAACACAGTAACAACTTCATGTAAGCTGCAGTTTCTAACTGATGCTGCAGTCCATACTTTTACCAAATATCATGGCTGGAATCCAGCGAGAGATCACTTCTGTCATGTCCACAGAAATAAAAAAAAACTTGTTTGTTCTGGCTTTGAAAGCACCAGTAAATTCCACTGATGGGGCAACAAAGTGCTTCGCCACCAGATTGTGAGAGAAAAATTGGGTTCCAAGTGGTTGTTGTCCTTTCAGCGCACATCGATCTTTCAACACAGAGATAATTTCTGCAGTTCAACACCTGTGCACTTCAAAGCAAGAATGGCAGCTTTCCTTCACTGACAGATAGCAAGCAGAACTGCTGTAGAGCAGCACACCCTCCCCCTTCTGCCTACTCACAGCACGATAGAGTCCACATCTGAGTGTGCATGGGGTAGTAGTGGAGGACAGCCTGAAGGTTGGACCTGTGCAGGCCAGGCAGTGAGGGGAGCTCTTGGAGTCACTGACCCTCTTCATTTCCTCCCCCACTACACCAGCTCGGGACCACAAGCACACTGGATCTTTTGTGGCGGCCTTATTTATTGCCATCATGTAGACATGTCCAGCAGCCTTCCTTCTCGCATTGGCTGCACAACGCCTGTCTCGGTATTAAAGGAGTCTTTGTGTGGTTTGTGCAGGGTCAGTGTGCGACCAAAAGCATGCATACGCATGCTGTCTCACTTTAGCTCCATTTTCAGCCTCTCTCCGAGGTTCAAGTACACCTCATCTTTACTCACAACCCAATTACACAACCATTTGGAGAGTCCCAAGTGCACACACACAAAGTGGACCCAGAATACTTTCAGTGATACTGATTTTGACTCATTACTCTTTTCTTCAATTAAACTTGTAGGGTCTCCCTACAGTGTTAGTGATACAAAAACTTTACAATTTCTTAAACATTCTTTTCAACATGTCCACCACATGTTCTCTCCAACATCTTACTGGTTTTCAGCCTTCGGCCCACAGTCAATCACAATAGCCAGGAATTGAGAGTACAGACCATTAAAGTCTCTTGCACGATACCCTGGAGCCAAATTTCAAAGTCAGAAATTTACTTTTTTACATCTGTCAGCTCTTAAAGTCTGGTGACCTTGAGCCCACTTCTACAATACAGAAGCCAGGCCTTCAAGGAAAGGAGACAGGATGTTACCTTCAATGGTGCCCCACTTTGTTTTCCTTCCCAGAAGCCTCCTCCCATTGACCTGGTACTCCTGGTCACTCCCCACCACCGCAAAGGGGATCATCTCCTGAGAGACCAATGCACAAATTGCAGGGCTGAAGGTCATTATGGTCCCAGTCAAAACAGCAGGTCACAACTCCATGCAATTACTTATCCACTTCCCAAATAATATAAATATTTAGTATATCTGGTTCCCATAGGGTTTAAACAAGCTCATAAATATTATTTTAAGAACCTCAACTGGGCAATATGATCTGAGGTTTGTGTTTTTTTTCCCCTTAGATCAGTACAAAAGACAATATTTCCAGTGAAATCTGAATGAAATGCTCATTTATCCAAAATATATTTAAGACTATTCTTTAAATGGGGGGAAAAAATGTCACAACATGGTTAAGCTCTCAGAACCAAAGGAATCGAAAGTGATTGCATGCTACTCGTCAGAGGGTACGTTGTGATAGTGACACACCCCAGTGTACTTACTCTGATCCTCTCATTGGTCACCCTGTCCTCCGCATCCTCGTCAAACTCCTTCTGTGGGTAAACATCAATCCCATTGGCCCGCAACTCTTCCCTAATCTGCCCAGAAACAGAAGTATATAAAGGACTGTATTTCCTGTTAAGTCCATTGACTATAAACAAAAACTTCCATTAGGAAGCCCTGTGTCTTGGGTGTCCTGGTGGGGCAATCTAAAAGATTGGCAGACTAGGCTGAACAGGTATAGTTATATCACAATAGCACAGAAGTGATACTGTAAGTCAAGACAAAGTAGCACCCATTCAACAAAAGAGCCAGTCTTTTAGGCAGATATGAACAAAGAGGCCCATCTCAGAAGACTGACACAGCTCTGTGGTTCTCCTGCACAGCACGCCGTGCTCTACAGCACACAAACTGTGGAGCTGGAGGACAGCATGCCCAGCCCAGTGCAACGACACACACCGGCTGTGACAGCCCTTACATTTGACATTATCTCCTTTGTGCAAAATATACTAAAGCAGTACTAAAAACAGACAAGAGTGCTCAAAGCCTTTGTAAAAATACTTTTTTTGGGGGGGGGGGGGGGGGGGAGAATAGTTGCTAATCACAATTCACCTGACCTGTTGTAGACTTCAAGAGCACTAATATCAAAATCACATTTAAAGAAGTGAAATCAATAAGCTCCTTAACAGCCATTAAAGAGTCAAAATGGGGGTGGGGGAGGAGGGAGCCACACAAAAAAGCTTCTATCCTCTGCCTGCAAGTCAACTGCAGGAGGGAACAGTCACATCTGTGTAACTCATGAAAACCACCAATTAGAAGCTGTGAGCTTCTGTTTCACAGGGCTTTGTGTTCCATTTCACTGTCCAAGCAGCCAAGCGCATTTCCTGCTTGAAAATGTCATTAAGCCACACTGGAGGAGCTACAGCAAGACAGATGCACATCCCATGGTAGGCCCTTGTTTTATCTCTGACTGCTGTCCAACAGAAACATGGTTAAATGTTTAGATTAGAGGCTCTCCATCAATGACTTCTAGCCTACAAACAGGAAGTGCTCAACACTGCCAAGTGGCTAGAGCAAATAAGCAGGAAGTGCACAGCATCGTGCATCTTCCCCCTTCCTAACACCAATCTCTTTGGCTTTCAGTTTTTTTTTTTTTTTTTTTTTTTTAAAACTTATAAAAATCCTGAAACACTATTGAGGTACAGAAGCTTCAGAGAACCATATTTTGAGGGGCTCATATCATACCAAAGGATGTGCAGCTGTCAACATGTTCCAGTTAATCAGTTGGTGAGCAATGTGGCTTCGGTTGAATTTTTTTTTTTTTTCTTAAACTTTTGCCTTTAAGGAGCACTCAAGTTCAGAAATTTTCTACTGCTTACCTTCTTTTTGAAGAAATCCCTCTCCTCTAGCGTTAAGGTATCTGCCTTTGCAATGACAGGGACGATGTTCACCACTTTACTGAGGTGTCTCATGAACTCCACATCTAGGGGCCTTAGGCTGCAGTGGGCAGAAAGCCAATGTGGGGGGGGAGAAGAGAAAAAGACACTTCAAACAGCACATGATGCAAAGGTCTAAAATGCAGATGAAGACCTGCTATAATTTGTTTCAGATTTTCCTCAAGCAAATAAAGGAAAATAAGTGGCAACGGCAATGAAGTTCATCACATGCACAAATGGACACTTCTTGCTGGCATTGGTTTTCTGATAAAACATCAGCTTAAACCTGACTGAAAACACAGGAAAAGAGATAAGTCAGTTTACATGTGCTTTCCGGTCACGTGACCGGAAGCAAGAAACTCTACATGTGACCCTGTCATCTTCTTGTGAACCCTGAGATGTAAGCTCCTTAGGCAAGCAGGAACCCACTGCTTTCTGTTACATTCTTAGCAACAACTTCTGAAACCGAGACAAACAATGGTCCAGTACCACTATGGTGTCTAACGCACCCAAAGTGAAGTAAACTGGAGGCCTAGCTGGCAGGGAACACTACTGTTTGTTGTAGCGTGGGAACCACACATTGCACCGGTTACAGGACATGCAAGGCTTGCAGGGTTCAAAACCTCAGGAAGTGCAATGGCTGTTGTACCACTGAGCAACGTGCACTGAAACAGTTCGTTACAGTAGCAGAAGTAGATCACCATGTAAAAAGTTAACTGTTCCAGACAGCAAGTAAGCAATTTAATGACAGTTAAGTCTTGCCTTAGGCTGTGGTTTTAGACTCATGCAATGCTGATCATGTAAATTAGACAGAACTTTGTTTTGCAAAATAATCAGAAATTTCTCCCAACCACTGATTAACTAGCACAGTAAAACAGACCACATTTGAGTACCATGCTGAGGAAAAAGATGCCAGGCAGGCCTCTACAGCTTCCATGACAGAGGCACCTCTCCCAAACTAATGGTAACCCTACCCTTCCTTTTGGTTAGCTCTGCAGAACCCCATAGAAAAGTCAGAGCAGCTGCAAGGACAGTCACCAGGCAAACATATGCAGTGCTACACAAACATGAAAATCTGCTTTGATAGGATGATACCAAAGAGTAATGTGTGCTCTCAATCTCTGAAGGGCCGCTCCCGATTCAGCCCACTCCTCTCTTGCCTGCTCATGACACTGGGCGAGATGCTGTCTTGTCCTCAAAAGCTGTCAGTACACTAGACAGATGCATGTCCAAGAACAAATGCAGGCAGGCACACGTGTACCTATACTGCAATTTAGCCTTCATAAGTCAATCAGCAGAAAGCACTATTGTGACCAGGTTTCAAAAAATTGATATTACTGGAAATCACAGATATACAAGCAGCAGCAGCACGCATTCAAACCAGAGAAAACATGTCTTCGCCACTGCAGAAGTCCACAGAGATTCTGCCCACTGCCATTATTATTGTGCCACTGAGCCAAAGAATGACTTCTGTTATCCCAGGACTACTGGGGTTGTGGCAGACAACCCATGCAGCAATTGAGTGGTCATTTACTGCAGCTGACTTTTCAGATGTAGCTCAAATTAGCTCACGCACTAATTTACATTGCCCTCCAATAATTTGTGGTTGAACCATTCCACTGTGTAATTATAGAGGTTCAACAAGGACATATTTCCGTCATTTGTTTGTTCAGCATGCATCTTGAGAGTGACTTTGAAACTTATAAAGTTCAACCAAAACCACTTGGGTGTAAAGCAGGTCCCCAGCTCAGTCTTTACAAAGAGACTCCACACACAAGAGCACTCCACAGAGAAAAAGTGTTACACAGGGCATGCTTAAATTTTCAGAAACCACAAGGAACAAGTCAGTCTTCGAGAACCATGCCCCAAGCCTCTGGGTGGTAGTAGTGAGAAACTGGATTCTAGCTTTCTCATTTCCCCTGCCAAACAAAGGCCTCTGGGAGGACACAGGTGCTGAACAATTCTGGAAAATGACAGTCTGGAGGGCAGGACCCTGGCTTTTCTCCTGTTTTTTTTAACAAGGGGCCACGCTTGGCGACACAGCAACTGGCAATGTATTCCAGCCATCACACAACAAACACACACCTCCCATTGCTGAGCAAGCCTGGAAAGGGAGGATGGGGAGGACCAGAGCTCAAAGGGCTTCAAGACACTCACAGGCCATGTCAGAGCCATGCTCTGCAAACCTTAAGATTTGAAAATATTCAAGCACAACATCTGGTTATGAAATTAAGTGACTGGATCAGAAAACCAGAAGCAAGACAGACCTGTTCCCTGGAGGGTTAACTGTTTTACCCCAAGTTAAGCAACTTACCATCACAAAAAAACTGGAAAGAGACAAAAGACACCAGGATAACACCAGTAAAAATCTTATAAGATGTAATATTTCACATCAGGGAGTTTTATACATTCTATTATTGGCAGAAATTAAAATTAAAACTGCATGAATTCATCTAGTAGAAAGCAAGATGATTTCACAGTCAGAAGCACAAAGCTTGTTTCCACAGTTGGAGTCTTTCCCAGGGAACACATTTCCCGATTTAACAGAAAAATGCCGAGGTACAACGAGATTCACCACCGGATCACAAACTGCAGCTGACTTTCCGAGATGCCCTCAGTCCATTTGAGTTTAATTCAAAGACAAAGAGGACTCGGAGAGGAAGCGCGACTAGAGTAGAACAGAAATTACATCCAGATGTCTGCAGAGTAGAAATGGAGACAGATACAAGGAAAGGCTGAGTTTCAAGCAAAACAGAAGAGCCTGCCATGTTTCCAGTCCCAGGCCATGATTGTTGTGGGATATGGGAAGTGGAGAGGAACTGGAGTTCACTGAGATGATGTTTATCTGTGTATCTCACTGTGTTGCATAGTTTGGACATCCCATTCAATGTCAACACTTCTGAAGCCTTGTGTTCATGTGCAGGTGCTGCCGGGGGAACAAACTGTCAGGAATTTCAGAAGCACATCACATGCACCTAGGAACCAACCAACCAATTTCAACAACTGCTTGTCCCAAGAGGGATAGTGGTGAGCCGGAGCCTATCCCAGAAACATTGGGTGGGGGGACACCTTGGATGGGTGCCAGCCCATTGCAGGGCCACAACTAGTTACTCAGGCATAAACTTGGGTGAGGGTACAAGAGCAATTGCAGGACAGGCACCTTGCTCAGGGGCACTACAGCTGCAGGCAGGGATTGAACTGGCAACCTTCAGAGCCAAGGGCAGCCGCTCCAGCCACAATGCTACCAGCCACCCCACCTAGGAACTCATTTTAAATATGTAGTTTAATCAACTGTAACTCAAGGAAATCCTTGCAGACTGACACTTGTACCCCTTTACCCAGCAGAATTATTTTCTAGTTTCCATTAAAAAAATGGGATGAGTACTGCCTTCTTGAAGATACCTGCATTTTTTTCCTAAGCAATGCACCAAACTACAGATTACTTTATTGTATGTGTACTATACTCTATTGACATTGCATACTGAACAAATACTGGAAACATTTTAAATTCTACAACCATTGTTTGCACCCTCGGCTATGTCCAGAACTAGAGTACCAGCTCTCATCTTCGTGCCATGGGAAAAGTACCTGTAGTCATTACCCCTTTATCACAGTGCAGGCCTTCTTTTCCGGTGAAAATTTCATCTAAAACAATCATGTTGCAAAAATGTGTATGAGAGTACTCCAACACTAAAATTTCACACAAAATTAAGTAACTTCATTTTAAGCAGCACTTGCCAGCCCTTTCTAAAGCCCACCTGAAATTAAACCCCTGCTAAAAACTTCCCCAACCAGCTCCTTTTAGAGTAAGAGAAAACTGAAGACTCACATCTGCTTTCAAAGAAAAAACCCATATGGAAACTTATTAATCCAACTTCTACAACATCTGTGTGTCCAAAAAAATTTTATATGCACAAATTAAACACATACACAGCCTAAAATAAGTAATCATTTCTGACATACTGCTGTATTCTGGAGAACCCAATCTTATTTTGATTGTTGGTTTGTTATCAAAACCAAATCATTCTTTATGGTGCTTTCTGTAAGTATGAAGAGTGTATCAGTAACTGAAGCCTTCTTGCTTTCCAAATCACTAACTCATTTCTGAAACAGCCCAGCTTGGTCAAGAGCCAAACAAAAACCTGGCATCAATTTCTCCTTACCATAGGAAATGCCTGAATTAAAGTTACTAGGTACATAAAACTCCTTACATATTACAGAAAGCAATTAGTCATCAAAACATTTTCTTTCCCACACCGTTTACTTTGTGGGACATCCCCAGTGTCATTGGACAGCACTTTCACTCAGATGAAGTCAAGGCTGTAGAGGCTGAGCAGAGAGCAGTCTCTTCAATCTATTTGACGCAGCAGGAGCCAAGTCGTTTTCACTGTGGGTCTGAATGTGTGATGAGCAGCTCAGACTGACTACCCCCTGCTAAAAACTCTCCAACAGCACTGTGACAAATTATCAGCTGTCTATATACACAGTACCTTCCCACAAGGAACAAATTTAACAATGGCACCTATAATGTACCTCTTAAGGCCATCCCAGTGGTGGGGTTAACCACTGCCATACAGCATCACCATGTATCCACAACTGTGTGCATGTAGGTCATAAAGGAGAGCATGTGTGCGAGTGTCTATTCAAACTTTGTAACTTATTTCTTACTCTGGCATTTACAAGTAAAAAAAGAAAACTGAGTGCAGAAAACACTTCTGTCCATTGGGAGGTGTACATACACAATAGTGATGTATGTGAGCTTAAATGGCATGTTACAAGGTCCAGAGAAGGGGCAAAAATGAAATTTACACACACTAGTGGTTTACAGGAGCTCAGAGAACACCTACCAGTGGCCAGTGGGTGGGATGAAGTATATACAGCAGTGGACCCGTGAATCAGGGATTCTCTTCTTCCTGTTAATGTTGATCTCCTCTTGTAGGTACTGTTCATACTGATCATTGATAAACTTCATAATGGGCTGCCAGCTACAGAGTGCAGAGGCAGTGGTAAGGTCACACATCAAAATGTAGACAGCCTGCAGTGCTTACTTATGCCACAGCCTGATCTTTTGTGCCAGTCTTACCAGTTTTCATTGTTGATCTGATCTCCAAAGCCAGGGGTGTCAATCACTGTCAGTTTCATTCTCACTCCCTTCTCCTCAATGTCTGAAACATTGAGAAAAGATAACCCTCTGAAAAACCCATCTTAGAAGGTGTCAAGCTAAGCAACATGATGCCAACAAATTTCTTTGGTGTCCCAATTGGTGCACTATACTAGACACACAGTAGACCAGAGGTTCTCAAGTCTGGTCCTAGCGTATCCAGTATGTACTGAGCTCTTAGCTTGCCTGACACACTGATCATTTAATCTGGACATATCACAGCAATGAACCACATGTGCTAGAGGAAGACTATTTTTAATGGTGTGGAACAGAAGTCTATTCATTTTCTTCCTTAACTGACAACATGGTGGTTATTTTAAATCAAGCCAAACATCGTTCTTAGAGCCAACAATTAAGTAGGTAAGGGACTGATTAATCACAAGATGTTCAGTTCCACAGTTTTTTGTATAACAGTAGGGATCAATAAGCTAAACATTTTGTAGTTGTCAAACCAGCTACAACAAATTACTCTTAGACCACCTGGACTTGACATTGTTTTACAGGCAGATTGAGACGCATCGGTCGGTTATAAGAGTAAAGACTCCGTCGCAGTTATGGTGTGGTATGAGACCAACCACTCGGCATGTTTCCAAGGTTCCTTACTCACCATGACTGATGGACTTAATTTCGATGGTCTTGGGAATCCTCTCTTCAGGTGTATCCAGCGTGGACTTGCGGCTCACTTTGGACTTGAAGAGGGTGTTCATCAGCGTGGATTTTCCCAAACCACTCTGTCCTGTTAACAGGAAGATGGACAGCCATTACATCTCGTGCTTTAAGGCCTGCTGAACAACCCCTGTGACTAAGAGAAGGAAGTTGGGTTGTGAAGGAGAAGATAACTAATTGGGTGGAGTGTATGTCTCTGAAGAGGTTCATGACTAGTTCAGCCTATTTTTCCGCCAGGTCACAGAAGGCAGACCGACTGCCTCTGGTGGAAAGGCCAATAGTCCCGCTAGGGTGAGGGGCGTCATGGTCCACAGCCGTGCAGTCACCCATCACCCTGACACAGGAGAAGCCGCTACACTGGGGACAAGGCAGAATAGGAGGCACACAGGGCCTGCCACTGTCCACACCACAATGGGTTCCTCATCAGAACACAAAAGCTATTAAGCAGTTTTTGCATGTTAGGTTCTGCAGTGGCGTGAGCAGAGTCTGTATTTGCAACCGGCTGTATCGTCTCATTTCCAGGAAGAGAGCCCCACTTTCATTTTGGGCTTTGATGGCCCATCTCCAGCAACTTGCTTAAAGTTTTTTGTTACAGGAAAACCAACCAGGTTCTACTAGGCAGCAGATAAATGGCTTCCCTCCATTTTGTTTCATTAATACGTTAAAAATTGGTGCAACATACACCACATTCACAGATGCCAAGTGCTTACAGATGTCACAGCAGAGGCAGTGCAGTGCAGAAAGAGGAGACGGAAGGAAAGAAAAAAAAGCAGCACTTTGCTGCTGGCACGTCTGACAAAGCACGCTTGCTCTCAGACACCACCTGATGCAGCGGCACTGGGGGAGACTACACCACAGAAACCCTAACCAAGACTACAGTTCAACGGTACCAGTGGAGGGCAAGAATTCACATTTGCTAAGATATTCAAGTGAAGAGAGAACTGAGCATAATGCTTCATTGTTGAAAGCATGTCATTCTCCAGCATGTTGATACATTTAAAGGGCCTGATGAGCTCCTTAATGAGCCCTAGTGGCAGGCTGTGGTCTGCTGCAATTGTAATTCAGTTCTAATGGTGATGCCACAACTTGACTGAACTTGCTCATCTCTGAACATGCACCAAAGAGGAGGAGACTAAAAATCCACAAAGCTATTTTTTCTTTAATCAAGAGACACTTGCATTAGTGCTCCACAGGGACCAAGAGGACCGTTTCATATAGCTAATTTATGAAAATGTACATTTTGCCAAGGTGTCTTATAATGAAACTTTATGAAGATCAGACCATTGAATCCAGACAATTTCTGGTTAAAATATGTACAGCCCAAAAATACCCTAAAAAGTGCATTCAAGTACTACAGCATATGACAAAATGACTAACAACAGTATATAAGTATGTTAGACAAACATATAAAGCCACTAAGACATTACTCTACAAGAGCTCAGAGGACTCTGGTCACTCCAAAGCACATGATCCCATACTGTGGGCCCAGTTTTTACGGTTCATCACGTACACATAACGAAGTGCGATGAGGTGAAGAGAAGCTGTCCATTCGTCTGCAACAATGCGATCTTAATTATGGCGTTAAAGAACACAAGCTACAATTCATGCTGCAGGAGCACTGCAAACGATTTTGACCAATAAAACTATTAGCAAATTGTTTTACAGCATGTGTCACTGCTGAATTCATTTAAAAAAAAAAAAAAAAAAAAAGGGCAAAACATGGTGTGTTGTGAGAATCTATCAACTGTGAAAACCAAACCACTAGGCCTGACGTAGATGTCGGTACCAAATGTGTTATTTGTCCGTCAGTGTTATTTTCCCACAGCAGCTATGCCTCAAATTTAATTTGGATACCACATAAATGTATTGTTCTTTCACTTAGATATTGCAGCTGTATAAAATGTTTCCCCAGCCTAATATCAAAGCTCTGCCAGTAAGTTTACAGTTTGGGTTGTGTTACCATATTAATTCGAGCGGCATAAAAGGTTGCTTCATGACACAGAAAAGCCTGTTGAAAACATTTTCACAAGATACTCCAACCCTCCCTGGCAACTCCATAACCCTGCTTCATGAGGACCAAGACCCAGATATTTGGTTATGGAGCATATACATAAACATGCCAGCTCTCACACAAGCATCTCTTTCAGCACCAACTGTTTGTGTGTTCCACACAGTGATTTAGGTCCTGAAATGGAAAAGCACTGACAGATAACATGGACTTTAAATGGCTGAATACGACACGGGGCTGTGTGCAAGGATTCCATTTCTTCAGTGTCATCTTTTGTAGGCAAATACTATGTACAGTGTTCATGTGTTGATTTTGTTCATTTCAGAGGCGCTGATGTATGTGTTAAACTGCATTTATCACAGCTGTGCCCAAATCTATTAGTCCGATACCACAGAAAGACCTGTGTATTGCATATCTTTAGTTCTAACAAAAACTCCTACATGCCCAAAACATTCAACACATTTATTTACATGAGACAGACTGGTATCCCATTCAAGATGTACCCTCTTCAGCCTTACACCCCATGTTTCTGGGAAAGGCTCAGGACTATTGAGACCCTGACTTGGACAAGCAGTCAACAATAGCGACAGAATGAGCGAGTAATTCATTTCAAATGCTGACATTTCGGACTCCAGTGTGAATAACGCCACAAAGCTTAAAACACTGCTAATCATATAAGGACCGCCAGCATTACTGTGCAGCTCGTACAAGGCGTCATTTAAGTGTATCCACTATACAGTAAGCTAGCCTGACACGAAACACAATGGTATGTGCAACTGGATGCTGCAGCAGCGCATTGCCAAGATGATTTAACAAAGGATTGGTCATTACCATTAACGTCTTCAACTAACTTTTGCAGCTGCAGTAATTGCAGCCTTTTGAATTTTAGTTGAGTGGTTCTGCAAGCTTGTTTGTGTGTGTGTGTGGGCATGTGTGCCATGATAGATACTGATAATGGTCTGCTTACTATTTGCTAGGCCTCTGGATTGCCATGTAGTCATGACATTTAAACCGTGTTTATACAACAGAAACCCAGATTGTAACAAATTTTCCAGGAACAACACCGACTATACATTCCCCAAGAGGACTCCTTTTCAAAAGCCAGGAATGTCTATGAACTCACATTCACACTGTAATTTAAATTAATTAAAATGTGAAACATTTTCAGCCAAAACCCCCACTCTGTGGGAGGCCAGTACCTACTCGTCTCAATTTCCCATCACCTCCTCAGGGCCTCAGTTTCAATACTTCTAAGCTTTTTATCATCTGAAACACACAGTGACAGGCAGGAACATCTTCAAAAGCAGCAAATGTAATGATCCTCCATCCAGGATGAGGACACAAAAAACGCCGGCATTCTTGGCTCCCCCCTACCTTTCTGGGTGCCTGCAGACGCATGTTTTCGCATGAACGTGTTCGTTTACCTTTTACACCAAAGTAGGAAATTTTTAAAGCTCCCTTTACATTTGCCTCGCATACCGTTTGATGGCCTGTAAAGATAACCCAACCACTCACCTCTGCAACCAGATACCACACACACACCATCATGGAGATAAGCTCTGCACAGGACTCACCTACAACCATGATGTTGAGCTCAAAGCCCTGTTTCATAGCCTTCTTCCTCATCTGCTCAAGGATAGCATCGATGCCCACATAGCTGAAGTCTGCGCTGGGCTTGTCACTGCGCACCGGCGGCTGGGGCTGTGGCTTGGTGGGCTCCGACATGGTGTTGATGTAGCTTGGAATGACCTCTGACCCTGCTGGCACAGACAGAGTTAAGTCAACAAGATTGTACACTGCTTTCACAGCAGCATCATTCACATATTCGAGTTAACATAGGTATCATAAACCAAGTTGTAACCTAAAGGCTGCCTGTTCCTGTCACTCCTACTATCCATGATCAAGGCACATAGCCTTAATTTAAAAAAAAAAAAAAAAAGCACCAAGTTCTACAGTTGTGCCAAATATTGCAAGTCACCTCAAATAAAAACACCAGCTAAGTAATTAAAATAGTGCCTTGACTAACACCACATGTTAAAGAAATTTAAAAGCTCTTATTGAACAATGGAGCCTTAAACTGCGTTGCAATGCTATAAAGAGCAGAAGTTTGCAAGAACAACACTACTGAAATTTTTAAAAGCTGACATTACCGCAAGGCGAGTGGACAGAGTAGGAGATACCTTTTTTTTTTTTACTTTATCATATTCATTATGGGCCACAAGCTAAAAAGTACTTTGGTTCAGGTGGCACGTAAAACACGAAACAAAAGTTGGAGAGAATTCATAACCACGAACCCAGAGAGGGGTTCCAGGCACGTGGCTCTGCATGAGTATGCAGACTTGTGACAGAAGGCATCAAACTGTAGCTCTATTGGATGCATCTGGCAAGTGCCCCATACAAGCACTCAGTCATAAACAGAGAAAGTCACATTACAATGAAACAGTGTTGCTTCGAGGACCTAAGCCACAGGATTCTAAGGTTTACTGTATGTAACACTGATTGCTGTCTGGCATCATCCCCAAATCCCCTACAAACATTATTTCCATTTCACAGGTGACAGATTAGGTGAGATGTCTAAAGACCATATTCACAATGCCTCCAACCCCTTATGGAAGCAGCGGTCTCCCTTTGGATGTGCGCGGGGCTCGCTGCCAGCGTCTTTCAAACAGCCAGATTCCAGCACACGCAAAAGGAACCATCTATTCACTCTTTCAAATAAACTTCCAGACTTCAAATAAATCAACACTGAATGGAGACAGGTTTTAAACATGAGCAGCAAACTCTTCCACACAATATTTTTGCATTGTTAGCAATTTGGACAAAAGACAAGTTTTAAAAAAAAATTATGGTATTGTCTACAGATTTTACAGTCAGGAGTTTCACACAACGGGCCATGGTGAGGTGCTCTTACCTGAGAGACCAAGAAGTTGAGCTGTTCACAAGTTAATGCTATGGTGTGGGGTCCAGGCCTGGAGGCCACAGGAGGCTCTACAGGATCTTACAGGGCAGCTGCTGCTCACAGTGTGTCCGGTGGTAAGGTGCACATGCACAAAACACACACGCTCACACACAGCGGAAGGCTGGCTGTGGGGAGGGTCCTCTCTCTCTCGCACTTGCGTTCCCTTCTGTATAAGGTGTGTCGGCACACCATATTTAGACAGCCACAAGGAGACAGACAGTGTCTGAGGCTTCTATGTGACAGAACTATGCCCTCTGCAAACACACACAATGACCATGAGCAATTTCGGTGTGTGCATGGATCAGGATTAAAATTAAAAAGTCACCATCACGTTGGGCTTTGGGCTGGCTAATAATTAACCTTTAATGCCTTTAATTCACTGTGCACATCTTTCTCTGTACCATTTGTACCCCAATCACCACATTTAATACAGCGGTGTTGTGCTGCAGGCAAATGCTTGCGCTGAGGACTTACCTCACTGAAACCAAACATTTTAGTTGTCCAGTCACCACAGTACAAGTGTGAGAGCACATAAACTGTCAGCTTCAGTTGCAATCATTCTTTAGTGTATTGCACCAGTTTCTAGCCAGACTCAGTCACACTACAGAGCTTTTAACAACTTGTACCATGTCTACTTGACAAATAGCTTCCGGTATATCAAAGTCCCTGTCCTTCCTTTCTGCCACCTCTCTCAGACTGCGGTCACACAGGGGAGGAAGTCGGGAGATGCAGCACAACGATAGCAGAAGAAACTAATCGTGTGTGTTTGTACACACCTCTCAAAAAGCAGGTGTTCCCTGCTTGAAGAGACTGGACAAACCCCATTTGTCCAAATACTACTGGAAACAAGCTACCATGTGAAATTTTGCCAAAAGCAGACACTATATGCAAAGCTCCTCAACTAGAAACTCCCTCAGAGAGGAGGGGTGGGAAAAAAAAAAAAAAAGACTTTCGTTTTAATTTGAAAATAAGCAGCACAGTAGTGTAGGGAGTAGCACTGTTCTCTCATAGCACCTGGGTGGTGCGAGGGGATGTGGGTTTGATTCCCACTCAGCTGGTCCATAGTTGGCATGTGTTTGCATAGATTCTCTGGTTTCCTCCCACAGTCCAAAGACAAAGGTTTAAGTAAATTGGTGACACTAAAATTGCACATAGTGTGTGCAAGAATGTATTCCACTGACATATAGATGAGTGACTCACTGTAGGTAGGTAGTGTATCTAGCATTGACAGATACTAGCATAGCAGTTAGAGCAACTGAACACTAAGTCTAAAGAAAAACAAGTCAAGGGTGTGGGCTAAATAGAAGCAACTTCACTGGAGGTTGCTTTGGTGAAATGCTAAATGAATGTAACTTAGGCCTCAATGACTGATGTCATGCATCTGTACCAGAGGAGAAGTTTGAACAAAATAAGCATCCCTTGAACAGTAGATACACATATATACCTTTTTTTTTCTAAATTTTAAAAAACCATCACAGAAGGCCAGACTTCTCAGAGAAAACAACTCCCACCTTTTTCCCCACTGGCCATGGCCTGGAGAACACAGCTCAAGAAGTAATCGCACTGTTTCCATACGGAATCTGAGTGGTAAGTGGGAATAATTACTTGCCACACCCCCCCAGCACAGCTTTAGAGGAAATGAAGTTCCCATGGCATCCCAGTGGAGCTGTAGTCAAACCTGAGCCTGTGAAGTAGAACATAGCTGCCAGTAAGAGGCCAAATGGACAAACTGCTCCTCTGGGAGTTCATCTGCCCCCTCCACGAGCATCAGTGTCAAGATGGATGACTGATGGCACACAAGATGCTGGGCAAATATATGTCTGCAGCTTTTAGAACAAAAACATTCCCTATAAAAGTGATGAAACTTCACCACGAAAAATGGTATATCATCCTATCATTGGTACACAGCTACATTATTTCTCTATGTAATGAGCAAATCTTGCAATGGTAAACCAAATTTATACCTTTTCAGTGCACGGAAATCTAGCTACATTTTTACACAAATGAAAGAGCTTTGCAGGGTTTAAAAAAACACCGTCTGCAACCAAATGGCAAACATACCTTTACAGACGGGCACGCCATCATAGGGCTGTGGCATGAGATTCAGTGTGACAAGCCCCTAAATCGTACCCTCATCCAAAACACATGAACGGAGTTTACCATGTTGTTACATGTATTTTTCAGGATTTCATCTTCTTATTGTACAGTTAGGAGAGCATCTATACATACTTCCAAAGTTCTACAAAGCTCTGTACCCACTCTACTCACCGAGTTGTTTCTCTGAAGGATACCTATAAGTACACCCCTGGCAACATCTAAGGCCAAAGTTGTCAGTAGGTCACATAAGCAAACTAACCACTTCCCTTCTTCTGGGAAAAGAAGGGAAACATTCACTTTTCAAATCTCTCATCGCTCACCACTGTAGCTACACCTGGTGCTCATGAAGGCCTAACACACTTCTATAGAGAGAGAAGCACTGCACATGTATACCTTCACATTATGTCTTCAGCTTCTAGTGTCTTTCGTTTTGATCTCACTAATGAAGGTACAAGGCCAAAGAAAAGGGGAAGAAAAACCTGTTTGTGATGTTTTCACTATCGCTTTCATTGCACATCAGAGCTTGAGCCACACTTTAGGACTCATTCTTTTGGCACTATCTGATTAAACAAATCTAGATTTATATATAGTCCTTCTAAACATAACTCCAGCTAAGGACTCTGGACTAAACAGCAGGGAAACTCACTATTCCATCAATTCATTAATTTTTTGTTAAGTCAGGTCAAAGCCACAAAAACAAAAAAAAAAAAAAAAAAAACCCACTTCTGAAAAAGATTCAAGGATGATACAAGAAAACTCCAAGGGTTAAAAGTTTTGTAGACATGCCATCATGACAACCTGTCAATGGAGTTATCAAACCTTACTTGGTTTTACCAACACCAAGTTAGGTTAAGTACAAAGAGAAACACCAGACCATGATATGCTTGTGTAGTTAAGACCTCAGCAGTTTAACACAGCAATGGTAGTGACAAAAGTCATCATAAGAAGCCATTTGACTGACAACTAGTCTGATATTTCTCTTATAAGTTATATGTGGACAATTACAGCAAATTTACATTTAGCTAACACTTTTCAACCAAGTGACAATGTTACATTACCTACAATTTTACCCATACAGATGGGCAATTTTGCTAGAGCAATTTAGAGTACCTTGCTCAAGGGTACTACAGCTGGAATCAAACCTGCAACCTCTGAGTCCAAAGGCAGCAGCTCTAACCACTACACAACTGGCTGCTTGATTGTAGATGTTTGCAGAATTGCTATTCTTGACTAGAGTGAAAGTGGAGGTATCCGAATAAGTTTGGTTGCCATCAGACACTACCTACAGCACCAATACTAGTGTACACTAGGTCTAAACAGCCACAGGCAAGAAATTTGTTCAACTACAATGACCAAGGGGTTAAACAGATACACAGACCTGCAGCACACTGCCCGTTATTCCGCAACTATAAATCGGCTTGGGGTGACTGAATGTGACCATTTTCAGTAAGTCTGCTAAATTAAGTTTGCGGTGGTTTGAAGTCATCCCTGGGAAACAGAACATAAGGCAGAGAGCAGCCTGGACAGGAGTCCACTCCATCACATGATACTTTGACAACAGCAGTTTATAGTACCCAATCCACTCCAGCAGTAGGAGTGTACCAAAAGGAAAGTGTTAGAAAAACATGTGGACTCCACTCCAACAGAGTTTGAGGCAGAGCTGCGAGATAGCCACTTTGTCAAACGTAGACAATGTCACCCAAAGCCAACTGCTTTACTAAAAGCTCAAGACAATGTTTTGATCAATAAAATGTCAACAATCCAAGCTGGGGGGGGGGAGAGACACAGGATACTATTCTGAAATATGGCCAACCGCTGTAGCCTACAAATACGTGCTTTGCATGAGAACATTTGGGATAACGTGACAGGGTTCGCATTTAACCACTGAAATGTTGCTCTGCCACAAGGAGGGTTAAACCCATGCTTCTAGACCTTGTTAGAGGCTCCTGAACAGGGGACTGCTTCAGGAACAGTTTGGTGACCTTAGTACAGATACATGAAAAATATGAACAGCATCATCTATGAAACTGTTGGCTCAGATTGCAATGTATACATCTCTCAAATCTTAGAGCATGACCCTCACCTCAGTGATCCCGTGGTTCAGATCATGACCCCCACATCTCAACTCTGACCCGTCTTCTCAGACCTCCCAGGCTCATGGTTTCTTTCGGCTCATCTTTCAAGGAATCTTTTCTACATTAGCGCAGTAAAACAGATGGCGAAAGAGCTGAATCTCTCAAAACAGCCATTTTTCCTACTACTGATACTAGCAGTCTAACAGCAAACAAGACTAAAGCTTTAAGCAGGAGAGATTTCAGGAAACAGATGAGGAGTTAGGATGTAAGAAAAGGCAAGAGGAATGTAAAGCAGCAAAATACGATTACCAATATTCAGGCAAACATTTTTATGAAACATTTCCCTTCTGCATTTAATGAAATGGTTGCAGTGAAAGTGAAACTCAAGTTACAGCCTTCAAGCCCACATTGAAATCTCAGATCAAGTTATTGGGTGAATGCAAGTTTTTACTGAGGGGGTGAGAGAGAAAGGGCAAAAAAAAAAAAAAAAAAAAAAAAAAAAGACTGCCTGAGGAAAAACTGTCTACAAGAACTAATTGGTTTCATCCACCAGATTTCCACTTGAGCACTGCACACACTTGAGTGCTGAGAAAGTTACACACTGAGATCAAGAGAATGGTCCTACCGTAAAATGCCCTCCAAATCATACTAATCCCCACCCAGTCTGCAACAACACTGCGTGTAAGGAATTCAGCCCCTGTGATTCATAGCCAATCATTCTAAAATGCTACCAGCAGTGTCTATGAATGGATATCCCATCACTCAATGTGAATGACCAACTGAAATTTGCGGGATAAAATACGTATACATCCACACCCATAGACCACAACTTAAACCAAACTTCTGGGAATCCCTGTCCACTAGTTTTCACATCAAATTTTATACATGCCATCCCAATCGATGGCAAATAAAACTTCAAATTGTACAGTATTATTAAAAACCATTTATGGTAATCGGAAAAGAAAAACTTGAGACATGGCAGGCTATTCTGATATTTTCTGTTTCTTATTAAAACCTTCAGAAAAAACCAAATGAATGGAAAAGAAAGATTGTCCACAAAGATGAAAATTTAAGAGCCAGTAACATCAGCACCACAAACAAGGAAGGGAAATGGGAACTGTGATTCATTCTGAGAGCAGCATATAATTTTGCCTGATTGCTTTATAGAACCACGAGGGCATGAAACGCAGCTACTGCCAGCAATCCATGCGTCGTCTTCTCGCCCCCAGCTCTGAAGTGGAGCCCCAGCAAGACCCCAGCCAGACTCCCAGGAAAGCATCACTCTGAGGAACCATTGTTCAACATATGGGTGGAGACAGATGGAAGGGGAAGGGTGAAGTAGACCAAAGTCCTCCTGCGTGACCCAGTGACCAGGGAAGAAAATCCACCACTCAGCACATCGAGTGGTAACTTGAGCTTACTGGTGTCAGTGCTAAGCCTACAGAAAGGATTGCCTTACAAACTATATTTCAAATACATCAGCACGTCCATTAAAACCCCGGATAAGAGACAATTTCCCTTCTCCGCCACCAAAGCATTTATGACTAGGCTTTTGAAACATCTGCTCTATAAATTTCCATCAAATTCAATGTTAAAGAGTCTGGGGTTGACGATTTAATCAAAGCACAAGAACAGCTTGCTCTAAGATGAAAGGGTGCATTTTCACTATATTGTCACCAGCAGGAGGGAGGTCTCCGTTGTTAAATTTTACACTGCACACTGATTCACAGAGATAAACACCCAGGCATCTTACATGGTAGATTACGGGAAAGCTAACGTATGACGGACTGAAAATGGCCCCACAGAGTGACTGCAGACAGCTGGATTTGACATCACACATGTACATTTAGTAGCGTACCAAGAACGGTGCTGCATTATTAGACTGTAGCTGACACTACGATTCATTATCCTGACTGAATCAACATAATATAGAAGACCTCAAACCAAATTCCCACCAACCCAAGAAGAGCCCAGCAGAACATTCAGTACATGCCATTTTGTAAAATCTGTGTCGTCAAAAAGGTATGCTTATTTTCATCTTCCTCAAGAAAAGAAATTTTTCTGTCTCCCATAGCCTTGAGCTGAGCATCATTCAGGTGTCTAATATGACCTTTGACCTCAAGACACCAAAAACCCCAAAGCAGATTGCATTCCTGTGTACTAAAGTACACGCAATTGTAGACAGACAATGGAAGACTGCGAAGCCAAGCCACCCCCCCAGGATGGAGTGTGTGAGAGGGAAAGGAAGGAGCAGAGGGTAAGGATAAAGCCACAGACATGCAGAGGCTAAACAACAAGATAAGGGCAGATGCTTTGCAAAAAAGCTGAACAGAATTCCAAGGACTGTTCTTTTCACGGTGGAAAAAGGACAGCCGAGAGACATGAAAGTGTACATGAAGGTCTGCAAACAGTAATATTAAGAAACAACTTGCACAGAACAGTTTGAAAATGAAAGTAGGGAAAAGTAGCACAGGTAGTCCTTCAGCTGAAAACTAAAAAAAAAAAAAAAAAAAAAATGGAGACATTGATATGTACTTGCTATATGGAAAGTACCAACATTTTCCATGTTTCAAAAGTTGAGCAATATCAGTCAGGCACAAAACAAATTGATTACCAGGACATGCACACACAAGTTCACTAAAACTTGGCAATGAATCAAACACCTAGGAGGTTGGATTTTGGAGAGTGCCAATAAATTTTTCGTATTAGTATTAAAAGACAAAATCCAATCAGCTACCTCCAAACATCCATTTCACAGCTTCTTTGGAAACTAGAAACAAATACAAACAGAGCTCTTTGTTTTAAAGCCTTATGGAAAATCCAGTGAAAGCAAGCCTGACATCTGTCCTGATCTTCCTCTGGATTCCGATTATGCCCTGACAGTGAGAAGAGGGAGAGCAGAGCATCTTCATTCGGGGCCTCTGCTTTGGAGGCAACATCTGCTGAGGGTGGAGCCAGGAATTCTTCAGTATAAAGAAGCACACAGACAACCAAGGCAAAGAAATGTGTACTGCATGTTCATTCGTTAAGTTAATGCAGTTCTACATTAGCCCAGCACCAGTGCAAGTGAATAGCAAAGAAAATCAGCATCCTTGCAGATATTGGAAAGACTCTTTCACCAAAAGTAGCACATCCTACTCCTATTCACCACCATCATAGTTTCAGTGACAGCCCCCTCTCAAGCACCTTTCATCTTCATTTAATCCAGTCTACCTAGTTGCTTTGCACTGCAGGCAAGACACCACCTAAACACAGAAATCTCAGACACATAGAACATAAGGACAAAACAGACCAGGAGCTGCTTCTTCAAACCCAAGAAGTTAAGGAAGTTAGTGATGGTCCAAGAACATAAAACCAGGGGTTGGCTGGAGATTTCTAGTGTGCCAAGTCAAGAATGACAGTCATCAAGAAGAAGAAAACCAGGGAACCATACTGGAAACAGCTTGGAAGGGGACAAGAAGCCTATTCTCACATTGTAATGGTAAGCAACTGGTACCGTACCACGAGCACGCTGAAACAGAAAGCCTTTGATCCACAGTGGGACCCCTTGGCCAACAAGAACGGAAAGACAGTGCAAAACTGGCCTCTCTTTCTAGATTACAGCTTTGCTAAAATTGTCAGTAAACCAGGCCTTGGAGATGTAGCAGGTGATGCAGCCAGGCTCACACAGGGAGATTTAATATAAATTAAGCTGAATCATTGTGCTGATTATTAGCACACCAGAGGTAAACTGCCAGGGTAGTCCGAACTCAAAGCACTGAACAGAGCCTCCAAGCATTTAGTCTATTACAAATGCTTTTAAACACCTTGAAAATAGGCTGATTTTCTCACAAGCAGATATATGCAATTACTTTTTTTTTTTTTAACAACTGATTTTTTGTACTGTCTACTAATACACTGAATCACAAGCAAATAGTCCAAACAAGTTTAAATAAAAAAAGTACATTAAAGAGAAACTACCTGAAGTTGCAGAGGATTGCAAAATTCAGCTCACAATTAAACCTAATCTGAAGAGTACAAAGCAATGCGCTCACCTGGAACAACCTGGCTAGGAGAAGAGGAATTCAGAGAAAGAAACAAAGGCTATCCATGATCCACCCTGGGCCCAGCAAAGCCCAGCCTGGCCTGGCCACAGCAGGGAACACCACCCACAGAGCACTAATGACCTGTCCATCCCCCAGTGAGCCCCACAAAGGCTGCCCTCTCACCTCTGCAGACAAGCCAAGCAAAACATACAGGGAATGTAACAAATTTAAACCCAAGCCAGGTACTTTACCACCCCCAGTCTCTCCATTGCTCCCACTCTCTCTATTTACAAGTGCACAGGCCCCACTGCAATGCACCTCTGCAGCTCACAGTGAGGAGAATAAAAACACAGTACACCACAAGCTGAGTTCTCTCACTTACCCTCCTTTCCCCAGCTTCCTCACAATCACTGTCTGCTCAGCTTCAGCTGTAGTCACAGCCACATGCAAGCCCCGCCCCCCACCCAGCAGTCACATGACCCAGAGCCAAGGAGGCCACGCCCACCTCATTCGCTGGTTGTCAATGAGAAGCATTGTGGTTGGAGGCTGGGCCTGCTGCAGTGCAGGGAGCAGGTAATGGGCAGTGGGCTGCAGTCCCAGCTGGAGCAGGGACCTGTCCGCATACGGTTTCATGCTGTCGCCGCGCTGAGTCATCCAGCCTGCTCGCTTCAGAGTAAACAGTGTGTGTCCATCGTATATCCCAGTGTGGATATAAAAATACAACTGAAGCATTTTTGTGCACTAAACAACATTTACACACTGAACAAATAATACACTCATTGCTCTCGAGACAACTTGCTTTTTATGGCAAAGACGGAGGCAAACCTATTTGTTTCCTTCAAACCATGAAACACGTGTTCCGCATGACAATTCAGTGCGTTCGGTATGTATTGTTCTGTGCTGCATGTCTAAGCTCGAGTGGATGACTGGTAAATGAATAAATGTGGTACTGATAACCAAAATGTCTTTTGTTCACATATTCATAGCTACAACTCATCCAGCCAAAGAACTTTTTCATTTTCACAAACATACGTATTTTTAAATTTCATACTAAACTTTTTAAAAAAAAAAAAAAACGTGTACCTCCACATCCAGCAGGAGTCATTGTGATTAAAGTACAGGAGTAATCTGTTTATGCAGTACATCCACATTCCAAAAGGCATTGTAGCTGTTTACTAAAGACACCAGCATGAACTGCTTCAGCAAAACTTCCAGCTCTATTATCTATCTGTATAATCTCTCTGGCATCCAACAAGGAAATAAAAGATCAACAGGGGCACAGTAATAATGCCCTTTTTTAAAGATTTGAACTCTGAACCTACATCTCACACACACACACACACACACACACACACACACCATGTGAAACCACTTGTCCCATATGGGGTTGTGGGGAGCTGGAGCCTAACCCAGCAACACAGGGCGAAAGGCCGGAGGGGGAGGAGACACACCCAGGGTGGGACACCAGTCCGTCGCAGGGGACCCCAAGCAGGACTCGAACCCCAGACCCACCGGAGAGCAGGACCCAGTCCAACCCACTGTGCCACCGAGCCCCCAACTCAACCTACATTATATATTTATTTATTTAGCTGATGCTCTTCTCCAAAGTGACTTACAAAGTTAATCTACTTACAATGATTTACCCATTTATACAGCCAGGTAATTTTCCTGGAGCAATTTTACTGGAGCTCTAACCACTGCGCTTCCAGCTGCCCTATAAATATACTTATGTTATATACTGGGTGGTGGAGCCTTGGCAAATATAACCACCCTTTTGGACTTTTCCTATTTTAGGTTTTTCACCTGCTTGAAGTATCTCCATCAGTTGTTTGGCTGGTTTAGGCAGATCAATGAACCAGGTCCACAAATGCCCAAACAGGCTGAGATCCTATGTAACTTCCTTCTAGGCTCCACTCAGAAGTTTAGCTGGGACCTCATTTTATACTTTTTGTACTCTGAAATAATGAATTTAAAATCACAATTCAATATTTTACTAATTTAATTAGCATCATGTTCACTGCTCCTTCAGTCTCAATTTTTGGGAGTGTATTCATATTTTTTTTTCAAACTCATAACCAAGTCACTAGAAGGCCACCAATACAAACAGTCCCAGGAGGGGCAGTGTCCTCTTCAGTGTAAAGCAGCTACCACTGCAGTGAACAACTGTTCTGAACACATGGAAGGTATCACAAACCCATTGCACTCACGAGCACTGCTCTCTTGTACTCTGAAAATATGTTCAATACACTGCTTTTTTTAAGGTCAGACTACACTAAAGAGAAAAAGTTCTTTTCCCTGACACTTGTGGTCCTACTGTACAAACAGAAGGGCATACTGTATTTTAACAGGAAAAAAACATGTTTCATCCACCATACACACACAGCATGGCAACCACCAAGACCTCTATCCACCGATCTCAGGCTCTAAAATTGTGGCCTACAGTGCTGCACACGAGCCACCATGCAGGACCTAGAGGAAGTTGTTTCCTGTTGCAAAGATCCCATAAGCTTAGAAGTAAACCATTTACATTACATTTATTCATTTAGCTGATGCTCTCTCTAAAGCAAATTATAATGTAAACCTATAATTTATTTATTCATTTATACAATTATTTTCCCATTTCTACAGGTGGGTAATTTTTATGGAGCAATTTAAGGTACGTACCTTACTCGAGGGTACTGCTTTGCCTGGGTGCAAAGGCAACAACTCTAGCCACTACACTAACAACAGTCTAAATGGTACTGGAACCAGTAAGCAAGCCATTTTTTTTTTTTTTAACACAAAAAAGCACTTATTTCCATGTCTACAACATTGTGTTTATGGAGCAGCAGGTAGCAGAACAATTATAGCAATCGCCTCTCAATCGGAGGACCCACGTTCAAATCCCTGGTCCAACTGTAAAAATGGGTGAATCGCTGTAATTAGTTTAAGAAAATCCAAGATTGTATAAGTTTTGCACAAACGTGTCAGCTAAATGACCATAGCTTAATAACAACTTTAAATTGTAAAACAATCAAATCCTTTTCCACTTCAGCATATTCCTTCTTTATTCTTTTTTTCTAGAAAAGTCAGTCACCTCTAAAACACAAACTCTGAAGTCCTAAGTCTCAAGAATAGTTTGGCTTGATATTGTATGAGTTAAAGGGCAACAGAACCTTCCCACTGTGGCCCACTTCAGCCGTCCAAAACAGAACTGTGATAAAACATCTTCGTCCCACGACACACAGCGGTGCTCAAAACGGCCCTTTCCCTTTCACCTCTTTTTTCACTGTTCCTGTTCCCTCCCAACCATTTTTATTACCACAGTGGACCTTCCTACACACCAACTTCAAACACCCAGAGCCAAAGAGGAAGACACTGAGAAGAGAAGCTTGTTAAAACCCTGAAAAAACCTAAGGAGTAGAAGCATAGGAAGAATGAGAAAAAGATGGTTCTTTAATGTTCTACTCCCCCACCTCTTCCAAAGTAGAAAAGATGAGTAGTTTGTTTGTCCTTGGTTCTAATGCAAACCTTGTGCAGCCCAAACATTTAATGTGATCTCTCCATAGCGCGGGCACACATACTTACAAAGTGCACTCGATTCTGGAGTCGAGAAGCTCGCTGCAGGGTGGCTTGTGCGATCCATGTCCCATAGACTGTCAGAATGTGGAAAGTCTCCTGCAGCTGTGAGCTCACGGTGGCGAAGCCCTGTGCCTCCAACGTTAATCATAAACACTTTACATGGATCGTTCTTCTGGGAAATCCCTGCTCCTAATTCATCACAGCCAGGGGGATTTGAGTGAGTCTCCCCTAAAAAAAAATCTGTAATTAAATTTTTTTTTTGTATTTGTTTCTTTTTTCTTTTGTTTCAATGCCAACAAGCAATGCTAAACTGGCTTTTACCTCTCCAGAAGTAAGGACCCTGGAAACAAGGCGTAGATCTTTATTTTGAATAACAAGCCAAGTTGTGACTTCAGTAAAATGCAACATGACTTGCCACTTGGATATCATCTGGAATACATCAATACAATGGGAATTTGGATGTCCAAAAAAAATCTGTATTATTGACGCTTTGTTCTTTTTATAGTCACAAAGATATTACTCAACATTCTTAATCGAGCCTTGGCAAAAACAAGATTTCCATTTGTGATTCTAGTGTGGTTGCAGCCTACAGCTATCCCCAGAATGGTTCTCAAGCTGAAGCAGAGGCCCAGAATTCAAAGTTTAAAATTCACTTTATATCCATTTTTTTAATCTAATATTAAAATCCACTTTGTTCCAGTGTTTTATTCAATATTTTCTGTGATTTCTTCACTGGCTTTGACAGCACCACAATGGCACACCAACACAATATCACTAAGGGTTCCAGTAGCACTCTGAGCTCCATGCACCGATACGCTCTATCTAGGCAACTATGCCTGATATACACCCAGATCCTGTTTATCTCACAGAGACCATTTCTTTACGAAGAAACAAGGTCTCAGTCATGCATAAGTGATCTTTCATGTGCACTTTACTAATTCAGTAGTATTTGATCTTGTCTGTGTCCAGAATGGATTATGGCACACCAACAGCGAAACATCTATAGCCGGATCTTGATTCATTAAGAAGTTTTCGTGTAAAGATCAAGGCCTGCTCATGTGTTGCCTCTACCAGAGGGATGAGGGGACACCATTTCTGCCTCAGTGCACTGCTGTAACCCTGGATAAATGAAGCCTAATGTGTGGCAGCCAAAATGTCGTCAACTAAGAACAAAAGCCATAAGGAAGAATGTGACATGTCCAAAAAGGACATCACCTTAGATTTTTCATTTGGTTGCGAGTGAATAGCACCCCCTACCGAACCATCAGTAATCTCTTAAGGCAGCAAGATGGTGCACCTGGGCTCACCTTGGGACCAACGGCAACTGCAAGCAAAAAAAATTGAAATCCATACAGGTGGCAATAAGAATCCTTTTGGGCAGTCAGATCCAAGCTGGACTTATTTGTATATTGTTGTACGCAGCTAAAAGTTATTTCAAAGACTTCTAAATTGAACTTCTTAAGACTTCTTGCAGAAACTGTTGTGGTGGGGTTCGTGAATACAGCAGATAAATGCAAGGTCCTATAACAGAAACTATTACTACAGCTTCAGCAAAACAATTAGTCATCACTGACCTGATGTTCAGAGCCACCCAGAATCATTTCACCTGGTGGGAGTGGTTTAACTGAGTCAGCCTATCTTTTTTGGACTGTATATGAGCTGTTTCAGAAAGCGAAGTGCATTTCTTCATCTGGAAAAACAGATTAAAACACATTTGAAACAGTAACTCCATAGGGACTCAGAAAAAGCCCAGTCAGTCTGATTAAAGTCCTACAGTTCCCATGTTTGGGTGGTTGGTCTCAGACACTGCAGAAGATAGTACTCTCCTTCCCATTGCAAGTGTCAGCTAGAGAGCAGCATTACCATGTACATATGTATGCAATGCATGTTCTCTGTGTGTTTGAATTCTGGAGGACTTGGGTGACTCTCCTTATACTAACTTGACAGGCAGCTTGGGACAGTCTTGCTCCCATCAAAAAGAGGCTCAGGAAACTGAAGTTATGTTGTCACACGTTCCACGAGATGGCCGAAATCTTTGTTGAAGAGGGAGTTGGCTGAAAGGTAGCAGACCGTATGTAAAAGAAATTGATTTAAAAATACCGTAAAATGGCTCAAAAATTACCTATACAGTATTATGTCACACCAACATGTTACATTCCATGTTGGATGTATTTATTTTTCTAGCATATTTAATCAGGATATGCTCAGTTTATTTTTAGGGCATTTTTGTATGCTGACACACACTGAAAAATATAATTTAAAGCACATTACTCATCCATAAGAGGGCTGAGTGAGAGGATTCATGAGAGGGGAGACAGTGGGGTTACCTCACGAGGCCCCACTTACGGTGGGAATCTCGCCTCATTCCTAGATTCCACCACAAACAAGCTCAAAGTAAACGGATGTTTCCGCAACCCTTATCTGAGGAGACGTGTCTCCTGCTCCTTCCCACCCAGAGCCTTAGGGTTGCTCTCAACACCCCCACCCACAGCTGAGTGACCTGATCACCTGCAATCTCACCACTGCCCATCTGCTCCCATCATACCAGTCTGCAGCCAAGACTCTTGCTTTTCCTCCACCAATCACAAACTCTACCAAATGTTTCTTTATTACAGTGCTTTTTAGTAAGCAATTTACCACATAGTTTGCAGAGGAAATTTTAAAAAATTGAGAACCCAGTTGGCCAATATTGACTAACCAAATTTCACACAGGCAAGTCAGTAAAAATTATTCAAAGACATTCAAAAACAAAGCGTCTTTATCAGATGAACTCTTAATGGCAGTAGGAGGAAAGCACGCCCGCCAGAGATTGACTGGCTTGAGTTAATGGCTCTCTGTCAGAACACCATCCCACGCAATCTCCTCTCTCATCAACAGCAGTGCTGTGGTGAAACTTCAGGGGGTCACATAAGTTCTCAATTCTCCAAACAATTCTCCAAAGGTATGTTGAGCTTCCTTCACATGGTCATGGGGGGGGGAGAAGAGCCACCACAGAGGGGTAATTCATAAATCACAGGACTCCACAGGGCATCTGTAGCTGAGGTCACTTCAGATATGTCACAGCGCAGCCTTGACTCTACTCTCAAATGTTTTTCTAAGTAAACTTTATGATGTAGGAACTGCGTGGGAATTCTCAAGGTGTTATCTGCAATAGACGAAATACCACCTGTTCCCAGCGGCGTAACATTGCCTCCTGTTGAACAGGATAGGACTTAAACCTTCTGGAGTAGACATGTCCTACCTTAACCTCATTCTCCTTGTGTGAGGGTCATTCCATACCATTCCTGCTCAGAATCTGGGCTCCATTGGGGCTAACATCCAATGGGCTAACAATTCAGTACATAGCACTTCTGCCCATTACATGGTCGTAAAAATCATACATGTCCATCCTGAACACACAGAACAGGCAGTACAACCCTCACACACATTCACTCAACCCCATATAGGTAATTCTGATAACATGACTCCTAGTTCAGACATTCATCATTCATGACAACAGCAACAAAGTAAACATGGAACAAACATTCAAGGGAAGATTTACTTACAGAACAGAAATTCATTTAACTACAAAACAATCATATTTACCGCAAGGTGACATAAGTGAACCATTTCATATTACTTTGAAAATTTCAGCCAGTCTTAACCAATAACTGATGTCAATCTAATATCAACTAAAATATGAAAATCAGTATATTATTAGTATTAATTCATTTCACTGACATTTTTCCTCTAAAGCAACTTACAGTGCTAAGCTGCTTACAACTACTTGCCAATTTATATAGTAGGGTAATCTTTATTGGAAAAATTTATGGTTAAGTACCTTGATCAAGGGCTCTATGGCAGGAAGTGGGATTCAAACCTGAGTTCTTTGAGACTTAATAAACTCTAAGTTGCCAAAAGCTTGGTTATCTAAATAATAAACAGGTTTAATAACACAAATACCCTTACACTAATGTAAATAAAGCCTTAATGTCCCAAACAAATGAAGATTATCTAATCTTCTACATTTGTTAGCAGCCCTACGCAATGCCTGCGGTGCCACAGTGTCTGCATGCTTTAAAATGTGAGTGACCCTGTGAATTTTACATCAACATCAGTGAGCTAAATGGTCAAGATGTGTCCATGCAGGGTGGAGTCTGCCTTATGCCCTCTGTAGGGTAGACTAAGGACCACCACAACCCTGCCTTGGACCAGCAATTATTCATAATGAATTATTTTTTTAAATAAGAAATCTTGGTAATTCCCCTAGCTTGCAATGGAATTTGCCTAACAGGATGATTTCATTGACTGAATCATCCCGTTTTTGTGAAGAAATGTAGTATAATGTCTGCCAGACATGAAATCAGTAATTAGCTATCAATCCAGCAAAACTGTTGAACAGGACAAGATATTCAGATGTTAGTTTTATAATTTTGCCCCAGCAGAGTTTAACGTCCAAATCAGAACCTATTGCAACAACACTGGTTTGTTCCGTTAGGAGGAATACAGCTGTTCCCATACAATAATATCAGGACACATAAGTTCCACACTGTTCCTTTCTGTCACCTTCCAAATTTTAATTTGTTCTACCAATAGAACTCTCAACAGGAGGTGCATAATTCTGTCATGACGACACCTTAAGAGATGCTTAAGAGGTGATGGAAAAGGTCACGAAACATGCCAAAACTGTTTGGCCCCATACTAGTACTTGGAAAAGGGTTTCAGTAAGACGCCAAGATTCTCCCCAAAATCAAGGTACATGAACAGACACCAAGAAAGCAATTTGGGAGCAAGACAACACTGTGCATATCCACACCCCACAGGTCAGGTGAGATGATGTGCCGTTGCCCTATATCTTTGTCTACCTAATAACTACCCTGTATGGCTGGCCCTGCCTTCCACTTCTCTCCCACAGACAGTACAATTACCCCACCGGTGGTGCTGAATAATAGTCTACTAGCACAGGAGTGCACAATTAAAGTGTGAGATAGCTGACCTCGAGTGTGGCACCGCCTTAAGCGCAAGTCCACCCTCCCCCGGCTCGCCTTGCTCTGGGTGTTAGGTCAAAGTACAGACAAGTCTCTCTGGAGCAATATTTTACTTTAATGAGACACAGCAGAGAATGGACATTGCACCACACCGCATCTCATCCCTCAATATTGTCCTTGCAGACATCACATATTCTGCAGGAGGAAATGACACAATTAGTTAAAGGGCTCTGTTTAGTGCGGCTGGTTGCAAAAGCAATATACTCTAGTTCCTGTTTACATTTTCTGTTATGGCAAAAGAAACTGCTGAAAAAGCACAGAGCAGATACTGTATCTGCACAGACACATCTGCTCTCATGTGAACCACAAATAAACAACATTTTCACCAAGTGTTTGCAAAAGAAACAGTTTTGTCTTTTTTTTTTAAAAAAAAAAGTGACCATGTGGACCATTTTTTGGACTGTCAAGCAATAAATACAAAAACTAAGGAAAAAACAAGACAGGAATAAGGATTTCATTGGTGTTAACCAACACTGCAAACTGAGAGGTTACCATCATTTACATTTAGCAGACACTTTTTGTCCAAAGCAACTTATAACAGATACTATGTAGTGTTATCAGCCCACTCACCTTATTCACCAAGGTGACTACACTGCTAGATATACTACTTACAACAGGTTAGTCATTCATGCATCAGTGAAACATACTCACTCCGTGACACCGCACACTATGGGGGGAACCTGAACAACATGTCTTTGGACTGTGGGAGGAAACCGGAGCACCCGGAGGAAACACAAAGACACAGGGAGAACATGCAAACTCCACACAGACTGAGCGGGGATCAAACCCATGTTCTCTTGCACCACCCAGGCACTGTAAGACAGCAGTGCTACTCGCTGTACCACTGTGCCACCCATCAGGAACCAAAACACCCTTCTCTCTCATTCACAAACTGTTGTGCAGGATGAACAAGCTGGGAAAATCACATCTATTGGGCTGTTCTCCAAACAAAATCTCCTGTACTTCTGCAAAGCGAACTGGAGACTAAGTACAATGTTGGTTCCAAAACTGTAGAGTATACAAAGCCAAAAGGGCAACAGTGTGCTCACAGTGTGGTCCTAAAAGAAATGGGATGCATTCAGGGCTCATTTTAAAATGCTCAGAGAAGTCCTCACCTTCGGAAGGAGCATTTATACTCCTTGGACTACTTAAAGAGCTTGATGTAGAAAGGACCAAAACGCTTAAATGAGCTATGGCTTGTGCAAGGGTCACCAGTATTGAGAACTTAAAATCTTTCTATAAAGAGTGCAAATACCTTGTGCTGGCTAAAGATTGGTGGACTTGCCACTAGAAGTGTCCATGAGCTATGGATTTATACTGGGACAATGCAAAGAGACATGTACCATAGTAGTATGACTGTGTTAGGCTCTAAAAAACTGTGCCAAAGGACTAAAGTGTACTTTGGCTCCTCTTATGCCAGTTACTACGGTGGTAGAAAGTGCCCCAGGAAAAGTCCTAGCAAGTCATTTTTTCACACCTTACATGCTGATTGGACACAAGCGTTAGAAGAAATAAAACCCTCGCAAACGCCACCAGATGTACTGTACATGTAGACGAGAGTGAAAAGGAAGGAAAATGTAAGGGGAGCAGCAGTAAAATTTTAACAGTCTAAAAGAATAACCCTAACAGAAATAAATAATGTGGAGCTGCAACCTATTTCCTATAAAACTATTTCCTGTTATTAATGGGGGGAGTTTGCGGTTGGAGGGCAGGATCTAGGCTGGAGAAATGGAAAGGGGGGGGGGAACCTTAGTCACCAATGAACCATCAATCCAACTTCCAAGGCTGGAAGGACAGCAGGCCATTTTCTCAGCTTGGACTGTGCACGGGCGGTAATGTCTCCCCCACCTGAGAACGAGCCGGAAGCATAGCCTCCCACTTGCAAGCTCCTCCTTTGTGCTGTTCCTGCCCTACTAAGAATCCCTTTGAGAAGGTCCCTGGATAGTCCTCATGAGGGGCCACTCAAGGCAGATTACAGAGCCAGTTGAAGTACACTGCACCCAGGCTGTCATGCTAGGGTCAGCCACATACCACTGGCAACCTAGATGATACCTCCTTTCACAGGACATGCATCAGTCTATGTTTCTTCCCTGAAAATGGCCTCTTATTTTACTGCACAAGAAAGGAAGTGATTTAGAGATAACTATGGGGAATGATGAAAAGGGACTGCAGATGTTGAGGTGGAGCCTTTGAAAATTCAAATCTGTCAGCGCATGTCTAAGCACCACCATCCTGCACACTCGTCAGCCCTGATGTCACCTGTTGCCAAGGCAACAATCAGCTAAAGAAATTAAATAAGAACACAAAGAAGACCACACAAGGTAGCATGGAATTTATAATTTTAGTTGTTTAAACTGTGCATTGGTGTCACACACAGTAACACTCAAGCATTTGGGCCAGAGGCAAAATCTCCAAACAAGGATCTGTGACATGGCCTCATACAGTTCTGGCAGGCAAGTAACAATTTGTTTTAATACAGCTGATAAACCGGGGAAACCTCATAGATACAGAGCTTGCTGGAAGGGAATTCTCACACAATTTGTGCTGGGAATCAGCATAAAGAGGTGGTCCACAGGACCTCACCCACTGGTCCCCTGGTCCTATAGCATACTCACCAAACAGAACTTGTGACTCAAAGGCTAGCTGGTTCAAATCCCTGGCATCCTCTGCGTCTTCGAACCAGACGCTTACCTTCAGCTGCTTCAAATATCGAGCTTGTGTGTATATATGGGTAGTTTTACTTTAATGTAATGCAATCCTTTTTAGTACAATTAGCTTTGATGATATTTAACAGTTCCCAGTGGCCGCTTCTCAAAGCAGTGGCTCCCAGTGAGAAGGTTTTTTTCTGTGAATTCCAGACTTGGCCTCAGAGAGGGTGATCTGTAATGCGTAAAGAGGAACTGTTGATCAGGTCAACCCAAAAGGAGACAATTGTACCCACGTCACACATGAGGAAGCCAGAGTTGTGCACATGTATGGATGGATGAGGTCATTTCCTGTTGGAAAAATGACGGCATGAAAGGAACAAATTCAGCACATCCACAGCAAAAAGACATTTGGTAGAGTGGGAAAGTCACCCTTTCATTCTAGCGAGGTAGAAAAGTCTATTCACACGTTATGTTTGTGGCCCAAAAATTAAGTCTTGCTCAGGTGAATCGCAAAAAAATTACTTTAGACATATAGTGCTGGAAAACTTAAAGGTACATCTTCAGTCACATGGTACAAACAGAGAGAGTAATCAAAACTACCTAACTTGACAACCATTTTCAGGATTTTGGTTTCACCAAAGTCAGTGAAACTCAGACAGCATCTCACACAGTGTACAAATGGATCCCTGCATCAGGTCAAGCTGCTGGCTGAAGGCACATTACATTAAATCTGGCAAGAAAATGACCACAAAAAGACCTGTCCCAGCAGGGAAATGACTCACCCAGACCTGGATGAGGGAGGCTCTGGAGTACGAGTTGGAAAAAACAGCTCCTAAAAAGACCGTTTAAACTGAAGACTGTTGGAAAAAGGTGAGGCAAAAGTAATATATGTAAACCCTACAGAAAGAATAAACCTTTTACCTGAAGGTTGTCATTTTGGGTCTCATGAGACACTAAGCTCTTGCAGCCTTGACATCACAATCTTGACCACAATCTAAATTGCTGTACTAAACTATCATGCTGCATGGGTGGGTAAAATTGTAAGTCCATTCAGGTAAATATGTTATTGAAGTAGAAACAAGAACAAAAAATAAATGACCAGATAGATAATTAGCAACAATCTTCAAGTTCTGTCCCTTGTCCTCTTGGAGACAAAGCAACCATCAGCACCTCCAGACAGATGCAACCCCCGGCAAACTCTAAACTGTGGACACGTTGTCTGAAAGCTGACATATTAGGTCATACTTGGCCTCATAATCTACTCTTCTTTTCCCCCTTAAGTTTACAGGAATATATCTGGCCTGTGTCTGCAGCTGTCCCTCTTTTTCGCTCTCTCTTGCTCAGTCTCCTAATGGCAAGCTAAGGAGGACCAATAATCAAACCCAAATGTGTCAGGCTTTGCCTTTAAAACATCTTGAGCATTTCATTTTCCCCCTTCTTACACCCCGAGTCGATTCTGCTGCTCTGTTGCACACTTGCAGAGAGGGGAGAAAAAAAAATTTGCACAGGATTATGGTGCTGACGTCCTCCTTACCGTGCCAGTTTAATCAAACCAGCTCCCACGTTTACATATTTTATTTGCTGATTAGACATTTTAGCCACAGCGTTTCAGCAAGCCAACAATTTAGCAATAAAATGCCATATATACAGCTGGCTTATTAATGGAGGTTTTAAGTGGCTCAATGGAGGCGTCAAGGGCAGATCTTCTCCAGGGATTTGAACTATAATCATTTTGCTCGTGATATTGGTTCTTTACAAAGTGCTATATGGGCTACTAAGGGAGGAAGTTCAAAGGCGCCTTTCCCCACATGAACTGTTTACTGCATCTAGCGCTGAAGCAGAATACTTTGTTTCTCTGTTCCACTTTCTCTCCTGCCAAGAAACCAGTCATGACTGACTGTCCCACCAAAACATTTTCTCAGTTTACTTTCAAAATGTCTGGAGAAGCCACAACAGAGACAGATCTCTGGAAAGTACTGGAATGATTATATTCACTACACCTGTGTCACGGAAAAGAATGGAAGAAAAAGTAGGAGATTGGGGGACCAAGTTCTGATGATTTTGTCCGATTTTGTACTGGTGCAGAAAAATTCCAGTTCGGCAGAGACAAAATCTGTACCTGCCTTCTGCAAACACACAAACGCTTACTTTACATCTACCAGAACAGACACGATGGCGAGAACCCTAGACAAGCTAAGGGTTTGCACTCATCCATTAAAATGGGGCATCTTTCCATGAGCCTTTGCTCTTCACCATGCTATTGCTTCACAACTGAATTATTGTTTTGTGGTAAGCCGCAAAGGAGCTTTCCCACTTAGAGTGGGTCGTGATGCAGTCCCCTACCGACAACCAGTGCAGCAGCAACTAGAAGTATGACATCTTTCAACAGCATAAATCGCTGAAACTTCTGTGCATCGCATTTTAACATACCTACATATATGCATAGTACTGTCTACCAAGCCCCTTCCTCTTTCCCAAGTACAAGCAGCTTGGAGCACCTGGCACTGTGTCAGTATATTCTGAGCAAAGCCACAAAACTCAGGTTAAATAATACTTCAGGAAGGAGGAAGTCATGCAGCAGCAGGGGATCCACATTTTACAGGTACTGTGCATCTCTGCCCCTCTGCTTAGTTTTTTATGTTTACCCAGCTGTGCATTCAGCTTTGCACAACTCCTGCTCTTTTCCGTGTTTATTTGGGGGGAAAAAAGAAAAATCCCTCCCTGGGCTTCTGCACATCAGCCTGCACGTCGTATACCCTGAAAATGACCACCATCTCAGTGAGTCACACCTCATAGGTGCCGCTCTGGACAGCTGTAGAAGTAGTATTATCAGTACTTCTGATCCTCTCACTTTAAGGGACTGTGAGCACTTTCGCTAACTAAGAAAGAAGTCTGTCAATCCCACCCAAGACCCAATGCCTCCTGCTCCTCAGGAGAACCGTCAACCTTCTATTGGCGTGCATCTGGACCCTTGGACCAAAATGGGCAGCACTGGTTCTCAAGCAAGAAACACTCTGGCCTCCCACAGAGATCCTGCTTGGGCTGGTGTAAGTCCCTGTTGCTCTGGCCAGTTTCACTCAAGCAGCCCTGATGCCAAAACCCCTGGAAGGAGACCGAAGCGTTCAGCGGAGAGACATGTCGACAGCCTCAGGCATCCAAGCAACTCATACATTACAGTCGTGCTTGGTGAAGGACTGCACATAAATTCCGAGATTACAGGGCTGCACTAAGTGAAGCGACCAGTCTCACTGCAGTTTCAAAACCCTGCGTTACTTCCAGGCCCTGGGAGTGCGCATCAAGCCCCATATACTGAGCGCATTCTTTCCGTCAGGGGAGTTGCTGTTTTTCTCATCACTGTGACACAGAAGGCAGGAAACCACTGGATTACAATCGCTAGCAAAAGAATCCATGGAGCATTACTCTCAGCAACATTACTGTGCTTATCATCTAAGCTGATATTTACCTGCTTGCAAGTGCCCTTACAAAGAGTGACTTGCAGCACATCGCCCAGAATTTCACACAACCTATCCATATGGCACAATAGCTGCTGAAGCAGTGGAAAGATCCAGATTTTGCTTAATAGAAAAACATCCTGCATAAACGTACTGAACATAGTGGAACTTACCTTCAGAATTCCTGACGTAGACCTCTGGCACTGAGGGAGACACCTTGTACTCTGTGTAGCCGGGAGGAGCACTGGGCGGAACACTTGGTGTGGAGTGTACGTTATTCTCCGGTGCTTTGCTCAGAACTGCTGCGTCCAGTAACTTGGTTACTTGAGCCTCAGGTCGTCGGGGCACTGGATCCACAGAGCCAGGCACCTCCGCCTTCTTGTGAACTGGTTCAGGGATCCTGGAGATAGAGGGGGGTGGGTCAGCTCTCCTGGGGGGTGGGGCTTCCTGAGGACGCCCAAAGCTGAGCTCCGCCCGTCTGTGTGCCACCTCTGGGGGCTTGCCATGTGCATGCGGCTCAGGCTTCTTCAAGCCGAAGCGAGTGATTCCAGGGCTGGGCGAGCTGTCCACCTGCTTGGAGGAGATGTCGATGGAGAGCTCTGTGCGGCGGGAGACAGGTTCGGGTGTGCGCCCCCCTGATAGCTCAACACGCCGCAGGCTGGTCTTGGGTGAGCGTTGGTTGGCAGCCTCTGAGGCCATCTTTGGGCTGTAGTCAGAGTTCCGGGTCCCTACATCTTGGAAGCGCTGACTTGGGGGAGAGATGGTCGTTCGCAGATGAGTGTTAGCCATCCGACGCGCGTGAGGGGAGGAGTGCGCCGACGTGTCAACCTCTTCTACCTCAAACGACCTCTTCAGAGCTAAAGACAGGACAGCAGACAAACAAAGCTGTGATCCATCAGGAAAAACAGGTATGTCACAATTGCACTAATTAAAATAACCTTGCTCAGTAAATTAAATTAACTAAAAAAAGTCAGAATAATCTTACAGAACATCTGACAAGCAAACTTCAAATGCAAATAAGAAAAAGAACAATTTTGACCACATCACCCATCATACATTTACATAGATGGATATATTGCAAGGAGAAAGGTGGGAGCTCTTTCACGGAAACAACAGTCATTCCCTTCCTGGAACTCGAAGCACCAACTATGCCGTGAAGGCCTAATGTTCAAACCAAACAAAGTACATTCATGTTAGGGAGAGGCAACACTGCTCTGCACAAAAGATGGAATAATCAAGTCACTCAGAATCTCAAGAAAAATGACTCGCGATCACGAAAAATTGAAATTAAAACAAAATTCTGAACAAGGAATCAACGCCATCTTACAGTATTGCCCTGTAAGGACTTTTATACCAGAGAAGAACCATTTGCATTTATCACGACAAATGAAAACCACAAAGAAGCAAGCGGTACATTTTATTTTGCTGCTCCACTAGGAGGATTTTATTAAATTATACTGGTAGACATTTCCCTGAAAGCATTTAATTGCTGAACACATTGCTTCAATAGCAAAAGAAATTGGACAAAGTCTATGAACGGAAGCAAAAACACTTACACGGGGCTGTAGTAGGGTTTTAAAGGAAATCCTTCCAGAGGATGGAACGACTGAGAACTCCGGGGGGGGGGGGGAGTTTTTTTTGAGAGCAGAGTTTGAAAGGGGCCCAACTGCAATCATATCCATGAGATGCAAAACTTATGTCTGGCCTGTTCTGACATCAGGATCACATTGGTGCTCATGCATGCACCCACAACTAACTCATGACATCTCCCTGCCAGAGTGCAACTGCCAAGGGCATCACCCTTTTCACTCCACATGCGACCCGATTTCCATGACCGTGATCCAGCATCCGATCATTAGTAAACGGTCGCTATTTCCCCTGTGTGGTCTAGAGTTGTCAGAATGCAGCCAGTTGATTCTGTCAGAAGTGTTTAATCCAAATGCTCCCTGTAAGCCCCTTGTAATGTGTTTTGAAAGCAGCAAATGCCGCATACTACACCACCATGAGCAGAGCCAACAGCCAATTCAGTGTGTCAAAGCTACAGGCCCCAGCCACTAGGGCCAGCCTGGTGCCAGAAAAGGCATTCAGTGAAAACTCAAACCTCTTGGTCAAAATTCCTCAGCTTACAGGAGTAAATACACGTGTGTCCGTGCTTTACACTTTCAGTATGATCCACCTTCTTGTACCGTCATTGAACTTTTATGTTTTTTTGGCTTTTCCAGGACTGAATAACATCCACTCCAAATGGGAAACATCTGAATGGCAAAGAACGACCAAGAACTATATTCCTTTAGGGGGTAACATTAAGGCCGCAATGTCACCCGTATCGCCTATTTAAAAAAAAAAGTTAATTAACTTTTCTGCCTCTGAGTGATGTTTCATGTTGCTATATTGACTTTTTGTAAATAAAGTTCAAAATACGGGGAATGGCTGGACAGAAAGTAATAATACCAGTTTTGTGGGTTTGCACTCCTTGATGGAAGTTGCTGTATATGTAATGGTCTGCTGTGAGTGCGATTAGTAAGTACCGGACAAGACCTATACCCCAAGCCACTCAAGTACCCTCCCACCAGCAGCCTCCAGCATGTATCGAGTGTTTGTACTTGTGCAGGGCAGTTGAAGGAGTTTTATACCAGCGCTGCTATGCAGGTCGGCAGCCGGGCTCTTACCGTAGCACGCCCCAGTTACCCACCTCAACAACAGATCAGAAAGCAGGCTGGTCTCCTGTCAATAGAAGGCATTGCTAATGTCAGCTGAGGGCTGCAGCCCACAGGTCAAGGTCAAGTAAAGAGCTTCCAGAGACACATCCGGCAGTGACTCACGAATCCCGCCCACCCCCACAGATCTCCCTCCTTTTACAGTTTCCTGTGATAGTACCATATGTCTGCTTAAGTTGCATCTTAGTTAATCTCTCCACCAACCGAGTTAAAGAAAACGTCTCTGTGATCCAAGTAAACCGCTTCTGAGCATTCCATTGAGACAGCTCTGCATCCGTTCAGCAGATGATGTACTGTTTCTTTGACCAGAGCAATTCAGGCATGATTTACCCAGCACTAAATGGCTTAATGAGCCCCTCTCTATAGTAGGATTTATTAAAAGTGCCCAAGAGGCAGCTGGTGCCAGATCAATGCACCATTGTGTTGTATGGCAACCACGCAAGGAGAGCACTTGAGTCACCCCTGCCTGTCTACATGCCTCACATTCTTGAGCAGAAATGTGTCTCCCAGGGTCCTCATTCAGCCACAAGCTGCTGTCCAGTGCGTGGTGGGGCAGGACAAATTAAGGAACCTTCCAGGAGCATGAGGCACGTCTATAGCACCATTTTTAGGTTTACACAATCCAAAAATAAGCATCCTCTGCCTTTGCATGCAACCATGAAACCATAAGAAGTGTGACAAATGAGAGCAGGCCAGTCTTGCTCATTTAGGTATCAGTTAAGGCCAAGAGGGTCTCCCAGTCCCCTACAGCTGACTAGCTGTAGCCTGGAACAGACTTATGTCCACACCGACAAAGATGCTGGACACCATCCAGGTACAGAGTGCAGATAGAGGGCTTTTACAAAGGACAGCTGTGCTTGGATGCCTTCCAATCCCACTCTGGACACAGCTGCCATCCATGTACAGTCTATTTATCAATCATAAAATGAAATGTATTTACATCCTTGTTAATAAAATATCTCCTACCAGAGCAGCAGAGTTTTGTAAAATCTCAGAGTACCTCATGTACAATAATTACACTAATAAAGTTTGCATGACCTAGTCATTACTGGGGGGAGAAAAAAAAAAAGAATTAATTAGTTGTTAAAGAGACTAGCAAGTAGACTACAATAAAGTAACAGGTTGTATAAGAAGTCATGTCAATACCTGGATGCAGTGGTTTTCTTACTGCAGTTTTAAGCAAAGAGATCGATACGATACCCTGCGTCCCAGATGGACTGCAGTACAACACAAGAGAAGGGAGAAATAGAACATGTGTGCTTCTGTCTGTCCTGGCAGAAAGGATTAACAAACAACGTTAGCGTGGTCCCTTGTCCATCAGCACCTGGACATGACTCACTGCAGTTTCTCACAGGACCCATGTGGCTGCTAACATAGGAAGCCTTTGTGGGGGGTAGATCACTTGGGATGCCTCTTTGAAACTGAGACACTAAGGAGTTCTTACTAAAAACTTCCACTGACTGATGGCCTTGAACTGGGGCATGCATGCATATGTGCATGTGCGTGTGTGTTTTCAAAGCTAACTAAATGTGAAATTATGGAGAACATGAGCAACCTCAGAGCTAAATGAGTAACCTGACAACGATGTAAAGTCCCCCTGATAATCCACTATAAGGCAAGGTTAAGAGGAGAAGGGGGGAGAAAAAAAATCAGATTTCCCAGACAAAAACAGGAACGTTTTCTGCATAGGGGGTGGGGGAAAAGAGGGGAGAGAGAGAGGGGAAAAAAAAAAAAAAAAAAAAAAAAACTTTTCTGCTCACTTAAAAAAGTTTAAAACAGACTTAAGATTGAGGACACTCCACTCCCACAGGTCTGCTTACAGAAAATGACAACAGGTAGAAACTACAGGTGAATAGCAATGCTAGTGGATTTATCAGAAGATTCTATGGAGAAAAAGAACAGATCCTACAGTCAAGTTGCAGAAATGCTTTGTGTGCGTATTCAAAACGTTCTGAAATGCAACTCGGTCAAATCCACAAAGCTGAAGTGGAAATGGAAGAAAACAAGGAAGTGAGCAGTGTAGTGGTTAAAGACATGATCTTATTACCTGAAGGTTCCTGGATTGGTTTACAGGTGGAAGCTTTGACTTCACACTCCTAATGAAGATTCTGAAGCCAAACTGCTCCAATGGAACATCTGAATGTTCTCCTTGTCTTCACAAGGGTTTTCTTGGGGATGCTAGTCTCCTCCCACAATCCTAAAATATGTTTCAAGTGAACTGGTGACTCTAAAGTGCAAGTATGTATGACTGAATATGTATGTGTGTGTGTGCATGTGTGCAATGGTCCTATGACGGATGGTCCCCCATCTCAAATATATTCTGCCTCGTTCTCTCTCGGGAAAATCCCTGGATCACCATGACTTTCCACTGGACAGTTATCAATAGTGAATAATTCATAATACTTAGCAAATTGTACTCTTATTTTACACTGAATTCATTTTTGTACTTACCAATTTAATCCAAAGATGTCATGGGTCCCAATAATCCCGACTTGATTACTTTTAAGGAGGAAGTTAAAACACTGAAAGTGAAATATTCAAAAGTACTGAGTGGGGGTGACAGAAAGGGTATGTTTTTTCCGTTTATAAATGTACCCGAAAAGTATACAAAACCCTCTTTGCTCTCTATAGTACTATTTCTCCAAAAGTTAATTAAGTAACGGTGTAAAACTAACGCATCACAGCCTCCTCACGACACAGACACTTCAACCATGCTGGAATAGCCTTAATCGGCTCTGTGTGTTACCATGATGCAGTGCTGGCTGAAGGGGTGGGCACGTTCCATCACTCCATCCTAATTTTAACGTCCCTTCAAGGATAACGGGCCCTTAAAAACACAGCTTAGTGCCCTCACAAGCTAGAGGAGATTTTCATGAATACTAAAAGATATTTTTGCTATGAACTTTCAAATGTTTTTAGTTAAGTAGCAGTGAGGTAATGAATCATTTATTACATTAAATTGAGAATCAACTTTCTTCCCCCGTAACAACGGGGGAGACAAATACACGTGTCCTAATCACTACACTCCACTCATTCCATCCAAAGAGCAGTCCACATACAGTATATTACATTACATTGTGTTTTGTGTTATGCAAACTACCTTCCTACACTGTCAGCTTTCCTAACCTGTGGTCAGCTAAAAAGTAGTACTGTCATCAAGAAAAACGAAAATGCCTCATCCAGAGTTACTTGCTCTCACCATATCACTGATTCTTCCTTAGTTAAATTACATTACAGGCATTCTTCCAGATAATTTTATGAGTAAGTGGCACATGACACCTGCTATGTTAGTTTTCTATGTGCACCTGGTACATGTTAATGTAACCAGCTTTGAGCGCAATGATCATATAAACAATAATAAAAAAAAAATAATAAAAACAATTTCATTTCCAAAACACCAAGAACGAAGTACAAAAAATCTGACAAACTAAGTGGGACTCAAACATACATCTCGTCACACAGCACAGGCACCGTGACATCATGTCCGGTTGTTCAGAATGTGAATTCATTCGCATTCTTTTCATTCATTACTTTTGTCTTTACTGCTCTGTGTTTTTTTTTTTTTTTTTTTGGATTAAAGGTTGAATTTATACATAAACACTGAATATGATATTTCGTGTTTATGGGCATTTAAGCGTATGGTACGTGGTGACTCAAAGAGCCGAATGAGCACAGATATACTGTCGTACAATACTAATAAAAAGCCATACAGTAAGATAGAGCATTTAACGAAAGGAAACTGCCATGTTAGTTCTAACATTAACTGCTGAAATAACTCCGTTTTGTGATATTTCAGCATAAATGACTGTCCCTTTTGCAGGCTCAGGACCGCACATAAACGTTTACCATTAATACTAATGGTATTTATATCTTTGAGTAATGAGAGTTCATATTACAAAGGGTTTCTAAGGAACACACTGCCTTCGTGAGGCAGAGCAACACTGTATATTTAACTGATTTCTTCAAAATAATCAGTTAACTGTAATTAAGGTTTTCCAAACACTTTTTGCGCTTATTCTATGCAGCTGCAGACCCTGTGGTTCAGCACTGTACACAGTGGTAGAGACAAAAGAGAAAGTCCAACAGGACGGAACCTGGTGGCAACCATATAACCAAAGCCAAGCTACCACAGCTGCTGCAGATCTGAGGAGCTCAGCGCTGCACTCAGCTCCATGCACAACCAACTACTCCTTCTTCCTGATACTAATATTTAATGTGAAGAACTGCCGGTCTGAATAATGGGGGGACCACCCCCCCCCCCCAACAACAAGTCCACCTCCTAATCGGGAAGCTTTAACCCTACCAGTTCAACTTGTTTCATGTCAGTTTGTTCAGAACTGGAGTATTTTAAAAGTTAACGAGAAACAGATTAGCCGTGTCTATCATACGTGGTGAACACCTATCATATGACTGGAAAACCTGAGAAGATGGTCTTTTCTTACTCATTTCATTTTTAGTAGAGAACAGCAGGTCAGGCAGCAGTGTATCAGGCAACAAACAAGTCAACTAAGGAGAACACATAATCATGTGAAGTAGTGAGCGAGGGTCATGTCGAGGGTCGGGGTCTGGGGGTCACAGGCGAGCAGAAATGAAACAGACACTCAGTACTCTCAGACTCACATAGTAGACACAGACAGACACAACACTGTCCTGCAGGAGGAAAAAGGTACAAACGTAATTCTGATGGGATTCTGAGATTACCTGGAGAACACCCTGCAGTGTTTGTGGTGTTCATAGGTGGCAAAAGGTAGCACAGTGCAATACTGCAACCAAAGGACCCAGGTTTAAATCCCTTTCTGTGCTGTTATACCTTTTAACAAGGTGTTTACCCTGAATTGCTCCAGGGTAAGTAACAGGGGTAAGGAATTGCCTTGCTGTATAAATGGCTAATAGTAAAGTGTTGCTGCAAATAAGGGCATCAGTTAAATGAATAAACAAAAGACTCACTGAAATTTACAAAAATCCCTCAAGTTCCTGAATATTGTGGTGTTCCCAGGGTAGGCAGCTGTGCAGGGGGTTGGGAGTGGCACACAGAGAGCAGGAATGTTCGCGGAGGGGGAGAAAATCTACACACCAGCCTGTTTTTCCAGGCCCACTGCAGCAAGAGGCTGAACGCTGAAATGCCCACTGTCTGCTTGTTTCTGGCACCCACAGAATTTGTGCCCTCTGTGGAATTTCCTCTCCTGGCCCAAACACCCTCGTGCTGAGAGAGGAAGACAATGGCACCATCTCCCAACACCTCAGCTCCGGCGGGGGACTAGCCCGCTGTGCAAGGCTGCACCGAGGAGTAAGCAAACGCAGCGCCGCTGTGAATAAATAAAATTCCAGTTAATGCAGCTTCATTTTTTCCTCCATGCAAGCTGGTCAAAAGGCCTAAAACTGACTGGAAGAATGTGGCCTCTGCCTGCAGACCGAACCTGATGTTTGGACCACACGCCCATGGAATGCTACACGAGATGCACACCCTCTGCGTTTCGCACCCAGTCACGCTTCAGCGTTACGCTCAGTGCCGCCTGCAAATAAATGAAACGCTGGAGAGACGTCCAAAGGTTTAATCTGTCAAAATCTGTCAAACAGAGAGAATTAATCCAGCTTTCCAATGCCAACAAAATGTTCACATGAAGTAAAAGGGAAAAAAAAACTGATGTAGAAGCGAGAGACAAACACTGCACAATGTCCAAGTCAAACCATATTTAGAATTACTTTACAGTATGTGTTCAGTTTTGTTGATCATGTCATTATTGTTGTTGATGCCATCGAGTCAAGCCTGACCCGGCGGAACCGGCACACACCCCGAGCAGGGCTCAAACCCCGTACCCGGCAAACAGCGAGGTACCGGTCAAACCTGCCACGCCACCACATCCCCTCTAATTTTGCACACCACTACAAAAAAACACACACACACACACACACACACACACACACACACACACACACACACACACACACACACACACACTGTCTGAACCGCTTTTCCCACATGGGGGTCACAGGGAGCCAGAGCCTAACCCAGCAACACAGGGTAGAAGGCCGGAGGGGGAGGGGACACACCCAGAACGGGACGCCAGTCCGCCACAAGGCACCCCAAGCGGGACTCGAACCCCAGACCCACCGGAGAGCAGGACTACGGTCCAACCCACTGCGCCACCGCACCCCCTATGCACTAAAAACAAGTTTTGTTTTTTTTTTTTTTTTAATTCAAATTTGTTTTTAAATGAGCGGGGGGCGCAAAGACAATCAACTAGACAAGTATCAGACCAAACAAAACAAAACTGTTACATTTTAAACAGCATCTAGAGCTACAGGTGGAAATTCCTTGAAAACTAACTTAAGTAAAAGTGAAATTAATCAGAAAATACATGCAATTTCTTTGCCAGGTATTCCAAAGTAAAAATAAATACAATATGGATTCTAGATAGGGGGCCGCGGTGGTGCAGTGGGTTGGATCTCGTCCTGCTCTCCGGTGGGTCTGGGGTTCGAGTCCTGCTTGGGGTGCGTTGTGTCGGACTGGCATCCCGTCCTGGGTGTGTCCCCTCCCCCTCCAGCCTTGTGCCCTGTGTTGCCGGGTTAGGCTCCGGCTCCCCGCGACCCCGTATGGGACAAGCAGTTCAGACAGTATGTGTGTGTGTGTGTGTGTGTGTGAGAGAGAGAGAGATTCTGGATATTTTAATTAGCAAATAGCATGGCATTTAGAGCTGCGATTTTCCACTCTGCAGACTCCTAGTTTGAATTCCCACTCCTGCTTTGGTACCTTCATCAAGGTACTGACCCTGAATCGATACATTAGGAGAACTCTGCAATAGAAATGGGAAAACCCACTGTAAAGCTGCTTATCTAACAATGTAAGTCACCTTGCATAAAAGTGTCCTCTGAATAGAGGTTACATTTATTCATTCAGCAGACGCGTGATTAAGTACAGTCTCTTTCCACCATATGAATCAATGTACATCACACAGGTAGCTGCATAAAACTTCATCCAACGATTATATCAACGATTCCTTCCTAGTAATTTTTATGTACATATAAATATTTACGTTATATTACAGGAGTAGTTGCGTGAAGGTTTATCTATTGTTTAACAGGTATGATCTCATTAGTGCATGAATATTTATTTACACCTTACATGAGCTTAAGAGATCATGGGCGAAGTGAGGCCGGAAGAGGTGAGTTTAAAAGACTCTTTTTAAATGTGGACAGAGATTCAGTAGTTCTGAGCGAGAGGGGGAGGTCGTTCCACCACAACGGAGCCAGAACCGAGAACCTTTGCGCTTTACGTTTCATGCGCGGGAGCACCAAGCAGGCATACGTGGAGGACCGCAGCAGTATGGTTGGGGTGTAGGGGATGATCAAGTTTGTAGACAGCTGGGAGCAGTTCTATTAATGCATTTGTATACCATAACCAGAGTCTAACCAGGTTAACGTTGCAAACAAAAATCTGAGATGATCTGACTTTCATTGTGTCCATGTGTCCTAACAGTCCCACAAGCAGCATTCACATATATACACAGAACACAAGCCAAACACAGAGCAGCAACAAATGTGTGTAAGATAACTATTTTGAGACTATCCTATTTCTGCCCCTGAACTGTTTTCCACAACATACTACAATAGATGGAGATCATCTCTCACGAACTCCCAGGGGGCGTATTACAAAAATTACGCTGTTGCACACAATCCAGTGAGGAACGCACAGTTCAACGGGAGGGGACTTAGTGAAGGAGTGAGCCCATGTTCTCCCACGCTGAGGAAGGACGGTGTCCTGTCAAGCCCCTCACAGCTGGACAGGAGGGAGGAAAGGGGAACGGGATGGGGGGCACAGCAGAGGAAATCAATGGCAGCACCATGGAGATGAAAGGAGAGAAGTGAGCACAGCGGAAAGGAAGTGGACGGGAAGAGCCAGATGTTCACCCACGATTCCCCGTCTGCTCTCTTTGCAAAAAGATCTCCCCGCTGGTCTGCTTGTGTTGGGAGGGTTCCAGCCATGAGCCTGCCATCAACCGTCTGAGCAGAACATCATGTGTAAATGAGCGGTGCGTCGCCGCGGAACGATTCGGACATCAGATAGCCACATGACCTCACTGCTGAATGGACTGACGCAGCAACACAAAGACTAAGGGAGAAGTAGTTCACCAAAAGGTTGCGTTTCTCAGGAACCCAGACACCGAGAACTCGCAACACAATACACACAGCCGAAATCAAATCTTTACAGACTTTACATGCTTGATCCTACCAAAACAAACATGTTCAATAGTGTGGTTTAGATATTTTCATGGAAAATTTATACATCTTTGTAAGTGTTACGGAAGAAAAATACAGAAGCAGAGGAAAAAATATGAAAAAAGACTGACCTTCAAAGTCTGATATTATTCCCTCCAAGTGAACATTAACAGTGGAATCAGACATCTTTTGTGTTAATACCAGGATATAGAAATCCGTTCCCAATCAAGGTAACGTCTCGGAGACGCTCTCCGGATTTTAAACAAATCCCAAATTAGGAGTCGACACAAAAAAAAAGCTGTGCTTCCAGGATCCAGGCCCACAACTTTCTTAAAGGACCAACTTATTTTGCCTGCGTGCTCCTCTGCTCTCTTCATTGGTGAGCGTGGAGTGAAAGGCAAACTGCAACCCCCTCCCTCTCGCTGACTCACTCCCTCTCACCCCCTCCAGCTGTGGGGCCGCTGCTCGCTCACTACGGCAGCCTCTCTGTAAGCACAACGCTGCTTGGCTCCACTGGACCACCACACCCACTCTGCGTACTCTCTCTCTCTCTCTCTCTCTCACACACACACACACACACACACACACACACACACACACACACACACGCAGCCATTCTCTATAGGGACACAGCCACATTCACTGATGCAGTCTCTCTAGCTCTCTCACACACACACACACACACACACAATCTGGCCAACTGTAACACTAAGTGCCACTGTTTACCATCCTATAAATTATAAACAAAGTCCAGATGCATCCGTCTGTAGCAATGACACCCACAACAAGGTAATGCTCACAGTTCAATTCATGAGTTCTATGCTCTCATGCAGAAACTTTTCAAAAATAAAGAGGACAAAGAAACCAACATCTGATCACTACACATATTGAAAACCTGCTGCTCCACTCCTGCTAACTGGCCCGGAAACTTAATACAAATGTTCAGAGATGCAAGTAATCTTTATTTTGATACATCAATGTTCAATTGCAGGAATCGCTGCATAGTGTTAATAAAGAAGCCACATCTCAGTATATACTTTGTTCTTAGTGTTAGATGGTACAACCCCCTTGTTTAGATCCCACACTCTGCACTCTTCTATTTATGTTCATTATGCTCCATCCTCCAACAGTTGTTTTTATTCCTGCTTCAATCCTAATAAGGCATGCAAAGAAACAACACTTTACAGAAAAACAGCGTTCCAGTGCAGTAATTTGGATCAAGACTGCACTTTCATGAGACCAGCCATAACTAAACAAATACCTTCTCATCTGAAGACCTCCTTAATTACTCATGGAGTTGGGGCTCTCATCAGGCATGCAGAACACAACCTTTGGGTCTCCAGCATGATGAGCTTGGGGGTTGGGGAGGAGAGGAAATGCACTCCACCGGACCTGGTTAAAGCCTGACCCAATTTGTCACCATGAAAAGCACACCCTACTCCACTCCACTCCACTCCACCCCACCCCACCCCACCCCCCCAACTCCAGGCTGTCAGGAACATTGTGCTGAGAACTGCCTTCCTGAACACAGTGTTTTTATTGCCCATTCCTTTTCCTTCTTGTTGGGCGGGCCGGTGGCTTCCTCGACTGGAGAGGTGGGTGGAGGTAGGGTTGGAGTACATCAGCTGTGTGTATCCTACCCAGCCAGCTGACCTTTGAGGGGACGGACAAAGGCCATGAATAAGTGTAATGTGGGATAGAGCATGGGGTCAAAAGTTGCTGATATTAATGAGCTCCATGCATCCAGCCACCGCAATTGAGATCATTCGATGGCCCGCCGCACTCAGCACAGGGGAAATCAGCTATGAGCTCCTCCAACCATACACAAGGCAAACTCACAAGGTCACAGTTCGTGATGACTTGCCAGCAGAGCACATACAAATCTGTAGATGAACAGCTAGCAGTAAACATACTCCTAATAAAACAGGGCAGCTAGCTCACTGAAGCAACAAGTTTCGGTGTTCACACAAAGAGTATTATGGGCTAAGGGCAACTAGGCTGAAGTCAGGCATCTCTGCTGTAACACCTCAGGTTCAGGGATGAGTTATTCAAGCTCAGCACCTCTAGCCTAGAGCTAACTTACACTTCCTTTTATGGTTGCTGCTTGCAGAACCATGGGGCATTCAAAAAAACCCAAACACATAGAAAGAAATCTGCAGGGCTGTACCTTCCTTGAGGGGCACGGTGGCACAGCGGGTTTGGCCGGGTCCTGCTCTCTGGCGGATCTGGGGTTTGAGTGCCGCTTGGGATGCCTTGTGACAGACTGGCGTCCCATCCTGGATGCCCCCCCCCGGGTTGCCAGGTTAGGCCCCGCTTGGTTTAGCCAACATGTGTGTGTGTGTATACACCTTTCTTTTTCACCACATCAGAGAGAATATTTAACCACCTACTGACCATTATGAGTAGATAAAACTAAGCAATGTATAGGCCACACAAATTAAACCTGCTGGCTGCAATCTGTTTTATACAAATATAGCACTGAATCTGAGATTCATTTTCATGCATCTGGTCCACTGTGACAAAGTACAGTGAGTGAGCAGATTTGCATGTGTTCGTCTGTGTGTGTATATAAATTACACACAGACACACACACACACACACACACACACAATTTAGAATTGTTTCCAAGTCATACACACATATGACTTCATATGCTAAAAAATGCTTACTTCACTTATAAAATGTTCTGTATCCATAAGACCTGGTCTTGAAACCATACCCTTAAATCCACATAGAGGGTAAAAGATCAAAAGATTCTTACATCATTAGCCATGGAAACCAAAGAAAAATCTGGGGAATTCCTCGGCTTCATGAAAGACGTTATGTTTCCACAAATGTTTCGACTGTTGGATATGAGTTACTGAAAATGATGCGGGTGTTTTCAGCACTTTAGGATCTGGCCATCTCAGCACAGAGTCAGCTCACTGGCAATAAGCTAAGGAACTCTGCATAGCTTGTGGCTTTAATTTACTATGTTTCCAGACTTGTCCCAGACGAGCTGTGACTACAGAATGTGCCCTAATTTAAGCAACGGCAGAAACACTTTGCAGTGTAGCTCAGCAAGGCATGTGTGCGCAAGAGAAAAGGCCTGGCTGGAGCACAACAGCTTGCAGATCTGACCGCCAGAGCATGTTCCCTCATCAGTGTGGTTCAAATTAGGCTCCACTACCATCGACAGAGCACGGTTTCCTCTCAGCTCAGCCCACATGTGATTCCAGTATGATCTACAGGGCACAGCCTCCCATCAATATGATCCAAGTCAGGCTTCAGCATGAGCAGAGCCCAGTCGTCTTTTCCTATCATGATCTACACAGCAGGCTTCTCCGAGAAAGCTTCTCTCCAGTATGACTCAGAGTATTTTAGTCCTCTAGAAGAGGAGACGAGTACATGCTGAGCCTTGCATTGTGGATTAGGCCTCTGGTCCAGTTATGGCTCTCCAGAACAACATCTGGAGGCAGCTGGCAGAAGTAGTTCAGAAACATCTGTGAGCAGATGTTGCTCTTGACAAACATATACATAAATAAACAAACAGCTGAACAAAAGTGGGTGGTTTAAACTTGGAGGACTGCTTGGCCATGCTATTCTAACAAGAGCACTGCCACAGGACTGGAGGGAGGGCTCAAGTACCAGGCTGCCACTGACCAGCTCTATACAAGAGAGTCATCTGCCTGCACAGAAGAACATGCAAGTCTGCATATGATGCAAACTCTATTCCATTCTGCCCGCTGCCATTCAGTACCTGTGACATTCAAGGACACCAGAGCTCTAGTTATAAGAAAGCCCCAGCCTGGCTGACCTTTGAGTTTTTGAAAGGCCCCTTTTTTAGGACTTTGAAGAATCATCATTTTGCGGAACTGATAGTACAATCTCACCATAGTGCATTGCGGTGAATGTTTGGCAAGTTTTGTAAGAGGTCATTTTTGATAATCTAACTCTGCCGAATTAGCAAGGATAATAAAAGAAAAGCCTGAAGAAAATCTCTCGCTGTGCAAGACTGACTGCTCTCCCCATAACTCATTTGGCTACTGCAGAGGGGGCTGTACGCAAAGCACTTCTGTGTGGATTCTCACACTCTGTACGTTTCCACTTTTTTCCAGATTTCCCTCTGCCTACCTCAGTTTAGCAGACCTGTCTCTAACCACTTCTCTGAGGCAGGACTCTCTTCTTCCCCTTCACGAGCTAGGAAATCAAGCTCCGCCTAACAGTAAATGTGAGATAAGACAGAGGTCCCCACAGTTCTCATATGGAAAACAGGCAGCACTGCAGTCTCCTTCACGAGTGCAGGAGCAGGAATTCTCCATGGGTAGACACACCAGCCACATCCAGATAGGACCTGCAGGTCCAGTCAGCTTGAGAAATGACTCACCGTTATGCAGAGAGGAAAAGAAAAAAAGGAGAGAGAGAAATAGAGCAAGAAGACTAGACACTGAGTGATAACTGTGTCTTTCGAAACCGTGATTGATGTTTTATTTAGCAAATGCTCTTGATCATAGCATGAATTGTTCCAACACAGCCTAGTGGTGGGCTTTTTCTCTTTGGCTGTCCACATTTTACAGTATCATAGCTAGTTATCTGCGCAATCTTGCCCTCTCATGCCATCAGTCAACCATAGCACGGTGCAAATGAAAGGAGGCAAGGCTAGCTACTGGCTGTAGCAGCCATGCCTTATCCCCAAAAGATTAACATGGACATTGTTAAAAACCGGAAAGATTTCTCCCCCCGCTACCCACAGGTCCCCCACACAACAGAAAACAAAGACTTTCTTATGGCCAGCCCCGCTGCAGCAAGATCCTTGTTCTCAGTAAACAGGCAGAAAGACTTTTCTCAGCGGAAAGTGACTCCTGCTGTGAATCGCATCATTTCCTGCAGGTAAGTTCTGCACTTTTATGCCATCATCTCCACAAGCCCAACCACCAGTGCTCTGAAACTTAAAAGCAGTCCATGGAATCATGATACTCCAAGTGGTCACACATAATCTGACCAGTTTCAGCAGTCATTTTCAGCTACTTTAAAGCTGGCATTTGTAGAAAAGGGACATCAACACAGGGCATCCCACTCACTAGTTAAGCAGTGTACTCATATTATGAAACGTTCTCATCGAGGATTTTGCCATTTCATGTCGGTCGCCTGTTTTTGTAAGACTTGCTGACATAATTTCAGGATATTAAAGCATATCAAAGTCCTTAAGATCTTTTTTCTTATAACATTTCAGTTCACAAACACGGTGGCAAGCAGCAGAAACAGAAGCGTACATAAATGGCAAGTGAGCCGGAAGGTTCCAGGATATATTCATCGTATTGGGCTCTGAGCGGTCTAAATGTGTTGCGTCTTTTTGCTGTGGTCGCCATGGACACCCACCCAAAACAAGCAGTGCAAGGAAGCTGAGCTGCCTTCAGCTTCCCCTATAAAACTGAGCCAGAGTTACACTAAAAGGAAAAAAAAAAAAAAAAAAAAAAAAAAACACACAGGCTGCTGCCCCAGGGGCCTGCAAATAAACACAGCGAGAAGGGCTATACAGGTCTCAGCCATTCTGCCCTAACAGAATATTAGTCACATCTTCATAATATTCCTCAAGCAAGAGAAACGCATGTTTGCCTCAAATGCTTACAAGAAGAGGCTATTGCTTATGAATGTATAACACAGTAAGAGCACCACCCTGTGGTTTCCTACAAAAATCAGTATGATTAACATGACTACAATATGACTTATCAAATTCAGTCCTTGGAGAAAAGAGGAGGGAAAAAAAAAAAAAAAAAAAAATCACTCTGGAACACATGTAACCGGTGTAGATCCAATTTTAAAAAATAAACCGTGCAGAGTTATTTTTATTGTTCAGAAGAGAGTTCACACTGTGTTAAAAGTCTACCATCAACCTTGCCCACGTCACCATTTGAGTACACAGTAGATGCTAATTTAGGTTAAAGATGTATGGTTTTGGTTTTGAGCTGGCTGAAGCCTTGGTCGCACAGAATGGGAGGAATGTGCCGAGCGGCAGCTTGTGTGGAAGCGGGAACTTTGTCTATCGCTTGGCAATGAAAAGCAGTCAGCGTTTGAGAAACACGAAACATTCATTACAGTCCCACCTGCAGACAGATCAACAGATTTCAATGGACTGTTCATCCGAATATAGTCCTTTAGAAATTATTCAAGCGTATGTAAGCAGGTATTTTGGACTGTTACAGATACAAATTATTGGGGGAAAAGATGGTGTATCCTGTAAGAGTAAATAGGACATTTTTTCCTATTTGTGTTATCCATGAACAATTTTAAAGTACAATACATTCAGCAAACTAGAAGACAGTACTAATGTAACCTTAACTATACAAAAATCCTGTGGAGCAATAAATATATAATCAGGAGGCAGAGTAAGGAGCCCTCAGACAGCCAGGCTCAGTTCTGGTTACAGGAGACAGCTGGGAATTTGCTCCAGCAACAGGAAGGACCCCACTTGTGAAGACCCTCAGAGATTTCTGCCGTTCTTCATTCTCCCTAGTCACATTTTTGTCATTCCCGCCCACCTCACCCATTTCCCCATGCTAGCCTCGATAAACCTCCTCCTGGAGAATCCATTAGCACGCTCCCTCCACTGGAGGCACCGACGCCGGGGTCCTTGGTGGGACATCTGGAGGGTTTGTCGAATCCTCTGTTACTTTGCAAGCAGGGATAGTCCAAGATGACTTGTGCCAAAGCAGCCCCAGAATGAAACACAGCAGAAAGGTGGTCTGCATTCCAGTCATACTCCAGGGCATGGGGCAGCTTTCCCCCATCCATGGAGGCACAGGCATAAAGCAAACTACTTAAAGCAACATCGTGGAAGCACAACACAAAAGGGAAACTCAGCCTTTTTGCTGAGGCCCCTTATAGAACATTGCAAGAGCCTCATATGTATTCTGTCACCGATGAACCAAGCCTTCAGCAGCCCAAGCAGTAGAAGTAGGGGACTTCTACCCCATCAGTCAAACACTCCTGTCTCTGTGGGGACCACCAAAGCAACCAAGAGTGCAACAAACAGTCAGAGGCAACAGAGACACAAATGGCATGCTTCCCGTTATCGCTGCTTTAATTTACACAACTTCTGAACAAAGTCAGAGGCGAGAAACAGAACCAAAGCGGCCTTTGCGACCCCAGCGGTCAGCATTGCCGCTGAAGCCCGGCCGGCGGTCCGACAGCCGGGCAGGAGCCCACCCCCCTCCCGAATCCCAGTGGCCGCCAGCCGACTATAGCCAAACTAAACCCAGACGGAGCGCTGGCGGCTCTGAGGCACAGGCAAGAACGGCAGCCCACTCAGTCACTCAAAAGAAAAAAGGCAAGGGAGAAAAAAAAAAAAAGAATGCTGACAAAAGTTAGATAAACATGTCTGTTAGAGAATCCCTACAGTGAGGGGAGCTGGAAATTAGGTCCCACTTACCTGCGATTTTGTCTCCCTCCATGGCTGGATCACACCCTCAAACAGCCACATGTAACGACTACTTTTTTTTTTTTTTCCCTTTTTCCTCTCCTTTTTTTTGGAGACTTCCCTTTTCAACCTCTCTCTCCCTCTCTCTCTCTCACTCACTTTCCAACTCTAACTCTCCTTCTCTTCCGTGCTTGGCTCAGTTTAATTTCTTCAGTCTGCTATGAAAATGAATGCATCCACAATGACAGCATCGCCATGTGCTGCTCATATGGACTTTCTCCTGCTTTCTCCCCCTCCCCTCACTTTTTTTTTTTCCCCTTTTTTCATGCCTTGACACTGAAGCTGTATTGTGTCTTTGAAATAGAAACCCAGGCCATGTGACCCAAACGCCCCAGCCCAAAATAACCCGTCCCACTTACTGTGCAAGGGTTTGGCCAATCCCAGCCCCCAACCTCCTCAGCAGCCTTTCGCACCCGTGGCCCAGGACTCTGCAGAGTGTTGTTTACTGAAAGGTGCAGCAGTTGCCTCCAGGTTCTCATAAGGCTGTCGCAGACAGGAGTCTTGAGTATGCCAGTGGAGGAAATTTGAATCACGTTTAAGGTTTTTCAAAATGGAAAATAGCTTAATTTGTCCAGCTGTAAGATTCCACGTGTATCTATGAATACTAACGGGGGGCTCACTTTGGGGTCTTGCCAAGTTCCACCCTTTTGGTTTTCAGCCCCCCTCAGCGGTCTGCAGAAAGAGCTGACGCACACTGACCTTCGGCCTCTTTGTTACACTTGCCTGAGGTCAAAATGTTGCTATGTTGAGAGCACTAAAGACATTTGAGAGTAAAAAACATCTGGTCACAGCATTCCCTATTAGTGTTTTACTTTGGGCTCCAACTTCAGTCACTCTGGGATGGAAATTGTAACTGGTACAGGATGCTTGTGAGTCATTCCCATTTGCTTCCCAACTGTCGCTTTCCCAATGTACAAGAGTTTGTCCAAGCAGTTAAGTAACCTATAGCTTTCATGCTTTCTTACTTCAAGTCATTCTGATCAGACTTCCCATAATGCATGGCCAGTAAAGAGCCAACAAGAACTGCTGAACTTTTGTCCTTCTCAGTGCAAGCGATTCATATTTCTTGGACGCCATTTTCTGGAAACAATACCCCCTTTAACTGGTCAAGCCCTTGAAATGACATAAAATTTTTTTTTAAATCAAACCAAAACTGCCATGTAACCGGTATTGATGTATTCTCAGTCTGGATCTTCATGAACCAAAACAAAATCCCATCCTTGCAGAGTCATCCCATCTCCAGGCCTGCGAGGCAGGGGAAATCATTAAAGGTCCAGCTGCAGGAGAGACATGGGCGACAGGAGGCCCCGGCCCCAGAAGACCATATTGTCAGGCAAGATGTAAGGTAAACTGTTTATTTTACAGATGTTGATGCAGATGGTCCACTGGTAAAATGCAGGCGAGCTCATGTGTTTGGGAAGTACACCATAGTATGTGATGTGTTAGTGAGTTTGTGATGCAAGGCTGTGTGAGTGGGTCTGTAATTGTGAGCGTTCGTCCGTTTATGTTCCAACAGCACTCTGCTGTGTCCCAGGCAGAGGCCAAATATATCTGTCCATCCACATCAGACGCAGCAGCTACCGCTGGAGACGGGAGACAGCCCAGGCCAGCTGTACAAACTCCAGGAGGACTGCACCACCCTGGAACACTGCTGCATGATTTCACCGTCCCCACTACTGCCAGATGACATCATTGTCATATTAAATGTTGACCATCTCCTCGATTCCTCACATTTTTCATCTAATTATGACACGAGTGCACGAATGTGACCGATTTCAGGTTATGCAATGCAGAGTTAATTTAAAAGTACATTTTCCCTCAGGAGGACATGACATCTTGCTCTTTCGGTGCCCCCACCAACAGGCTGACCCCATCCGTAAAAAGAATAGAATAACCCAAAGGGTAACAAAGAGCATTGCGCAAGCATGAACTGGTAACAGATTGCTGGAGGCCATTTGAATGGGCGCATAACGTGCGTGACTGTGTGCGCGCACGTGTATGTTCATGAGTACATCTATTACACGCTTTCTCCAATATGTTTTTATTAATCGTCATCATTTTATACTTAGGTAGAATTTAATACAATGTAACTTTAATACAGCTATTTCGCAAAACGTATAAAATGCCACATATGTATGTTAAATACAAAAGCACTTAAAACATTTTTAAAAACAGCAGCTGCATTAAAAAAGTAATAATAAAATAATGTAAAACCATAAATGCATGTATCTCACATGGATGCAAAGAACTACATCCGTTCTTTACCGAACTAGTAAATCTGTTCCATGAAATCACTCCAATAGTCAAATTCCCACTATGAATTTAAAATATCATTATTTCTTATTGAGAGAAAAATTGCTTCCTACATCAAAGATGTAATCTAAAATTCAATAAAACAGCAAAGAGAGCACTTTATGCACAAAAAATGACAGCACTGACATTACATATGTAACAAAAATTATTTATAGCTTTTAATCCTATATTTTTATTCATTCAGTCATCATCAATTACCACTTGTCCTATGTAGGGTCAGAGGTGCAGAGCCTGTCCCAGAAACAAAGGGCCAGAGGCAGGGTACACTCTGGACAGAGTGCCAATTCATTTCAGGGCATAACATTATATTTTTTTGTCTTCTACTCATCTTTCTCTGTATTCGTCACATTTCCAAATGCTTTTCACACTTTATCAACCTTTTTGTGAGACATTTTGATTATATTTCAAATGCAACTACTCAAGCGATGAACATCTGTCCATCTAGTGGAAAGCAGCAAACTAGGGTTACTTAAGAATCACATGGTTTCAGCTATGTCTCTTTCTCCTAATGTAATGCTCGCTTCGGAAAAAAAGCGTCTGCTAAATGAATAAATGTAAAATGTAAATGTGCAAGACATGTTAATAATTAATAAATGTTGGACATTAAATTATCTTCATCACACCATGAGATTAAGGCTTTATTTACAACAGCATAAGGGTATTAATCTCATAAAAGCCATTAGTATCTTTATAGTTTACTACTGAATCTACCATTTTATCTGTGATTTATATTAACCCTAATCAAAAAGTTGAAAGTATATACAGCACTCGGTTTTGTTACAGGAGCAGGATACCTTTGTTAAACTTCTTGAAGAAATATTAGTCTTTACCCAGTGGCCATTTCACAAGAGTCCAACCATCACCATTAGAACTCTGCTTGTATGCTAGCAGTCATTGTTACCATGAATTTTAGAAGTTAATACAGTAGATTTAACAAGAAAACAGCCAAACTGACACAACTGAGGGACAAAAACATTTTGTGTGAGACACATTTACATATTTAGCTGGTGCTTTTCTCCAAAGTGAGTGACAATGTTAAGCTGCCTACAATTATTCACCTTTTTATACAGCTGAGTAATTTTACTGCAGCAATTCAGAGCAAGTACCTTGCGCTCAGGTACTACAGTTGGAGGTGGGATCCGAGAAGGTGACCTTCAGGTCCAAAGGCAGCAGCTTTAACCACTATGGTAGCAGCCGTCCAACTTCTTTGTCTGTGTAAATTCTGTTACACCAAGAGTGAGTCTGAGTGCCACTGTACAGAACAAAACATGCTTGGTGTAAGTAAAATCAACTTGTACTGAATAATAAGTGTGTGGTCTGAAACTTGTGATGTGGGATTAATAGTAAATCTGCTGTTTCAGTTGTAATAGTAGTTGTGACCGAAAGTTTCACAATGTGACAGGATGTTGTTTTCCCATGTTGTCCTGTGCGAAGCATAATTGAATTTCTCTATACAGTTTAAGAAAATTAGACAATGCAATAATTAAAACGTCCACATGGGTGTTTATTCCATCCTTACTTTGTTGCTGTTGCTCTCAGTGAACGTCTGACCTGACAATCAGGGGCGGGAGCTGTGTTGTGCGGTGTTCAGGGCCTGTACTGCCTGTTTTATCAGAAATGCACAAAGCACATTTATGAAAGTAAAATGACCAGCTAACAGGAAAAAAAAATGCCACTGCAGGAAATTTGTATGCCGGCTGTATGGAAAAATGGGTATATACCCTCAAAAGTCTTCATAGAGATTTTTCGTCGTATGTACCACTGTTCACCGGAACAAGTACTTCTACAACAAGTACAGAATAAGCAAATAATTACTGCTACTCCAGCAGTAATATTTGAGTTGAACAGAAAGAGGGGGGAAAACAATAGCTCCGAAGCACAAATGCTGTATCATTGACAACACTAAAGACTTTGTATCTCTCAAGGCAACCAATACAAAGAGGAAGGGCTCATTCGCAGAGACGGAAAAGTTGACTCACTGAATGAAGGAATATGTTATTAGCTCAGCATTTCAATATTTATTTCTCATTTACAAGAAAAAAAAAAAACTAACTTCAGATGTGTTTCTCAAAACATGCACAATTTATTGAAACAGTTAAGTATCTTGCTGAGAGGTACAACGGCAGGGTCCTTCCTGTTTATGTATTTAACCACTAAGGTGCCTGTGTAGCCGGGGGCTACCACAACATAAAAGTACGTGCACGGTTGCTGCTTAAAGCATCAAAGGCACCTCTGCCTACTATGGAGCTGTGCTTATGTGCACAACACCAATGCAGGTGTCCCAGGTGAGCAGTAACCCCAGTTCAACACTGCAAACTCACAGAGGTCACGCAGCTCCATGTCAACAAGTCTGTCAAGTGCTTAGAACCACCATGGATCTGCTGTGCTACGCCACCTTTTTATACACCATGGATAGGCAAGGCCATGTCAGTTATGCTTAAATTCTTTGCTCAATGGTGTGATCTTCTTAGGATTTGAACCTGAAATGTTTCCAACGCTTTGTGGCAGGACTGATGCACAACCTAGAGCACCAACTGGAGCTCAGCCACAATGGGATTCTCAAAGAACCATCAGAATAACTTGAAGCCGACCAGGAAAAAGCTGCTTGCACAACCCCCCTTGTAAATCAACCTTGCTCTCACCTTGTGTCACTCCCCTTGCTCTGACACACATGCCTTCCAGGGTCAGAGTGTGGGAGTGATGGGGAGGATCCCACCACCCTGCAAACCTACACTGTTTCCTTCATCTATCTCACCTTGATATGGGTCTCGTTCATACCTTTCAACAGCTCTGCCAGTTTCCACCTGCCTGCAGTCAGAGACCACCAGGTCACCATCCTCCTTCAGCATGGAAAAGTCAGGCATTTACACAAGTGGATTCCTCCAGCATGAGTGCACATCCTGTAAACAGCTACACAGGCACCCACACGTATACAGTTCCACCACGGCCGTGGCACAGAGAAGCCACCAAACCCCATGCTCAAGAGCCCAGCATTTGAGCACCAACTTGAAGTAACACCTCCACAACAAAAGCACCTTGACAGGAAATTTTCAGGGCACAAATGCAAAGGACAGTACAGTATGATAATGAGGTTGGAGAAGGGAAGGAAGTTGTAAGGACAGAGAGCAGGGCAGAAGCAATAAGAAGTGACACAAATGAGAAGACAATGGGGGGCCTTTGTTCTGTTCCTGTGTGCACATTTGGGGCGCCCAGGGCCATGTCTTTCTGAGCATGCCACCTTATTCCTTCACCTGCAGCTTCACCATATATTGTGTATGACTGACCACTAATAGAACAGTTAGGGCCCACCACCTGATAGATAGTTCATACAGCATCATCCTCCCCCTTTGCACTCACTAGCAGTAAGAAAGAGGTGTTACAACCCACCTGGATGGGGCTTACCTGGACTGGTGGGGTCCACTGCCTCCCCTTTCTTTGCCTTTCCACTCGCTATCCTGGCAATCCCTGCAACAGGAGGATATGAAACAGAAATCAGCGAGTCCGCAACTATGAGGTAAAAGCAACAACCCAAGACAGGCCTCCACCACACAGCTATGTCCACCACCAGCTCCACAGATTTAAAAAAATAAATAAACAAACCGCTCAACACACCTTATTCCTTAACATTCAAAAAGACAATAAGGCAGTGCTATGATTGAGTTGAAGAGGACTACATATATAAGAATACACCCTCAGGACACAAGCTGCTGTTTCAGTCATGGCGCGATTTCTGATCTGTATCTGAAATTCCTCCCACATAATTTCATGCCACAAACATGTTTTAGAATCTGTATTTAAAATCTTCCTCTTCTACTAGACTGTGTCTGTTCTGGAAAAACAGCAGCGGCGTAACTGGATGTCTACTTGCCAGGAGACAGTCGTTATGCATAAGAGGAATCTAGCAGTTGAGGCACGTCAAACAGGACGCCCTCACAGTTCCTCGGCCATGCCTTGACAAAAATTCCCCTTTTCTGCTTCTCAGTGCTATCTGACCAAAGTGACCACACTTATGGCACATAAAGGTTCACCACCCAAACAAAGCAGACTGGCTCGATCCTCTATGTTATTCTTTATCCTCTGCTATACTGTTAACATTAGGTAGCCCTTTAACATAAGTCCCTTAACCAGGTTTCAGATGTGCAGCTTTACTCAATAAAGCAGTCATTAACTGAACATATTAAGTTTAGGACTTCAAGGGCACAAGAGCAGATCTTTTGGATACAATTCTAGTTTCTTAACTCATCCATACATCTAGCAAAAGGATATCTAGAAGACATCAAATCAAATGTATGTTATACAAGTCTGTGTAAACTTTTCAAGGGTGCAACAGCTACTCAAATGTTGATTTTTGACCCAAGTTCCTACATGAGAGCAGAAGATAGTGCAGTGTTCAGTGCTGCTGCCTTGCAGGGCAGAGCCCTGGGTTTAATGCTAATTCTGCTGTGGTAGATTAGTACTTTGATCAAGGGTGTGTTCATCAGGAGAAACGGGTAAATCGCTGTGAAACTGGAAAAGCCTATGTCATCACACATAAAAGAGCTGGCTGAACAAAAGATAAGATTTAAAAGAAAAAAAAAATTAAATGCTGGCAGGTAAATCTTCAAAAAGTATGCCACTTCTGTTTCTTCAACCAGGGCACAGGACAGTGGACATGCCCAAATGCAGGCCTGTCTAAGAAGGGCTCCAAACACAGGGTTCTACATTCACCACATACGTGATCTGCAGTAACCCTATGCATGTAGAATTTGGCCAGGAGGCCCCCACAATCTGGCAGGGTATGCACATCGCAATATGAGCCCGCCAAGCATAAAACATGCTCCACGTGGCATTTTCCTTTGGTTACGTAACTGCTGACTGAGCTGGCCATTCGCTGTCTTTTCTACTATTTTTCCACTTCCTTTTCTGCCCGATGGTACTCCGATTCTGCAAATCAAAAGAACTATAAGAGCAAAAAATCCATCTGTTATAAGCCAGTGATGCAAATTTGCATTGAATTAATAACACTTAAATACATCTGCCTGCAAGACAATCATGTGGCATTTCATTTCCTGCAAGAATTAAGTACAGTGACAAAGCACAGTTTCTCCCAGAGATTTTCCGAGAGCTGGGATGAAGAAGAGCTTAAGAGGTGCATCATGGTTTCTATTTATACATGAACTCTGCACAGTTGCTGATGTCATAATGAACAATGTCTAAGTAATGAGCTCAGCGGTTCTCTGAGATGATCGTCACATTCCAGCACAACTGGGCCAACACAAGTTATAATCTTCAGGAGAAATATTTAACAGAGCTGAAGCATGACCCATGAATCATGAATCCCTTCCTGTAGACACATCCCACCAAAAAAATTCTACTAACATCTTTTAATCGCTCCTCCTCCCGTGTCCCATATACATTGCGATATATTTACAAGTTGACTTAACCCTTAATTTAGCATTAAGACCTTTGTCTACTTTATCAGACACACCCAAAGTAAACACAGGATACATTACATGTTCAACTGAACATCAAAGGTTTACTCAATGTATTAGAATTTAAATCTGTGCTTGTCCATCTAACAACATTAGACCATTCAGAGTTTATTTTGCATTTCTCGAATTAAGTCTTTTTGTTTCAAAAGAACTCCCCACAAGTAGAAAAATTCAATTTGTATTCTTTTTTAAAAGAGACACAACTGCTGTGTAGATCCTTCCCTCTTGAGTCACCAGACCTTCAGGCTTTGTAACGCTTCAGTGATTTTCACTTTTTCTTCTCTACTGTACAACCATAAGACAAGAGCAGCTAGCCAGAGGGAGAGGACAGGGAGTTTTGTGGGTGGATGAGTATTTCGTAGCATATTGCGCTACGAAACGGTGTGGAAGCATCAGTTGTACTCTTTGGTGCAATACCCCTGCTGGGTGTGAGATGGCATAAGAGAAGGTATAATGGTGACTGATTCTAAAGAGTGTCCATTTCCCAGAGGATGTGGTCAATGAGAGCATAGCTCTAGAGTTCTGCACAGACCTCCAAAGAAAACAGGGTTCAATGCACATTTTCCATTCCCAGCTGCCAGGCCATACTTGGGACAACTGACTTCCTCTGCATGCCAGAAACCAGCATCATCACAGCAATGCCGCCGGATGCAGTAGAGCCTGTGAGGCCGGCAATGCTGACTGGTGCACTCCAGTCACTCCTCTTCCTCTGCCTACTGTAACTCCGCTGGCATGGTTCCCAGCGTAAACACACACATACACACACACACACACACAGCAAAGGGTTGTTAGCCACATCGGCATGGCAACAACAGCAAAACCTTCTCAGTCACTAGCCTCAGATCAGAGTTTCCAACACACCACACTCAAGCAACTCAGCCTAATGGAGATCAGACTAGTAGGGTCTTCTGTCTTTCTGTTCACTTAAGAACAAAAGGTAACATCCAGTAATTGTTTGTTTCCACTGTTTGGATTTATTCATTCAGCTGCTGCTTTTCTCCAAAGCGACTTACAATGTTGAGGTTACAGTTATCATACGCTTACAATTATTTACCCATTTATACAGCTGGGCAATTTTACTGGAGCAAAGTAGGGCAAGTACCTTTCTCAAGGGTACTACAGCTGGAGATCAAACCTGTGACCTTTAGAACCAAGGCAGCAGCTCTAACCACTACACTACCAGCACCCTAGTTGTATATAAAGAAAACAGTATATAGCTGTTTGTAAATAACCTCTTTGGTTATCTTTAAACAGTTTTAAATTTTGTAAAAACAATTCCATCCTTAAAAACCTTAATTTTCTTTGCATATGCAATAATAGTGGGTCATTTATATTATTGTGACTCAATGAAATTCACTGAGCAACTGCAGCTAAATATACAGGCCCTGCAATCCGCAGAAATGAGCCCACCACCCTCAATACATTATCTTTGCACCAAAAGCTTCCTGCAAAGGATGGTGTATGTTCAGTTCTCCGATGCAAGGGCAACTCTACCATCAGTTCAGCACAAAAAATATCCATCCAGGCCCTACTATGCACAACAGGCCAATTCACAACCCAAAAATCCCATGTTAGAAACTTTACATCTTTCATATGTGCAACAGTGTAGAAATACAATATTTCATTATGTGATTCACACGTCCTGGGTTTTGTTTGAATGGTTCAATGACAAAAGAGCAATGTTTGGGAGTATAAGTCTCATCGTTGCTTGTGAATGTACTGCTAATTTCTATACCTTGTACGGTTAAAAAAAAAAAAAAAAAAAAAAAACCTCTCTTTCCCAAAGTACACACACACACACTGACTGAAGCCACTTATCCCAAGTGGGGTTGCAGTGAACCGGAGCCTTACCTGGCAACACGGGCATGAGGCTGGAGGGGGAGGGGACATCAGTCCGTTGCAAGGCACCCCAAGTGGGACTCGAACCCCAGACCCACCAGAGAGCAGGACCAGGCCAAACCCACTGCGCCACCACAGTCCCCTTTCCCAAAGTACAAGAATACAAAATACTTCACACACATTTTTGGTAAATTTCTGGCTGGTTACTGGTTATTTATTCTTCTACATTGAATTCATATGCAGAAAAGGAGATGCCATTCTCCAGTGCTACATGCCTTGTTCTCATTTGTTAAGATGACAGGTATTTGAACGTTTCTTCTCATTTCATCGCTTGTTCAACATCTTGCATAACTCATATTGACAGAAAGATAAAGATATTTTAGATGCACAGCTCAGGTTGAGTACCTTGCTCGAAGACAACAGTAGGGCCCTCCATTACATAAGTCCATAGGCTTAAACACTATGTTACCCACGATGTATGCAAGGAGAGTCTTGTTTTACGAGCCATTCCACAGGCATTCCCGAGTTTAAAAAGTCTCAATTACACATGAAGTACTATGGAATGCAATCATACTGTTCATGAAGGAAAACACACTCGCTTGTACCAGGGTGTAAACACATAATTCTGAGCACTCGTCATAAATTGCAACAGAAACTTAAATTCAGAATGTAAGCCTGTTTACTCTTCCACAAAATTGTCTCCTCAAAATCGTAATTATTTTCCATCAAATTTTGTATCAAATTAACATTGTTCCAAACGTACAGATAAGACTGACCTCCCGCAAAAGCATAAAATCTACCAGTATGTAGCCTGGCTCTATCTGTATGTAAGACCACAAGGTTATTTGCACGCTCAAGCCTTCAGAAAGGTGTTACTGATGTTCCTTTGAGCAAGCAAAAAAAAAAAAAAAAAAAATTGGCATAACCCTGAGTAAATGTAAAATCTACAGGCTGTATGTTTATTTGAATGAGGACATCTACTGAACAAACGAATGATGCTATAATTTTCAGATGCACAAAGCATCAAATTACTACCACAATCTTTTGAGACGTACAAATAATTTGAACACAGCATCAACAGAAGTACAGTGATTTTACTGCTGCTACCTCCTATAAGATGTCTAGTACAGCTTCTCCACATAGTGGAAATGACAACTTCCTCTAGCATTTTGAAAGTCATGTTCACTACTCACCCAACACTGTCTGACAAGACTCACCGAATTCATCATTTAACAAACAAGAGGGAAAGTCCACCGTTCTTTTGATCAAGGGACCAGGATGTATTAGAATTCTTATCTTGCTAGGCAACCCCTCACACTCTGTCATAAGCAATGCATGTACAGTATATTCATGTTTATTCATTCATGCATTCTACTTACAATTATCCATTTTACAGCTGGGTAATTTTTACTGGAGCAACTTAGGGTAAGCACCTCAAAAGCACTTACAGCTGGAGGTCTGATTCAAACCTGCGACCTTTAGGTCCAAAGGCAGCAGCCCTGACCGCTACACTACCAGCTGCCCTGGTTGTATGTAAACAAAAAAAAGTATATGAAACATATTGCAGCCTCCACACCCCCAGCTGACGTAAAGGACCTTGGTCATCTTTAAACGTTTTCTTTTGGTAACTTTGCAACTTGTAGATGTAATGCACTCATTTTATTTTTCTATGAGCTGTATGTACATTGTTTTGGAGAAGAGCCTCTGCTAATTGAATAAATGTACATGTAACGTTGTTATTTTTATTTTACACCTTGGGAGGTTGTTGTTATCAAGTGCATTCCTGGCAATGCAGATGATAATGGTGAACTGCAGTGAGTGGACCAAAGCAAAACCAGGGAATGTGGATCTGGTGTTGCTCATCCACAATCAGCCATTCCCTAATAGACCGGGAAGACCCAGCCAACTAGGTGGAGATGGCTGGGGGAGGGGATGGAAAACACCAAGTAGCTGCCCCTTTGTGATTATGAACAGGGTGTATAAACATCAGCTTGATCAGTAACCAGGAGCACAGCTCTCTTTGTACCAGGGCCAGGTTGTTACTGAAGTGGGTTACTCATTGACCTAGGGTTTAGTCCGACTTCCCTGCTGTACTGATACCAGCCCCTGCGTAGCAGGTCACATGGTGCAATGGGGTAAAGAGTGGGCTACGTAAAGGCAATCGCTTTCTCACAGATAAAACCACAGCGGGACTTTGGCTTTGGAACAGCTGACTGCAAAAACTGCACTTTCAATCCACAGCGCTCAAGGACAATAATGGTAATAAGGGCGACTGTTGCCCCAACATGACAGACAACATGACAGGAGCAACATGATCTATTTACAAAAAAAAAAAAATTCAAGAAACAGGGGTCAGGTTTTTTGACATACAAAAGGGATTTTGAGACACAGGGTGCCTCGCCCAGAGCGAGTTGCCACAAGACATGAAAACAGTTCAAAGCCTTGGACCAATTCTGCTGTTGTACCGTTAGAAAGAAAGGAAAAAAAAAAAAAAAAAAACCTTATAGTAAATAACTAGAAAATATTAAGATGTATGAATGGTTAACAACTGTAATCTTGCTTTGGATAAAAGCACCAACTAAGCAATGGAATAACAGAAATAATAAAAGTGATTATGGTTGTCTAACCCATTTTTACTAGATCAATAAATACTAAGAAAGTTTGTGATGCAAGCAGAAAAGTGCAATTAAAGGGACAAGGAAAAGTGCAGTAAAACACCAGGAGTCCCCTCCTGAGAGGAGCGCAAGGGCTCAGTTAACAGTGCGTGCAGAGACAGGAAGCAGATGACCTTGTTGATCATCTTCCTGATGTCCATTTGTCACTGGTTCACCTCATATCCAACCATGCATGGAATATGTGCCCAGATGCAATGACTGTAACATTATTCACATGACACCTGTGACATTTTAGTGCCACGTGCCTCGGAACACAGACTTTTTTGCCTCATTAAAAATTGGCTTAACAAGCAGCCTGGTGGGAGGCTTTGCTGGCTGATTTAGTGCTTTTAACTATGACCACAAATTCCTACTAAATAAGTAATTTTCAGAATATTGATAAAGATGCAATACTGCATCCAAGAGTCAAAGCAATTAAAACTAGACTGAGCTTAAACATGATGTTAACATCTGAAGTCTGCAAGAACACATCTGTTCACGAGGAAAATTAGTACACTCAACCCTCACATCATAGGGTCCTGTATAATGGAAAAATCACTGTAAATGCTTGTAGAAATATATAGCAAAAATGTTCCATAAAACAGGCTTACAAAGTCAGCACAGCAGCATTTCAGCCTGTTAAGCAGCCATCCCAGTTCTGTACCCATCCTTTGTGCGATCTTGACAAGTCTCAACAGACCGAAGAACCACATGTACGTAGTAAACACCATGTAGGTGATGCTGAACGAGACAAGGTAACTCCCATCCCTGGTACCAGTTCAGCACGGTCATTCATCACAAGAGCAACAAAGTAAACGTGGAATAAACATTCATGAGAACGCTTAAGAAAATTACAGTGCACGATAAATTCATTTAACTATGTAGAGAAACAGTGATGCTCAGCACAAGACCACAACGGGGATTATCAGTGAAGCAATTCCAACAGCCAACATCCTCTAGGATTCATCAGTAGAACCACTCAGGACGGTCACACTACAGCCCAAGTTCAGAGCACGTTGCTTCAGCGAGAGGAATAAGTACTGTATGGATGTCATCCACTGTTACAGACCAACAAACATTGTCACGCACAGACATTCCTGAAAAACAGCTCCTTGTATGCATTGATAACACCACCCAGTGACACAGGAGGAAATGGTGAAACTAACATAGGTGACACTAACACAGCAGAGCAGTGACACTAACTCAGTAAAGCATAATAATGACACTGTAACACAGCAAAGTGACACTGACTGTAACACAGCAGAGCAAAGTGACACTGTAAGTTACAGTGTAACACAGCAGAACACAATGACACTGTAACACAGCAGAGCAGTGACATTCAGTAAAGCACAATGACACACTGTAACACAGCAGAGCACAATGACACTAACTCAGTAAAGCATAATAATGACACTGTAAGTAACACAGGTTCTTGACCACCCAGGTGGAACTGGCTAGTCCAGGAGTCCGGTCAGGTAAAACACACACAGCCTTCAAAAGAACATCACGCTCCACATAACAGGGTGAAATGCGGTAAAACTGCCCGTCCTAAAACAAACCATGATCATTGACCAAAAAGTACATGGTTAATAAAAACTTTTTTTTTTTTTAAAAAAAAAAAAAGAACTACAAAGAGAGAGTTTATAAGAAGTAAGTTACTAAAGTTTGTGTTTGTTTTCGGTGAGGTAACTTAGTCTTCACTTCACTACCTGAGCCTGAGTGTGCGGCTTTCCTCATCTTCCACCACCAGCGACGACGGCGAATAAAAAAATGTGATGTTTAGTGTTTTTTCTTCTCTGCTCCGCTTCGTCCGTCGCCTCCACTGCTCCACAGTACTTCTCCTTCAAGTTGCTAATGCATGTCGGCGTCGCTGCGCTCCTGCTCCTGCTCCTGCTCCTGCTCCTCCTCCACCTGTCCTCTTCCGGCGGGATCACTCAGCGCGCGCGTGGCTCCCGGCGCTCCGCTTCTTCCGTCGTAGCGTACCGCCCCTCAGAGGGTTAATGAACCGTGAGCTGCGCGTGCAGCCAGGGACGCGGTCGCGTGCACAAGGGGGGGATGCGGCGCGCGCTCTCAGCATATTCCAGGCACCGATTAATAATAGAAAGGTATATTATAGCAACATCTTTTGAAAGACATAAAAGTAGTTAATTTAAGTATTTCGGTTTTTTTTCCTGGGTTATTTTATGGAAGTGATGGTGATTTTAACCGTTATGTGTTGGTGGTATCGGTTAATTTTTTTTTTTTTTTTGAGAAAATGTGTGTGTGTGTCTGTTGTGTAACTGGATTTAAAATAGATAGGGGAAAAATCTAAATCTGATTTTTTTTACAAACACAGCTCAGCAATAATCATATTTAAACTGCGGAAATGTTAAAGCCACCTGCGCTACACACATATTATTTTTATGTTGGAGAATTTGCGCTACAAAGTTTAATTCCACATCGAAAAAGCAAACTACTGTACTAGGTAAGTCAGGTAATCATGTGTAACGTTTCACCGATATTTCGCCTTCTTCAGTGGAGAAATATTCTGGAAGACGGAACCCTAACACAAGAATGGAAATCACACACATACACACACTTTCTGAACCGCTTGTCCCATTCGGGGTCAGGGGGAGCTGGAGCCTAACCCGGCAACTCAGGGCGTAGGGGACACACCCAGGACGGGACGCCAGTCCATTGCAAGGCACCCCAAGCGGGACTCAAACCCCAGACCCACTGGAGAGCAGGACCCGGTCCAACCCACTGCGCCACCGCACCCCCCAGAATAGAAATCACTTTCCAGAATTTATTGTAAATTGTACATTGTGAAAGGAAAACGGACATCTTTATAGTAAATATGTCATCATGTGTCAGCGCTCAGAGCACATGAGGCCCAGGGAACGGGCACCACAGCCTGGCACTTTTTACTCCCTTCCTTGTCTGGAGAATAAATCTGTGTAGCATGGCGCCGAAGGTGGACGAAAGATTAAATCTCTCACACAAAATATTTTGCGTTGCAACTGAAAAGGTAATGTACCCTGAAGCTTACTGCAAAAACAGCACAAGGAAGGAGGGTGTTAACATCAGTCACCATGGGTGGAAGAAACATTCAACCCACACAAATGACAAATTTTAAGGCCCACCAAGAACAGGACGAAACAGTCATATTTTTAGAGATAACAATATTCCTGACTTCGGAGCCACTATCCTGTTACTGCCACGTCATAAATAAAATAATAAACAAACCAAAACCCACAACTTAAAAGTTCTCTCTACACTTCCAGTCATGGTTGTACTTTATACTTTAAATACCCATAATGCTTTGCTGCCTTATTTGCTTACTAGCCCCGTAAATTACGCACTTAAAGTGTTTTCGCTTTCACTCGCTCAGGAGCACAAATCCAGACGCACAATCGCAAAGAGCGGAGCAATCGGTACTCTTTACTGCGACGTGCTCTCCGTTTTTTTTTTCATTTTCCTTTTTAATTAGAAGTTCCGCCTGAAACGTTCAGCTCGAATACAAGTCGAAGTCAACAGCGAAGGCACGCGCACAAAGAGATACAGACAGAGGCGCGCGTGTCACAGATGGATCAGAGAATGAACTCTTTATTCTCCTCCGTGAGCCGAGCGTCAGCGCTGCATTGCAGCCCATGCAGCCCAGATGACGGCAGAGAGAAAAAAAGAAATGAGACAGCTGCAGACAAAGGAAAAATACACTGAAGCGAGAGCTGCCTTGTCCGGCTGTCCTTAAGGAGGCAGATTGGACCTAGTGGAAGCTGTATTGTTAAGGACTTACAAGCCAGGGCACTAGAGCATACGCAAACTATCAATCGCACATATAAACATTTCAGTGAGGACAAGACAAATATACTTAACCTTGTCCCTTTGCTCTCAAGACATGTTTTCTTTATTGTGAGCATGTACTCCCTGTCAAAAGGTGAACTCGAGGTTTGTGCCCTAATTCCTTGTTACATAATGAATTATAAATTAGTTCTTTAAGAAGTGCTGGACTTTAGGATTAAAAACTGTAATCACTGACATGTGTTAAGAAACCACACGGAGCTACACTAACAATCATCAAACGTAAAAGATGGTTTGTTGAATTCAAAATATCCTTACGGTGAAATACATTAGAAATTGCTGTGTAAAGCGTAGAATTAATATTAGCCTTTATATATCTCACACCTTTGTCCGATGCAACTTACAAACAAGAATTTCCCGTTTGTATTCTCACTGTATCAATTAATTGCCAGCATCTTGATAAATTCAAATTTAGTTTGACCTGCTAAAGTGTTCCCAAGTATCGCCCCTCCTCATCTCTCTCCTTTAGCTTCCTGTAGCTGACTTTGTCAAGTTTAAGGCTCTGATTATGGCCTACAGAACCATCACTAGATCTGCTCCCTGATACCATCAGGACCTGATCACTTGCTACACGTCAACCAAACCGCTATGCGCCTCTGCCTCTGGTCACCTGGCGGTTGGTCAGAAAGTCAAAGCTCGAAGGTTTTCGGTTCTGGCTCTGATGTAATAGAATGATCTCCCCCTGTCACTCAGAACTGCTGAATCCCTCTCAATGTTCAATAAGGGTCTCAAAGGCTCTCCAGACCTCCTATCTACTCCATAAATTTATGTTATGTCATTTCTCACAAGTACTTTTGGATTTCCTACCAAATCTATGTGCTGCTACCCATGTGATGTTACTGTTACTGTTACCTGTTTTAAAATTTGTGTTCTAGCAATTCTATATGGCGCTGCACATATAATGTGTCCCGGTTTAAACGGTGACATCAGGCAAACTGACTGTACTTGAAGAACTGCATGTTTGCATCTACATCCCCGTTGGATTACAAGGAAAATACCGAAACCACTACACCACCTGCTGCCCTGTTCAAATCTAAACTGAAAGTCACAAAAGTAGTTATTAATCTGAACAAGCCATGAGCTTCAAACATAAAATGAAGTGTACTTTTCAATTACAAATGGACAAATGATGATACTGTACTAGCTCACATTGCCACTATACACTTTTCTATAGTTTTTCTGTACTTTTCTAGGAAAAATCTGGTGTTTGCTGGCCTCCTGTGGCAGCTCATTTAATTTCCCTCTCTTTACCGCCCTAACTTTACTGTTTCTCTTGTTGGTGTACCACAGATTTTATCACAGCCTCAATACTTGGTACACATTGTAATGGCCAAGACTGTTTATGATTGCTTTTTCTCTCCATCCCATTTTACCTGTATCAGACACCTATCAGACACCATCAGCTTTGTACATCTAGATGTCTTGTTCAAACTTTTTTACTCTGGTCATTTTAGGTGAGATTTGAAATTTGAACTCCTGACCTCCACTGTCCTGTCTTCATTGTTCTTCTGATATTTTATGTTGTCTTCATTGGCCATTCTGATCCCCCCACCACCTTCCAACGCCCTCACTGTGTCTTCCTGAATTTTACAGCACCCTGTAAATATCTTTTTATTTACACCTGTGTTTATCTGTATTTATTCTTTGAATGTTTTGATTATTTTACCAAGTCAGAATGTGCAGTTACAAGGCTATTAAGAAACCGTGTACAGTGAAACTAGGAAATAAAGAAGGAGCTACAATACCAGAGGCTCTGAAAACATACAAAGACAGGGGAACATCTCCTCAGAATTTGAATCTAAACCATTTTTCCTATGTGACACCTACTTTTACATTTATTTAGCAGACACTTTTCTCCAAAGCGACTTCCAATGAACTCTGTATAATGTTATCAGCCCACACACCTTATTCACCAAGGTGATTTACACTGCCAGATACACTACTTACAATGGGTCTATACACCAATGGAACACACTATCTTTCTGTCACTCACACACAATAGTGAACCTGAACAGCATGTCTTTGGATTGTGGGAGGAAACCAGAGCACCCGGAGGAAACCCACGCAGACATGGGGAGAACATGCAAACGCCACACAGACTGAGCAGGGATCAAACCCATGTCCTCTCACACCCCCCAGTTGCTGTGAGACCGCAGCGCTACTTGCTGTGCCACCATGCCACCCTTCTTACTCTTTTCTCTCTCCTCATGAGCAGAACTGCAGTAAAAAGCCAGCAAAATGTAAAAAAAAAAAAGCAGTAACCATAGACTAATCACACACACATTATCTGAAAGTGCTTCTCCCAAGCGGGGTTGCAGGGAGCCAGAGCCTAACTGGCAACACAGGGCATAAGGCTGGAGGGGGAGGGGACACACGCAGGACAGGACATTAGTCCATCACAAGGCACCCCCCATGGGACTCGAACCCCAGACCCACCAGAGAGCAGGACCCGGTCAAATCCAGTGTGCCATTGCACCCTCCTTGATCATAGGCTAATAACAATCAATACCATAGGAAATATTTCAGTGTATACTCCACCAGAATATATTTGATGCCTGTGAAGCCAGTGTCTGAGAAAGTTTGTGCTTTCTAGAGCAAGACTCCTCTGGAGTAAGGGGTACAGAGAAAGACCCTAAACACACTTGTTCCCATCATGGACGATGACTTTCAGCCTCCGAATGCCACCCTGGTCCAGCTGCACTGTTCCAAGAAGCGCTGTCTGACATAATTTCTGCCATGAAGCTCTATAATGAGACCTCTCGTTGTCGGGGTGGCGACCTCTTAATGACCGAATGTTACCGAGCTTCCTCTCTACTACCTTATTTTTATCTGTGTATGCTCAGTCTTTTTATTTCCTGCGTGTGATTTCAGTCTTCCCCGTCTTTCTTCAGTTTCCGTCTCTATCACTATTGTTTGTACCTGCCTCTTAAACTGTCTCACGAAGAGCAAAAAAACTGCTTAAATATTGATTAATAATACTCTTGCGTAAGGTGATTGAAATATTCTCAGTGCAAAGGGTTCCAGTTTTGTACAATCGAGCGTAACAGATTTATTATTTTGTCTTTTAATTTGTTTTAACGAAAGACCGCACATCGTGCCAACAGGATAGCAGTACTTTAGTGGTCTGTGTGTTCACGCAAACAACGAATGGTGCGGAAATGCTGTTGTGTTCTCTACCTACTGTTTGTCGCTGGTGGAGTTTATGACCGTGAAGTGCCGGCCATAATACCTGAGAGTTTACCGCCGTGCTCATTGTCACGGTGTCATTCCACCTGGCGCTAACGCAAGGGAAACGCTAAGTGAACTCCACGGGGCCGTCAGTAAGTTACAGACAGCACATCCCGACCGACGGATTTTTCATTGTCACCGGGGACTTTAAGCATGCAAATTTGAAATCTGTGCAACCAAAATTCCACCAGCATGTTGATTTCGCAACCTGTGGTACAAACACTGTAGACTTTGTTTACTCGAACATTCACGGTTCTTACAAGGCTGCACCCCACCCCGCCCCGGCTGCTCGGACCACATCGCTGTTATGCCTATCCCAGCATACGGGCCACTCCTGAAACAGGTCAGAACCTGGTCTGAGGGATCCATCTCAGCACTTCGGGACTGCTTTGAAGACACCAGCTGGAAGATGTTCAGAGAGGCTGCTACATATCATAACACCGCAGACTTGGAGGAATACACAGCATCAGTGGCTGGCTACATCAGCAAGTGCACAGATGATGTGACTTCCTTCAAGACCATCACAACATGTGCAAACCAGAAACCGTGGATGACTGCTGAGGTGCCCTCACTGCTGAAAACCCGGGACGCTGCCTTCAGGTGCGGTGAATAGGCACAGCAAGCGTCAATCTGTCCCGGGCTATCAGAGAGGCGAAGCGCAACTACGCCAGAAGAATCCACCGTCATTTCCTAAATTCCAAGGCACAAAGCGCATGTGGCCAGGCATTCAGGCCATCACAGACTACAAAGCTACATCACTTGTCTGTGATGGCGACGCCTCGCTCCCAGACACACTGAACGATTTCTACACACGGTTCGAAGCACAGAACAACATGCCGGCAGGTAAGACCACCCCAACTCCCACCGACCAGGTACTTTGTCTGTCTGCAGTAGAAATCAGGAACTCTCTGTTCAGAGTTAGCCCACAGAAAGCTGCAGGTCCTCAGCTTTCACTGACTTTCACAGACATCTTCAACATTTCCCTGAGCCAAGTAGTCAACTACCATCATCCCTGTGCCAAAGAAATCATGTGTGTCCTGAATGACTACCGACCGGTTGCACTCACGCCTATCATCATGAAGTGCTTTGAGCGGCTAGTCATGAAACACATGAAGAGCATTCTTCCCACCACACTGGACCCATTCCAGTATGCCTACCATCCCAACCGATCAACAGAAGATGCCGTATCTGCTACCATCCACCTTTCTCTGACCCATCTGGACAAAAACGACAACTATGTAGGGAAGCTGTTCATTGACTTCAGTTCAGCATTCAACACAATCATCCCTCAGAAATTGATAACTAAGCTGAGCCTGCTGGGTCTGACCACCTCCCTCTACAACTGGATCCTAGGCTTTTTGACCTGGAGACCTCAGTTCGTCAAGATCGGCAACTCGACCTCCGGCACCACCACACTGAACACCGGCGCTCCCCGGGGCTGTGTGCTCAGTCCACTGCTCTTTACCCTACTGACCCATGACTGTGCTGCAAAGTACAGTTCAAATCATATCATCAGGTTTGCTGATGACTACAGTTGTGGGCCTCATCAGCAAAAATGATGAGTCAGCATACAGAGAGGAAGTGAATCAGCTCGCAGAATGGTGTAAAGACAACAGTCTATCTGTAAAGGATGCGCCGGGCCAGGTAAAAATTTTGTCTTAAAGGGGGTGTTTATTCAGGGTCATGTGGGGAAGGAGACAAAGGGGGTGACGGGGGGCATGGGGGACGGGTAGACCGTGAGGGGGCTTCAAGCGTGGGGTTGCGATCAGGGTCAGTGTCATGATCGGGGTCGTGGCTGTGGTCGTCTCAGGTCGTTCTGTCTCAGCAGCTCCTCTGTCTCTCTCTCTCATTCACCGGCAGGTCCGGGGGAAGAAACAGAGGTTGTGATCAGTCCCAGCTGCTGCTGGCCGGTCCCCGATTCCACCTCCTCTTGCGACCACCCTGGTGTGCTACACTATCTCTTAATCTTGATAAGATTATAAAGATGATTGTCGATTTCAGGGAGACCCCAGTAGACCACTCACCACTGCACATCAACGGAACAACTGTGGAGAGAGCCAAAAGCTCCAAATTTCTTGGTGTGGACATGATGGAGGACCTCTCCTGGACTCTCAACACCACCTGCCTAGCCAAGAAGGCCCAGCAGCGTCTTCACTTCCTACAAAGACCGAAGAAAGCATAACTCCCCCCACATCCTCACCACCTTCTGCAGAGGGATGATAAAGAGTATCATGACCAGCTGTCTCATCGTGTGGTACAGGAACTGCACAGTCTCTGACCGCAAGACCCTAAAGTGATTTGTGAGAACAGCTGAAAAGATAATCAGAGTCTCTCTACCCACCATCGACACCTCATACAGCAACCGCTGCATCTGCAAAGCCACCAGCATGGCGAACAGCCCCTCTCATGGACTCTTCGCCCTCTTGCCATCTGGCAGAAGGTACAGGTGCCACCAGCAGCAGACTCCGCAACACTTTCTTCCCTGAGGAAGTCAGATTACTCAACACCTTGCTGCCTCCCAACGCTCACCTGGCAAAGTCAAACAGCTAACCCAGCATGACTCCATACCACTGCACACCTGCGCTTTACAAAGCTGCATCAGAACTTTTTCCCGCTACGCTACAGTTTACAGTCCATGTCCTGTTCTGTAATATTTATTGTCCTGCACTCGTCTCACACTGTTGTGTATTTGCACTTCATGTAGTCTTGCATGCTGTTCTGTGTTGCACCATGATCCAAGAGAAACAACATCTCGTTCCACTGTACACACACTATATAGAGGAATAAGAAAAATCCACTTGAACTTTAATCCTTAATAATAATTTTAAAAAAGAAAACAATAATAAAAATTAAATAATTTTCAGGTTGAATCCTGAAAAAAATTAAGGTGTTGATGGCATACTGATGAAATAAACAAAAGTGCCTTTGAATTGTTGATAAAGTGAACAGCAAGGGGCCTTTTTAAAGTATAGTACAGCCCATTTCCCTGTCTGTTCGATGCATCCTTCTTTACTTTCCTTCGCCTTTTCCGTCCCACCTCGATTACATGGGGGCATCAAGAATGTGATGAAAGGAAAGGAAAGACTTGCTTTTTGAATAACAGAATCCAGACATCTATCTGTTATATCTGTGAGTATGCAAAGTATTTGTGAGAAATGATACTATATTTAAATTCATTGGAGCAACATGATAGACAACAGATTTTCAAGCAATTTGTGATCTAGGAATTTGGCACAAAGGAGACTAGTACATCTAATGATTGCATATAATTATTGGTAAAATCCAGTGTAAAATTATTTGCAGCACAAACTGGCTAGTTGCTAGTTTTCATGCATGGCTTGCATATGATTTAAACTGAAAGTTTGTCCAGTAGATAAAATGTAGACTGCTTTTTTAGATAGGATCAATTTAAGAGCTGCTGAGATGTGCATGTACGTCGACTTCGCAAAGGGCATCCGCAAGCATCATCTTAAGAGCAAAACCATCATTTCCTTTTAACCATCAGACCAAGCATATTTCCTGCACTCTCAGTGTACATAGCAGCTGCTCAGAAAAACAAGAAAAAAAGGTCACAGTCTGTAACATGTTATTCCTTGTCATGTTTATTCGGTGAACATACTTTAAAATTGTGTCTAAAGCTTTTGGGCTGTTCGTATGGAGTGGGCTGTGAACACACATCTGAATTTGCGATCACGATCCCAAAGAGAACATCTCTATTTCACCTACTGGAAGGTGGTTCTATTCTGGCTGATATGTGGTTATGCCCCGTGAAACAACGTGCATATTTCACGCACATAGCACACACCTCTGGCAGGGTTCGGAAGTGAGCACACTTTGTTGATCAAAACAGGTATATATTTGGCTGCCAAAAGCAATGCAAATGTTAAACTGCCATAGTGGTTAAGGACCCAGATAAGTGACATACAGCAGGAGCCCTGCTGCGGGACCTTGAATCACGATACACAACCAGAATTTCTGTGGTAAAACACAGAGCTGTATAAATAGGCAAAGTTAGAGCTCGTCGCAGATCAAACCATCAGCCGTGCCAGCGAAGAGCTTCTCGCCGCTGCACTTGATGACCAGATCCATTGACACGTGGGTTCAACTAATGACACCTCAGCTGAATTTACACTTGTTTGCCTCGTATATGAGTGCGCGGTGACTGCGATCGCCTGCCTTTCATACCGGTGCCATCGCAGCTGCCAAATTTGGGTCATGCAACTGCCTCGTGAGGGTTTTGCAGGTATGACGTGTCTTTCTGTGAGAGGCTTCTTCTGTGACTCTGGGCAGTTCAAGAGGAAAAATATAATAAAATGTGTCAGTGGGAGGGGAGCAGTCTGAGGGTCTAGTTCCCCTCAAGACAATCTCACTTTCATGCAAGAGGAACCTCCTCAATCTTCTCAGCATCTCTGTGCTTCTTCTTGAAAAAGAGCCCAAGCTGTCGACATTGACACGTGCACGAAGCACCTCCGGCCACAAAAACCAAAGAGAAACAAATACACATTCGAAGCTTCTTTTGCCTGTGTGAGTGGCCATTCTCACAGCTGGTGTGAGCTTTCTGTTAGCAACGCGAAAATTTCCTGATCTGACTCAATCTGTCTGATGATGGAGAAAAAAAGAAGGCATTTGCGATCATCTCAGAAGTAACACTTTGTCACCAGAGGGCTATTTTGTTCGGCTATGTAGATATGTAAATGCAGGTTCGAGATTCTGGTTTGTTGATGAACTCTATTTTTAAACCAGAGAATAGCAGCCGACAGAGCGACCGTGTCAGTAATGCTTTGTGCAGCTCAGAGGAGAAAGCCTCAAGTGCGTGTGGTCCTTTGCGCTGAAGGTTCAAGGCGCTCTGGCCTTGTCACTTTCAAAGTCAGCAGTGAGTGGGCAGTTCTGGCCACCCCCCTCCTGCCCACACAGAGTCACGCACAGATTGACCAATCCCATCACACACTATTGCCAGAGGATGGTTTACAGAGACCCTTGAGAAGCATGTCTTCCAAATGTGGAAGGAAGCCAGGATACCCGGAGGAAACTGAGGAAAGCGTGGAGGGAACGGAGAGAGCCGAGTCCTTATTCCAGTTGCGCAGCCCTAGGGATGGGAGGCTACACCACTACCAACTGAGTCTCGGTGGCCTTCCCGTCTCTGAAAGTCAGAGCACGAATTTAATTTTGTGCCAGACAGAATTTGTTTCTGCTTTTGTCCAGAACTTTCTCAACAGAGAACGCCTTGGCTTGGGCCTGTGGCTTCAGATGTGGTTTTGGATCTGGCTCAGTCTGTGTGTTGGCATGTTCTTCTACACATGGCTTTCCTCTGGCTCCTCCAGTTTACATTTATTCATTTAGCAGATGCTTTTCGCCAAGATTGAAAATGCCCCACCATCCAAACACATGCATTTCATGTGAACTAGGGACTCTAAATTGCCTTTAGTGTGCGTTTGATTGTGAAGGGGTCTGCGCGAGCACACTGTCAGGGACTGAAGCTTCATCCAGCCTCACAAACTGCCTCACACACTATGCTTCTGGGATAGGCTCCAAACGAGTGCGACATTGCATTGGAAATGCAGATTGGATGGATGTATAGAAGGATGGATGGATGGATGGATGGATGGATGGATGGTTTATAGTGTGATTTAGGCAAAGTGCCTCGTACACAATTACAACATCAGGACTTAAGTTGGATTTAAGCTGTGTGCCTTTCAGCGCTGTCCTGCTGCCATCCTGCGCTTTAACCCTGCTGCAGCCCTGACTTTCAGACCAGCATGGTAGACCACTGTGAACTGTGGTTTTGTAGCATTGGGGGTGTTAATGAGCAAGAGGGGAACATTTTGCTGGCTGTAGAGAGGGGTGGCGGTTGTATAAATTCCTGCTTCCAGCCTCCAGGTAGGTGGTTGCAGGCCTGGCTGAGAGACACTGTCCCCCTTTCATTTTATATTTAATGGAACCAAATGCAAAGCTGGTAGCACAGTGGTTAGAGCATTGGACCCAAAAGTGGCAGGTTTGAATCCCAGCTCTAATATGGTTGAGCAAGGTGCGTACCTTAAATTGCTCCAGTATGTTTACATTTACGTTTATTCATGTAGCAGACGATTTTCTCCAAAGTGACAAACTCTCTCTCTCAGAGAAAAATAGAAAGAGAGAATTATATCAACAGAAGGAGAGAAAAATAAAAATAGTAAAATTGCCCAAATCTGTAAATGGGTAGATTAAGTATAAGTATCTTAAGTCACTTCAGAGAAAAGTGTCAGATTAAATGAATAAATGTAAATAATTAATTTCTTATTAATGATAAATTAGGTCATTTGCGTGATTTAAAATAATTCATGTAAAATCCCACATTTCACTGAATTTTTAAGTCTCTTACAGGTCACACCTTCGCAGTCATGCTTTATATTACAAACTGTGATAGCTATGCACCTTTGTAAAGTAATAAATGAAAATAAACATATGAGATGTGAGAAAACTATATACATACAGTACATATATATATATAGAAATCATGATTTCAACTCGCTGATTAGTACTATGAGTATTACTTGTAATTTCTGCAGGAACATAATTATTATTTATAATTAATAATTTACTGCTTAGCAGATGATTTTACCCAAGTATTTGATCCTTTTTTACTAAACTTCCACTTGGACTTAGATATTTTTATTGGAGCAATTTAGAGAAAGTACTTTGCTTATGGATGCTAGACCATAGCAGAGAGAGGGGCTCAGACTGGCAAGCTCCAGGGTACAAATCTGAGCCTTTAACTACAACCCAACATGCTGGTTGACTGAGAAGATACAGTATGTACATTATTTGTACAATGAAAGTGCAATGAACAACAATAAATGACTGAACAGATACTTCAGAAACCCTTGGCAAATTTTCTCAGCAGTTTTGGCTCAAAAGCTCTGCAATCGCAGTCGGATGAATTACAGCACCGATAAATGAAGTTAAACATGACGTCAAGTAATCTGAAAGCAGACACAGTCACGGGATGCCGCGGACATCCTTTCCAGCGTTCCTAGAATTTTATTAAATATGTCATCTTCCATTTCCATATACATGCCTATTCATTTTTAAGTGTGCACCAGTGCTGAAACCTATAAATAAAAAGCTGTAAAAAATATGTATAAAAATCAAGTACAAAAGAGTAAACCATTGTGTCGGCTATGTAGGCGGGAGCCTGACGAGAAACAACACATATTATCAATAAAACCACTGAAAAAGCCCCAAACAGGAAACAAGTCATCCCTCTTCATCCTCCACATTTTTGAGTTGTTATGTTTTACATGAACCTTCTCTTGGAAAACATGACTGTAAAGGACGATAAAAACAATCGTACGTGTATAACGGCGCAACTTTTTCTACCTGACAAGCAAGAGTTGCACTTAAATATGTCTTTTTTTTCTGTGCATGCATTTATGCAAAAGCAGGACAGTTTGACACTGAGGGAAGTCCTCCTTCTGCTTCTCTGACCGTTCTTAGTGAAGCGGAGGAGTAAACTGGACAGCCCAGCAGGGTATAGTCAGCCAGGAGTGTAGCACTTCCTTCCCATGTCTTCATAGATGAGATCAGGTGCCTTCCTGTGGCTTTTTCTTGCGCAGAATTTTTTCACCTTATAAAACAAACAGGATACAAGGTCAGGTAAAAAAAAATGAATGCGGTGAAAGATATTTTGGTTTAGAAAGTTGTAGGTTTTTAAAAAAAAAAAAAAAAGTTGTAGATTTTAGCAGTGGTCCTAAATAGTCACTTGGAGGGGATCGCGAATGTGAACGTTGTGTAAGTTTCCCGAGTCGCCCAAATTCGTATGACACGCTCACCCTGGGAACGAGACAGATGAGTAGGACTGCGACACACAGCAGGAACACTGAGCCGCCAGAGATTGCGCTGGCTATCAGAAGGCTGGGTGTCATTAGTGTGTGGTCAGCAGGTGGACAAGTATTCACACCACCTGTGGGACACCACCAGACAGGCAATACAATGAGAAGCAAACTTTATATGTCGGTAGCTTAAAAACGTTTCTAACATAAGGAGCCATTGTCACTGATATGTCTGGTCTCGCCTGTGAACGGAGGAGCAGCGTTCAGATACTCACCCATCACTACAACCAGAGTGTCTTCCATGCCTGGAAACTTCTCTATATCTTGGGTGCCTGCGTTGACCTTGTTGTATACACACGAGTAGATACCGGAGTCATCGGCTGTAGCATTAATGAGCGTGATGGAGAGTTTGGTCATTTCTCCCTTCTCCTTCACCCTGCCTTCGTAGTTCTTTGCCAATCTCACTTTCCTAGTTTTCTCATAGAAGTGAAGAACGTGCGTTTCCTCCTCCAACCTCTGGAGCAGATCCATTGACATTAAGCCTTGCTCTGATGAGATGCACCGCACAGTGAATGATGCTCCCTCCTTAATTTTCAGAATCCTGCTTTTACCTGTGGGTTGGAACAGGACGTACACAATTTTTTTCCTCGACATACAAGGATTGACGTACAACTGCGCTTTGACTTCAACTGGACAAAGACCAAAATCTTCAAGCTACTGCATGCACATAAGCAAAGATACTTGCAGTGAGCTGCCGAGATACTTCAAAATACTTTCTAACACGAAGGCATCATTTATTCATACCTTAAAATTATATTAAGGTTATTCAGGTTATGAAATGAATGTAAGAAGATCCCGTAAACAAAAAACGTTTGGCTGGAATACGAGTACTAAATTGAAATGGTACAAATTCAACAGAAAGCTGTTATTAGGATTCCCTCCAGAAGATCACCAATATGGTAGTTGCGAAATGAAATTTTCAGATGTTTATCCTACTACAGCCATTGATAGTTCTGAAGATTTCTCCTTAACCGTCAGATCTGCACTGCACACACTTAAAGTGAAGGAAGCCTATTTCTCATCTACAGGGCTTTCTGTATCGGCCGGTAAGCGAGGGATGAACTCACCATCGGTGGCCCACGCGCTACAGGACGTCAAAAGAAGGGTCAACGGTACGAGGAGCTGCTGTGCGACTGCCATCGTGCCGGCACACTTTTGCTGAGGCAGTGAATCCTGCGTGCCAATAAAAGGCAGAGTGTTTGACTCCTACGCACGCTGAGCTTCCTCTTGCACTCGCATATCTGTGACCCCCATTTCACATGAGGTGTTGCTCTCTGTAGGTGCAGCGATACGCCTCCCTCTGCGTCCTTACTTCTCTCTGAGCAAGTAAGTCTACTAAAGGGGAAATGTTACATAACCACATCCCTGAACAAAGTTCAGCATTTTGGGGACGGCTGCTTTTAAATAAGTTTCCTGAAGAAATCCCACAAGAGAAGCAATGACACCAGCATGGGAACATTTACCCATGCCACGTTAGACAGGACGCACACAGCAGCGGTATTCTCCTGGAAACTCTTACGCAACCAGGATTCCTTATCAGTTTTTCTTCCAATGCCTTTGCGTATGCTCATTTTAGAGTCTCGATAATGCCTCATTATTGCACCAATATTACAATTTTTTCATATACATTTCAATGTATTTTATATCAGAATTAAGGCTTTTAAGGAAACGTGAAAACTTTGAAAACTCACATTTATCCACATTGAAAACAGGAAATTCTGTACATCAGATTAAACAAATTTGATTGAATCATCTAAATTTTAGGTAAAAAAAGTCAAAACCAAAGAAACTGCTTCTTTACGCAGTATAAATTTCATACATGAGTTACATGCAGGCGGCACGGTGGTGCAGTTGTCTCACAGCAACTGGGTGGTGGGGGAGGATGTGGGTTCGATCCCTGCTAAGTCTGCGTGGACTTTGCATGTTCTTGCAGGTTTCCTTCCACAGTCCAAAGACACACTGTTCAGGTTCCCCCATAATGTGTGTGTTCCACTAATGTATGGATGAGTGACCCAGTGTAAGTAGTGCATCTAGCAGTGTAAGTCATCATGGTGAATAAGGTGTGTGGGCTAATAACACACACACACACACACACACACACACACTTTCAGAACCGCTTGTCCCATACAGGGTCACGGGGAACCAGAGCCTACCCGGCAATACAGGGCATAAGGCCAGAGGGGGAGGGGACACACCCAGGACAGGACACCAGTCCATTGCAAGGCACCCCAAGTGGGACTTGAACCCCAAACCCACCAGAGAGGAGGACCCGTTCCAACCCACTGCGCCACTGCGCCCCCATGCTAATAACACTATATAGTATTCATTGGAAAGATTATCTGCTAAATAAATATCATAAGTTATGGCTGAGCACAGATGGTCTTCAGCTAGATGCACCACCTAAAGAGAGAACATCTGCCACTGGGGAAAATAAGCCGAGGTCTCATGTGCAAAACAGTTGATTCTTTGTTCTCAATGGTCAGGCATGAAGACTTCAGTGATGGTGTCTCAATTCAGTATCCTCATTCACAGGTCATCTTATGCTGCTGCAGTTCTGTTTGGACTTCTGTCCAACCCTTGTTACTCCTATCATTCTGGACCCTGCAGTGATGAACCACAATTCAAACCTGTGCAATACAAATTCCGTGCTGCACCCTGTCCTACACCACAGCATCAATTCAGCAAACCTTCAGAAGTCTCACAGAAGGACACTGCTCTCTGGTGGAGCACACCAGGCAGTACATTCAGAAACTACACATGAGGATGTCTCACATCCTGGACTAGCATCTTGTCCACACTGTGTCCCTCCCAGCCTTGCACCCTCTGATCCTGGGCTAAGCTCCGGAGCTTTGCAATCGGGGTCTAATTTCTTTTGCAATAAAGAAGGCCACCGTATTTTTTAAAGAAAATTAAATTAGTTAATGTGTCGGTAATACATAGTCTAAAATTAAGTCTAGTTTTATTTCTTTATTTGATGAACGCACGTCAGTCAGCGCTGATTGTTTTCTATAAGTTCTATTGAAATAAATGAATGTGCTGTGCTGATTAGTTTGTAGTGGTGGAATGACCTTCCCCTGTTATTCAGAACTGCGGAAACTTTGTCTGCTTTCAAGAAGGTTCTGAAAACTCACCTTTTCCAGATCCACTTCACCCAAGATCTCTCCAGCTCATTTACAGTGTAACTGTTCACGCATCGTAACTCCACAAGCACCCCCAGATACAACCTTTATTCAGCCACTACTCTGGCATTGTACATGCTTATTTGTGTATCTTATAAAAATTTTTTTAAAAAAATTAGTGGGAGGGTATTGGGATTTGTTTATCCTGTGTTTTATGCACCTACTCAATCGATGAACCTCGATGCAGCAAGTGGTAGGTAACTAGGTTTGCTTGAGACTTTCATGTCTGCAGCTATGTCTCCTTCTCTTAATGTAATGCATAAATTGTACTTTTCCTGAGATGTACATCGCTTTGGACAAAAGTGTCTGCTAAATAAATAAATGTAAATGTAAATGGAGTCCTGTTTTGTTTTTTTGTTTTTTTTTTCACAAATACAGGTTATCAGTGCCAATCACGTAACGAAAAGAAGTACACCTAGGATGCCAGTCCATCACAGGATAGTGATCAGATACATTAACTTGATGAACTGGTCACTTCCTTGTGGCCACTTTTATTATGTCCTCTGTGGCAAATGATACATGCAGTTGGTACTAAAGGTGAAACACTTTTTAATACTTTCTCCAGCTCATTCTCCTTTCTCTACTGTAGCTTCACTTCCCTGTGCCGCCTGTTACTGTCACGCAACTGGGGTAGCCAAAACAGCTGGACCCAAGCACAGGGTCGTTCGTCTGGATTCAAGGGCTCAGGCAAGTTCTCGCTGTCAGGGGTAGGCGAAAGGTCTGTCAATCGGCGGTCGGAGTTGGAGCAAGTATCCATGGATGTGGTGAGGGGACAAAGCGAAGGGTCGAAAACTGGAGGATGGACACGAGAAACAAGGGTTGTCTGTGAACAAGATGTCGCGAAGGAGAACGGTTGTCTCTGATGAGAATACACAAAGGTATGGGAGCTGAGGAGGGTCTTTTAAAGGGTATGTGGTGAGTCAGGTGCTGTCAATTGAGGTGCGGGCATGGATGTGACAGTATCTCCCTCCCTATGAGCGGCTCCAGCCGCTCTGCGACACCGGGAAGGAGGGTGGCCTCTGGGACAGGGCACTGGCTTATCCGGATGATCCCGATGGAAATCGGAAAGGAGTCACGGGTCGAGGATGTCGGCACCGAACTGCATTCCTCTGGAACATACCCCTCCCAGTCCACCAGGTAGTACAGCCCTCTATGTCGGCGCTGGGAATCCAGGAGGGCGTGAACAGTATAGACCTCGTCCCCATCCACGTACGGCGGAGAGGGTGTCAGGTCACCCTGGGTGAATTGGAGCATGGAAGTCCTGTAGGGCTTGAGAAGGGAGACATGAAACGTGGGGTTGATGCGCAAGTGCGGTGGCAACTGCAACTGGTAAGTGCTCAGGGTGATCCTCCAAAGGATCTTATATGGGCCTATAAACCAGGGACTGAGCTTCTTGGAGGGCAGTTTCAAGCGAATGTATCTAGTGGATAGCCATACCCGTTTCCCAGGCTGAAGGAACGAGGTGCTGCGGTGTCGGTCCGTTTGTGCTTTATACAGGTGGATGCTTTGTTGGAGGTGGTCTCTCACTGCTCGCCAGGCCGTCTCGCTCTGCAGGTACCAGGAATCCACAGCAGGGACCTCTGAGGCAGTGGGGTGCCAGGGGAACAAGGGAGGCCTGTGGAGGAGTGAGACAGGGAATTATGAGCATATTCGGCCCAGGGCAGGAAACGTGACCACTGGTCTTGGTCCTTCCCACAGTAGCTCCTCAGGAAGCAGCCAAGGTCTTGGTTCAGCTCCTCCACTTGTCCGTTGGCCTGAGGATGGTACCCTGACGTGAGGCTCATGGACACTCCGAGCTTCTACCAGAATGCCCTCCATACCCTGGACACGAACTGAGGACCCCAGTCGGAGACAATGTCCTCAGGTAAACTGAACATCCAGAAGACATTCTGAAACAGAAGCTCAGCCGTGACCAGGGCAGTGGGGAGTCGAGGCAAAGGAAGCAGACGACATGACTTAGAGAACCTGTCCAGCACCACCAGGATTACTGTATGGTCTTCGGAGGGCAGCAGGTCCGTCAGAAAGTCCACTGCTACATGAGACCATGGCCTGGCTGGAACCGGAAGGGGCTCCACCAGCCCTGCGGGTTTCTGGTTCGGGGCCCTAGACTGGGCACCTACCTAGCACGTCTGCACGAATTCCTGTACGTCCTCTCGTAGAGAGGGTCACCAGTACTTCTTCTCGAGCCGAGTCAGGGTCTGTTGAGCCCCTGGATGGCCCACGGCCGGGGTGTCGTATGCCCAATGGAATAGCTGGGGCCGCATCCTGGGAGGAACGTACTCTTTACCTTCGGGGGTTTCAACCGGGCTGGGTTCCTCCGTCTGGGCCTGCTGGAGGTCCTGCATGAAGTGCCAATGAACGGGGCCCACGAAGCAGGTGCTGGGCAGGATGGGCTCGGGTGCGTCTGGAGTCGGGTCCTTGTCATACAGTCTAGACAGGGCATCTGCCTTGCTGTTCTTGGAACTGGGACGGTAAGAGACGGTGAATCTGAATCTGGTAAAGAAAAGAGCCCAGCATGCTTGTCATGGATTGAGTCTATGGGCAGCCTTAAGGTACTCCAGGTTCCTGTGGTCCATCAGTACTGAGAATGGGTGAGCAGCCCCCTCCAACCAGTGCCTCCATTCCTCTAGCGCCAGTTTAATCGCTAACAGTTCTGTGTTACCAGTGTCATAATTTCACTCGGCGCGTGACAATTTCTGGGAGAAGTACACATATGGGAAGAGTTTGGTTGGTGTTCCCTGCCTCTGTGACAAAACCACCCCGATCCCTACGGTTGAGGCATCTACCTGCATTACAAACGGCAGTGAAGGGGCAAGATGCTTAAGTATCGGGGCGGTCGTGAACCGCCGCTTGAGATCCCGGAAAGCCTCACAGGCTTCCTTGGACTAGGAGAGCTGGGACTGTTTGCCCTTGAGCAACAAGGTGAGGGGTGTCGCAAGGCTGCTGAATCCACAAATGACTCGGCGGTAAAAGTTCGAAAACCGCAGGAAGCATTATAGGGCCTTCACAGTGGTCAGACGGAGCCAATCCAGCATGGCCTGGACCTTCGCCAGATCCATCTCCACCCCGTCAGGACCAAGGATGAAGCCCAGAAAAGAGACCTGCTCCTGGTGAAATAAACATTTCTCCCCCTTGATGAAGAGGCCATTGGCTAGGAGGCGACCGAGCGCCTGTCTGACGTGCGTTACGTGTTTGGCCATCAAAGATAAGAACACCAGAATATCGTCTAAGTACACTAGGATGCATTCAACAGGTGGTTCACGAAAGCCTGGAAAACAGACGGGGCTTTGGCTAACCCGAACGACATGACCAGGTACTCGTAGTGGCCTAAGGTACTAAACGCAGTCTTCCACTCATCCCCCGCTCTTAACCGGATGAGGTTATATGCACTGCGTAAGTCCAGTTTGGTAAAAATCCATGCACCGTCTACTTGTTTGAGCGTGGAGGTGATCAAAGGCAGGGGATGTGGATATTTAACAGTGATCTTGTTAAGACCCCTGTAATCTATCCAAGGGCAGAGGCCACCATCTTCTTTTCCACAAAAAAGAACCCGGTGGAGGCTGGTGACATGGATGGCCTTATACTGCCTAGGGACAGGGCCTCGGTCACATACGCCTCCATGGCCTTCTGTTCGGGCAGCGAGAGCGGTTAAACACAGCCCCGGGAAGGGGTAGTTCCAGGCAGAAGGTCAATAGCACAGTCCCATGGCCCGTGCGGTAGTAGGGCAGATGCTCGGGATTTACTAAAGACCTCGGTGAGGTCTACATAGTCCTCTGGCACCATCAGGGGTTGTGTGGAGTCAGGGCTTTCAATCAATGTGGCTTGGCATGGCAAAGTAAGGCAAGAGGAGGCGCATTGCTTTCCTCACAATATCACACACACACACACATTTTCAGAACCGCTTGTCCCATACGGGGTCGCAGGGAACCGGAGCCTACCCGGTAACACAGGGCGTAAGGCCGGAAGGGGAAGAGGACACACCCAGGACGGGATGCCGGTCCACCACAAGGCACCCCAAGCGGGACTTGAACCCCAGACCCACCGGAGAGCAGGACTGTGGCCCAACCCACCGCGCCACCGCACCCCCCATATCCCTCACAATATCAGTTCCCTAGAACTCCATGAAAACACCGGGTCGTGCGCAGCCAGCCAAATGTAACCCAAAATCACCGGGATGTCAGGGGTCCTAATAATTAAAAAATAGATGATCTCCACATGACACACCCTTGTCTGGAGGCTGATCGCAACCATTTTGGTCTCCACCACCTCAGTCCCTAGTGGTTGCTCATCGAGCGCTTTCACCCATAAAGTGACCTCACAGTGGTATGTGGGAAAGCCATGTGCCTCTGCAAAAGCGGCCTCCATGAAACTGCTAGCCGCTCCTGAATCTGCGAATGCGTGCGTAACCACATGGCACGACTTCGACATTAGGACAATAGGAAGAGTGAGTTGAGGGACTGGCTGGAGGGGTCTGCTCACCTTGGGTTGGCTAGCTTGAGGCCCCCCTCTGACAGGCCTCTCCGGGCAAACTGCTGAGGAACGTCCGGCTCTTCCACAATAAAGGCAAAGGTCCTCTAAGAGGCGTCGCTGCCTTTCCTTGGGAGTCAGATGTCCTTGTCTGACCCGTAAGGGTGCGGGGTTTTTTCTGGTGGCCGGTAGAGGCTGTGGTGAACACTTGTGGAACCGATGATCCAGAGCGATTGCCAGCTGTATGTATTAATCCAGCTCCTGTTCCTCACTTGTGAAGCAGCTGAAAGATTCACCCATGGAGTGTGGTCGACCTCTGGTGGCAAAACACAGAATTGCAGGGAGGTTCACACCTTTTCGGGCTCTGGTTTTGCTTCCAGGTTTAAGTTGCGTTGGAGCGCATCCAGCACATTTCACAGACACTGGGATACTGCTGAGTCTATGTGTTTTAGGGTGGAATCTTCTGTCACGTGGAACCGAGGTAGCCAGAACGGCTGGACCCAAGTGCAGGGTCGTTTGTCTGGACTTAAGGGCTCAGGCAAGTTCTTGGCGTCAGGGGCAGGCGAAAAGTTAGTCGATCGGCAGCCGGAGTCGGAGCAAGTATCCATGGGCTTGGTCAGGAGACAATGCGAAGGGTCTGTCAGTTGGAGGTCAGAGTTGGAACGAGCATCCGTGGACATGGTCGGGGGATGAAGCGAGAGGTCGAAAACCAGAGGATGGACAAGGGAAACAAGGGTTGTCTGTGAACGAGACATCACGAAAGAGAACGGTTGTCTCAGACGAGATTCCACAAAGGTATGGGAGCTGAGGAGGGTCTTTTAAAGGATGTGTGGTGAGTCAGGTGCTTGGTGATCGTCAGGTGCTGTCAACTGAGGTGCGGGCGTGGACATGACAGTTACATAGAAGAAGTATGGCACTGCATATAAAGCAGAACTGAACACATAGAATAAGAGATTTTGCACATTACGCATGTTTATTTTTAGTCTGTTTAAGGTAGCTTTTAATGTCATTCATGTTAATGATGGACAATGAATTGATGTAATCTCCTCATTGCATTGCGCACTGCCTCACACTCTTCTTATGGTATAGAGGAAAACACTTGCAGCTCATTTTTTATTTCCTTAGAGCCATGTCTGATATTTCTACAGAAGCTTATCCTGAATAAGTCCAGCAACTAAACACTGTTAATTAGAATTTTACAATTAGAATTTTATGGATTGGGATGTAATGGTTGGACTTACGAAAGATTGAAGTTACTAGACTTCTGGTCCCAGTTTTGTTTGTATGTCAATGTGCCAGTAGTATTCAAGAATCTGCTTCATTGCTGTTCAAGGTCAACCAAGGTGCACTTTTGAAGAGCTTTTTCTTAGGTTAACCCTGACTTACACGTACAGGGACAGCTGGTAATGTAGTGGTCAGAGCTACTGCCTTTGGACCCACAGGTTCAATAGTCACCTCCAGCTGTAGTACCCTTGAATATGGTACTTACTCTGAATTGCTCCCAGCTGTGCAAATGGATAAATAAATGTAAGTACCTTAACATTGTAAATTGCTTTGGAAAAGTGTCAGCTAAAAGATTAAATGTAAGAGGATTTAGGGTTAGAGGAGAGTCAATACGTATCTCACTTGGGAATTCAAATGAAGCTATTGATTTACACAATTGTTACTTGGTATTTTCATTCGTTCATTTGAAGTACGACAAGAAAATATTTTCTTTAATTTATGTTTGTGCATTAATATGATCATTTTCACTGAACTTAATTACATCTCAGTACTCACACACAGACAGACTGGAACCGCTTCTCCCAAGCAGGGTCGCGGCAAGCCAGAGCCTAACCAGGCAACACGGGGCACAGGGCTGGAGCTAGAAGGGACACACCCGGTACGGGGCACCAGTCCATTGCAAGGCACCCCAAGCAGGACTTGAACCCAAGGCCCGCCAGGGAGCACGACCTAGGCAAACCCGCTGCGCCACCATGCCCCCTCATCTCAGTACCGCTGGGCCTAAATAATTTCTGTTCCTCATTTCAGTGAAAGTCCTGAAACCATAAAAACAAATCAGTTCTTAAATGAATAATGAGTAATCCAAGTTTCCATTTAAATGGACTGAGTTTTATCATATTTATTACATAAAGTATTACAGAGCGGGGGGGCGCGGTGTCGCAGTGGCGCAGTGGGTTGGACCGGGTCCTGCTCTCCAGTGGGTCTGAGGTTCGAGTCCCGCTTGGGGTGCCTTGTGACGGACTGGCGTCCCGTCCTAGGTGTGTCCCCTCCCCCTCCGGCCTTACGCCCTGAGTTGCCGGGTTAGGCTCCGGTTCCCCGCAACCCCGTATGGGACAAGCAGTTCAGAAATGTGTATTATAGACCACATTTTTTATCAAGCTTTCATGTGACAGTAGCAGTTCAGGATTGCAGTACCATCAGCCAAGCGTCAGCTTCTGTACGCAGCTGAATGATGGAACTCAGTGCTGCGTTTTCAAGGCCTTAATAATGTTTTCCTCTGACTGATAAGAATTGATATAACTTTACTGGAATCAGTTCTAGAAACCGCTGTACTGTGTTTCTGTTCAGAATGAGACAGAAGAACTTAACAGCAGCACTCATTTTTCAGACACATATTCTGAGTTTTATTTGTACAACCGCCCCCCCCCCTTACTCAGTAACAGCCCCTGACTCTATGCACAAGGACAGCTGCCAGGGGACGCCTCTCAACACTTTACATTACATTTACATTTATTCGAAGTGCAGAAGCCTTCCTTCAAAGCAATGTAGCGGTCAAGAAAAAGTGCATTTCACACCGGAAGAGCTTTAGACAGCGACACACAATGGTCAAAGCACGGTTTATTTTTCCAATACCACCATTTTGTTGACACACTTGGCGCTAGTAGCTGCCTATGGAAAATGACATCGTCAAAACACACACACACACACACACACACTTTCAGAACCGCTTGTCCCATACGGGGTCACGGGGAACCGGAGCCTACCCGGCAACACAGGGCGTAAGGCCGGAGGGGGAAGGGGACACGAACCGGTTATCGTGACGGATGCCGGGAGGCGCATTTATACTCATTTATGTTGCCTTCAGGAGATCAGAGGAGAAGTGGGATCAAACTAGATTCATTGTGAGACAGGAGAGATTCCAGAATTTTTAAATGAGGTGGTATGGGGTGGATCAAGAACCAGTCGGGGGAAAAATTCAGAAAATTCTATCAGAAATAAATACAGCGTTGAAATTTGTCTTAGAAAACGTTGGGCACAATTTACAGGTAGTACATACTGTGGGACGCAGCACTCCAGGTTCAGGTGGGGCGAAGAAAGACGCACAGACAGCATCCATTGTGAACATTTGTTGGGACCCCGGCAGAGTTTTCCTCGAGGACCTGAGCCTCAAAGCACGGTCTCAGTCAGGTGTTACTAAGGCCTTAACTCCATTGCCTGCTCTGCAGTTACTCCTTCGCAGATGGTAAAACTAAGTTCAGAATTGATCGCACAATGCGTGCAACCGCCTGTCCCAAGCGGGGTCGCGGCGAACCTGAGCCGAACCAGGCAACGCAGGGCGCGGGGGGGACGCACCCCAGACAGGGCGCCAGGCCGCCGCAAGGCACCCCGAGCAGGACTCGAACACCCAACCAACCACACCACAGGCCAAACCCACTGTGGCACCGCACCCCACAGAATTGATCAACATTGCATCCGATAACATTATCCATTATTTGATGGACTAATATAAGTTCACACAGTACTGTGTAGGGCTCCAACCCCCAAGAGTCACAGGAGGTGCTGGTTTTGCATTAGTCTCTTATGTGCTCTGTTGAAGAGGTTAACTGGACAGCTTGTCACCTCACCCGGTACTTCAATTGTCAGCGGAGCGCAAACTGAAATACCATAAATGCTGTACCTAATATATAACACTAAAAAAAAAAAAAAAACATTTTCATCTTTTTATTTCAATTAAAGACTCATAATTACAAATGTACAAGTCATACAATGGTATAAAATTGCTTTGAAAACATACAAAATCTCACTGCAACCGCGTGAATGGATAATGATCAAGGCCTTGAACCCTACGATTACATTCAACAGATGAAATTATTGCATTCAGAAAATAAGGTTCAAACTGGAAGGTTAAAACAGAGGTTAATGCTTTTTTTTTTTTTTAACTTAATATAAATCAAGTGTGTTTCTTCTATAAACGTCTTTCATTGTCACTCAGAACACAGGAGTAAGACGGAGAGCCAGTGGAATAAATCATCTATTGTGTGATGTGTTCCACAAATTGCTTTCAGTTTACAGCAAAACTTCCTCTTTGTACCTTCTCCTTCTCCATTCACACTGACCAGCACGGTGAAATTTGCCACGGAGACAAATTTCAGTTCCATGTCCTTATCATAGTTTACTGATTGGTTTGACGCTGCAGGGTGAAACACAGCACCAGAAAGGTCTATTCACATGAAGCAAAGCGTGAGCAAAGGACGTCTTTTTCACTGGTTTCTTGTAGATTATCAGTAACTGTTCTTGAAAGGAGTGAAAGCACAGCTGATGGACACATCTCACTGCAGGCCCATGTCCATTTTCACCTTAGCTGGAAAGAAGCACAATGATCTGTTACTCGGGCACTTGGCAAAATCTAACGACAGGCAAGGACAAGTACCGAAGATGCCATTATTCAAATGATGCAAAAGAAAAATTAAAATCTCTCTGCAGCTCCTGTGAGATTATTTGTTTGAAAACACAACACAATAACTGCTGCGATACATGTGACTTACAACACTCAGAATGGACAGTGTCCAGGCACGTAAACTTACCTTCTTCGGCGCTCATCTTACATGGCTCCATATAGGGCATTTCTGAAAGGACGAGGGAAGCCTGAGGTCAATTTCGACTCAGTTCGTGAAAATCGTTCATCTGCCATCAGCTCATTGTGAGTAGTGTGTCTATGGCATTTACACCAGTGTGTTTCTCCAAGAATGCAGCATTCCCTGCACAAAACAACCAGATTCTTCAAAAGTAATACATTAAACTCGGAAGTTATTAATTGATCGCCCTAATTAATTATTTGAAGCGGGGATCGACCAACAAAAAGCTCTACCCAAAAACCGAGTGTCATGAATGACCTACAGTGCTGCTTGAAAGTATCTGAACCCTACAGAGATGATCATTATTTGGGGGGCGGGGGATTAAATAAACTTTATAATCCAAATATTAAACTTATAAAATGAACAAATGATTATGATTTACACACTTGATCCTACATGGTTTAACCAATGCAACTTGGGCTTCGGTTATTTTTGCACCTGCACTACTTCCGTGTTTCTACCACACACATGATGTCCTCTAAAGCACCGTATGGAATTGGTCATTACACACCTGTTAAGTCAGATGACAAAGACCGATTCTGACCGAACAACCCTCTTGTGGTAAAACTAAGCGGCTCAGGTCTATTCGAACCCGCACTGCTAGGTACGGGAGCAGCTTTTACCCCACTGCTGTAAGAGTATACAACACTGACCAATGTGCCACCTTTTGTGACTAGAGTTGGACTGCTCCTTCCAAGCACATTGGTAGATTACATTGTCACTTTCTCATGTTCTGAGTTCTCTGGCTCTCTACTGCTGTTTATTCTTATTATTGCTACCGTTATTTATTGTTATTTGCATTATTCAGTGTCATTGTTTTTGTTTTGTGCAGTATTTCTATTGATTTTGTTCATAGTCTGTGGAGAAGCATTCAAGAAGAATTTCATACTTGTACATGGTACTTGTACCTACGACAAACTTGAAACTTAAGGGACATAAGGGGTTCACATACTTTCAAGCTGCACTGCATGTACAGTATAGCATAGAGAGTCTACTGGATATACTGTATCTGATCTGCCATACAGTTATATCCATTATTTCAATGGAAAAAATGACAGATAACAGTTTCTGCGATATTAAGGAATTGGGCTGTCTTGTATGTGGCAATGACTTGCAATAAAAATTACTTTTCACTCGATTCCCGTGGTCTAATGCAACATCCAGGGGTTTATTGAAATACTGTATATCTGTATTCAGTATGTGAAACTAAAGTGTTGCTGCATGTCTCAGCACGAAGACTATACAATAATCGAGTTTTTCCCCCGCACAAAAGCGTAATGTCAGCAAGTTCAGACCAGCAAAACACAATTGTGCCGAGCCTCATTTTTCAGGTTACGCAGCACCAGACTACCGTGACCAAACTTCCTCAAACATCTACATTTCAACGCACTTCCTTGTTTGCACTCCAGAGCGACGCAAATAAGCAGTTTTCACAGGGAATCGATAAAATGGCGAAGAATCAAAAAAAAAAAAAAAAAGACTAATCTGGAGAAATATAGGTTTCATACCTAAAATAAGGTTTTGACACTAGAAACAGATGAGAGATATCAGGGGTGTGGCCATCCACAGCAAGCAGGTAACAATGAAACCATCCTTAAAACACAATGACAGATTTGGTGGCGAATGAGCAGAAAGGGAACCATCAATAATAATAACTGAATGAATTATTACACCGTTACTGGTAACACATAATGCGAAGGTAACAATGGAAAAAACACACACACTTCTGACCCGCCAGGGTGCATCCGGTGCTGGCAGTGACCAGGTGTGAGGCTGTCAAGGGTGGACTTACAATTTTTATTTGCTTAGATTCCTAAATGAACAGCAGCAAGCACATGCTGACACTAATCGAGTAAACAATGAAACGAGGAGAATGGACAAACTTCTCGGAACGCTGCGAATTACGTTCCAGCGCCGTCACCGTAGCAACCGAGGAGTCACCAAATTCCCCTATTCGCAGGGCCAATGTTTTAAAAAAAAAAAAAAAAAAAACACAGCTGGACTCGGAGCACAGGAGAGCGCCACACGCGGGAACACGATCCTCATCCCTGGAATGTCGACCGTCACGCTGCGCCAAGAATAAGACCCGGCAGCGGGCCAGATCTCAGTACTCACTTCGCAAGCGCCGTCTCTGGAGCAGCAGGAGGACGAGAAGTCCGCAGGCGAGCGACCCAAGAACCACTACGACTGCTGTGATGGTCACCGTGTTCTTCCTTTGCGTACTCTTCTCCGGGGCTGAAAGAGAGCGGGCGGCAGCGCGCTTCAGGACAGGGACGTGTAGCGGAGGGCGACACCACCTCACGGACCTTTGAGAAGCCACTAACCCTGATGTGCTCCGACGCCAACTTCCAGTAATATAATACAAACAGCAAAGGGCTCCGTTTTCACTCTGAATAAATGCACAGCCAACCCCAGAATGATGGCACCCTTGAAAGAGAGCAAAAATGAACAGGTAACACTGACGATACCGGCAGCCAGAGGCCTCGTCATCCTCCTCACTGTCCGCTTCCGGGAGAATGTTCAAGCGCTCCAGCTGTTTTGATTACGGCCCTCATTGTGCTAAACTGTTCTCTCCTCCGCTTATGGATTTGTTCATATCCAACATCTGATCTGCACAGGTCAACGACCATCTCAGTCTTTGTCTCGAAAGCTCTTCGGTTTTCCCCACGAAGATGAACGTCAAAGGCATTTCATATTCATATTCATAGCCCAGGGAACGAGGAAATGGGCAAAGGTCGACTGAGAGCTATTAATAACAAAGTCAATTTGTCTGCTGTCATTTTAAATGTTCTTAAGGGGGGGCCAACAATTTCGCCCAATATGCTTCTGGGACAAAATACTGCCGTTCAAAAAAAGTTTTTATAGAAATTATTTGCGTTAGAAGAAAGGTAAGTATTTTTCCAAATGTTAGAGTGGAACATTTGAATGATTATGTGTATTGTTCAGTTTATACCCTCATTTTTGCTAATTTTCTTGAAGGGTGTCAGTAATTCTGGAGTTGAGGCTGAGCTTATAAACATACACACACAGTCTAAAACCGCTTGTCCCAAGTGGGGTCGTGGAGAACCGGAGCCTAACCCAGCAACAGGGTGCGAGGATGGAGGGGAGGGGAGACACCCAGGACGGGACACCAGTCCATCACAAGGCACTCCAAGCGGGACTCGAACCCCAGACCCACCAGAGAGCAGGACCCGGCCAAACCCGCTGCGCCACCGCACCCCCCTTAACTTATAAATAATAATAAGAAAACGATGAATCATAAAAAGGGGAAGAGCGTACCTGAGAAAGACAAAAATTAGTGAAACTAGCAGATGCACAACATCATCTAGACTTTTGTGTCTTATCATGTCACATGATGTGCAGTCATTATGACATCATGACTGAGAAATCCAGAACTAAGTCCAGATTTCAGCAAAGGTTTAGCCTCAATAGAGTTAATCCACCACTGTATTTCTCAAGAACCCATTTCTCCAAGTTAAGCCCTCAGTACGGTCACAGTACGGTCATCTCTCTGATCGCTCTCATCATCGCGCTTGAGGCCGCTTATTCTACCATAGGTGTGCGACTTCTTTTCTGAGAGGTTTTCTTCAATTGCTTGTTATACGTTAAGCCAAATGACCAGCGGCGTTGGAGAATACGCCACACGTACCGCAAAGATGCATGAATATTAATCTTCAAGATGAAATCCAATAAGCTGCAACTTACGGTGGTCCTTTGAGGCAAATGAGAGCGTATACTTGGCCTCTCCCTGCCGGTTTCCGTCGCTGTCGTACAAGACGCACTTGTACCAGGGGTTTACGGAGGTAGCTTGCAGCACGGTGAATTTGCTTATTAACGTAGTGCGTTTGTCCTCTTCCTGAACCACCCGTGTCTCCGAGCTCGCGGTCCAGTCGGTGTTGTACTTATCCAACCACTGGATCCTTCCTGGCGGGTATCCCCCAGAGGCATTGCAATACAGGGTGACCTTCATGTGCTCCTCGATGTTCTTCTCGGGAAAGGAGCACACCGTGGGCTTTGAGTAGAGGGCTGTAAAAGCGAGCAAAAAAAACCGAACGCTTTACACGTGTTCCACGGTACGTGGTTATAATTACGAGCTGTGAAACGTGTAACTTCTCTGCCAGATAACCAGTGAGAACCACCAGTCGTAAAAATCAAATAAGAACAAGCTCAAGTTCAAGTTCTATTCACCACATGCACAACCATACTTAGTACGACGTGCAGCGAAATACTACAGAAGCGGTACGTACGCGTTCACGGCGAAGGCCCAGTATACGACAGTCTACGGCCCTACTGGAACCACTGGGTTTCCTTTCTGTCTTTACAACTGGCCTTCAGAAGAGAACGCCGCTGAAGACTGACCTCAAAACTAATTCCTGAGCAATCCGCCCTATGAAATTCTCCATTTGATTACCTCGAAAATTCATAGTTTTGACAAGTAACTCAGGAAAAGGGGGGAAAAAAAAAAAAAAAAACCCAGTTATAAATATGAAGGTGAGGTTAGTGGTGTTTTTAAAACGTGAAGAACCGATGTGACATTTAGGGATTTGTTTTCAAAAAAATTTTTTTTTACCTCAAAAAAAAAAAAAGACACACAAAAAAAAAAAAATCTCACCTCTGACCTGAAGGCTGGTTTGTCCCTTGTCCTCACCAGCGTCCGTGACCACCATACATTCATATTGGCCAGCATCAGCTATTTGTGTGTTCTTCAGCAGCAGAGAAATGTTCATGTTGTTTGGGGTCCAGTTTGGTTCAGCAAACTGCAGTCGAGGATCTTCATCTTCAAAAGTTGTTTTTTCAGCATAAAACGTAAATATGGACTTCCCTGACTTCTTCCATATCACTAGTATTACCGTGACATCGGGAGAAAAATCCTTCACGGAACAACTTAATAATGAGTTCTGCCTGTAGATTCCGACGTTTTCATTCTTGCATTGCAATTTGATCATACCTGTGGATTCAAAAGAGCCAAACCAAGAGCATTAAAAGAAGAACTGACATCTCAAGCAAAGGGCGCAGCGAGTCGGATACGGGGAGTGAACTTCGAAGACTGAAACCAGGAGATCCGTGGATGAAATACCCACGTGTAAAAAGCGCACGATCAGAGGTCACTCACCAGCATGCAAACACGGGAGGAGGGAGACAAAAACCAAGAGGAGCAAAGCAGGTCCACAAGGTGCCATGTCCCACAACAGACTTTAACTGTGAGGAAGCACAATTACAGACATTTTCATTTTTGTAAGACGGGTTGATACAGCGATCAGGCTGGTGAAGACAGCAACAAAGCGTTTTTAAAACATATATTACAGAAACAAACAAACGAGGACAAGAGAACCCTTCCTCGAGGGCCCGCGTGTGCTTTTCTATAAAAATAAACGACGCTTTCCGTAAAATATTTACATTCCAATAATATTTATTATAGATGGTAACAGTTCATTTGTATTTACGAATGTTTATGCTTCCGTTACTTAATTTTTTTTGTTTTAAAAGAAGACCTGAACTAAAAAGCAGCTGCACTGCACGCTTTGGTTGATGTGTTCCGTTGGCATCGTTGAGCTTTCAGCCAAGACCCCAGTGGAGATGCGGTCAACGAGAGGGAAGAAAGACCTACCGCGCACACTTTCAGGGTCCAGTGCTCTCTATGTTTCTCACTTTTTCAGCTGTGAAAAACAAACAAAAAAAAAAATTGTAATGTCAATGGAGTTTCGGTTCGAATGTTTCGAGTCGGGGAGGAAGGCGGCAGTAGAAACAGGGATGAAAATCTATTAAGAACCAAGTATGAGATGGTCATGCTGACTGGTGCGGTTCTCAGCGACGTGAGCACAGAGTGTCACAGCTCCGCTTGTTTCCCCCAAGGCTGTGCAACATTTGCAAACCCCAAGGGCTCAAAGAAACTCCCCACACACACTCCCTACCATCGCCTTCACGGAGAGCCGCAAACCCCCACCCCATACGCCGGGGGACTCCCACCCATGGCATCACTGGGAAATTTCATTTTCACTTGCGCTACATTCCCAATTTTAAATTCAACCACTGTCTGAGAGCTTTTTCCACTAGCGCCAACACGTAGGACTCGAACCCACAACCTCTCAATCCAAAAGGTGGAGTTCACACACCACCACCACCATGATCCCAGCAACTGTCCCGGACAGTAAAAACACATTACTGCTGAATCACACAGCCAGGTGAACTAATTCCATACACACACCCACCACCAGTCACAAACACAAACCAATTTCTCTGGAAGAAACACACACACACACACTTGGCAAAAAGGAGCCGCTAAACTGTGTGATCACGTCTCCTTGCCCCGTGTCCGTAGAAGCCCACGGGAGGTTCTTACCTCGGAGGCCAGTACAGTAGAATATGGTAAACTAAGTGCAGTAGATTACGTGTCGGCGAAGTGAGCGCACACGTCCACAGACTCCAACAGATTCCGGAACTAAGACTCGGCGGGGGAGGAAACACGATCTCTCTCTGGTCTGGATCCACTTTCACTTTCGTTCTCACTCAACATGGCGGAGGAGCGACGCGACGCGACTCGACTCGACTCGACTCGACTCGCAACTGCGTGTCCCGTACCGAGCGACACGGCGCAGCTGCAAAATATTAGCGCGAATGTTGCTTAAGAGCACAGTCTCGATCCGCCCGTCGAGGAATAAAACGCCAACAGCGAACCGTCTTGAACGCGGCAAAAAGCAAATTGCTCGGATTTGAAAGCGATGACGTTGTGACGGCTACGTGGTGCCGCAGCGCCCCCGTGTGGAGGAGGAGGACACGAGCGCCTCCTACAATCACTGCGGCGCAATCATGTTTATTCATTTATTCATTTATGCCTTTATGCATTTAGCAGACGTTTTTTCTCCGAAGCGACGTACATCTCAGAGAAAATACAGTTTGTGCATTACATTATGAGAAAGAGACATAGATGCAGGCGTGTGATTCTTAAGTAAACTTTGTTTCTTTCCACTTTTTTATCATCATGCACCGATGTTCATCGCGGTAGGTGCACAAAACTCAGGATCGACTAACCTGATCAGCTTCCTGCATTTTTCTTTTAAAAGGTACACAAACATTTGCATGCAATACAGGAGCATTGGCTGTGTAAGGGTTATCCGGGGATGATCATAAAGTTCTGGCGCATGAACGTTTATGCCATACGTGAGCTTGAGAGATCGTGGGCGAAGTGAGTCTGGAAGAGGTGAGTTTTCAGACCCTTTTTAAATGTGGACAGAGATTCAGCAGTTTTGAGTGAGAGGGGGAGGTCGTTCCACCACAACGGAGCCGGAGCCGAGAACCTCCGCGCTTTACCTTTCGCGCACGGGACCACCAAGCGACCAGGAGACAAGCAAAGGGGTCTGGTTGGGGTGTAGCGGTTGATCAAGTCTTGTAAATAGCTGGGAGCAGTTCTCTTGATGCATTTGTAGACAATAACCGGGGTCTTGAAGGTTGTATAGTAATGCAGTAATTACTGTGGTATTACAGCGAGTTGTGGACGTGCACCAGACACACACTGGGCCCATTTCAGCATGAGCTGTGCGCACAGGACAGGAAACAGGATCTAGTGCGACGAAGGTGGAAATAGCTGTAGCAAATGGCTCTCAGACAAATCAGCGCATTACACTGCGCAATGGACTGGTGTCCCATCCAGGATGTCCCAGGATGCACCCTGCCGCACCCCGTATGCTTCTGGGATGGGCTCCAGACCACCATGACTCTGCACTGGGCAGGTAGCAACAGAAACTTAATGGATGAATTTGATTTTATTACAGTTTTTCCACAATCATGTACACATTTCTCTCACTCAAACTGCATGTTCACAACACTGCAAAAAAACACAGACGCAAGTGGGAAAACGCACTCCTTCACATTTAATCTATCGGCTTTCGATACCTCCTCGTCCCAATGACGCGGAGCCTATCCCAGAAGCATCGAGCACAAGGCCGAGGGGGGTATACTCCGAACAGGACACCGGCCCATTACAGGGTGGCCACACACACTATGAGCAATTTAACATCACCAGTCCAGTCCAGCGGAACAGCACGTCTTTGGACTGGGGGAAGAAGTCCACACGGACACAGGGAGAACATGCAAAGTCCACACAGACTGAAGGGGGATCAAAGCCACTTTCTCACTTCCCACTTTCTTTAGCAGTGCTACTTGCTCCACCACCGTGCTGCCCACTATACGGCTTTCCAGCTAGGGTTAGGGTTAGGGTTAACACACATTTTCAATGAATCCTGCAGTGCGCCCGATAGACACTGCTGTGATCGGTGGATAACGCTCCGTGGCACGCAGCCACACCTGATACACTGACACTGATACGACTGACACGACACGCCGTGCGATGATACGATGCATCACACCACTCGCACCTGGCAACACACATACTGCAGCTCTCATGAGAAACAACGCTGACATGTCTGACCACCATTGGTTATGATTGTTCAACAGTCTGTTACCATGACTCCTGACTCCCCTATTTAAACCCCTTCTAGCCCCGGAGAGGACCTTTCCGTACCTGGAGCAAGGAACCAGAAGGACCCCAGTTCGGGAGTTTGGATTTCCGAATCCCTTTTCCCTGAAGCCTCATGTAGCCTAAAACAGCCAAACAAAGACCTTTGAATTTGCATCCTCTTGTCCCAGCAAAGCAGTACAGTTGTCAGACGCTTCTAAGGTTACCGTAAACATTAGAAAATGCAGCACAAAATCAGATCTGTTTATTCGCTCACAAGAGTCACGGTCCCAGCGACTCCCGTTCATGCACATCATCCCCTCTGATCTGCATCAGGCCAGAGGAGTTTTTATCAACATCACACGCAATGTTTTCCTTGGTCAAGTAGCAGGGGGGGAGTGAGCTCGTGTGGTGCATCCATCCCTGGCACCACTCTTCGGGTGTATGGCCACGAGCCTCCTCCATGGCCTGGAGAAGAAGGTTTACCCTCAGTGGTAACCGGCACGCTGAGAAAAATTCTTCAAGAAGGTATAGGAATGGGGAATATGAGGGAAGGAAGATGCTGGAACACTGGAGGTTGTCGTAAAACCAGTTGGGGACCGAGGAGGCGTGATGGAAATTGACATTGTCCCGCAATGCAACATAAATGAGCTGCTGTGCCCTACCTGGCAGCTTAAGTTTGCAAACACTTAAGGAAAGTGATGAGGGGAGCTGTGTTGAAGGGCCCAGGGGTGGCGTGATGCTGGAGGACTTCATGCAGGCTGATGGCTGCACACATTGTCACGTTTCCTCCCTGTCTCTGCTGCCTTGTCAGGTTGAACGCAGCCTCATCGATACGCACACAATCTTGGGTTTCCCTAGCATCAAGGTCAAAGACTCTCTGAAAGCAAACGGTTACCGCACCGGCCAGTGATAATGCAGCAGTGTACACGTACGAAGGACGCAACGGTAAAAGCTGCAGTCTCCAAGAAACCTACATCACAGGGGTAAGGTAATGCTGTACCCATAGGCGTCCAAGGTGTCAGCATGGAAAAGTGCAGTAATTTACCTGCACACGTTGATCACTCGTCTCTCTCACTCTTTCCTCCAAATGGGACTCTCTGGACTTGTTTCATCTGCATTCTGTGCCTTGGTAGAGTACGGTCAGCGGTTACCGACTGACCCGGTCAATTCCACCGAACACAACGTTGTCCTTGATGATTTGTCTTTGTGTTTCCGTTTGCCAGAACCATGCTCCCACCTCATGTTCAGGAGTAGGGTCGTGGTCGAACACTACCCGGCGGGCATCTCATTTCTGCAAAGAATGTGACACTACAATTGGCAACAATAGTTCTGCTTGATAGTGTGTCCACTACACAGTACACATGTTCTGGAAGATACAGTAAATGTTACTTAATTTCCATTTCTGAATGTCTGAATAATTGAGGCTACAGCGAAGAACCTCAAATTTTGCACGACTCTCTACCCAGCCTCCCTCACAGTCCAACCATGGATGAGCCACGTGGCCCATCACAACAGCCCAGATCTCACTGGAGATGTCAGTACTTCTTCTGCCTCCGCCTTTGTCACCATTTCTCACATCTATTTTGGTCACCCAAAGCATTACTCAAGACCCTTTATGCACATGCTGCTTTCTGACAGGTAAGTGATGAGCTCAGCCTTCCGTTGCTTTCACCTCATGGTCTGAGCTCATTGTTACAAAAGGATGAGATTTTATCAAGAGATTTTTGCCCAATGAGATGATCCTGTGTGTTGTGTTTTGCAAAAAGTTACCTTTACGTACAAAATACATGTAAAACGTGTGACGTGTGCTTGCATTTTTCTTTTCGCAAGGTCTTGCGGTTTGGACGTGTACTTTTAGGTGTGAGTAGCGTTTCTGTAAGCAGCTTCACTGGATAAACGATGAAACACTTAAAATGACACCAAACATACACTAAAACAGAGCTATTGAACATCCAAGCAACTGACCTGGCAGCAAAGCAGGTAGCGCTGTCGCCTCACAGCACCTGGGCTTTCGGTGCGTGTTCAAATCCACCTCAGTCTCTTGGGAGTTTGCATGTTTTCCTTGTGTTGTGTGCTCTGGTTTCTTCACACAGGCCAGCATGAAGGTGTGTGTGGCTGCCCTGAAATATACTGGTATCCCATCCAGGGTGTACCCCTCCTGGCCCGCCACCCAGTGATTCCAGGGTGGGCTCTGGCCCACCACAACCCTGACGAGGACAACAGTTGATTTAGAATACGTACTTACTCGGATGACTTCTTGGCTTACTTGAGCAAGAAAAGGATTACATTGTCCTTCCTATCCTTAGGGTAACGTGACAATGTTGCAAGTGCCCAAAACAAGCTGTACAACCACTTCTATTGCCCTACACCCCTATCACAAAAAAACAGATATAAAGGCAGTGTCTAATGACAGCTGTAGACAGAGGATGTTTGCCAGCATTGGTTGAGAGCAAAAATCAGCCATTATTGAAATAGAAAATGTTCAGTGCTTCCAAAAAATATTTTTTAAAACTAAATTTAACCCATTTTATGAATTCAGGACACTAATCACCATCCTATATTTAACCAAACTAGCAAACAAAAATTCTCTTCTCACCAACCAGGACAAATACAGTTTCAATGACAACGAACAAATGGGAAAAGACAACGTTTCATATCAATCTTTATTGTACTTAGAAATCCACGCATCAAACCATTTACATCGGGGAGGAATTAGGGACAATGTTAACCACATATCTTTTCCAGCAGGCTTGATGCACTACAGAGTGGGCTGAAATGAAGGAAATACATAAAGTGCTTCTGTCAAAGTCTCAGAAAAAAAGGTATCAAAACCAATATGCAAGAGGACAGAATTCCATGGCTCACACAGATAGAGGGAAGGGGTTCTTTAAAAAAAAGAAAGAAAAAAAAAACTATAATTCCAGACGGAGAAGTTCAAGCAAATGCAAGTGCTCAGCCCAGGATGAGACTGGACTTGCCTCCCGGGGGGTTTCTCCGGCCACCAGGAGCTCCAGCAGACGGTGTAGACGCTGAGGGCTGTGCTGCTGCCTCCTTCTGTTCCTGGGCAGGTTCCGGCTCCTCGGCTTTGTCTGGCGTCACAAAACAAGACGGTCAAGAGCCAGTAAGACTTTGACAGCCTGGCTGACACTGCTACTGCCCCACTGTCTCACACCAGGGCAACGTAATAGACTTAAAAATACATCTCCATGATTAATGTCAATTTTACCAAAGTTCTGTAGCCTGTTTGTCCTAGTGTAATCTTGCACGGTTAAAACACACATAGTGGTTTTTAGTGATATGACACGCCCTGTTCCCAGCAGAAAATGCTGTACATAAAGGTAGTAAGTAAAAATGCAGGTGGCAATTTAAAATGTTCTGCTCCTCAGTCAAATATGCTTTTACAAAATAAATGTCTATTAGAAGTAAGACAAGTAAAAACGCTCAATTTGTGGTATGCCAACATAAAACAGACCTCCTTATCACATACGCCTAATTACCATAAACATCTAGTTGTCAAGCCTCCTGATTGCCCATCTAAGCACTCTGGTCAGATGAAGAAGGCTCCGACTGACCCAAGTGAAATACAGGGAGTGCTCTGCACTGAAGATGTGGGTCTCTGCTCACTATTTGTTTTTCCCCATGTCCTTTGTTCTAAATAAAATCTGTATTTGAATACAATACAATAAACCCTGAGCCCAAATCTTAGGGGAAGAATCTGTGAAGTATCACACAATGTGCAGTGGAATATAAAGATATCTTATTTATCCACCTAAGAGAAAAATCTGCTGTTACTTGACAGCACAGCCCTGTTTGTTGCAGCAGCAGATTAAGAGTGAATGCTGACACTGATTTGTATCCCCAACGTTGCTAACTCAAGGTTTAGTATACTCCAAAGAAACAACATATAGGCCAAATGCAGTCTTAAAAAGCCAGCATCTATTCATTAAGGTTTCAAATAATATTTTTTATAAAAACAGCACAAACTCTCGTCTCTACTCAGGTTACTCACACTGCGGTGAGTATCTTAAACCATCTGCAGAACCAGTAACCACAAGTCCACTCTGCTGTCATCTAACAGCGCATGTTCTCCACAATAAAGCAATGCTATACGAGACCAGAGAGCGGCTGAAGTGTCTGAGATGAGCAGGAAAAGGTCAGGTATAGGTAATGTCTGGATCATTTCCTTTATAATCAAAACAAACATGCACATTCAGTTCAAAGGGTAACGCGCAACACAGTCAAGAGTTTGAGTTCATCTACAAAATAAGGAGACTATTGACAATGATGCATAAATGTTTCACTGTCATGTAGCCTCTCTGAACTACTAGCAATTGTACTGTATGCCAAGGATCTGTTGTAGTCCTCTCTTGGGATTACTTGATTCCCCAGTCTTGTACGATAGCAAATATTTACATGATCTTTACACAAGGTAAGTAACATTTATTGATCATGTGCCGTTTTCCATTTCGTACTTTTCTCACGACGACAATGTTTCAGTGCATCGGGGCAAGGCATCAGTGACTCATACAGTACATGGAAGGTGTGAGAGTCAGGCATGCTGCAACAGTAAATACTATAGATGTACTACTATTGAACATCCCCAATTTTGGCAATCTTATGTTAGACGCGATGTCCAAAATTTAACTGTTTTACTGATAAAGCCATACATCACATAGAACTTCACTAAGGCTGTATATTATATCAATATTCTGCATTTGTTTTAAAACCGGACACAAGGTTATAGAAGCACACAACACACAGTCCGAAACCGCTTGTCCTGAGCGGTGAACCGGAGCCTAACCCAGCAACACGGGCCACAAGGCTGGAGGGGACGCCAGTGTGTTGCAAGGCACCGCAAGCAGGACTCGAACCCCAGACCCACCAGAAAGCAGGCCCCGGCCAAACCCGCTGCGCCACCGCACCCCCAGTTACAGAAGCTTTCCATCTTTTCTTTCAACGAGTGGTGTTTAAGGAAAACCATTTCCACCCATACAGTTTTAAATGGATCCATTCCCATCCAAAGGGACTTACAGTATGTAAGAGGTCCACACGTGGCGAATATCAGATTATCCAAGTGAAATTCCAGAGTAAAATCCTTTATTGGCAGTAGCACCCACCACAGCACTGCTTTTGTAATGAATGGCACTCAGGACCACCTTATTGCCTCACTTCGTTCAAACAAACACACACATTGTCTGAAACCGCTTGTCCCAAGCAGGGGCGCGGTGAACCGGAGACTAACCGACAACACAGGGTGAAAAGCTGGAGTGGGAGGAGACACACCCAGGACGGGACGCCAGTCTGTTGCAAGGCACCCCAAGCAGGACTCGAACCCCAGACCCACCAGAGGGCAGGACTGGGCCAAACCCGCTGCGCCACCGCACCCCCTTCCAAACAAAACTTGCTGCATTAAAATCAGTCATCTCCCTTAAAGCTCTTTTGTTCTCATCATTTCACTGTCAATTCACATTTGTGTTTTCAAGCACATTTTATACTAATCAACCATTTTCATTTTATTATTATTATTTTATTTATTTATTTTTTTTTAAAGGGACCAGTCCCCCCCACCCATAGAATTTAATCATTTCTACATTTTCTTAAGCTCTTGTGTGTGTACCAGCTGTTAGCTGTATTATAAGACATCCTGAACAATTTTGTCAGGGACCAAGAGAAGCGTTATTTAATACAAAAGTGTTGATTTTATAACATTTTTTTAAAGAAATATTCCAGTCTCCATGCATTTAAGACTAGCAGACATCAAATGTTAGCGAATACCCTCTTGCACAAAATTTGTTTCTTTCTGTTGTTAATCCCCATCATGCAACGCTGTTTAGAGACAGCAGAAAGGCACTCAAACCTTTATTTTATAACTCACGCTAATATTTTTTAAGGAATTAAAGCAACTGTGCCATGCTATGAACTAAGCGCCAATACCATGACTGGACCAATAATCTAAATTCAGTTACGTTGAGGATTAGTACTCACCTGGAACTTCTGTTTCATTGTCTCCATCCTGCATCAGAAAATAACACATTTAAAACAAAACAATCATGTGCCAACTCAAGTTATTAACACAGAAATAAACTAAGTGTTAGCACTCCCCCCCCCCTTTAGACGTACTGACTTATACATCTTTAGAATAAGAATCAAGCATTTGCCCAGACAAGAACAGCATTAGTTCTCCTCAGTCAGCAGTTGAGCAAAACATCTGGTGCATAAATATTCAAATGACTGTTTAACTGCCTCTAAAATTTAGCCTCTAGTTATTTACAATACTCTAATTTATAAAATAAAGATACCTTCATCTATTTCACTGCATTTACTTTTCTTCTCTACCTGTTAAACTGATCGGTCGCAGTAAAACTAACACATATGCTGCACATTTACAGGACAAATCAGTCTGGATTGAATAAAGTTTTGTGGAGACTCAATCATTCAAAATTAATGCTAATTTTCACATAGCTTCAAATCAATAAAATTACTAAAAATGTGACTAAGTATTTAAATATTAATAGAAAATCAGAACTTCACAGAACCTAATCTAAGAGATGGCTGTATCAATCTTTTGACTGATTTTTATTAAGTAAAACTGACTTCTTGAGTTAGAACAGAACAAAAAACACCCTCCCGCTTGTTAATTTTTTCAGGAGTCAGTATGCTGTACTTTGTTCATGACGTTCAGTTAATACACATACAGAAAGTGTAGACAGCCCAAACATGGACACAAAAAAATCCAGCTCATAGTTAGGCAATAATAATAATAATAAAAAAAAAAGTGTTATGATTAGGGTTACAAACCAACACATTCTGGATATTTATATGATGCCACACTGAGCACGTTGGCACTGCTGAAAACTGAAACCAGTTCACTGCACAAATGTAGCTCCACTACAGTTTCTTTCCTGAAACCCAAATGATAACTACAGTAAATTAACAGCCTGGAGAAGAAGACCCTCCATCGAACTCTCACCCCAGTGGTAGCAGCCTTCTCAGTCGCAGAATTGTTTTGGACCACAGGCTGGGCGTGGCATCGTCTAAGGGGAGCTGATGGCTCTCCACATAACACACCAGTGGGTTTTCCACCTGCAGAGAGCATAAAGGAGTTTATGATGTCATTATCTGGATCTAAAACTGATTTAGAATATATATGTTTAAAAAAAAAAAAAGCACCAAGACAAAAACATTCCAGATGTCATTTTTGATGATATCAGAAACTAAAGGAAGAGGTGGATATTTACACACACACATACCCACCCCACTCCTCTCCTCTAAATTGTAGCATGAGACACAGCAGGACATACAAAACAATGCAACGCTGCCGTCTACAAAGAACAATAAAACACCAGTGAATCTGTTCACATGCCTTTGTGTCAACAGTGTCAATAACTATCGACTGAAAAGGAGTAGTCCCAAGCAGCATGATACAAAGGCTCTTAAGTAAACACTTGATACAAGAGGAAGTTGAACTGACATTTGTGAATAAACAATACTGCCCATCACAAAGGCTCAACTGTATACCAAGATTAGGCAAAGAGAAAGGCAGCTTTCAATCAAAAATTGGTGACAGTAGACATGGAAAATTAAGGGGTATTGACAGTCCGGCTATAACTTCTCCAGAAAACTTCAAGACCAAGTGTCAGATCTATGGTGCTGTTTACCCAAAATCCTTGTCTAAATTTACTCTAATGCCAAATGTTTAAAAGCACATTCATATAATCCAACAACAACCTTTAAGTAAAATTGGGCATCCACAATATTCTCTTAAAACTGTGGTTCTCTACCTACAAAAACAAGCACACGTCAAAAAAACCCCATCATAAATATTTCATTACTTGCGGTGATGCACCTCTTTGTCTGTAGTGTCTCTTTTACCATCACTAGCTTCCGCAACATGCATAGAAATTTATACGAATGTAACATTCCAGGCATGGCTTGTTCCAAAAAATACCCCCATTTCCAGTCAGGCTGCAAAACTGTATAATTATCTTTGACTACAACATTACTTCTATACAAGAAATAAAGGCCCTGCGCTAAAGCAATATCACTAAAACCTGAAAGAACAATGTGTAACTATATGGAATGAAACTATTGAAAAACATACACATATTATGCACCAATACAACTGATAGTCCACAAAAAAAGGCAAATTAAACATACAGTTCTAGTACTGGACTTTTCCTGATGCACTGTATATAAAAATATGCAATACATTATGACTCTGCAGACATATCGTTCTATGCATGGAACTAAAACTGCTCGTTTTACTCAAAAGAAATTGTAAAAACGTAAAATTTCATACTGGAACCTTTAGAGAAAAAAAAAAAAAAAAAAGACAAATCTGAACATGAGTGAAAGGGCATTTAAAGTGAAAACAACCATGTGGAAACGGCAATGCAGCCTGTGCTGCATCAGATAATTCTCTCCTAAATGAGATCACGAGGGGGAACTGAAATGCCAGGACTGTAAAGTTGGATTATGTGAGTCACATCATAGTGGAAAGCCTTCAGCAGGAAGAGGTGATGTCTAGAAAGACTTTCAAAAGAGCTCAAAGAGCTTCTTGACACCACTGGGAATTGCGATAAGCTACCGGGTGGGTTGTTCCTCCGGTGAGCGTGAGGGTCCTCGGGCTCGGCAAAGATGCTGGAGGCCATCTTGTTCTTGCGAGTAGCGGGCTTCTCCTCATCAGTTCCGAATGAGATGTTGGACCCTCCGCCTGGGGGGCGGAGCACCCTGCCAACGGATAGAGCGGTCAATGAAGAAACGCAGGCGCACCACAGCAACGGTGACAGCTCACCTACGGTGGCGCTTTCACGTAGCGCGTTGAACGGGGAACGGGCCGGCGCTCCTTAGGTGTAGCGCGAGGGCCGAACCTCGCCGGCACGACACCCCCGACCTCCCGCCAAGCGTCATCTACAAACACCGCGCTCGCTGAAGAAACGCCTCTAAGCTTCGCCGTCTGCTACCTGCGCACCTTACGCCGAGGTACCTCACCCCGCAAGCCAAGTGAGCCCACCCCCAATCACAGGCCCTTCACCCTTTCTCCTGCAGACTAACTGGAAGCGCTTCCAGCAATCCTGCACTAGGAGACTGAGGGAACATCTTTCCTTTTGGGCCACACACACAAATCACGGCACGTTGCTGATGTAACAAGTCTCCGGGCACCACTCTCCTGCTGTCCGCAACGGTCGTTCTCCATCTCAAAAGGTCGTTAAGAAAAAAAAGCGTGCAATAAAAGAAGCGCCTATAATCCCAAGAACCCCCATAATAAGGCTTGGAGAGCACGGGCCGGGGCGGGATTGTGCGGGAGCAGGACAAATACGGCAGAAAAGCGCGTTTCCGCACGGCAGACGCCCGCAGCGATCCAGAGAAAATGGATGTGAGCGGACCGCTCCCGCAGCGCCCCCCCTCCTCCTCCTCCTCCTCCTCCTCCTCCCTTAACACAGCCCCCCCCCACCACACACACATATATATATATATAGACACATACACATGCAGATGTGGGCTTTCCAGCGCACCCGCGCGCGACGGGCTGCTCCGGTCGAACGTGAGCCTAAAATGAGGCACCACGAGCGGGTGGCGAAAGAAAGAAAAAGAAAGAGCGAAAAAACGAGGAGAACAAAGAGCTGTTAAAAAAAAAAAAAAAAGGCAGCGGTTGAAGCGGCAGAGCCGCGCGCGCGGACGCGCCGCTCGTCCCCGTCGGTTGCGGCAGCTCGTGATGTTTCAAACCAGACGACTTAACCTAGTAGCGAGCAGATGATCTCACGCCATTTCCACGGCGCCGCGGGGTGCTTCGCGCGAGGCTAGCTGACAAGACACATAACGTGACCCCACCCCGAAGAGGAGGAGAACAGCAGCAGCAGCAGCAGCAAGTACCGTTCTGGCGTTCATATCCAAGTCATCACTGATTAAGCGAGGCGGCACAAAACTAGTGAAACCGCCGTGAAACGCCACGAAGGTGCACGGAGAGGGCGTTGGGTGGGTGTGAACCTCGCTTAGGACACACGACACACAGTCTTCACTTTCGTTCTCCCTTCGTTACGCGACGAGCCATGTTTGCACGACGAACGCACCGTGCAGAGAGACCGTGCTGCCTAATCCTGTGTTATCCGCAGTAAAGAGGGGAATGGGCTCACATCCATGTGGCCGGGATATAAGGCTGCGAGCTGTGCATAATGACACATGTGTGTGCAAAACACGGGCTGTGCGCCGCCACAAAGCCACGCGAAGTGCACGCGCGGCATCCGTGGTGTATCGAACTCGAGCGTCTCGACCGACACCGAACAAGTGAGACTCCGGCGCCGGCTGCAGACAGCAACTTAGCCATTTTACTTTAGGTAGCGAGTAACGCAAACATCATTATTATAATACTAAAAACTCTGTGCATGTTAAAAAAAAAAAAAAAAAAAAGAAAAAAAAAGCCTAATGAAAAATACAGGTGCCTGGCTACTAACTCTGCCCTCAGCTGATTGTGGCACCGCATCGAATTCATACTCGACCAGCGTTTCAGTCTTAATGATTTCAAAGTGGACATTTTTGATTAAAAAAAAAGGGCGCCGTCAGCTCAGTAATCCTCTTCAGCAGCCACCCCGTCCCTGCAGCCTCAACAACTAAGAATTATTCCGAACTCACTGTCGATGTTCCTGCAACATTTTACACTACCACCACCAGCAGGCCATTTTCACACAAAAAAAAAAGCAAAGCGTTCAACCAGGAACCCATATTGCAAGGAAGCTCTTAAGGAAAAGAAAAGAAGAAAAAAAAGATGAAAACAGAAAGACGACGACCATCGATGTCAGTCGGCGACCAGCTGACGTTTTGGCTCCTCGCGACGCGCCGCGCCGCGCGCGGCCACATAACGGGCTCGCGCGATTCTTTTGTCTGAACACCATACATGTCGCCCGCACCGCTTCATTTACCTGGAGCTATTTTTTGAGCCGGGGTCCATTCCTTGAAAAGTGGTGGTCGTCGTCATTTTTCACTGTGTTTTTACAATCTAATTTCCGATGGCGAGGCCGACCTAGCAACAGAAAAACTGCTCTTTCTCCGACTGCTGACTTTCCGCCCTTCACCTCCTCATACTAAGGCTCCACCCGGCTTTGACTAAACTGAACAATCTGCTGCGCGAGGGAGCGTCGCGTGCGCGGCGTCGCTCCCACCCACATGGGGCGGCCCCAGGGAATCGTGTGCGCTCCGATTGGTCGATCCCTTACGAATCCCGCTGCTGATTGGAGTTTCCCATCGCAGCGTGATGTCAGTCGCCTTGCGGCTCTTTTTTTTTTTTTTTTAATTGATCGCTATTTGAAAAGGGGAGAAAGATGAGGGTCTCCGCCAAGAAGGGATTTGCGTGGTAAAGTGGACACCACCTTGCGTTATTAACGCAGCTATTCGTATTTCTGTACTGCATTCAGCGGGCATAATGAACTATGAATAGAGTTCTTCATGCCTGTAAAGGTCAGCTATGGACGATGTTTCTGCGGGCGCTACTGTCCAGAAAACCTCATGTTCTGTGTGTTCCTGATAAGGCCGAAGATTTCCTGCTAGATTTAAATATACATTTTAATGTAATCGAAACAAGCTCATAAAAGACAAATCCTATGGTGGTTGTCAACAAGTAGTACAGAAAAGAAAGGATAAAAAAAAACAGTACATACATCTGAAAAGAATTATAGATCTTACATTTATTTGGAAGATAAATCCATGTCTACACGCTGATCACTCAGCAAACACACTTTAAAAAAATTTAAATATGCATCCAAGAACTTGTGGTGTTACCTGTGTCTTTCATAACAGAAAGTGAGACAATGTGAATAAGGCCTTGAGCAAAGCTTGTAATTATGGTGCATTATAAATGTCTGAATATATTGCTCAATGTAAATGTTTATATTTACTTCATACAAAGCATATACCATGTTACAGATTCAGTTTTTCACCCAACTTCAATTGGTGCAATTATTCTTAAATGTTAAACTTATGTCAAACTATTCATTAATGCCAAGAATTGTTTCGAATGTTGATATACAAATGTTGCATATTAATAGGCCAAAATAGCTTTAAAAGGCCTATTTATCAATAGCGGTAACAATGTTCTCGTTTAGTATCCTTTCACCTTGAAAAAATATGAATTGTACCTTTTCAAAAGACAAGGTTATAAAGTATGAGATGTTAGTGCACAAATTCCATGCAATTCTGGCTGCTAAACATGAAGTTCAGCATGAACTTCTACTACTTTAGTGTAGCTGGGACTGGGACCTTTGTACACTACAGCCAATGTAACAATAATAAAAAAAACCCCATAAAAACACAAGATGTGCAAGTATGCAAACATAGTAAAAAGAAATGTCAAATTAAGTATAAAATATAATGGTAGACATACTCCAGAAGAAACTCACTACTAGATTTTTAGTTGCATTATTTTAGACTGTAGCCTAAAACAGTGATACTTTGTCAATGACTGTCATGTTTCCCAACAGAACCATTTAAGCAGAATACTGGATTCAGTAGCCCAGATGAGAACAGGTTGCACTGGAACAGGCAGACTGAAAGGATCCAGTATCTAATGTGTTATAATACAGGAAACAATTATCCCTCCTAAAATCTTTTTCTAACAATCCAAAAATGTTTTAACAGTTCCAACACTGACATAAGAAATGCAGAGAACTGTGTACCACTTAATACTGTATGAATTCTGCTCAGAAACAAAGGTAACCATGATTATGCAATGAATCAAAGTAAAACAGCATAATACTATATATATATATCACATAAATTGCTGAATAGTGACAGTGTAAACTAGGAGGAAAAAGAAACCTTTACACCTGGAACTGCTTGTATTTCACATACAGCAAAAAAGAACATTCCTTTTATTTTAACAAGAAATTTATTAAAACAATACAGATCTTTAGCTTAACTGAATGCCATTTTCAGGGCTTTTTTATTTGAAACATGGCCAAATCAAACTAATTTTGACATGTTTTATTCTAAACATTACTACGATATAAAAAACATATAAAACCCATCTTTTGCAACAAATACAACAAACAGTCTGCCAACCAGCAAATCTCATTCCCAGTATGAATGAGATAAAATAATTTACTGGGTTTTCCTCTTGCAAAAGACACTTCTTATCCACAACTTTGGGGCTCAGTCGCTGGTTAACTGTAGTCTTCATGGACCACTTCTGAAGCATGTTCTGACAGTCGATAATGTAAAAAGGAGCAAAAAGCAAAACTTAATACACTATACAACAGTATATGTGTAACGGTGAAAGCCCTAACTCTGTATGGAATTCATTTTGTGCTCAAAGTCGGGAGAGTTTGAGAAGGAACGGTATCGGGGGAGCAAGGGTGAACGTGAAGAGCTTGGAACGCTTTATTCATTTAGTAGAGGCCTCCTGTCTGTTGCTGAAAGACATCAATTGTATCCTCATCCTCCATTTCCAACTGTTGGGAGAAAAAAAAATAATTAGCTAAGATTAACTAGTACACATGACAGGTACACTGGCACAAAGATTAAAAAAAACACTACGCACCCATAATTTGCCAGTCTACTGAAAGTGCAGGTTTATATGGTAACTACAGGTATATTGAGCATTTGCCAATTATGAAAATTTGTTTCAATTCCAGAGCTTCCTAATTTTAAAAGTAAATGCATAATGTGAGTATTTAAATGTGTTTCACACAACAGAAGATGCTGTGAAAATACATTTAAAGTTTTAAGCATCACAAGTATAAAGACTTTGAGCACTCCTCACAAGATAACAATGGTCTTAACCCAAAAGTATTACACAACTGATTCGTTTCAACAAGTACTCTTACCTCCTTTTGAAGATAACACAGACATACCACAGTTAGCCACTGCAGCACAACTATCACTTAGGAAACTACTAATCACTATTTAAATGACAGAAGTTAGACCCATTTGAAATAGGACTTACCCTTCTTTTAACCATAGTGATATATACTCAGCGCAGTGAAAACCAGTGAGAAAAAACTGCTCCCTTTAATTTGTAACAGAAATAGAAGGGCTTCTAAAACCCCAATAATGGCACACATAATGAACATGACATACAAAGGCTTCCACATCCCTCACCACCAAATGTACTGTACCTGTGCAGGCGTGTCTGTCTCATTGATAGGCTGTCCGTCGAAGCGGAATCGAATCTGTCGCATCGTTAATCCCTGTGGATAGGCACAGAGCTTATGTGAGCTCCAGTCATCTGGAGGCTGCTACAAAAAGGTATTTTTCCGACACAGTTTTCCTATTCACTACTGGGAAAAGAAACAGACAACAGAACACCACCTTTTCAAAGGACTCCAAGATCTGAAAGGATGCACTGAAGTGAAGGCCCAGTCAAATGTTTTTTGCTTTGCCACATTTGCTTTTCTAGACACTGTACCTTCACGGAATCATATGAGCTTTCTGAAAGAATAACTTTGGTTTGGTGCAACAAAAGCTCCCAGAATTAAAAAAAACAGCTGCCTGAACACTTTCTGCATGTGTATGGACCTTGGTTAAACATGAATATTAATTTTTATAGCACACAACAGATCAAGAACAATGGCTGTGGAACTGGACTTGACAGAGTTCTGCTTCTTCCTTTATATGCTTAAATGCCAGGGAACATAGTATTCCCTGAACATGTGAGGTCACATAAAAGATCAATTGTAACTCCATGGAATAAAGTCTAAACAGACAAATACTACTAATAACAGCACATGCTTGGACTAGAATGCATCTTCAATTGCACTGCCCCAGATACCAGAGACCATTTAGTGTGAAGAACCCTCAGTAAACTGTATCCCAGCAACACCCACAGGCTTCAGGCAGTCCATGCTTCAAAAATACAAGGAAGGTACTGACTACCGCTAAAAAACAGCAGTTGAGCTTCACTGAAGGAAATAGCTAGATGATGACTATGTGATCATCTTAATCCAGAAAAAAAGGCAGCAGTAACTAAATTAGACCAAAGTGCAACATCAGTACATGATGCAGATGAGACAAACGGACAATGACCTTAACTTGAAAATATGGGTAGCAATGCATAGTAGGTAGTTTGACCACCTGACATTAAGCAAGGAAGCCCAAGAAAGGCACATGTAAAATTTTCTTTAAAAAAAAAAATTCTGTTAATGCCTTTAGTGCATTGGCACCTACATCTACTACAGGAACTATAGTCATATCTTAAACACATTCAAAAACCTGTAGTACTGTGGCCCTGGTCAAGTACTTCTGGTTCAAAGACCTTTAAAAATGTACCATTAACCTCTCTAACTAGCTGTTAGGCAAATGAGCACACAAGTCGTGATAAAAGACATCTGCTAACAACTGCATTAATGGCTACAGTGCAGAGCTCAGTGTGATAAGCTTTACCTGTCTCTCACAGTATGCCTTCATGAGCTTGCTGAGGGGTGTGTGCCTCTTGATCTTGAACTGTACCACCGATCCATCCTGTCCTGCCACCTTCAGGTTGATGTGGTCATTGTTTTCTGTCTTCACTCCTTCCTGGAACAACCATAAAGGTACCATAAATGCTAGGTGTACTATCCACCATAATCTGCACTGGGACACCAATGCAAAATCAAAAGCAATCTACTTTAACGATCACAAGTGAGTATGTTTCATGCATGCTATCCAACACAAAAATGTAACCATATTTAAACGGACTTCTTGGTTTCAGTTGCAGTGCTGCCGACTATTTCCTCACCATCAGGCTCTACAGCTGCAGAATCAGTTCTTTTTTAAAACAGCCCTAATCAGCCCTCTTAAGGTAATCCTGTCATATTCAAAGTGGTCACTACAGCTGAGACCACGGTGCAAATAAGGGCTATCACTGCTCAACTCTCATCAGGAGGAAGGATTGAGCAACTGTTTAACATGTCTGCAGACCGCTGTATAAAGCAGCTTGTCTGGCCTGTCAGGTGCCTGCAAGTTGCTGGTTGCCAGAGGTAGAAACCAGGTCTCTCCTCCAGCTGACACTTTGCAGCATAAACACTGGGCAAAGTGACAGGGGCTAAGCAGGTGCCCATCAATGTCACTTGTTTCCCGACAGGAAAGAAAAGCAAGTCTGAAACATGACAGGCTAAGAAAACTTAATTTTCATGAAAATTAAGGACCTCGAAAAAACAAACAAACAAAAAAAAAAAAAAAAACCTTTCCAGTAATTAAATAAACCTATGGGACTCTTGAAAATAACATTTAAATGTCTCACTGATGATGAGCACAGATGGTTCTTAATACACCAAAACTACCTTTTAAGATGACATGTGAATTATGCCACGGTTCATTTAAATATTTTATCTTCTAAAGAATTTCCTAATGGATGAACAAATTAATATTTGATGACAATAGGATTCTTGTTTCATCAATGGCCACTAATTGTTTTATTACTCATGCAAGAAAACATTACATCATTTCTCTGAATCCAAGTTGCAAAACTCAACTTGCTTTTTTGCCAAATAATTTAGTACTTCTGCGGTTTCATGGAGGAAGGTTTACAGCTATAGGAAAAAAAATTAAATGGAGACCAGGTAAAGGATTCACATTATGCCAGGACACAAAAGAAGTCCTACTGTAACATTTCAACGATAGCTCCTAGACAATAACCACAGGGACAACATCTGAGCAACAAAAAGGTCAGATGAAAAAAGGTTTGTTAAACTCTTGACAGCATTCAATAAAAATTATGACTGCCATTTTTTTAAAAATGAGAACGACATATGAACCCTGTGAAATGTGCAATGGAAGCATGAACTCAGTTATCCTTTCATGCTTCTTCTGTGCAATACCATCAATTTGTTAAGCAATAAAATACCACTTCTAAAAGGAGAAAAATAAAAAAAACTTACGGCTGAGGTTATCAAAGTGATATTTTCTGGTCCCAAGTGACAGCTGAAATCAATACACAGGTTGCTGGAACACAACTGTGTGGACACACCAGTTTAATAGTCCAGGTTCCACTTCCTACAATGGCACACTTAGCAGCGCTTGACATGGAGAGGATGGCACCAGACCGTCTGCTACGATTATCCCTCCAGCACGGTGCCACTTAGTCTAGCGAGGAGGGGATGTGACAAGGAGGAGGAGCAGCAAACACTGGTACTGGATGCAGCTCATGTGGACAGGGAATTGACACGTCAAGTACTGCAGTGTTGAGGGTCACTAGTGCCAGTCCCACTCGTGCTGTATTACCGTTGTACTAACCCTCAGCAGATACAGTAAAATGCACTTTTTCTTAATGTACTGTTACTGTCTCTGTGCATGCTGTGAGCCAGTTCTGTTCTCTTAACTAAATTCAAAAATACCCTGCTCTATAATTCGATAAATAACAGCAGACAGTCTGTTGTTGCACAAACCTAACATTACAAGTCACCTTGGACAAAGGCGAGAGGTAAAATAAGATGAACAACACTAGACTACATAAAGGATCGAGGGAGCTAAATCACACTTCTCACACACATATATTGTTAATTTAACCAATTTGTTCATTCACAATGAAGAAGTAGTGCTCAGAGCCAAACTTCTGCAATATCCACAAAGGTGTGCAACAGTTTATTTATAGGAACTACAGTCACACCAGAGATGTGCCGGTACAATGAGATGAAAATTCGACTTCATGCGGAGTTTCATCTATTCTCCCTACTTTGTCTTAAAAGGCATTTCTTCGCATTTACAAGGACCAAATGTGGAATTCTGCACAGCTCCCGACAGCTGAGCAGTGCAAGACGTTAACATTTATTCATTCTGCATATGCTTTTCTTCAAAGCAACATACAATGATTATTAACTAATATTTAGCAGACATCTTTATCCAAGGTCATTTACAATGGTAGATACACTGCACTAAACTCTCTACCGTCACTCATCCATTTATACTGCACAGCAGTGCAACATGCACACACACAGTATGAGCTCTTTGGAATTGCCAATACACCTGAAACACATCATTTGTGGACTGACAGGAGGAACTCATACTAACACAGGGAGATCATGCAAACCACACAGAGTGCAGGGATCAAACCCACGCAGAACCACACAGCCCAGGTGCTATAAGACATCATGTCAACTTTTTAGGTGATTGCAAATTCATTTTAATTGCTTTCATTGATCGCTTCAGCAATCTAACTTGTTCCCCCCCCCCCCAATTAAAGGTTAAACTAATATGTAAATGCTGATGTAATTACACTCTCTTTAAAACACTTTGTTACATCCATGCAACAGATAGAAAAGTACAGATGGACTTACTAAATATTACAGAGCACTTAAAAGGGAAACTGTCTTGCAAAGTTGTATTGTAATGACCAATGTTAACTACTGAATTAACTGTGTCCAGTTTAATGGAACTGTGCAACTTTATCACAAATGGGTGTCATTGGAGGAACGGAGGAACATTTTTACTAATTAAACTAACTGTAATTGCTAAAAACTTCCAAGTTGGGGGAATTCACCTAGTGAGGGCTATTTTCAGGCATGCGTTACTTTCATTAGGACTGTTTAAACATTCGTTAAATAAATAATATATTATTTAAACAACGTACTGTTTTCCCAGTATATGCATCACCTTCTAGACGGTGTCAGATAGCTGCAAAAGGGATTTTGAGGATATAAGAAGCAATGGAGCTTTCATATTTTTGAAAACCTCCAGTCCTCTGAATCCGCTCCCCTGGAACGAACACCTTACCCAAAAATAAACACTACAGATGCATTGAAAAGTCAAAATAGTAACTTTAATAAACCTCCCCTATCTCTGCGTGTCCTGTAAGTCAGTCTGGATCACATATCACAATAATAAATATAAATGTATGAGACTGATGATATGGCCAGCAGGTGGCATAGTGGTTAGGGTTGCTGCTTTGCAATCTTCAGAATGGTCTGAATCCCACTCCTGCTGAAGTATCCTTAAGCAAGGAATTGAAGGCACTTACCCTTAACTGATAAAGTAAGAATACAATGCTGTAGAAATGGGAAAATCACTGTAAAGCTAACACAGGGGTGAGTAGAGCTGTTGTCTCACCAGCATCTGTGGGGTGTGAGAGGACATGGGTTCCATCCCTTCTCAGTCTGTGTGAACTCAACACATTCTCTCATGGGTTCTCTCTGGGTACTCTGGTTTCCCCCCACAGTCTAAAGACATGCTTTCAAGTGAATCGGTGACACTGAAACTGCCCGTAGTGTGTGTGTGTGTGTGTGTGTGTGTGGGGGGGGGGGGGGGAATGTGTTCCACTGATGTATGGATGAGTGACCCAGTGTAAGTAGTGTATCTAGCAGTGTAAGTCACCGCGGTGAATAAGGTGTGTGGGCTGATAACACTACATAGAGTTCACTGGAAGTTGCTTCGGAGAAAAGCATCTGCTAAATAAATGCAAACGTCAATGTAAATGTAAACCTTGGGCAAAGGTGTCAGCTGAAGAAATGTTAATAAAGTTTAGCGAAGCAATAAAAACTGGGGAGAACAGAAAGGTACAAAGTATCACGACCCATAACGACGACGAGTACTGCACACTCATCAACTGTTGATGTAGTACATTGTACTTTCCGAGATGTACGTCGCTTTAGAGAACACAACAGCGTCTGCTAAATGAATAAATGTAAAATGAGAGTACCTAAATGTTGAAAGGAGGTGTAGAAGAGCACTTTGTGTCATCATGTTTTGCTCAGAACACGAGTGAGCCACAGAAGACTCTGACGAAGAACAACAAGCTCCGCCTTGTTACATGTAGGCCTTTGCTCATGATGTTTTAGGATTTCGCCACTGTGACAACTGTCTTGATAATGAAACGGAGGATTTTTACTTTCTAAAATAAAAAGCCGCTGTTTTATGAGAGCACAGTAGAGTACGTCAGGATGGTTCTGAGCGCGCCGCCACACTTCAAACTTGTGTGGTTGTGAAGCGTCACAACGTGACGATTTAATTGCGAAATTCGGGACCGCCGGACTGAGACCGATTTTCCTTCCCTTCCCTTCCTTTCCTTTCCTTTCCTTTTTAAACGAAACCCGAGCGAACAGGGAGCTGCGACCATCCGCGTCAGTCAGTTACAAACTCGTTCTCGAGGACGACTAAACACAGGCTCGCGCTCACGGCGAAGCACGCGCCAAAAAAGAGCCATGATGAGATTTTTTTTTTTTTTCTTTTTTGTAACGAATTTCATCAACCGCTCTAACGTTTACACACATCTGCGAACACACCTGGAGATAATAACCCGTGACAATCATCAGCGAATATCATTTCTCTGACTAGTAAAACTATAAATTATCATTCAATAACCATAACTACTAGTTACTACTCCTGCCTGGCCCGCTAACTTAGTATATATTATTCAAATAATCATTTGATTAGGCCTACTCGCCAATTAGACAAGTCACTAGTTTGTTGTGTAGCATACTCGAAATGGAACTGCACAAGAAGACTACGTTAGCTTAGGTCACTTCAGCCTTCACACGGAAAAAAACCGTCGTTTAGTTAAAGCACTCAACTAGCCGCAGTACCTACCAGGCTCGTTCACATCTCCCCCGGCGATATGCAAATGAAAAATTAAAAAACTAATCCAAGCAATTACCACAGTACTGTACGCGAAAGTCATTGGATCACTTGTTCTGAAGCGCGTCCAACGATAACTGTATTTTAAGGACATTAGTGTGAAAAATTATATAGATATAATTAGTCAACTATTTTTTTTTTTTTTTTTTTTTTTTTTTTTTTTTTAAACTCACCTTGGGTTTTTCGTCCGCCATGGCTTTTCCTCCGCGTTTCTCTGCGCCACCACACAAAGAGTTTGCGGGTGCGCGCACGCACAAATCGCATTCTATAGACTACTTGTGCGTGCGCGAGCACGACGGCTCGCGCATCATTGTGCTCTCGGAAAGGCTCGCGCCAGACCATCACAGGGCTGCGCGCCGTTCGGGAGCGCGTTCGACGTGCGCGTTACCGAGGCATCACTTGGGCTGCGCAAATTGCGTGCGCGTGCACGCAGGAAACTAGGTTGTTTCGTTATGATTTAAGAACGTGGAGAGTGTTATTAATTCATAAAAAGAATGACGGGTTAGCCTATATATAAATTTAATACAGTAGCGTGCAGTTCGGTTTAGCAGACACAGTGTAACAGAGTGCAGGATGAGCAGAAATGTAGTAGTGCTGCAGTGACCTGGCACTCAGTGGCCATTTTGTTTCTATGTCATGGATGTTGGTTTCCACACAGTCCTCACTTGTACACAGCGCTGGTTGCCACGACAGTGTAATTATAGTACATATTATGGAGTCCTCGATTCCCAAGTACTACATGCTCGTTCTGAATTACATATTGCAGCTTTCTGATAGCTTCAGCAACAGGAAACTTATTGAAAAAAGGAGGTGACAACACATTTGCTTGATGTGGAGTGTTCTGGAATGGAGGAAGAGCGCCGAGACACCTGTGGGAAGCGCAGTTGGGAAGGACGCTCTTGCAGAGGCGCTTAGTGGAGCACAGACACAAAAACACACTGCACTACAGTGTTGTAGTAACTGTGCGTTCAGTCGTAGCGTGCGTACAAAAAGAAGGTTTGGTGTCCAGCAATAATGTGAGAGATCCAAAAACACTTCCTTTCTATACTCTCTAGTATTACAACATAGCTGACACTTTTCTCCAAAGTGACTTATACTGTCAAGCCACCTACAGCGATTCACATTTTATACAGCTGGGTAATGTTGCTGGAGCAATTTAGGGTAAGAACCTTGCTCAGGGATGCTATAGCTGGAGGTGGGATTTGAACCTGCCACCACTGGATCTAAAGACAGCACCGCTAGCCACCTTGCTACAAACTGTCCCAACAGATTGAAGTATTTCAGAGCTTCCTTGAAATGTTCAGATGTAAAGTTATATCTTAAATGTTCAGCTGAGGCCATCAAAGAATTTTGACCCCTTTGAATGTGTTTTAGTCATCCCTGCCAATGTTTTTATTAAATATTCTCAAAAGTTAGTGCTCTACTCAGTTAATTAGGCAATGGTAAGTAATGGAAACATACTTTGAAAATGTGTTACTGTCAGGGGGGGAGCATTTTGAGAGCATGGTTTCTTTCAGTCTGTGCACCAGATACAGGCACACCGTTGTCTGCTTAAATCTTGAGAACTGAACACCTTCACTGGGTCTCTTATGTAATTATTTCGGTAGTGATGTAATGCAAACAGCGGGTTTGCCGAGAATCTCTTTAGATGACTGGAAACATTTAAAAAACTTGATTGAACTATTGTTTTGATGACTTTTCCTACTAGTGGATTTGTTCTTTATCAATATGGTTTTTAGAAAAACTGTACAATGCGATATAAGTCTGGCTGCCCTTTTTGGCATCTATACAAACAAAAGAAAAAATAGCTTTTGCAGGGCAAAGAAGGTGATGCAGCAGCTTGGCATCTTATCTCAATAAAATGCTGTTAAAGTTATACAATGAAAAATACTTGGGACGAAAAATGTTTAAAAATGCTGTCATGTGCAGCTTTGCGTTTTTACACCTCTCAGATTAACAGTATTTCATTACTGTCCATCCAGCATTTAATATTTTAAATGCTCCCCTGTACTGATCTAAATTTAACAATCCTAAGGAATGACATTTTGCATAAATCGCAAGTGTCAAGCATAAAATAATGAGATTATGTATTGTCACTAGAATTGGCTACATTTACATGACACTTTTCTCAACAGCAGCTTACAACATTAAGCTACCTACAACTATTTACCCATTTATATATATATACACACACACACACACACACACACACACACACACACACACACTTGCTGAAGCCACTTGTCCTGAGCAGGGTCGCGGCGAGCTGGAGCATAACCCGGCAACACAGGGTGCAAGGCTGGAGGGGGAGGAGACACATCCAGGATAGGACGCCAGTCTGTCACAACGCGCCCCAAGTGGGACTGAAACCCCAGACCCACCGGAGAGCAGGATCTGGGCAAACCCACTGCCTCCCCCCATTTATATACCTGGGTAATTTTAGTGGAGCAACTTAGGGTAGGTACAGCAGCTGGAGGGGGGATTCAAACCTGTGACCACAGGATCCAAAGGCAGCTGCTCTAACCAGTGGTAGCTCACCAGAGAAGAAATGACATTGCACCACCAGATTGCTCTTTTCAGCATAATGATGAAAAGGTCTTGCAGCATGAATTACTTCAAGGTGCCATTTAAAATGAAGACTTTTATTCTTCATGCAATTAAACATCTCCCACACTGAAATATGTACAGGTTTTTGTTAGCCAGACATTACACGTACATACGTTAACTGACAATCTCTGAAGAACAATAAATACAACAATGTACATAAAGGTCTGGAGCGTCTTCCATTGTAACGAGTCACAGTGCTGACAGAGAAAGAAGGAATAGATCACTGGGAGATACGGAGGGCACATGGGTCTCAGGAGCAACCATGTACACTTCACCTGAAGCAGAACAGCGACAGCTCATGTCACGTATGTTCTGAGCCACCATAAACTCACCGAAAATGAGTAAATTTAACCCACGGCCAAACTCGTGTCCTGCAGCCGTCAGAGATGCAGTACAGAGCGCTACCTCAAAATATGCAAGAAACATGTTTGAAATCAATGCTATTAGACATTCAGTTTTGATTTTTCTCCTTCATTATGAGAACCACGATAAAGAATGTTGTCTGGACATTAATAATACTGGTAAAGGTTACCAACATTCACAGTCACAAGAGTTCAGACTCACTGGAAAGTTGGTCTCTGCTGGGGGAATTTTTCAATATACTCTGATGTCAAAATGAAAGCAAATAAATCGCAAGGAGAAGCTAGGAAATGTCATTCTTATTTCAACTCTGAAAAAGAGTTTGGTTAGACAGCATATCTGCAACTAAAAGCATCCATGGGCATGAGAACTCACTGCAAAAGGAAAAAAAGAGAGAAAAACATTGACAGATTGCATTCTGTCATGAAGAACAAGTTCTAATCAAAGTGAACAGACTGCACCGGGTTTCCCAGCACACTAAGATTTTTCAAGTACCACTTTTGGAATTATAAATAAACATTTTCAAATAGTTAAAACTGATAACGTGACCAACAGTTAAACAACCTAGACATAAAACATTATAAATAATTTACATATCTGAACAGTCTGAAATAGGTCAAGGTGCAATGTTATCTTGGTCTTTTACATTAAAAACTGTACCATATCTATGAAAAAAAGGGGGAAAAGCAACAAAATAAACACTAATGTCCTCCAGAAACTATGGTAAAACTGGCTGACTTTAATACACATGTGCCAGTGAACAGAGGTATAGAAAAGATTGTGAACTTAAAAAGAAATCAGCCATGATTTTATGTTTAACCATATAAATGTTCCTAAATGATTGTTCATAACCAGATAATTAAGAGGCAACACCTCCCCGCCTAATTTGATGCAAATGTCTAAAATGTTTGCCAGCAAACTGGTGTATATTTTCCATGCTAAGTGAGTGTTCTTGATGGTCTATTATTAAATTCTTAAGGATTCACTGCTAAAACATGGAATCCCCACACTACACACCCACTAACTCCCCAAAACACAAAATCTATTGCTGAATGTGTTACTGTGCCTCTTACTGTGTTTTAAGCTCAATACATGAGGGCCATAACAGTTACACAAATTGAAAAGCAAGAAAGCTAAAGAAAAACACTACTCCGGACTGAACTTTGATGGGGGGATGTAATGTTAATAACACTTCTCTGCTAAGCTGAAACATTCATTAACGCAACAGCCACCCCACCCCTTTTTGTCTCTGGGATACTCGGTCAGTCCGTCTCCTCCGTGAAGCACTGCTCTGCCCTGCGTCTGCACTGAGGGCTGCTATAGGTTTCCCCATTTCTCAGCTGGGGGGAACTGGTCCACCTCTCCCACCTCTGTACACTGCCGCTCTCCAAGACTAAACATGATCTTGTATCGTAACCGCACTTTCTCCTGGAGGTGGGGGACAAAAAAAAAAAAAAAAAAAAAAAAACACAAAAATTAAAACTATTAAAGACAGTTGTGAGATCCAGACAGTAGACTGCAGAGGTTAGCCAACACTGGAGAAGACACGGATGGGAAGTGACACTGGACGATTCAATAAGAATCCTTCGCAGTAGATCCAACGGACAGAGGAACAAGGTTGGACATGTTGGGTGTGACTCACAAAAATAATCCAAGGAGGAGCAGGAGAAAATTGTGATTTACAGCACATCACAGGCATGCAGCAGCTTGCAGAACACATTCAGGCTGAAGACACACCTTAAGTGGATTGGCCAGCAGCATGACTTGTGTGATGGAGGACGGGGGCAGGACGGGATTAAAGGGTGCCAGTTCTGTTCCCGAGGGAGGCTGCAGTTTCACCTTCATCGACTGGAATACATAAACAGAGAAATAAGGAGCAATGAGTAAGAGGACGGTGAGAGGTGAAAAGGAAGGTGGTGTGTGGGCACCTGTCTGTGGCAGGGGGCAAATTTAATCAAAAGCAGTGTGGTCAGTTTTCAACTAACAAAAAAAATCAGTTATACAGCACAGAGCCCTTTATGCATGTTGGTCATGAGGCAAAACAATGTGGACCTTGTTTCAGACGTAGTATTTCTAATTAAATTTCCTAAGGTAGTGTTGAGCCAAATTTACGCAGTACATGATAGCGTACACTGCAGCGCACTAAGTGATCTTGTTAGGCCAATTGAAAAACTGCATTTTTATGTCCAATTATTCTATTTTCATAAACTGCTCGTCCTGTGAAGGGTCACGGTGGTCCTGGGTCTATCCCAGAAGCAAAGGGTGTGAGGCTACGTGCACACTGGACAAGACAGCAGTACATCTGATTATAAAAACAAAATACGTGTATAAAATTAAATGAGTGCATATTTCGTACTGTCGTGAAGTTTTATATACTGTGTATTAACAAAATACCGTTTAAAGTTAGAAGCACTGTTTATATAATCCTACTGCAGCTTTAATGAGTAACAGTCAAATCTAGTTACTGTTACACCTAGTTAACATCAAGAAGCATCAAGTTACCATGCCTCACTAACACATTTACCTAGTTAACATAAACAAGCATCTAGCTGCCTATTTAAACCCCAGGTAGACACTAAGGAGATGCTGAGAGAGTGGGGAAAAAAAGGAAAGAGTCGAGTCTTTACTAGCCAGTTGTTAGTTTTTCCTTTCTCCCTGACCACATTCTGATCCTGTGTTCTCACAAGCAAACCATACATTTATAATGTGTGTGTCAAGCCTGAGTCCAGGTGTCATGCTTGGGGAAGAACTGTGTCACAGCGACGTTGGGCCTGCATTGTATCCATTTTATATGATCTAGCTTCATTATTTACACAAAACTGCATCATTTTATAAAAGGGTAACATTCTCACAATATATTCATGGCAATTAATTTCTTACCAGTTGATTAATATATACCAGAATGGCATTGTTTCAAATTAGTTCACACCTTTATCCAAGCTGGCTTATAATGTCAGGCATGCACACAAAGCTACTTACAACAATTTCCCCATTTATACACCACGGTATTTTAACCAGGGTAATTCAGGGTAGGTATGCTTCTCAAGATACTGCCATAGAAGTAAGAGTCGAACCCAGAATCTTCAGATTGCAAGGTAATGAATGGCTCTAACCACTGTTCTACCTGCTGCCCAAATACTCTGAAATTACATTAATGCTTTGGCACATCAGATGAAAATCTTCAAACTCCTTATACAGTCATCCCTTGTGAGTGAATTAGGATTTAAACTACACTCCCTACAATCATTCACCCATCTACATACACACAAACACACACACTATGGCCATTAAAAATCCCTATTTCTCCTGAAACACATGGCTTTGGGTGGAAACTCATGCAGACATGACAAAAACATTCAAACTCCACAGGCTGATTGAACTCATGTTCAATCACACAGCGCAGATGCTGAGACACCATGCAAATTCATTTACAGTCCTTTCATACATTTCACCAATGTTTTCTTTTGCATTAAATGTTGAATTAATTCATAAACACTGAAAATATGTACGTATGAATGTTGTATCTGTGAGCATTTAAGCTTATGCAACTCAGAAAGAGCTGAACGAGCACAGGTAGACATACAGTATTATAGAACAATTAATGAAAGGAAACTGATGTATTATGTTGTGTTTTAACTCATAGTAACTACTGAAGAAGTTTTGTCCATTTTAATGGGATTTGGAGATATTTTAACTATAAAATAATAATTGTAAAATGTAAATGAGTGTCAATTTTGGAGCTCACGAATGCTTAAAAATTTCCACCACCAAAATTAGTGGAAATTGTATAGTTGTGAATAACAAAAATCTGCATTATAAGGGTTTCTCAGGAATGCATTACTCAAGACTGTATTTTATAAAATTTTTATGGAACTTTCACTTCTTCAGGAGAGTTATTGATCACCTGAAATTTTCTAATTGGACCCAGCGATCCAGGACTGTCCTTCATTTCAGTGAAATGTGCTTAGTGGTGCATAAGTAGATTGTTTCCAACTTTCACTTCACAGGCACCTTTGAGGAAGCCAACTAATAACAACAAAGAAGGGAGTAATAAAGAAGAAATACTTAATTCCAAACCACTAAGTAAAAGTGTATTTTGACAGGCCAGTGGAAAAGAAGAGCAGGAATAAACTGTGTACAGCTGTATAAAAAAAACTGACAGGCACTCTAAAGCAATGGCAGGTCAATGCACAAAAGAGAGGTCACAGTACAACGGAACCAGGGTATGCACACTCACCTTTGGCACGGCGGCCTGAAGAACAACGTTACGGACCGGGAGAGGAGCAGTGTTCAGCATGGACACCACCAGCACTAGGACGTCTGGGCGGCCTGGTGGGCAGTCTGTGGCAAAGTGCAGCAGCACACGCACACCATCCTTGTCGTAGGCCGTCACCGGCAGCACTTTGCCTGCAAAGGAGCGTGTCATTTCAACTGTAACAGTGCACTGACCGTCTTCAACATCCTATTCTTCCACTCTCATTTTACCACACAGATACCGCCGCTTCATTTACAGCTAGTACACACTCTCTAAGCTCACTGTGGAGAAGAGTCAATTACTGAATTATTAAAAGATGTGAGATTCAGAGAGAACTGAAAACTTTTTGTGTTCGTTCCATTGCCTCAAGTATTGGCCTATGGTTATGGTAATTAATGTGATATGGTTTATTAATATAAGAGAAAACACATCTGAAATATTATTAACAGTTCAACATTTCCAAGTAGGCCAAGCCATTCTTGTGACTTACTGGGTTTAATGGAGTCTAAAGGGACGTACAGATTGGCAAGAGAGACTTCAGCAGCTTTGGCTGGGCTGTCTTGTGTCGGGGGGAGAATTGGGGACAGGGAGCGGAAGAGGGGGCTGCCAGGGGAAGAGCTGACAGCCTGGGTCTTGGCCTGGGACACAGCGCTGCCTGCAGGCAGGGGCCCCAAGGTGGACACTACAGAGTTGAGAATAGGAAAGCCTGGGCCAGAGGAAGCCGTTGTCGAGGAGGAGGAGGATGATGCCGCCGAGGCCATTGGGTCAGTTTTTGACACCATCCCGAACACAGAGGACTGGTTCATCAGACCAGGCATGCTGGAGAAATAAAATGCAGTAATTAGGCTGCTGCACCAAAACACTAATATATTGTCAATGACGAACTCAGTGAAGCAAGAAAAATACACCACAGCCAGAGTACTGCTCTCACCCACCTGCAGCAACCCTCCCTCACTCAGAACTGCTGGATCCTTTCCAGTATTCAATATCACTCTCAAAATCTAAATCTATTTTGGATCCACTTCTCTAAAACAATGAACATATTAACTTAGTCAAATACAGTGTGATAAGTGTCCAAGCCTCAAAACAAACACACACACACACACACATTTTCAGAACCGCTTGTCCCTTACGGGGTCACGGGGAACCGGAGCCTACCCGGCAACACAGGGCGTAAGGCCGGAGGGGGAAGGGGACACACCCAGGACGGGACGCCAGTCCGTCACAAGGCACCCCAAGCGGGACTTGAACCCCAGACCTACCGGAGAGCAGGACTGCGGTCCAACCCACTGCGCCACCGCACCCCCTTCTCAAAACAAACATTTCATTTTAAATAAACTGAATACTTAATTGTTCTATGCAGAGGAGCAAACACTTTGGCACCATCCGTAATACACACCCTTTTGGATCCCCAAGATCCAACATAGCAAGATCCTGCAGGCCTTGACCAAGAGAGGCTGAGCCAGACTGGGTCGTACTGGGGAAAGGAAAGGAGGCTGTTCTGGGGGCTTCTGGTTGACAAACAGGTGTTTTTTGCAGAGGACCCACGGAAGGTAGCACGGACGGAATCATGGGCCCTGGAAGTGCAGAACTTCCAAAGAAGTCCAATTCTGAGCTGGGTGCCTAAGCACAGTAGAAAGCGGAAAAATCTTCAGTCACCTCTGTCTTTATCTACCTTGACATGACTGAGAAAAACATGATAACAAAACATTAAATAATTCCTATTGAATAGTTGTTTAAGACATACCACCCGCGAAGAGGTTGGCACGCTGTTCAGTTCCTCTTCGTCCACTACATTCAGAGTTTGATTATTCAAACCAGGAACTGGATCATTTAGACCTAAAAGAAAGAACAGATAAGATATTCTGTGAGCCCTTCTGCTCATGTTATACACTGTTTTGTTCTCTGAAATGTACTTTACTTTGATGAAAAGCATCTGCGAAACAAAAAAATATAAATGTACTGAAGAACTGTGATAATGTAAATCAACAAAAAAGCATAGCACTAGAATGACAAACTCAGAAACATTTGGATATTGTACGAGCTTCTGCTAAGTCTAAATATAAAGTTGACACATGAGAAAATAATTCAAAAACGTTTGAAATGAATTACAAACACTCAGTACAGTTTTGAAGTGCTCCACAACCATTATATCTAGAATTACTATTAAATATTTGTGTACATGCACACAAAGGATTTCATGCTAAATAAAATTTAGTTACTGTTATTACTGTTGCTTTTATCATAGTCTTATGAGTACCTAGAGAGAGGAGTTCTTCATCAAGGATGGATAACGCAGTGGAGGAGTGGTTGGTACTGGTTCGATGGCTGGGGCTGTCAGTCTGGCTGACAGGGAAGTTTTGAGAAACAGCCAACTTGTAGGGTGGCGGAGGCAAAACTGGAATGGTAGGTGCCAGAAGACTGCCTGTACTGGGCTCTGGATGTTGGGCAGCTGGAGCCAGCTCAGGCGGGGAGGGTGTTGGAACATCGAGATCAGCCAAGTCGATCAATGTAGGTTGGTTACCTTTGCTGCCTGAACAATGCAAACAGATTGAAGAATTTCAGAACACTACACAGTATTTTTTCACAATTACAATTAAATTAGGCATGAAACTGGTGTGAGTCAAGTTCTGTGTATTATCTTCAGTGCTTTGTGTGTGGCTAGATCATGACACAGACCCGAAGAGGGTGAAACACAAAAGAACAAGACAAAACCTCTATATTTGAAAGCGTCTCCATTTAAGCCCGCTGTGCTCACCTTCCATGCCTGGTGTTCCCAGAACATCTGTCTCTCCGTTAACAGCCTGTCCCTCCACTGTTCTCTTGTAAGAATTGATGACCCGGGACAGGTCATCACTGGCCTGCAGGATCTCACCTACAGGAAGCAGCAGCAGAAAGGTCACGTCTCTGCTATGATTTACAAAAATCTGCTGGTGCAGTGATAGATTGCTTTTTTTTCTTTTTTTACCTAGACTGTTGTCATTGTCCTCCGTCTCAGTGGCCAGTTTGAAAACAGTGCGTCGCAGCTTGTCACAGCGATCATAAAGCTCCTGAACGAATAGGAAGAATGTTTACAGGTCAATCACCAAAGCAATATTCACGAAACCCCTTGGAAAAAGGTCAACCCCAGGTCAGGGCTCTTTAGCACAAAGACATACAGGACAAAGCCCAGAAGGTTTTACAGGTTTGCTTACATTGGTAAAAGCTCAAAAACAGTTAAGCTGAATCAGATGGTTCACCACACAGCTGGAAAAAAACACATCCTGGACTCAGTGCAACAGGAATGCATTTTAGTAGTTCTGCTCTAGGTCTTAAGGCTTCCGTCCTGCTATGTCCCATAACCTAAGCTTCTGCACTGAATGGAACTAATTATTTCCCCATTCAAACTAACACACTTCCTGCTTTTTAAAATAATTTTTTTCTGCTGACAGCACAGTGACCAAATGAGCAAATTATTCACAGCTTCAAAAGCTTGACATCTTATTCTTATTCAAATTATCCAAAGACAGATGTAAAGGTCAAATAAGCTCAATGAGCAAAAGTTTTCAAGAACCTTGATGAGCTCCTTGTCAGCTTCAGAGGACTCGTCTCTATTGAAGTGGTTCAGCATCTCATTCAGGAGCTTCACATTGTTGTTGACCTCTTCCAGAGTATTCACGCGCTTTGTCACCTTCTGCATCCGGGCTTCGTCCTGGAGGGTCCACAGCCACGTCAGTCAGGCAACGACAGCCATACACGACTACAGTGTTCTGATCTGTAGCTCAACACTGAAACACAAACGCACAAAACGTTGTGATGCGAGTTCCAGGGCTTACCTCCTTCACCATGTTCTTAATAAGTCGGTTGGCCTCCTGCAGGTCCTCGGGGTTCTTGCTTTTCAGGAGCTCTGCCAGAAGCTACAGAAACAAGAGACTGTCAGCTCTTGCCACCGTCCTCAGATGATCCTTCCCCAGTTAACTTGCCCCTGGGCCACACCAACCTTGCTTTTCTCCTCATTGTCAAAGACAGGGTTCTTGGGGCGAGCGGGTGGGGAAGGGATAAGAGTTTTGTCCACAGGGATTTCTGGATCAATGGTCACAATACCTAAAACAAAAAGGTTACCACACTTAGTCATATTACTACAGCCAAAAACACTTAACAGTCAAAATTTTACACTCAAATTTTACCTTGCCTCTTCAACATCTGATAGGCTTCATTTATTTTTGCTTCGTCAGGCAAAGCAACTGCCCAGCTAAACAGCATTTCTATAACTTTTTTCTTCACCTTTTCTGATACTCTGTCACCTAGATACTGAGGAAAAAAAATAAAATCCAAAATGAACACCAACAACAAACAGGAACATTTTGCAAAGTAGACCAAGAAGTGCAATCCATAATTAAATGAAAATAATATTGAGCACTTACCTTGGGTGAAACAACTTTGATTAATTCATTTAAAAACCTAAATTTTCCAACTTCGTTATGAAATCTTCTTCCACAGTTCTTCATGCAAGCTTCTAAAACCTGCAAGAGTGACTTGTTCAAGCGCCAAGTTCAGGCTGCAAGAACCATTTTGTGTTTTTCTTAAAATATACTTACGGTCAAAGCTTGTATAGCCTCCCATTCCTGGGGGGATTGAATTTTATGAGCTAGCAATCTTACTGCTATCTGTGGACTAGAAAGACATAAATCATGTTTAAACACCGTTTTTCCATGATATGCAACTCATAACTAAAAGTCTTTCGGGAAAAAGGGCCCAAAATCTGATTTATAAAAAAAAGTTTGTTTGTAAAAGAAATATTAAACTACCAAACTCTTGACTGTACATTTGGAGATTTTAAGGTTGATCTCCTTTTATTAATTAAAATTTGAAGAAGATTAATACCCTTCTAATTCTTTATTGATTTGGTCACAGAATCCAATAATGTATTCCCAGTCTTCATTTCTGTTGGAGGGGTTGGTAGCTTTATCTGAGGAGAAAAGATATTGCAAAGTAACCAAGGACAAAATACAGAAATGTGGCAGAGAGAATACAACATTCACATGCAAAAGTCTTTGGACTGCATTTTAATTTCAGATGTTTCAGCTCTCTGATTACTTGACTGCCTTACAAATTTAAATTTCCCAAGTTTACATCTTTATTTCTGTGACACTTTTCTCCACAACAACTGACAAGTTTTAAGCTACTTACAGTACTGTGCAAAAGTTTTAGGCACTTGGGAGTGAGTAAAAAAAAAAAAAAGCTGTAAAGTGAGAATGCTTCCAAAAAATAATGCTCTTAATTAATAAACTTCCAACAAAGCAAAAATAACCATCCATCATCAACAACCGCTTGGCACAGTGGGTTTGGTCAGGTCCCACTCTCTGGTGGATTTTGGGTTCAAGTCCCGCTTGGGATGCCTTGCAATGGACTGGCATCCCGTCCTGGGTGTGTCCCCTCCTCCTCCAGCCTTGCGCCCTGTATTGTCGGGTTGGGCTCCAGTTCACTGTGACCCCGCTTGGGACAAGTAGTTTCAGACAGTGTGTATATATACTTTCTTTCTTTAACGACATACAAAACCCTTACTGTAATACTGAAATCTAAAATATGCTCTTTCCCATTGACGCTAATGCAGAAGACATTAACTGACCATCTAAAACAAATATTTTTGTGAAACATCTAAGCGCCTAAGAATTTGCACAGTACTGTAGGTATCTGTACAGCTGGGTATTCTGATTGTGTCAATCCAGGAAAAGCACCTTGCTCAAGGGTACTACACATGGGAGTGTGGATTGGAACCTGGGTTCTTTGAAAGCAAGGCGGTGGCTCTAAGCACTAAACCACCCGCTGCCCTCGGATATTCCACATAAATATATATTTTGGCAGTCTGGGCCATGGCAGTACAGTATGACATGTTGCACTCAGGGTGTGAATACAGAGCAGAAATAAAGTGATGACAGCCCAGCATTTACAGTCAAAAGTGTGGTCAGAGCTGTAGGGGTATCGTGTCCCCTGACGGAGCCACCTTCCGCTGTCTCTTAAGTACTGAACATGTATTACCAGCGACTGTACTCTTGAATCACGAGTCTGATGGATCCAAGTGACATCCGGTAGCGTAGAGGTTAGAGCTACTCCCTTTGTGTCCAAAGGTCACGGGTTCGATCCCCACCTCCAGCTGTAGTACCCCTGAGAAAGGTACTTACCCTAAAATTGCTCCAGTTAAATTACCCAGCCGAATAAATGGGTAAATAGTCGTAACCTTAACATTGTGCGAGTCGCTTCGGAGAAAAGCGTCTGCTAAATGAATAAATGTAAATCGCTCTGGCCGTAACAGCAGCTTCAAGCGCCACTAGCTGCGATGGTTATTGGAGAAAGATGCTAAATTAATAAATAACATGGTCTACTTACTTCAGACACACATTTCACCTGGGAATTACGATGAGCTGGAAACTGAAATTCCAAGTTCTAAGAAACATGTCATGTCAAACTGCTCCATGATCCATGGTGACATGTTAAACCACTTACAAGGTGAAGGTACACTTTGACCAATTCACATCACACTCACTGTGTTCCCTATCGTTTCAGTTTGGGATAAATATACCTTCTTGGGTTGGATTCAAACCAATAACCACCACACTACATTATCCGACACAGAAACAATGAATGACCATGTCACGTATGACAGTCAGGTATGTTTCCAAAAAAAAAAAAAAAAAGGAGTTCAACCACGTCAGTAAGGATTCCTTGTGTGCGTCAGCACCGGCCAATAAAACTCATTCTGATTCGGCTCGGTGAAATGGACTCTTTTTACTTTAGTTAGTAAGTCAGTAGTGTGTGAACTTTTTTTTACCAGTCTTGGTTACCCGTGTGAACACACTCACTGTGTGTGAACCTGACGTTCACTTTCCTCCCGCGCTCCTCCGCTATTTATAATATTATTTTATTTTCAGTGGCGCGGGCTGCGCGCGAGCTGCACGCGACTCGAGCCGTACGTACAGCGGCGTGTGGAACGGGGGAACGAGAGCTTCGGGCCCTGTGTCCTCAACCTTATCGTTCCTCCGAAAGTTCGGGACGGGTCTTGGGATAGTGGGTGGTGCCTCTTCGCGAGCATACATACACTCACTCGTGAGTGTGTCTCTGTTGCCGAGGTGGAGACGCAGAGACGGCCCCCCCGTCACTCTCCGCTTCTCACCGAACCGAGCTTCAACTCGCCTCAGCTCGCCCTCAGCTCCCTCCCTTCCTTCCCCCGGCCGGCGCGCGGAACACTGACTGACCGCGCTGAGCGAGTCCTCAGCTCGCAGCCGCATGATTAACCGCACAGCACAGGGGCTGCTGAACCCCGCTTCGTCTCGGCTGGAAACGCGGGCAAACAGAATTTCGCAACAACACAGCCCGCTAACACTGACACGCGCAGCTACCTGTGCCAGTGCACGCGAGTTCGTCTCAGCCATTACATAACTGCAAACGTAATGATGCATCGAGTAATGATTAAATGTTCGTTATTTGACAGGTACTCACTGAGCCAAGACTCTAGCGACTCCCCTTCCGGATCCGCCATATTCACAGCGTCTGGAACGCCTCGTGATGGCGATGCCAATGACGATGACGACACGGATTTGTTTTTGTTCTTGCGACTCTACTTCCGGATCCGCCATGTTCACCACCCTGCCTGTTTGTTTTCCGCCAACTGTGGGGTTCTGTCAGAGATAAATGGAAGAAAATATTCTCGTAATGTGGCTATATTCAGTCTCGTGTCATAATTAAGTCACTCTTTGTTCTTTTTGAAGCCAGTTAAATAAAAAAAATACACAGTCATAACATAAAAATTGTTTTGAAAATAGGCATATATTTAGACGCCACAGTGGGGTCTTTCGAGACATTTTCAAGATGGCTGCGTTCACAGCGACGTTATTGAAGCCATGGACACCCAGGTAAAATGATGTTTATGTGAATTATTGTACAAACAAATTATTTTAAATGGCATTCAGTCTTGCTTCTTTGTACGCGTTACAATGTCATTATAGTTTCTTGAAAAATAATGAAATTCGGGGATCGCAAAATTGCTATTTAGTCAGTGTTTTGTTGGCTAAATTAAAAAAAAAAAAACTATCTGATGTATCGGTATTTACTTTTGAGCTCCTATTAAAATTAACGTGATCGGTTTACTTGTGACATTAATTGTTAAGTTACCACATGCATTTTTTGGCATACAGCTGTCAAACTTCTCTAGGAAGTATTCCGTGTCGTGTGTATCTCACATTTCAGAGTTGTGTTCAGTATCATATCTGAATCAGTGGGCTTTGTCCTGTTCACCTTACAGGACACCCATGTGGCATCACATAACTGATTTGGTTTGCACCTTATAATTTTATCATTTCTGCACATCGCAGTATTTACTGGAAGGCTGCACTGTGGGATGATTTCACTGATTATTTCTCAGGGTGCTTCAGATAAGGTGGAGCAGATACAATCCTTACTACCTGGAGCCAGAGCCTCGCAAGGAGGTATACAGCACGCCAGAGACGGAGCTCACGCCAGAGCAGCTTAAGGAACGAGAACTGAAATCTGTAAGACCCATAAAAGCGGCACCGCCTGTTGTTCACAGCTCCGTTTTCAGCGATCCCATGATCAGGTGGGCAAGTGCGATGCAAGAAAATGATTTGTGAGCTTAACCCATGTATTCATGCATGGATTCATGCCTGTCTTTTGTGCTGTTAACAGCAAGTTTATCAATATGATGATGAAAGGTGGCAACAAGATTCTAGCCAGGAATATCATGTTACAGGTACGGGGAGACGCTTTTTAAGTTTAGTTAACAGCACAGAGTTTGACAATGTGTTACTCATTGCTCACCCTTGCTTTCTGTGAAGACACTGGAGAATATCAAGAGGAAGCAAGTGGAGAAGTACCACAAAGCTCCTGATGCCGAGAAGGCTGGAATTGAGTGCAATCCGTATGTCATCTTCCACCAAGCACTGGCCAACTGCAAGCCAGTTATTGGGCTGGTTACCATTCAGAGGGGCAGCAGACACTACCAGGTAATTTACCTTACATAGTGTAATACATTTCACTCCAGTGGATTAACATACATTTGGTTTGCACACGTGAAGTAGGGTTGCGGCATTAGAGATCTCATTATGAATACATACTAGGATTCTATAATGCAGTTTGGACATCAAAATTTAACAGCGGAGTTAATTTGTGCGTGCATGTAAAACGCCGATGTTGAATCACTTTTATATTCTCTGGTTTATACCTCAATCTGGAGAAAAGCATCTGCGAAGTGCATAAATTAATTGTAAATGATAACTCTATACCTGTTTTCACGTGAGTGGCTGATAAAGTCAGCCAGACCACATAAATTGTTGTTCTCATTTTCCATTAATGTAGGTGTGTAATTGCAGTTAAAGGTGCAGCGTTCTGTCAGATGTTACCACTTGGAAGCAGTAGTAGTTTGTCAAGGGGTGTGTTTTGAAACACGTGTGCACACTTTTTTTTTTTTTTTAAATATTGGCTCATTGTCAGTACAGGACTTTTTTTTGAAGTTTAGATTTAACATCATTACCATTAATGCTTTTCATGTTTCTGAAGAAAAGTGTACTCTTTGTTGCCATGTGTGCCTCCCAAGTGCAAGTAACACTCAGGGTTAGTACTTGTGCTTGTTCAAGGTTGTGTACTTAGCTTTAGTGAGGCTGTGAAATCCTTTGAATACCTGTTGTGACCCTTGGGTGTGATTTGCCACAGGTGCCCACTCCCCTCACAGACAACCGGCAGCGTTTTGTTGCCATGAAGTGGATGATCGCAGAGTGCCGGGAGAACAAGCATCGGCGCACTCTCATGGATGAGAAGCTAGCTCAGGAGCTTCTGGCTGCCTTTGCCAACAAGGGCCCCGTAGTAAAGAAGAAGTTTGAGCTTCACAAGATGGCAGAGGCAAATAGGGCGTTTGCCCACTATCGTTGGTGGTAACCACATATGCTCTGTGGAGAACTTACACAAGAACTTTCATAATACACTGTTCAAGGAAGTGTAATTAAATGGGAGAGTGTTGCTATTTTCTTGAGGGGAAACTGCTTTGTTTCACTTGAAGAACAGGGTTGTTTTGTTGGACCCTTATAGAACAATTATTACCCTGTTCTACATACCCTGCCAGGTAATGAGCCTTCAGTTTTTTTTTTTTTTTTTTTTTTAAATAGCTGTCATTGCAATGTTGAAAAATTGAAGTATGTTGTGGGATGCAGATTAAAAGGTATAAATTGTTCCTCAAGATTTCTTTCACTGCCACTACTTGTATTTCCCACAATGCTCTTCCACAACCACATTTTTATTGGTCTAATTTGTCATGACAATAAACATAATTGGTCTAACCTTTTATTTCAGTATTTCCAGGTTAACAAATCAGTGTCTTATCTCACAAAATATAGCTGTTCTTTACATCCACTGCAATATAAAATACATTTCTATAAAAATAAATATTTAGCATTTAAATACATGAAAAAAAAAACTAGCATCCTACACTGTAACACTGTCAGAACAGTGAAGTTAGAATTAAAATTTAAGTTAATCTTTTCACTGGACACAGTGAAAGCATCTTCCTACTGTGTCAGCTGTCTTTTTACTTATGACTTTTACAGTGGCCTGTATCTGAAAAATGGTTTCCAAGAAATGCCAAAATGCTCTCACTAAACCTCAGAAGAAGTGAAAATACTGGATGCTGTGGAATGACAATAGTAAACACCTCAGAGATTAGCAGCATCCAGATGAAGATTTTCACCAGATAAAGTGGTCACCTTATCAGGTTTACATTTAGATTTCACTGGAACACCGACAACAAATGTAGTTTGTACCTTAGAGAAAACGGGAAATGTAAAGTATCTACTAAATGCTCATTATATAACGGAGCAAATAATCAACAGATGGTAGTTCACTGCATCTCTTACACCCCACAGAAATAATGTGCTTTACATTGAACTTGTGTTTGAACTAAATTTTGACACAAAAGCTGTTTGAATACTCACTTTTGTGAACCGTTTGTCCAAGGCAGGGTTGCAGGTGTCTGACATGCACAGGACACATGGCTAAAAGGGTACACCCTGGGTGGGATGCTAGTCCATTACAAGGTAACCACATACACACTAAGGGCATTTTAGATTCCCAATCCACCTGAAAAACACCTCTGGACTATGGGAGGAAACCCATGCAAACATGAATTCATTAAACTAGCATAAAAAGTGTCCTTCTTGCAACTTCTGTTTTTGTAAACAAAAACACACAAATACTGTAGTAAAATGAACAGGAACAGATTTTTTCCCATTCAACTTGAGGAGGAACTTCCTAAGAAAATTAGAAGCTTTGTGGTTGTTTCTTAATTCCCTTTTCTAACATTATACAGAGAGCAGAGCATTTTATTCGGAGAGCTATCACTCAGCTAGCCTTGCACTGTTCATTCCTTCCAGCAGAGGACTCTGTGCCTCCTCTAACAAGAAACCCTAGTACAAGCAGACTAAATCAAATGTTAAGAACACCCTCAGCAGCATCCTCCAGGACAGGCGCTCAGTCGCCCACCTCACTGTAGTAGTACTTGTGCGCCGTGTCGCTGAGGCTCCAGCCTCCAGCACGGAACTCCAGGAGCTCCAGCAGCATCAGCCTGGATACAGAGCTGAGTTCCTCCTGCAACAAGAAGCCATCACGCAGCAGGCAGAAGAGCTCGTCCATGCGCTGCGTGCTCATCCGCTCCAACTGGGCACCGATATGATGCAACTGCAACACCAGGCAGTCCACCTGGGTCAGAGTACACACACACACACACAAAACACTACTGAAGGAAGGGCACCCAACATGAACATTAGCACATTTGCAACATCATAATCCGACATGCTAGATTATGACACCCACTCTACTTCAATATGACACTAAAATGTGATGTTAAGCTCGATGCTCTTACCTCCTCCTTGTTAAGCAAGGAATCAGGCTCTGCCATCCGGAAGAGACAATCATACACTGGATGCACGAGCGCCATCAATGGCATGTTGTTCACCTGAAGGAGCAATGCATCACTGTTATATGCAACAGAACACAATCTTCCGCTGTGGGAGCACAGAAACCCGACATCGGGTCCAGTAAACCGGACCCTATGCCTAAAGCATAAGGTGTCATGCAGGGTACACTCTGGGTGAGATGCAGTCTACAGTAGGGCAATGACACACACTCATTCACTCACGCATATACTATGGCACAATGATAGTCATCAGTTCAGCACGTCTTTGGTTGTGGGATGAAACGAGAGCACCAGAAGGAAAGGAAATGCAAACTGCACAAACTGAGCAAAATTCAAACACACTTCCGAACCCACAGTTCAGTGCTACCAGCACTAGCTGATTCACCACCCTGGCCCTGCCTCTGTTTACACTGCTGACAGTTAATGGCAATAAGTTGCAGCGTGGGCATGTCCACGCAGTAGATACCTTCAAACAGTCAAAGATGTTGCAGAAGAAGGTGACAAAGTGCACCCACTCCTGTACCGAGCGGCAACGCGTTTTCTCCCGGGCCTTGAACTCCTGCTGCAGTCGGTTTAGCAGATGGTGTCGGAAAACGCTGGCGCCGGCCTCCCTAGCCTCGGCCTGCAGGGAAAGCAAAGTCTTTCGCACCCCTTGCGTTGCTACGCAGAACAAACTTCCATCATTCTTCAGAGCAGAGCCTGCTGTACTCCTGCATGGCTGGAGCTCCATGCTCTCACCTGCACTATGGTGTGGCAGATGCGCCCTGCCTCTTTGCTGAAGTTGTGGTCCTTCAGAGACTGGTCCACTATGATGGTGGAGACCCTGTTCAGGTCCACTTTGCTGGGCTCTGATGCACAATTTCCAGGTTAGGAACATGTGGAAACCACCCAGTTATGACTGAAACATATCCTTTACAGAAGCAAAGGGCTCAAAATTCAGAAACTCACACCGTCTGACCTTTGAGCGCCGTCTTCAGCAGGCTCTGGGTCTCCTTGTCAAACGACTGGATCCTGTACTCCTTGGCAGATTCCGCCATACTGCTGAGGAGCCCCTCTCCGCCTGCATGACACATTGAAGGTGGAGATGCAAATGAAGTCTTTGCAACGGGTAAAGAACAATTTCAATGAACGATGTTCAGAAGAGCAGGACAAATGAAAAGCCCAAATGCATCCAGACATAAAGGGAATACTTAAATATGCATGAATATAGTAATGATAAGGTCAGGTTATTCAGCTTATGGCTGTTAAAGTGTAAAAAAAGTTAAACTACAAAACCCTGTGAAACCATGGCCTTAAAATAAATGTTAAGTGACTTCTAAGGACATAAATACCTTTGGCCTCTGGATTAGTAACTTGTGAGATTCACCGAAATAAGCGACATTTTGGAGTGTAAATAGGGCTCAGCGCGGGACAGGGGCACACTTCCCAAACCCAGTCATGTTAATACGTACTTCTTTTACTGATAATGTTAATAAAGTGCAGTACAGTGTGGTAAATGTGCTCTGTTTTACACATTTAGGCGAATAGCACGTTTCAAGGAAGTGACAAGTCAGAAAGTGAATGGAAGTTTGCGGAACGTTTAGCGACACTCTACCTACTGCCTTTATTTTTTAGATAGATAGATAGATAGATAGATACTATTCAGAGCTGTTTGGATAATTCCAAAAAGTTTGCAGAGCCGAGAGGTAAAACGAGGTCCAGACAAAAACCCGCTCTTTTGACACACAAAGTGAAAGTGGGACAAAACCTTATTAATTGAATATAAAAATGACAAAAGCCCCTGTTTTTGCTCTGTAATGCCATTTAACACCATTAGAAAAAAAAAATAAAAAATATAATTCAATACTGAAGTAATCCTAGAAAATACTACAGTTTTTCTGTGTTGGTTCATTCCTGGCGTAGGACACGGCATCCGGTGGTAGTGAATGAAATTTAAATAAACTTTAACACTCGATGATGTTTTTAATATTGAGTTTTTATCTCTCAAAGTCATGTTAATGATGTGCTTTTAATTATGCTCATGCCTGTACAAATTATTTTATGTTGTAAAACTGAATGCAGAGTATTACAACTTAGCTTCCTGCAGTCTCATTATATTATAATAAATGTAGCATTTTACAACTCAGAGAAGTGTTCATAAAGTACAAATTATCTGAAGAATAAAAAATTCGTTAAACTGGGGTGCTTTTGTTAGTTTTGTCCACAAACTCAGGTAAAACAGAACAGACGAGTACGCCGTCGGCCCGTTGCGTTGTCGGCAGGAGAACATTCATTCCACACAGTAATGGGGGATAATGACTAACAAAGTGTACAGAAACACCGATATACCGCAGGGCTCCGTCTGTAACGGTCATTAGACCGAACGCACAGTGTCGCTGAGATACTAAGAGGGTTTTTCGGGTTCGAAAGCTCGTACGAAGCGGCCATTCTGGCTCGAGGAGCTCACAGCCCGCAACGTCTCGCGGACTTCCCCATGTGACGTCATCCTGGAGTCCTCGCGTCATGACTCCGGCTGCCGCTCCGCTCAGTTATTACCCCCCGTAGACACGTTTCTCCAAAGCGACGTGCAGTTCAGCGCAAAGAACCGTGCGCTTCGTCAACATTACAATAGTAATAATGATTATTATTATTACTACTACTACAATTAGGCTGGAAGCACATACTATAGTGTTGTAAACCTCGGGACTCCTGGCAGGCACCGGCGGCGTCGTTCAAACCATGCCATGGCATATGTCATAACGATGCGATTCCCTCAGCGGCGACCAGGCAGGCAGGACCGCCTCTATCTCCACCTTCTCCACTTTGTTCACCTTGACCTTGTTCTCTACTAACCTGAGTCGGAAGCAGTAACACCGGCGAGGAACAGACAGCGTCGCTCACCTCGCCGTAAACCTATCTCTACATGATACATGTGTATTACGTTACACACACCTACCTGAGGCTGAGCGTGGCACTTTTCAACAGTCTAACGGCTTTTTAACTGACAGATCGAGACCCAGAGCTACAGGGACGCAAAGGTATCAGAGAAGGTCCGGGGTAATTATAAAAAAAAGACATAAGCGGACCCCGAAGCCCGCGTGTGAGAAATCGCTGACCAGCAGCAGCAGTCCTCACTCACTAATCTGTGTTCGTCGTCACACGTCCACTGATCCGCTGCGTCGCGCGCTGTCCCTCCACCTCAATCCACTCCGACTGTCCACACTCACTGACCCCCAGTACGGTACACAGCAGTTGTCCCGCAGGCTCCATCCGCGCCGTCGCGCCTCTCATGCAGTTGTCCAGCAGCACTGACATCAAGCTATTTAGGTTTTTTTCTTTTTTTTTTTTAGCAGGGCAGTTCGGATACACGTAACGCGAAGAGTGAGGTTTGAACCAGCTACTGTCTGTGTGCGACAAGCGTGCGACGAGAGGAGCCTGGATTTCACACACACAGGCACAAGGAGGAAACACCCCGAACACGAGTCACGACTAGCGACGCGCATTACGATTCTGACTCGTGAACTATGCGAATAAGTTTGTTTTACACTCGTCTCGTTCAGTCACTTAGTTTCTTGCGTTTCGCCTTCCTTTGCTGCTCTTTGAAGGATGCGAACAGTGTGGAAACGATGCGGCTTCCTGCTGCTCTTCCCTGACTCGCGAGCGAAGGAGGGAGGGACACGCAGCAGCTCCGCAGCGCGTCTTTCCCTCTCAGCCGCTGCTCCGTGGCGGCGCGCGGGTGGGAGCGAGCGCGAGCGCGCGCGCACACACACACACGGAGCGGAAAGGAAGCTTGACGCTTTACTTGAACTCCGATGTAGACGAGAAAGTGAATCTACGCAGCGATTACAGGAGATTCCCAGACCCCTCCTGTGTGTTTTGGGCCATTTCCTGTGCTTTCACAGAGAGCAGCAGGCCTACCGTTTGTCCACACTCCATGTGTGACGTCAGTTGGTCCGTCGGTCCCACCCGGACCGGGCCTGTGCGGTCCAGTGAGACCGGGGTGGGACACGTCCACTACGGCACGCTGGGAACATTCCTCTGCGTTCCCTCATCATGAGACGTGCGCACACACACACACACACACACACCTTCACTTAATACTTATTAAGCACTAGTGAGTCAGTGGGGGACGCTGACTGAATTCACGTAGTCGCAACTCAGCTGTCAAACACGTTTGTCACACTTGCTTGGCCACAATCCAGGCTGATGCCTAAATTGTATGGTTGGCGAGACGAGAGCCCATACGGGGTACAACGTGGTACAGGCAGAGTACAATAACCTGTGAATTTAAGTGGTTCCCAGTGCCTTACTGTACATAACATGGCAGCTTCCTGAAAGGGCAGTTCCTTCTGTCAATGTTATTCCATAGCAAAGGCACATGTAATAGACAAGTGGTTGATGTATGTGCTCCATATACAGGTACTATATTACCTGTTTAATAAAGAAAAAAAAAAAAAAACACTATGGTTACTTGTCCAGGCCATGGTGACTTTCCACCTGGACTACTGCAGCTCTCTCCTGTGCGGCCTTCCCGCTACTGCCATCAAACCTCTGTAGCCGATACAGAACGATGCTGTTGCATGAGTTGTGCTTGACTTGCCAAAGCGTTCCCATGTATCTCCTCTACTCATTTCTCTGCACTGGCTTCATATAGCTGCCTGCATAAAATTGAAGACCCTGGTTATTGGCTACAAAAGCATCAACAGAACTGCTCCCAGCTATTTACAAGACTTCATCAACCGCTACACTCCAACCAGACCCCTTCGCTCGTCTACTTCTGCTCGCTTGGTGGTCTCGCGCACGAAAGGTAAAGCACGGAGGTTCTCGGTTCTGGCTCCATTGCGGTGCAATGACCTCCCCCTCTCATTCAGAACTGCTGAAACTGTCTACATTCAAGAAAGGTCTGAAAACTCACCTACTTGAGCAATGAACATCAGTGCATCAAGTGGAAAGAAAAACTAGGTTTTCTTAATCACACATCTGCAACTATGTCTCCGTTTCTCCTGATGTAATGTACAAATTGTATTTTCTCTGAGGTGTATGTCACTTCGGAGAAAAGCATCTGCTAAATGAATAAATGTAAATATACTAGTGTAATGTACACTGGTTTATATGGCCGTATGACAAATTGTCCTCAGGAATCACGTCTGCCTACGAATGCCTTCTTGTGTTGTAACGCACTCTGCGTATTGTTCTCAGAGATGCGCGTCCCTTCGGAGAAAAGCGCCAGCTAAACAAATTAATGCAAACGTAAGGTTGATATAGTGGCGGCACAGAGATGATGTTACATGAAGCAGGCTGAATTAACCTCCAGAAAGTTTCGTACTCCATTAACATGTGTCACCACACTGTTACCTACTCTGACTCTCAATTTGCTTTAACAAACTGCTTCTGCCGGAGTATTTCTCTGTCTTTGAGGGAAACGGCAACACTCGTCTTGTGGCATTTGAAATAAAGCGACACCGGTCTCCCCAAGACAGTGCATTACATATGGTGTCGATTCATTTTTCCCTTTAAGATTCGAACTCGGCTGTTCCGGGATGACGCCATGGAGACAAAACACATTTACTACTAAGCTGCACTCTTTAGAGCTTGAGTACAGGCAACATTTACATAGACAGCCATCGGCGAAGCACAGCGCTGTGCACAGCCCAGGCAAATGTCCATCTCCGATACACAGGCCAGCGTTTGCATTCAGGAATATTTGCATGGGGGCCCACTGCACAGTTAATGTCAAAGAGACCTTGTTCGTACCCGTCACCCTACCCCACATCACCTGTCTCACCTTTTACCCCTTAAGTCACCCTGTAGAGTCACTCGCGAGGCTCCAGCAAGTCTGCTCGGGGTTGCTGCAATCGGGCACTTGGCGTGACGCCACGTTCTTGCGTGAGGATGGGTCGTGTTGTGGAAACGCCCCGTGGCAAGTCGCTGTCCAAGCTTCTCTATCATCTCTTTCCACAGAATCTCCAGGCATCGCAACGCTTCCTGTCCGCGTTTCAACACGCTCTTTATTTTCTTGTTCAAGAACCAGGCAGGAAGAAGAGATTCACATCAAATATGTAGACCCTGGATGGAAGAGTATTAGTCTTCTCATCACTGACATTAAACGAGCTACTCTTAACGGGCAGAAAAATGCAAAATTTTGATTTCATGACAAATTTTAGCAGATGAGAATATTAAGGGTGATACAGAATACCACAGACTAGAACACCTTTAAGTTACACTTCATGAAAGAGGTGAATTAACCACATTCCTGGTCCCCTTGTAACTTCACGACACTAAGAAATCCATTTAATTTCAGATGCTGAAGATCCAGTGGAAATTCAGCTACCATGTGAGTTCTGAAAAACGCAGACTATGGGATATGAGGCTGAAAAACATGAATCATGGAGAAGTCACTGGTTTACTTTCCCACTAAAGAGAGCAAGAACTAAATAAGCTGCTGCACACTGATTGAAGGAAGGTCATTATGGAGCAGTAGGAACTAAGGAACATTTGCACTACTTCTCTCGACGTGGGTTTCTGCTCACTGGCGGACGTGTGTGGCTCTCCTGCAGAAAACGTGCTTCTTGACTCAGAAGGACGCTCTGTCTCACATGTCAGACATCGTCCATTCATTAAAAACACAGACAGAGAGGGACAGAAGACAAACAGCTTTTTGTAAAGACTTTGGCGTAAAGTGTAGCAGAAGTGATTTCTTCGGAAGGTCCTTTGTAAACATGCACAAGGTGGGAGCAAACGGTCACGGGGGGACGCAAAGGGTCAAACCGGGTTGCAGAGTTCCGAAAGTAGCGGCACTGGGTCATACAAGCCAAGCCAAAGAGAGCAATTTGGGGTCACAAAGGGGTGCGAAGACAGGGTCATATAGAGGTGCACAAGGAGACAAAAAGGCCACAAAGAGCCAGTTAGAGCTAATTGGGGCACAAAGGGTCACACAGCGCTAAGAAGAGCAGCACAGCAACACACAGAGCCAAGGAGCAAAACTAGGTAGAGGAACATATAGGGATAAGGTCAAATGGGGTCACGCAGGGCTACGCCATCAGTTTAATTTCACGACAACAAAAACGGGAGGGACAGGGAGCAGGGGGATGCAAAGACAGAGGAGACTTCTTTCCGACGGAATAAGGAGCCACGCAGTTCACCGAGTACAGCGTTTGTGCCGCTTGGCATCAACATTTGCAGTTTACCATATTGTGGCCTGGTCATCACTTCTCTCCAAAGAGGCTGAGAGGATCCCCACTGAGCACTAGTTTGAACTGGCATCCTTGCGATTTCAGGTGTGTCCTTAACCGCCAATCTGCCTGCTTCTCTTCCAGCCTGCCCTACAATGAGCACACAGCTCCACAGAAATAAGTGTATTCCAACACAGGGGGAGCGTGAATTAAGAGCTCCTCCAGTTGAGGTCAGAAGTGCGTTTAGATCACCACCGAAATTCCTAGCACACACTCGTGGAGCGACTGAAAGTGATACTATGGCAGAGCATTAACACGTTACTCTATTTAACACGACTCGTACAGGTGCATCCATTTAAATATCCGTAGGTAAACGGGACCAATTTTTTCCCCATTAGATGGGATAGCAATCCATCACCAGGCAATTTCTTTCTCTCTCCCTCTGCTACTGGAGTCACCAATTGCCCTGACACACACACACACACACACACACACACACACACACACAGAGCTTTGAATGGTTGAGGGACACTTGCAAACATGGAGAGAACTTTTTAACTCCATACAAACTGAGCTGGATTCAAACCCACTTTAGAACCTGCAGCCTAGTCCAGTCCAGACCCCCTGGAGTTGTGATGGATCAGCACAATCTGATGGGCCACCATTCTACTAGAGAGTTGGGTTATAATGAAGACCATGCATATAACTCGGTAATGAGTTGGAAAGTTGGTTCCTAAGACTGTTTTGATACCTATACTCTAATCTTAAAGTATCGGGGGGGGGGGAGAATTGTTCCAATCTATTGGCTGAATATGGGGTAAATGTAAGCCATCCAGATGATGACTGGAGGATACACCATCTACCCCTTTTTATTCAGTTCAATCTCGACAGCACATTCTACTTCTGGACACGCACACACAGAGCTGCATCTTGTGTTTATTCAAGCCATCACGGTCACAGAACGGCCACAATGCTAGCTTTCTGTCTGGGGTGGGATGGGGAGCCTATTGTGCAACACTGGTAAGCACAAACACTTGGATGAGACACAGCTGGAAATTGAACTTACAGACAGCAGTGAGGCTGAGCACAGCGATAACGTGACCAGACAGTACCAAAGTGACGCAACAGCCGCAATTTCAATTAGTGACTATCAGAAGGCTGACGTCAGAAGGCATAGTTGCGGCGAAATCAGATTCGCTCAGCTTGTCGAAATTGACCCTCTGGATACGTTCACATACAAAGACGACAAACACATTCTCTCTGGCTACACTTTGGGGTCGAGGCGGAAAGAAAGGCTACGAACAACCACCGAAACAAGAGTTTGAAGAAGAAGAAGAAAAAGCAACACTGCATCTCATTGCAATGAAACACTGAAGCGCTTGTGTATCAGAGTCTTTATTATAGGAACAAAAACAAAAAAGACACTGCAAAGTCATTAAGTATAATCAGGAGATGATGCAGAACACATAAATTAAAAGAACGTGGTTGACAGCTAGGGAAAACAGTGGCTGGAGAATAAAAAGGAGGGATATTTACAGGGTTTTTCCACTGTGTAGCTGGGGACGCACGCTGAAGCACCAGGAAATGGAAAAGGCACTATTCCAGGGAGAGCAGATACATGTCAGTGCTGACATGACAGAGGAAATGCACTCGACCACATGCTCGATGAAGCTGATCTTCTGTTAACATCATGGCAGGTGTCAGGATCCCAGCCAGCCAATCAATGGCTATTGAAAGAGCAGTTGTGTTAAATGTGTGTAGTTAAAACAGGACATCAGATTGAAAATGCAGATGTATAAATGTGTGTGTGTGTGTGTGTGTATGTATGTATATATAGGAAGTGAATATGGGATGCCAGGGAACATTACAATATCAATTTGTCTGAACTTTTCTGCAGTTGTGTGAACTGACCCTCTGTTTCATCATGCAAGAAGTAATACAGTTACATTCATATCCGTGCAGCAAATCCAGCACGGTAAATCCAGTACGCTGGCTGAAACACAACTGGTTCTGTCAGTGTCTCCATAGAGAACCTCCAAAACCATGAAACGGGCACTTTGCTCGTCAAAAAGAACACCACCACCACAGTGCCTCCTTAACAAGAGTCAGATCTACACACCTTTCATAAAAACGAGCACTTGGAGAATCCAGAGCAGTTTCAACTCCGTGCCTTTCACTCAGACCTAGAGCTGCTGGATTTCATCCAGACCAACACCACAAGGGTTGTCATACACGTCAGACAAAGAAACAGGGGGGAAAATACAGTCAAGCCAGGTGAAGAGAAAAAGGTGCATGCACACACGCACACACTTCGGAGAAACCAATACATACATGTTGAATGGTATTCACTGACAAAGCTGAAAGCTGATTTATCAATGCCCAGGTGAGTCCCGGGCATCAAGCCTTCCTTACCCTTTGTATTCTTAAATATTTGCCTTTTTTACTGTATTTGTATGAACATTATTATTTGAATTTTAGCTGATCGACATGTGGAAACAGACAACTGAAGGCAAGGAGTTGGGGGGGGGGGGGAGGGAAAAAAAAAAAAAAAAACCACATGGAAAAAGTGTTTGGCGTCTAGATAAAACCAGTCCTTTCTCTCATGCACTCTCTCTGGCATGTTAGTCTCAATAGTGTTTCTCCAGGCCCGACCGGACTGCCTGCACTCACTGATATCCACCGTTCTCAGTGAGGCGGCCGGTCTGCCTGTGGCGCCAGAAGGACACGGCCACGCCACAACTCCTCTTTCTACGGCAAGCTTTGCCTTATTCCATAGCACTCTGGATGTCGTTCTGGAGGGAGTGGGGTGGGGGGGGGAGATGGGCTGTGGGGGGGGTGCGGGGTGGGTTGTTGCAATCACATGTTCTGGTTGACCGGTGTGACGTAGTTGCGGGGAAACATGCCCGTCAGCCCGTGGCACGCCCCCTTCCACCAGTTGGGGTCAGAGTTGTCGAGCACCTGGATGAAGTCTCCGCGCCGGAAGCCGAGCTCACCCTCCTCCTGGGGGTCGAAGTCAAACAGCGCCTGCACATATGTGGAGTGCTGCAGGGGAATGCAGAAGGCAGCGAACTTGGTTAACTGTGGGACATTCATCACAGAAACCCTGCGACAGGGTTCCTTACTATGATTTATTCAGAGGTACAACAGGAGGGCACCCTGCCAGCACTTTAGCTCTGCCCTTATCCATAATGCTTGCTACTGCCCTTACCAGTGCTGATCCTAACCAGCAAGAACAGGATTCTCACAAGAGCAGGACATAGGATGTCTGGTGTTGACTCATGTCCATAACCACGTCATCAACAGAACTCAGGCAGCTGTAACTGCTATATTTACCAATGTGCTCATGTAGAGGCGTGTACAGTGGAACTGTAGAAGCGAAGGGGGGGTTTGCTGACCTAGTGAAAACCATTTCTGAAACAAACACAGCTCATGGCCTGAGTTTAAGAACAAAACATTTCATACTGCTTAAAAATTTATTTACAACAGAGTCTAGCAGAGGCACGATGCAAAGGACAGCAATCTTCAATCCACAGGGCACTCACTGAATGTGGTGCAAACATCCTGTTTTTGGTCCAAGTGTGTGTGTAAAAGTATGTCTACACTCACCTGAGGAACCTGCTCTATGTCCCTCAGGAAGATCTGCTGGTTCCGTGACACCGAAGTGGTCCGGTGATAGTCCACGAGCTGATTTAGTGAATTGAACTTGACCACCCAGAGGAAGTACTTTCCTGCTCCGTCACGCAACACTTTGAAGTGCTGGACATCGTTCCCAAACCTGGAGAGCAGGGAACCACGTCAGTGAACATCCCGACTGTCAGTGAGGTAGACCTGTGTGCATCCACCAGCGGCCACCGGGTGGCAGTACTAGGTGAGTGTTGTGGCAGAACAAACAAACAAAAAACAATTTGAACCACAACATAGCATAGCGGTGGAGCAAACAACCCAAGTTTTGCACTGAACAGAATCTGCCAAGCGTTCCATGTAAAACCCATGCACGGTGAGCTGGCCACCTACTTGACGGAGAGAGAGAAGTCTCCCGGCGCACTCTCACTCTCACGGATGAGAAAGGCCCCGTCGTGCCGCTGTTTGTTCAGTATCTCCTCCGCCTTTGCCCGGGGGATCTTTCCAAAGAACCACCTGTGGCCAAGAGTGTTCATCCAAAAAGGATTAGGAAACACCTGAGAGGTTATTTTGGAAGGATCAGCTGTAACTCATCCATTTATGTATAGTACCTATGTAAACACAGATAACATGAATTAGTACAGCTGTAGCTCCTAAGATTAAGAAAAAAGAAAAAAGCCGTACATCTACAAATATTTGTCCTGTAGATGCTCGTGAAGTCAGAGAGGTTAACCCTGAAATGACAGACTGGAAAAATGGGATTTTACATGAATAATGAAGGGGGGGGGGAGAAGAGTCCTCAAAGTAGACACCTCTGCAGTTGTACTCTTTCTAGTTTTGATAAGCAGGTGTTTTTTCTACCAGCTGTAAGATGCAGAAAAGCAGCAGTATCATGCAGAAAAGTCCTACTGCAGCATCTGCTTCCCACAGCTCTGTGCCTGCAGACCTTCTGACACAAACAGCGGGTGCACGAGTGCGGGAGGTCTGCTCCACAGGGACGAGAGAGACAGCCCTGTCCGGACGGCCCGAAACCAGCCTGGTTTAGCCTGCTTTGAGGCAGTTTACACCAGTGGCCTGGGACAAGCTGACAGGCACACCTGTGCTGTTCCACTTGCACGGTGGTAATAAATTCTGGGGCCAAGGACACACCAAACAACAGGAAGCATCGTACCCGTAAAATATAACTCTTCCTGCTTAAGTGGCCAGGAGAGTCAACTTCAGCACAGGTATTACTGGAAGAGGTGGACCAGGAAATCCCATAAGGAAGTGATGAATGAAGGGCAAACGTCACCCCTGGTGCAGCACCATCTTGCTCTGTAGATCCCTGTAACTAGGGCACCACCAGTAAAGCCCAACTCTATTTGCCTTAAAAGATTAAGTGTTTCCCACTGCATCTCTCATCCCCCTGAGCAACATCTATCTCTGGCTGGGGAAAGCAAGGTTTTACAAAGAGCCCCATTTAAATGAGTTTGACCATTTCAGTAGGATAATCATTTGAATCAACAAACAATAAGAATAACTGCAGTTGTCCACATGCACAGTGGAGTACAAGGCACCGTACTGGAAGAATATGACAAATTGCACGGAAAAAACAATTACCTGTACAATCATTACAAAGATCCGTTAATAAACAATGAACTCCTAAAGAAGAAAAGAAGCACTGAACACTGTGGAACTTTAAGATGTTTATCAATAAAAACGAATATATATAACTAAAAATTTTAATTGTAAAATAAAATTTTAATTTGCCATCAACCAAAACAAATGTGGGGGGGGGGGGGGGGGGGAGTCAGTCACTGGAGACAACATGTCAACTTCCCAAGGACCAAGATCAAGCTGGGGCCATCCAGTTGCTTAGAAGCATAGGGAAACCCTTGTGAATTTACTACAAAACATTACACAAAACCTTGCACTGGTCATACACGACAAGCAATGGTGGCAAGAAGGACCAAATAGGTAGGCGGACCACGGCTATTGACGTTAAACACAAAAGATGTTCGGTGCTTAATGACCAACTGCAGGCTACATGGACGTGGAAGGAGTCGGGCTCACGCTTACGGATGTGCCTTCATTTCGATGTAGTTCTTGGGAATGAAGCCATCTTTTCCATTAAGCTCCGCCTTATACCAGTTCTGGTCACATTCTTCATTTAAAACCTGCAAACAAAGAAGCAGAAAAACAAGAGTGGCCATGAGTAAGAAGGTATCAAGGTTCCCATGTTTCCTTTATACATACACACTTCTGACACCAAGTGTCACTGCTCCATTGGGGGGCAAGTGAACTGAGTGCACAAGATTTTTACCTTCCACGGCCTATCTGAGGGAAGTGCCCTTTAAGGTACACCCCTGACACACACACACAAACAGAACAGGTCAAACTGAAGCAGCGCAATTCTACTTCACCCTCTCCTGTTCTCCAACCCAAAGAATGTGGACTGTGTGTTTGCCCACCATTGGACTCCATTCTGCCAAGGTCAGTCTAGTAAGGCAGCAAACCAGGGAGTGAAATCGCAACGTCAAGGTCTACCAGACTGCTCCTGTTATAGTGGAATGTGCTGGGTAACAACCTGCCCTCGCTATGGCGGCTCAGGGAATAATACAATAGTGTAGCACCTGCCAGATACTGCAGCGCAAATGGTCCATTTGGTTCCATTACCACCATGGTGCCTGGCACTACCATTTGTACCTATATTATAACAGGGGTAGTGCAGCAGTTAAGGACATAAACCTGAAGTTTTCTGCTTAAAGCTCCTCTGCCCAGTTACTGCTGCAGTATCCCTGTTCGAGCTACTTCCAGTTGTTCAAATAAAAACTACACAGTCGTATAAATGGGGCAAACACTAAGATTCTAGGGATCAAAGTGTCCGCTAAAAGCAGAAAGAAAAAACATTAATAATTATAAATCAATTTCAGTAATTCGAGCAGCAAATATTTGACTGAAGCAATTACAGCAACAAGTCACCTTAAGAAGCTAAGCTTCAGGTTACAAGTTCAGCAGATGAGAACTGCAGAGCACAGATCAGGAGCCTTTCGCCACCTCTTCCAAGACGGATTACACTTGTGGTATGCCAGGTACGAGCCAGGAAGGGATGAAGCGGGAGAAGCGGACACGTACACAAAGCATCGATTAGAAAGCCTGCCCTTTGAACTGTGGGACGAGCAGTGCGGATGACCTCCCAAGTGAAGCGGCTGCCCACTGGCCTCCCCTCCTCCACGAGCAGTCGAGGCGCCTGCGTGACGCACGAGTAGCAATTACCGCCCGACTGCTCACGTGTTCTCCCCCGCGCCGCCCTGCCTCCGCTCTCTTTATTCTTATCTCTCTGGCAAGATGGTTATTTCCCCTTCGAAGGCAACGGCAGAAATAACCACCTGCGAGGCGGTCTTTTGTCAAGCTTACTCAAATTTTCCACTGTATTTATTAATTTTTTTAAAAAAAATTGTCAACATACATATGCAAAACTTGCCCCATTTTGCACTGTTTTCATTAAAAATCACACCCTTTGGCAAAGTCAAAAGCTATAACTGGAAAACAAACAAACAAAAAGCAAAGTGGGACATAAGAGTGAGGAAAAGGAGGCCACGCGCCTCTTTCCCTCGGGAGGCTGAGCAGGGCTGTGCAATTAGCCACGCTCACCTCCCCTGCCCCTCGTAGCACCGCAGGCACTTCGGGTAACAAAGAAGGACCGTGAACCCCCAACCTCGTTGCCTCCTCTCCCTGTTGGACACCATCCGATTACAGCTCTGTCGAGTGTGCAGGAGTCTACCTGTCGCTCACACTCCACCCACGGCCACTCAGGCAGGAGGAGGAGGAGCAGAGGACCTCACACGGGACCAAATACATTTAGAACACGGTAGGAATGCAAGCTCCGATTGCAGCAGGAGGGACTAGTTGTGCATCTCAGGTTTTTGGTGTGAACGCCCCCGCTCCAGCGCGACCCCGGGAGATTAGCGTGGGTTGCTCCGAGATCAGCAGCCCCCAATTGACTAATGCTTGTGTCGGGACTCGGGGGGAAGAGAAACAGCAGAAGAAAAACCTAGTCAGGGAAGCGTGACTCTGGAATGAGACTAAAATTTGCTGCGTGTTTGTGCGCACACATCTGCAGAAAGGAATACGTGACTCCCACTCCCTGCGATTCGAGACAAACCCTTCAGAGCAACATCTCTGGGAGGATAAGCTCATTACGATGACTTCAGGAAATGTGGGTCTCTTCTCTGGGACAAATGGCTAGGGAGTCACAAGGGGTATTGTCTTGTCCCTGCCCCCCTGCTCCAAACCCCATGGGCAAGCTTGGCACACCCCAAGTGCAACAGGAGACCAGGCAGCACCCCTGGCAGCAGCGCTGAGATCCCGCAGAGCACCTCAGGTCAATGGTTGCTCAAGCAGAACCCCTGCATTCCAGCCACTTCTTGGAGATGGGCTCTCTTCCAAGCAGAGCAGCAGTCACCGCTAGCTTTCCTGGAAGGCAAAAGGCCGCATGCAGAGATGCCCATCCAAGTCATAGTGGAACCCGTATCGTGCAGAACTGACGAGTCGACCGAAAGCATCCGCTGCACCTCAGGCGTGCAGTCGACACGCAACACGGTAAACTAAAGGGAAAAATTTGTTTAATCAAAACAGAACAAGACATTATCCCTGAGCAGCACTTTGATAATCTCCATGTGAACACGACTCAAAGCGAGAGGCAGGGTTAGACTATGGATAAGACTATGTTCTCATCAAAGCTCTGCTATTCTGCATTTAGCTCACACAGTTGTCCAAGGCATCTTATTGGGACAGATTCACACAAAAAGTGCTCACAGCATTCCAAATAACAAATGCAGGACTTCACGCAGATGATGCGAACAAGCGCTAAGCCCAGGTATGAGACAAAGAAAGAAAGCATAGTTACAAATTCCTTTCACCAACAACCCATACTGTTAAGGATATGTGCTGCTGCTGTTTATTTTACCTATATTTTTGGGCTCCGAGTTATATGTTTCATTCTTAAAGCCATTCACATTTCCCTGGGGGGGGGGGGGGGGGGGGGAGGCGACAAGTGGAGGAAAAATGGGAAGAGAAAGAAAAACACAGCCCGGCAGAAAAGCAAAACATTTGATTGGCTGGCGTTTTCACACAAAGAGTAGACAAATCGCCATACATTGCAACCTCATATGCCAGACAACTCCATTTACATGTCAAGCACCTGTACCAATACCAATGTCATCTTCCCACGCACGCACACGTACTCACACACACACGCACCTCATTACTAAAAGTCCCAAATAAGAGAGAGACACTCAAGCATGCAAAGGAGTGTAAAGACACAGTTGGGGATAAAGTGGGACCCGATGGCATGTCAAGCGTATGATTTCTGCAAATTGATTCACAAGTCAGCCTGCGGCTGCACTCCTCTAGCACCCTTTGGCTCCATGGAGGGACAAATAAATAAATTGCTTGTCTGCCACGAGTGTTAGAGGCCATTTATTTCAACACGCTTCCCGATGATTTCAGTCTGAACCCTGCACAAACAGCAGCTATACAGAATCAGCCCATGTCCCACGGAGATGGGGAATCTGGGCTTTGCTGGAGACACTGGGCTGGGGGGGGGGGGGGATGTGCTGGGGTTAGGGCCCAGAGCTACTGGTCCAGTTCCTGTCACTGAGAGATGTAAACTTCCTGATCTAGGGAGGCAACTTAGTGAGTTTAGGAGCTACCGCCACCACCTGGATTTACACTTCTGTTTAAACTGGGGTGCCACAGGAGATGGCGTAGGATGGGAAGGGGTGGGGCCCAACACTGGACAGCCACACTGTCACTGTGCCAACATGTTGCCTGCTCCCTAGGACAGCACAAGAGGAAGAGTAGGATGAGGGAGAACCTCTAGCATCTTCACTTCTGGCCTGAAAGATCCACATGAGAGCTCCAACCTCGTGACACTAGCTTTCCTTCCCCCCTTGGGCTCCCACATGGCAATAGAGCCAGATGGTTGCCTTTTTATAGCAACATGAGCTCCAGCATGTACTCCCAACTCCCACTACAAACAGGTCAGGAGATCTTCAAAATTTCAAACCAAAATCATGCAAGGCAGCAGCGCTTAGCCAATGTCTGCATACTCAATCATAGTTAAGGCGATCCGCATGCAAGAGGCATCTACTACATGTCAGGGGCAAAAGGTCCAGTCACCGCTGACAGCTTTAAGGCAAGAGGACGGCAATGCGGAGGCTGCGGCTCTGAAGACCCTTTTGAAACAACAAACTTGTGGTCGCTTGTAACGGCAGTGCCGGACTGAACATTTACAGCCGATGGGGGGGGGGTTGCGACGAGACTCCAGAGGAAGACCCAGTGAGCTGCACTCTGAAGGGCAGCTAAACGGGAATAACCGTCATGCACCCAGCTGTCAGGCTAAAGACTGAAAATGGGGGTCACAGGAAGTCCGTGGAGCCCAGAGGAGAGAGGCCATTTCCTGTTCTTCCCTAGACCCCTTTCTTCAGCTTATCCAGCAACTTTAACCATGAATTTTGCACACAGACCACCACTGCATCCCACTAAATATCACCACATGTGGCAAAAGCAGCGGTTCTTGTTTTCTCCCCACACGCATGTATGACAGCATGGTTTTGGCTCCGATGTGACGGAATGAGTTCCGTCAAACCAAAAAGTGTCATGAAATGCATTTCACCCTGTGATGTAAGCTGCTTTGAAACAGAAATGAAAAAAAAATAAACGCAGACGCACAATGTGGATTTATATATTTACATTTAATCATTTAGCTGACACTTTTCACCAAAGCTACTTAAAGTGTTAAGCTATTAATTCACCCATTTATACAGGTGGGTAATTTTACAGGAGCAATTTAGGGTAAGTACCTTGCTCAAGGGTACTACAGCTGGAAGTGGGACTGGGACCTGCAACCTCTGGGTCCAAAAGCGGCCGCTCTAACCGCTTCGCTACCAGTGGCCCTGAGAGCGGATTTCACCGTTCCTGGGGCCCGACCGGATTTCCCAGGCCGTTCACAGCCCGGTGGACTCGGCTGCGATTTGCCCTCGCTGCCTGTCGCCAAAGAAATGTAAGTATATTTCATAAACAAGCGCAGGTCCCTCCCATCACAACCCCCCTTCCCCCACGGTCAGCTGCTGAGAGCTTCCTCTGGCTCTCCCACAAGTCCTCCTCTCTGGCACGGCCAAATGGGAAGCGCTCTCCCTCTCACATTCTGTACTGTCCAAATTACATGGCGAGTGCTGCACTGGAAACTTAATAACTATTTTAACCGTAGCTTTCATTAATGTTGCCTTTCAGGGACAGAGAATTTACAACTAATTGCTGTAGCCGATGAATAAAGTATAGGGTACTGTGGGGAGGGCGGGGGCCCGATATCGAACTGAGCTTTGGTTTAGACGTTCCCCTTTCCACTTCCCACTGCAGACATTCCTGGGTAATTCAGTTCTCTTTCTGTTGAGCCTGCAACAGAGACGGCGATGGAGACAGAAGCGGCGCTCGTGCTGGGTGCTTCCCCCTGGCCGCACGGCGATAATTGGGCAGAGAAATGCGATCAATATCTCCACAGAGGGAAGTGGAAGAGAAGCACTGGGGGAATGTAAATGAGTGGTAACAACGACCGGCGTGGGAGCAGTGAGGAGGGTGGGGGAGGGAAGCTAGCAGCCTCCCATGTTGAACCCTGGTCCTTTTTTCTTCCTGGATGAAGTGTGCAAGGGTGAGGCAAAGACAGTTCTGGTGGGAAAGGACAACATTACAACCCTTCAATACCCAAGGAGTTCCAGCTGCTCCACATGTGTAGGAGTGCAGCTCACAAGGGGAAGGGCTGCTCTCACACGTAATGGATACCACGTGGTTGTCGAGCTTTGGCAGTACCACACACGCACCAGAAAAGGAATAACTGCAGCGTCTGCACGGAAGGCCCTGTGGTGGCCTGTTACTGTCACGCTGGCGCTTCCCCAACCACAGGAAGCTATACCGCGGGGGGGGGTGTGTGTGTGTGTGTGTGTGTGAACAGGGAGCTCCAGAACACAGGCAAGTGTCCAGAGGCCTTGAAGTGCCAGAGAGTACAACGGCGGCGGCACAGAGGGATGGCACTGCCGCACGGGTCCCGCCTCCTGGCATTCACAGCAGAGAGCTCCACCGGCGGCTGACACACGACAACCAAAGTGAAACAGCAAACATAAGAAAGCCATTTAAAAACAACCAAAATCTATATATTATTCAATAGTCGTCCTGTCAGGCAGATCTTCACAAATCCCTGGGTTTCATGTCCTGGTGAAACTAAAGTTAATGTGTTCCAAAACAAGCTTTTTACGCAAATATTTTGTGACTTGGCAGCCGCCACCTTGTCTGAACTCACTTTCTGTATGACGAGCCTCTGCGATCTGACAGGAGGCGTGGGCCTTATCAGATCAAACCGCTGTGCTCCCAGCATGAGGCCCTGCACAATGCACTCTGGGAAGCGTTTCACAACGAGGACAGGGCATTAGGACTTTGAGCCATGAGAATGCATCCACTGCCACGTGGGGTCCATGGCTGCGCAGATGGAGTGTGGCGTTTTTATTCACATTCAGCAAGGGGGCTCACAGAGCAGCCTTGCCTTTCCAGACATGTCAAGAGGCCCCACGTTGTTTACCCAAGCTGAAACGAAGAGCAAATGTGAGCAGTGACGGACTAACGGGTTCGACCATGGAGCTGCGCTTATCAACTGACCTGCACCATATCCTGTCAGTGGCTGGCGAATGCATGTCATGCTTACACACCCCCCGTGTTATCTCGCTGCGTTACACTGCTATGTCCCCACACAGCCACCACAGGTGCGGCATAGTAAGATGTACATTCATCGTCTACACCTGTGAAGCTGAAAGGTCCCTCCACCATGACATCATAGCATAGACCAAGACTAAAACTTGAGCTTGCAAAAATAAGACAGTAATAGAAGCATATTTAGTCGTGATTTACTTTAATTTAGTAACATTATAAAATAGGGTGCTCTGGTTTCCTCCCACAGTCCAAAGACATGCTGTTCAGATAGACTGGTGACTCCAAAAATCACAGTGTGCGAGTGACATGGACAGCGTGTTTCACTGATGTGTGGATGAGTAATTCATTCTAAGTAGTGTATATAGCAGTGTAAGTTACCTTGGGTGAATAAGGTGTGAGCTGATGGTAACACTACAGTGTTCATTTGGTTACTCTGGAGAAAGACACAGGATGATGGTCGTTCCTGTCCCATCGGAGGCACAGCTCAAGCCTTCCATTACTGTCCATAGCAATCAAGCGTTTGCTGACAAGACCTCTGAAGGGCTGCAATGAGTAGCGCAGGGTCGCGTCTCACAGCCGCTCATTGATTCACTCGAGTCCCGAGACACCAGCTCACACCACACCTTGCAGTCACCGTTTCACACAAAAGTGCTGCGTCTTCTCAGCTACACCAACTGGTCCGTCAGAGGGGTTCATCTAAAACTTTGCCAGCTTCCTGCTGTCTTCACGCAGGCCTCTGGGTTTGAGACGAGACTAAACGATGCTTGTTCATGCCAATGCACTCAGGGCTGACAGTACAGCACAAATATAATCCCCTAACAACAATGAAACAACTTCAGTGAACAACATGGCCTTGTATGCACACAGAAAAGGGTCTGCCTGAACACTGGAAGAGCCTGCTAATATTTTCAAGGAACAGGCTTTACCTGAGACGCTTGTCGAATCGCAGAGCCCAAGTAGGAGAGAGAGAACGGCACAGGCCATACAAACCATTCTGTTACAGCCCTCATGCTGTGCCTGGTAAAATCCAGCAATATGAGCAGGGCCAGGGCAAACGCAGAGCTATGCAAGATGTGACCACACAACTGAAGGCAAGGAGCCTGGGGAACTGAAGAGCCCTGCTGCCTGTAGACACTGTAAAAGGGATGAGAGGACACTGAAGCAGCATTTCTTTTTGGGAAGGGAGAGGGAAAAAAAGCACAACATCCCCGCCACAGAGCAGGAGAGAATATCAGAAAGAAGCAAAGTCCCCATAAAGTCTCCCGCTGTATCGGAAGCCTAGCAGTTCGGTGACTGAGAAAACTCGATCCTAACTTTCCTGCGTGATGCTCGACAGCCCATAGTCTCTGTTCTCACCTTACAGGAAGAGAATAAAACTGCGCTTTGTAGTTTCTTTCAGTATGATAAGAGACGTTTACGCCTTAAGCTTGCTCTCCCTCAGATGAGTGCTATTCACTCTGTCCAGGAAGCTGAAAAGTAAGCAAAGCTTTTTTTTTTTTTTTTAAATAAATATTTTAAAGTCATGAGACTGGGAAAAATCTGAACGCAATACAAAAGTATAAGTGGTAACATGTGAGCATCATCTACAGCTACAGCTGAAACAAAACAATTTCCATCCATACCTGACTGAGCTTGGGCCTTGACCAGCAACTGGGTTCATTCTTTACGAGGTTCTCTCGTTGGGACAAACGCAAGGCGCGCGCGCACACACACACGAAAATCAGATGACATCACGTAACACCACCGCAAAGGATGGCTGACTCCTCCGGCTCTTTTTTTATTCATCTCAAAAACTCCAGTGTGTGACGAATAAAGCGGAGACGTTTCTTGAACAGCTCAACAGCCGGTGAAACAGGCCATAAAAGTAGCGAAAAAGCATGCACAGGAACCTCTATGCCTTATGTCAGTACACAAATGGATTCAGAGGAACTAAAAATATATTGGTGACGAGGCCCCCCCCCCCCAATTTTTAGGCCCAGCAGGGGATTATAAACACTGAGAGCCCCCACCTCCACCCTCAGCAGCTACAATAAAAACAGTGGCACTAGAGAGGACTGCTCAATGCAGCCAGTGTGATGCATGCAAAGCCCTATCAGGCCACAGAGCAAAGGCCAGCATCCCAGAGATGGAAGCCAGGGGATTTCACGGGTACCCCTTTTGCCAGAGCTACGTGGAGTAGAACACCAGCATCACTATGACCGATACCATTTAGCCAATAGCCACGTGCAAACAATTAATTCAATTACAAATACACGCTTATGAAGGAGGGCATTCTCAGTGGAGTAATAGCACTCAGCATTGGGCAGTGCCTTAACCAGTGTACTACAGCAGCAGTGGGATTACAACTGGAAACATTCAGATCACAAGGAAACTGCTCGAACCGCTGAACTGCTACCTGGCGCTCTTCCTCATTCCCTCTAAGGGCCAGAGCCTCAAATGGGACTCCAGTGTGCTGACTGCTTCCCAAGCAAAAAACAGAGCAGCACCCTCACACTGTTACGAAGTACAGGATGTGTGATAGGTTAGTATAAATGACTTGACAAATGGCGAAATTAAAACAACCCGATATTTACATGGCAGAAAGAATTCCAGAAAACAAGGACACCACATAAGGTACAGTATGGTGTTAAATACCATATCAACTAATTGTCCAAATGAGAAGATATTTTAAAGCTTTTTTGAATGCTGCAATTAGGTTTTTTTTAGATGTTGTAATGAAAACCTCAACTGTTTTTCTACCATTGTTACTATTTCCATTGTGTTGAGTGCATCACCCTGATGTTATCACTTCAGACTCTTTGTCTCAGCAGAATAAGAGGATGACCAAACCACTACCAGGAACTGGTGTCAGACAGACAGGGATGCAACACTATGAAGGGACTGTTTTTGTTACTCTTCCTGGAGAGCTGCCGCTGAAGCACTCTAGCAGAAGAGACACAGGCCTCCATCCCTCAAGGCCCGATGCGTTCATTAATAGTCCTTTCAGCGTAGATAAGTGCTACTTGTGCCTGCGTCGCAATAAAACAAGGGGGGCTAGAAGTCTGTAGCAGCTGTCCAAGGCTAAGCAACCCTCCCTTGACAGCTTCAGGGCTTTTATTCACGGGTGATGGATCAATTGAGAAATGTCAATGCTTATCTGCTTCAGGGGTTGTGGGTGACGGGGGAGGGTTCAAAACAGGTCTCCTCCTTCTCACTGTTGAGAAAGCAGATCCACCTGTACCCTGCAGCTGTTTTCTTAGTGACAGGACCAGGGGTGGGTGCGAATGAGAATGTATAGCCCAAACTATTCACCGTTTGTTAGTCCCGACTGTGCACTGTGGCCAAAAGCAAAAGGCTTTGAGGTCATGATCCCATGTCAGGACCTGAGCCAAGGTTCTGTGGTCTTAGCCTGTTGAGGAGAGGACTTCCAAGGGCATCAGGAGTCTCAGCTACATGCAGGCTAGGACTGCTATACTGCTGGCCCACGGAAAAGTCAAAAACCCTACATGACTCAGGCTTATAGGCAGAAAGGACTAATATTCATATGCTCCTACCCAGAAGAGTCTAGTGTCTCCATGAGTGACAGCATCATCATGGTTCAGTCATGATGCATTTTCACAGGACCTGTCAGAAAACAGGCCCAGGCTTTCAACAAAACAGCACTTAGGTTTTATAGAGTATTTCTGTGGATGTGCAAGTGAGGTAAAGTGTTCCTCGGAACCCCTGCCAGACCCTTTACCCCTCCCAGCGAGGAGCTTGTCCTTCGTGGTAAATGCCAAGAGCTGATGCTAGCAGGACACGGAATTGCTGTAGCAGAGCAAAAGGCATGCAGTTTGGTTTAGGAAACATTTAAAAGGAAGTCCTTACACCAAACACCATGGGAAACACTACTTTCCATGAGCTGAAACAGTGTTCATAATAGAGTGTACAAGTTAGAAGTCCATTGACACACACCCAGTTTCCTATTCAATATAATTTGCATGAACTGTATCCTTTTTTCCACTTGCTTACACATGTTTACACTCCAACTATCTTGTAAATTCCGCTTACATGTAAATCTGCCATTTTTCAGCAGCTAATATTTTGGCCGCGGGCTTTTGGATGTTTGAACAGCATTTCAGAGGATGCGCCTCGCTTCTCATCTCCTCCTCCTCCTCCTTCTTCACTTAGAGATGGGGGGGGACAGAAGAGCTTTCATCTTCATGAACTTGCATCCACTAAGGTCTACACCTAACATAATCAGACCACACTACTGGCTCTGCCACAGAATGGGTAAGACAGTAAGACATGAGTGACAATAGCGATGAAGACAAAGAACAATGAAGCGGTTAATAGGGGTAAAGGGGGCGGGGGGTACTATGGACCAAACAAAAGCAGAATAAAAATTCAAGTGTCTCCATTTATGCATCTGAAATTTCAAAACCACAAATTAACTGAAGGTTGTATAGCACTGATGCAGAAGATTGTGGATGGCACTCGATAGTTTTTACAGTTGTCCATACAGGAATGCCTCTTAAGCTTTTGAATTAATCCAATTACAGCTCCTATTCAGTCCTATTTTCTCCAGTTTAAAAGGCTCTTCTTTGCACATAAGACAAAACGTAAGATCGATTGATGGGGGGGACATTACACTTACATCTATTCATTTAGCAGACACTTTTCTCCAACGCGACGTACATCTGAGAGGAAAATACAATAAGTGCATTACATCAACAACCCAAAATGTTCAGGCAAAAGAAAGTTTTCATCTAGCAGTCTAAGAAGAAGAGGGGGGGGGGAAAAAAAAAAAAAAAAAAAAAAGAAAAAGAAAAAACTCTGGCCCACTTATATGTAATGAAAAAGACCATTACTGGGACACACGAGGTTTATTCAGTCCTTCAGTATCTGGGGTTTAAGACAAATGCTGACATTTGATTCCAGAACTGTTGTGCCAATTTCTGGAAGTTATTAGAAAATGCTGTGTGATCATACCTGTGATGCATTGTTATCTTTTTACCTTAAACCCTTGCTTTGTGTGTGTGGATACATCTGCAATTTGTCAGTGTACTGTCTCAACCTGTATGCTGCTGTAACCCTGTGATACTTATAAAACCCATAACATAACAAATACAACACAAGCCATGATTAACCTGATATTTCTGTAGTTACCCCGCAACATTTATTTACTAAGATCACAAATAGTTCACTGCTGAGCCATGAATGTCACTGCAATACAGGTCAGTGGGATACCGAAGGTCTTTATTAATCAAAACAATGAAAAATGATTATGAAATATTAAAAAAAGTCTCACTTCTAGACTTGGCTTTTAAAGTAGGTTTTGCACAATCATTCTGCTGTAGAGTAGTGGTGATCAACCACAAGCAAACAGAGAGCACACAATTTCTTCTGGTGCTGATTAAAAACATCTTTGGGGGCACACCTCAACCACAAACGCAAATAAGATGCTAAGCTGCTGTGCCACTGTAAAGCTACTTTTTGCAGCAGTGTGAAAATCAAACACTGCTATTAATAAATGTCAAAGCTGGAAGAGATGAGAAGAAATACATGGGCAGGGATGCATGGCACGCTAGCTTGAGAATTAACGTCTCTCAGCAGCAACCCATAGATCCCAGAGCCGCCTTCGTCCGATGGCTGCTAGTCCACCAGTGGATTACCAGTATAGGCAGGATGCACCAGCGTTGAAGTTACTGAACATAAGGCACATGATTGAATTTCATTATATCATACGGTATGCTTGAATCATCACCAGCCACAAGGCACCAACACTTGGCATAGGTTCACTTAGAGTCTCCCACCTGAGCACAAACACTGTGGATGGTGGGTACCAGGGGCAGAAGCTTCACTTGGGGGACCAATGGGGAGCTCTGCAGGGTTCATCAAGAGGGTCGCAGGTTGGGAGCTCCGTCCACTGGTTAATCTCTGTGGAGCTCTCAGCGAGCGAAGGCCCAGACACTGGAGGGTCACTGCCTCCAGCTCTGACCTCTCGTATTACAACTGCAATCAATATCTCAGTCATGAAAACTGCTCTGAAACACTCATGCATGTCACGAATAAGCAAACAAACTGCATCTGCATGTCAAAAACACTTCAAAAGTCAAAGTGCTTTTATGCTTGCTCACAGATTGACTGGTGCAGGCACACCCCCACACTGAAAAGCCACTGTACCCCCATTGAACATTTGCAGCGCTGAACATATAAGAACAAGTTTGTTCCATAAAAAGAGAGCACTCTTCCGCTAAACATCCCTAATCGACATCCAACATGAGACTGATGATTACATTTACAATCCCTAAACCACATGCAAAGAATTCTCTTGACTCTTATCTTCATGTCCAAACCACTTTGTGGTTTGACAGGGATTCTAAACTCTTTAGTTAAGATTTAAAAGTCACAGATTAAGTCCACAAACTAAATGCCAAATGTACTGTCAGATGAAAATGAAAGGGGTGGGGGGTAGAAGAAAAGGTCAAAAAAAAAAAAAAAAAGAGGGGTCATGCAGAAAAAGCACTATTTTATGTTTTTTCTCTGGTTCAAACTCATTAATTGATCTGGAATATTTGATTATAGGCCATTGTTGCTGCATGACTGGGAAACCATTTGAAGAAAATGACCAGAATTAGGGATTTACAGTACAGGCAAAGGCAGGTGGTACCATGTTTATGAGTTCTGAGAAGGCCCTCCCGCTTCTGTACCCTTGAGCAAAGCAAGTGACGCAAACTACACCAGTAAAGCACCCAGCTATGTAAGTGGATAAAATTATACGCCGTTGGATAAAAGCACCAGCTCTGTCTCAAAAAAGAAAAAAAAAAGAATAAAAACAGAGGCAACATTCAGAAAGACTCAAGAATTATCACACTAGTGAAGGTAGTTTTCACAAACTGTTACATATCCATGATGCTGACCTTTAAAAACAAGACTGAATTTTGTATAATAAAAATCTAGATCAAAACGTGGGAGAGCTTTGAGAAAAATGTTTGATGTCTTTTCCCAGAAAGAGGCAAATAATAGCTTTTAACTTTTCCTTGAAAACATGATGAACATCCTCCCCCACAGAAAGTTGATATAGGGGCATATAGAAACATGCTGAAAGGCATAATCTTGCACAATGTGTCCGTATAGACTACCTCCTCCATCTATAATAATGTTTTGTGGTCCATGAGAAAGATGACAAAATGCAAATAAAATGACAAAAGTACATGCAGTATACTATGGAAACAACAAATATATTAAGACTAAAAGATGATTTCGGGCAACAATACAGATACACAAGTTGCTATACGGGAAGAAAGCTGAGGATGTCCACTGTGCTCGGAATTAGAGGAAATTGCTCTACTTCCCTGGAGGTGACTAGAGAGCCTTGGACCATACAATACAGCTCACCACCTTCCATTTCTTTACCTTCCGTCCAGCATATAAACACAAATGCTGGAATTCCACAGAAATCACAGAAAGACAATTAAAACCAATGAATTTACACAGCAGCTAATCACAGACTTAAAATGATAACATATGAAAAAAGAGCAAATTACAAAGTTTGGAAGCAAAAAAAACAAAATAGTTCTTTACAATTAAAGCTAATATATGTGTACCAAGTTCTGAAATGAAACAAGCGGTCAGTGAGTTATGACCACCCAGACTTACAGACGGCTGTCCCATCAACTTTATTGTATTATTTCCATTTGTTTTTCATGTCTAACGACAACTGAACCATCTGTTTGGCGTCTCAGTCAGTTTTTGAGTGTCTAGCAGTGACTGCGATTTGTTTACAGAAATGCCCTTAAAATGGTCAGCAAGCAAAATGGTTAATGCACAATTAATTCATACTGAACAGTATTAACTACAGTATACATTACTACATGTACTGTACTTCACCGTATTATTTCTCTGCACTATTACTCTACAACAGTATTTGAGCATGAATGGAAAATTTGTGAGAAAAATCCTATCATACAATGTAGCATGCAGGGATGTCGTTCATTTATATATCTTTACGGTTCAAATAATACAGCGTAAGAGGAGTAATGACCTATAGCAAAGTCATTGGAATGGAACCCTATCATAAGTGAAGGACCACCTGTATGGCTTGAGACCTCAGTACTCCTCATTTCGGCTAGAAATACATGTTACGTGGACATTCACGTAAATGTGCTGGCATATGTGCATAGAGAGACGAAAAGCAGAAGATAACAGCTCTAGATCGAATCTGCCACTTTACCCCCATCACTCTGCTTCACACAATGTAGAGATAAAACTAAGGAAAGATCAGACAAATATTACTACTGATGAATGTGAAAGAGATCATACCTGGTTTACCACACTAACCAAACTAATTCACCAAATAGTCAGTTAACCAACTAGCATTAAGATAAAAAAAAGTTTAAAGCGTGTGTGCAATGGGCAGCCAACACTCACATTACAGCATACACCTAAGTGGAAGAATCATAAGCTTCCTAGTGCTTACCTTTAGTATTTCCCCTCGTTTGAAACTGAGCTCATCGTCAGCTGTAGCTTTAAAGTCGTATTTGGCAACGGCCTCCATGGTACAGGACGATGCACACCTGTGTGCTGTAGAGAACAAATAAAAGTATGGGAATTAGTAGTGGAGAGCAGACTATGAAGGCATCCAGTTGCAATGGTCACCTTCGTAACAGGGAGAAATAGTGTAATAAAAAAATAAATTAGAAAAAACAAACCGTAGACTCCTAGGATGGTTCTCTCTCTGGTCCACAACCAGCTTGTTGAGATCCAACTCTTGGCATAAAGTTGAACCCTTTTGGTCACCAACCTGCAGTGGGGAAGTTACATCAATCAGCTTGAGATGCTGTCTTCGCAGGGGGGGGAGATGCACTAAAGACACACGTACACAGGGCAGCGCTCCAGCAGCGTTTGATGGAGCCGCGCCCTGCGCCCACAACAGCATTGTGAGCAAAGTACTTCCAAGAGGAAGGAAGCGGTGTAATTGACGTCTCTTGCAACCAATCACAGAGCGGCACAGCCGCAGACAGCCAATCAGAACCGAGGAAAACGAGGGCTGTCCAGTAACACTAAAACGGGAGCGTTATCCCCAGGGACCGAGCCCGGCTGTGCGCTACCTCTGGAAGAGATGCATCATTCAGGGTGTCATTTAAGGACTGCCACTATTATAACGGACCGGCACGGGTTGCTGGAACACGGGAAATTAAACAATTCAGTCGTACAAGCACGGTGACGGTAAAATAAAGCGGAGGGAATGCGTCGCATAGAGCCGAGAGACGCCTCGGGAAATGTAGTTTTCCAAGTGGGGCAAATAAAAGGGTTAAGAGCACAATGTACAGTTAGTTACGCAGAACACGCTGCTTCTCTAGTTCTGCTGATAGATTTTGTTCCATCCACTGATCAACAATAATGAATAAAAACCCTGTTTATTTTCGTTTTAGTCAATGATAAAGCGTCGCGCAAAACCGACTCAAACCGAGTTGCTCGGAACATATTCTGGTGCAAGAAGTACAGGTGTCTACTGTAATGTGTAAATCTCTCTCTGTCCTTTCATTCATGTACGTCCACGCGGAATACAGTGGGAGTTTACTGTATTCACGCAGCTCACCCGCTCGGTCGAAGCCACACACACACACACACAGTAACAGAACAGTTTCGCCCACAAACACCCACGCGACAACGCTGCATGATGATATACTACTACTCATAACTGTGTTCGTGAGCCGCCACTCTTGACTTGTCTTGTCAGCGCGTAAAACAGCGTAAACTTGAGTATTAACCGTGCGGGTCTCACACTCTGACTCACTCTCCGCCTGTGCTGTGTGTGTCGTTCTCGTCAGGTAGCCGGAGCTCGCGCCCCCGTGGCGTGGCGACCCGCTCGCGCACACCACCACGGCGCGCTGCCCAATTACCTAATAATTATAAGGGCAAACTCTGTTAACAAAAATACTAAAAGAACGTCTCTCACTCACTTCCCGAATGTGTTTTACACACAAATTACAGCACGGCGCGCGCGCGCGCACACACACACACACACACACACTCACCCGATCACCCAGCCAGATTCGCCGACGCACACTCCGCGTCCTTCTCCGCGTCGCGAAACACCTTACTCGACGCGCTCACCAAAGCCCTGTGTTTTCACAGCCTGTTTTACCCCTCCGACTGTAAATTTCCGCTTCCTTTCGGGTGCCTCTTTTCGGCTCGAGCTCCTTCGGCACTCGTGCGAGGTCTCGCGACACTTTCCCGAAGCCTATGGGATCCGGCGGCTCGGGAGCTACGGCCTTTCCCCGCAAAGGATTACATAATCGCCCCGCCCCGCTCCGCCCCGCCCCCTCACATCGCCCCGCCCCCTCACATCGCCCCGCCCATCGCCCCCTCCCCCGCTCCTCATTCTACGGCTTCCTCTGCAGCTTTTTGGGGTGTAGAATCTGGGATTCGTATTTTTTATTTCATTTATTTATTTATTTCTTTCTTTACAGGAAAATGATTTTGAAAATGATTGCATTTTATATGGCAGAAGTACCAATACATCTGCACTCATAGCCAAACTCAGTATTGTATCCACACTCAAAGGAGCCACATTGATTGTAAAATGGACATTTCTTGCACAGTTCATATTTGCCACTGATTTTGTCGCGTGTTCTAGTAGAAAGACACATGCATGGTACAGTCAATAAGTTGTAAGACTGGCCACCACGTGGCGCTACTGTACCACATGCGCCTATGGTTTGAAATAACTGCGATGCTACAGGTCAGCTGGCCTTCCGGTTTCCCGAGTCGTGTGTGTGTGTGTGTGTGTGTGTGTGTGTGTGTGTGTGTGTGTGTGTGTAAACAACATGCATATCTTTCGGGAAGGCACACACAGGGGCCCATACAGTCGGGTGGGAGGAGAGCGCTGCATATGGTAATGTGAGTGAGTTGCACTTAATGTGTGTTGGGGATTGTGGAAGCCAGTCAGTTTGAGCCGTAGCGCTGTGTCTCCCATTGCTGGTCCTGCACAGCTCTCGCAGCCTGTGTGATGCACAGCTATAGAGCAGTCAGGAGATCAGCAGAGAAGTGGGAGTGAAAGTGAAGTTCTGAGACCCTTCTTAAACACTGAGAGGGATTCAGCAGTTCTGAGCGAGAAGGGGAGGTGATCCCACCACATCTGCACCGGAACCAAAAACCTTTGTGCTTTTGATTTTTGATCCCTTGTATGGGACCACCAAGCCGGCAAAGGTGGAGGAACATAGTGGTCTTGTTTGGGTGTAGCGAGTGATCAGGTGTCAATATCGAGGAGTAGATCCTTTGGCGGTTTTGTAGGGCTTAACCAAAGTTTTGAACCTGGTACAGGCAGCTATAGGAAGCCAGCGGACTGAAACGAGGAGGGCATGGATGCATGAGAGCGCTTTGGTAGCTCACACAAGTCATGCAGCAGTTTTCTCTATCAGCTCGAGAGGTTTGATAGCAGAAGCCAGGAGACCAGACAGGAGAGCGTGGCAGTAATCCATATCAGGCAGGATATCGGGAGTCCAGGGAGGCTGTGAGATAAGGGCGGATCCTGCAGATGTTATGCAGGAAGTATCTGCAGGACCTGCAGGTTGTGGCTTCGATGTGCTGAGAGGAAGACAGACTTGAGTCAATCATTACTTTGATGGTTGATGGAGTGGAAGAAGGAAGAACTGAGATCCTTCACCTCGGACTAGGTGAGAGGTGAAGGATCTCAGTTTCAGAGAGGCTGAGCTGCAGGTGATGATCAGACATCCAGGCAGTGATGATATTTTCCTTCCTCGAGTCCTGAACCAATAAATGTTCACATACAGTTATGAAATCTGGTAAATCAGTGTCCTGCACTCACAGACCGTAAAGTGTGGACTCTTGAAAAAACTCAGAGGTGCAGAGACAAGACAGCAGTAATGACCTGAGCAGTTGACCTGAGGTCACAGGTTCAACAGCAGAAGGGGTCTCCACTTTGGCACCTTTAAGAAGCACAGATGAATGTTTATTTGCTTAATATAAATAAGTATAGTGTGAAATTGTTAGATATGTGATTTTATTTGATTTAAAGTACTTATCAAGCAAATGAACAGTATAGAAACTCAGGTAAAGTAACGAGCAGGGATGTCAAATCCCACAAGGGAGACCCCCAGAGACCCCAAGCAGTTAGAGCACAACTATTAAAGACTCAAGTGGTTGGCTGTCAGTCAGTGGTCAGACTGACCATGGGACCCCATCATCCCAGGGGTCCCAGGTCACAGGGTCACATCACGTTCGGGGCTCCTTCGGTGGCCCTCCCTGTCAGTGGACCGGGTTCGAACAGGAAACGTCCCATTTTGGGGTGTTCCCCTTATTGGTCACTAGATGTCAATAGTGGCTCAGGTTACAGCAGTAAAATACCGCACTGCAGCACATTTCCCACCTTATGCCTTAAGTTACTTACATGTGGTTCATCTGTATATGCATCAGATTTAGAAAACACATTTACAGCCAGTATTTTTGTTCTCTTGAACCGGACGACGATTTTAACACGTGCCTGTTATTGCTTCGGTGACACTGTCACCCAAGGTATCGTAGGATTTCAGCCTACTTGCTCACGTGGTTATTTCAGTGGAGTAATTCAGGTATGGTAGGTTGCGAAGGGGCTCCGCCGCAGGGCCATGAGCCGAGAGCTTTTCAGTATGAGTCCTTAACCGCTACGCTAAATGTTGCCCTCATAGCACAACACGTACACAGAAACTTGAGGAGACGGGGACTGAAATGGTGAACATCTACAAGAGAAGATGCTTATGTGTACAAATATATATGTATACAGTATATACTTAAGCTCTATATATGGCACGGTGGCACAGCGAGTAGCGCTGCTGTCTTACAGCACCTTGGTGGTGCAAGAGGATGTGGGTTTGATCCCTGCTCAGTCTGTGGAGTTTGTGTGTTCTCTGGGTACTCTGGTTTCCTCCCACAGTCCAACAACATGCTGTTCATGTTCATCCATTGTGTGTGAGTGCCAGGGGCGCGTGTGTTCCACTGGCTTATGGATGAGTGACCCTATTTTCAGTTGGATAAGTGGACAAGAAATCACCTTTTGTTTCTAGAGTGATTCAGTATCCTGTATTTTCTGAGTATTTTGTTGAACTGTTGCTACAGTTAAGATGTACAATCAGAAGTTTAACGCAACTGTAAACTTTTAACTGAAAAAAGTCAGCTGAATTCTTGTAGCCTGTTATAAAATGTTTTCATGATCTTCCAGTGACACTACAGCAGTCTCTCCTCTCTCTCTCACACACACAGTTTTTCTGCTCTGCCGAACATAAAGCCAAAAAAGTAATCTGGTGTGTGATGCCCTGCAGCGAGCAGATCTGCACTTTAATAGAAGTGGAAGAGCCATAGTTGCAGGGTGACCAACAAAGCAGGACTCCTGATGAAAGGGGTAGTGTCAGACCTGCTAAGAAATCACTTCGGTCCACTTGATTGTATTTTTTTTTTTTTTTTTTACAGCTCTGCTGTCACTTTGCTTAGCAGACATCTTCATCTAAAGGAACATGGTTAAATACCTCACTTTGGGACCTACAGTAAAATGCCTTTGGGACTTGAGCCAACCAGTAAAACAAACATTGATGTTTTGGAAGTATTATCTGCTTCATATAAGCCTGCAATGTTATCTGCTTCATATAAGCCTGCAATGTGTCCCTTACCACCATCACGAGTCCTCTGTACCCACAGCACAGTAATTGACCACGGGGGTTTGCTCTTACCAAAGATGTCTTTGTTCTTCATCCTTTTATTTTACTGTAAATTTCAAAAAGGTGAAGTGCTACACGGTTCTCTCTCTCCCCCACACCGTTTCACAGTGTTTTACCCAGCTTTAGTAAGGTATGACCACTAAGTTGCTTTTAATGGAAGTCGCCGAAGTATTTAACCAGTTAACCAGTGTCCCGTTTGCTTTCACTCTAGATGATTAAGAAGAAAGGATTTCACTGATTGGGTAAGGACTCAGTTTTAGAGGCTGTTATAAGAATAAGAATGCCCTGCACAGAAAGACACCAGCAGACCAATAAGACACCTCGAGGTTACGTTGCCATAGAGAAGCACATTGAGGCCGGATCCCTCAGAGAGGACTGTGACTTGTTCTTTCTGGGCAGATTGAGGAGGAGATGAATGACATAGACTAAAGATTGTAAATGCATTAGAGCCTGATCAGGAAATTCGACTCACTGAGGCCGACGGGTTGCATTGCAGCTTTTGGGAAAGTGTTCCGGAAATATTTCTGGATGCGAATTCACAGGTGTTACGTTACCCCGCCTAGGGCTGCAATGGGTCATAGTCAGAAAAGGTCTTTGTGATGAGCATGTGAAATGTCCTTAGGGTGATGGGGTCTTCAAGGAAGAACGCTCAGGACTCTACGAAAGGCATATTCAAAAAAAGAATTTTAATATGAATAAAAAATTACAGGACACGAAGCTTTGTTTTCACCTTAACCTCAGGTGACCCCAAAAAGGTGTTTGATTATATTTATATGACTTCTATGATGGTAATTATTTAAAAAAACAATGTCCTCTGTAAGGTGCTTCGGGACTCAGAATTGCAACTGATAAAGTTTGGTAGACACGCGTAAAGTGATGCCTCTAGATGGGAAAAGAACGAACGACTCGGCCTCAGAAGGATAGCGCTTCCGCCCAGCGAAGAAATTCAAGGGGGGGAAGAAATGCGTGCATGACGTTCCCCATCTTAATCCCAAACACCATTAAATAAACGCTCGTAGAACTGGCTGTGATAAACAACGTGTTTTATTTGACGTATTAAAAATACAGTATATTATGTATCGCAGACATCTCGGATACAAACCTTTGTGTTGTGATTGTATATCAATCTGGACCCCCCCTTTGCAGAGAAGGTTTGATTAAAATCCAGTATTTGTGCTTTTCCCCATAAACCACATACCCATGAGTGGGCAATTTCTACCAGACCACATTACTTCACATTTATCTTTAAGTATTTACAAAGCTTGTTAAAAAACATAGAACTTTACAAAATTGCATAAAAAACATCAAACCAAGATTTCATTAAAGAACCGGAGAACATCCTTCATTCATCGCATTCTTCTCGCACAAGTGCTCATTTTGGTAAACATGATAGGTACTCTGTGCGCGAGTCAAATCAAGAACAGAAAAAAAAAAGGAGGAAGGAAAAAAAAAAAAAAAGCAGACTTTACGTCTTACCCAAGTTTCTAAGCTCTCTTGCTAAATCTCAGGGATTCGTCTCAATCCGCAGCAAGGTGGAATACATAGTCAGAGGATGTAAACAGAAAGTACGCCAGGGGACAGGCGAGTGAGACCGAGCGCCTCGCAGCCATCAGGTGAGCACTGCTGCGGTGGTCCCCTCTCACCTCACGTGTCACGTCACCAAGCCAGTTGTACAAATTGTTCTTATTCGTCAAACAGAGCAAAAATGAATGAAAAAAAGGAATCTACGTTAAACATTTACTACAAACAGCATTTTTAATTTGCACAATAAAATCATAACATTGAATGGTACTGAAATAATAAGAGAAGTACAGCAAAGATACATCAGAAGAGCCACGTCGTCATTTCTCTGTAAGCTAATTGTGCTTTTTTTTTTTTTTTTTTAAAATGAGTCGTTTCCTACAGTAGTACGTCGACGTTAAACGTTCTACGTCAAGAACGCGTTGAGAAGTGACTTCTCCATTCCATAATTACTGTCCAGCGCAGTGACCATTAAGAGCAAGAAACCTGCGGTTAAACGCCGTTTCGACGAGCTCCGGCATATGGTCTCCTCCCTCACTCGGGACCGTGTCACGGCAATCACTCATGAGATGAGCAGAAGGATCGCGCCGCGCGCACGGCCGCTCGGATGCACGCCGGGTCGCGGTGACACGGCACAGAGTAGTTCGCGGTCGGGTCGGCTCGGCGCGTTCGCTCGGACGAACGTCAAAGGTCCGGAGAACAAGCTACCGCGGCCTACCGAACAGTATTCTCCGTTTCACCGTAGAACAGGTTCCACTGTACTTCTAAGTACAAAGACAACATGTGGATAAATTCCTCACCTTTACAGTAATAAAATGGACTGAGTAAAATATGCACGTGGTACGATTCAGTTTAACATTTTATTGCTTCTACTAACAGCAGTTACTCCAACTACTATGACTAGTGCACTTTGTTACAGATCTGGTTATTCGGTATTTCGGATAACGAAAACGACCCCACGCCCTTCACTGAGAGATCAGCCCGACGGGCTTGTCGACAGCTTCCCGAAAGAACGCTCGGTCCCGTCTTCAGCACCGGAACCGACCGCAAGTCAGGATGCGTAACGCCTCTGTCGAAAACGGCTCCTCGAGATACACGCATCTCGATTTACGGCGAGCCTATGGTGAAAACGCGTCGTTTTAAAGCCTTCTAATATTTAAGGATGTGAAACCATAAGGAACACAACTGTTGCTACACTCTTCATCGCCTCTAGGGAAGAAACGTCATTCCGGTGTCTTGGATGGCACGATGAGGGAAGGAAGCCGACACCTCCGCACACCGACCGATCAGCCGTCAGACGCACACGGAAGAAGGGCGTCGAGCTCAAGGCTTCCGGAGTGCACTTTGACAGGTCCATCGGTGGCGAGATTTGAACTCTTAACACCATCGAGACGCCGACTGACTTAATTAGATAGAGGCGTGTCCTTCATGAGCAGGGAAACGATGACAGGACATCACACACGGCGTACTTCATTCGTCCGGCTGTATGAACATTTCTCAGTTCCGCAGCTCGTCTTTCAGCCAACGCTCAAATCTATGTACAGTATGTGCACGCAAATGAGGCATATTGTATTTTTGAGGGATTTATGATGACTGCTTTTGTCTCAGTAGGAGTTAGTGTACTCAAAATAAGTATTTGGTAGTAATAATCTATATAATGTAAGTGCAAAACTATACTCTGTTCATACTTTGCGATATTAAACTGATGAGAATCTAGCAGCAGTGTTGCAGTGCAAGCACAATCTTTTAATTTGTATTTTTTCTTCATGGAATGGTTAAATAAATACTCTGATATGTATTTTATATCTAAGATTATGTACATGATGTAGGCTTTTACTAGTGGTGTATTACAAAACAATATAAATAATACAGCAATCATTTATTCTGGTATTTCCCATCAACGCTGTCAACCGCCCTGCGTTGAAGAGAATCAACTGTCGAAGAACTGCATGAGCAAGGTGTCTGCCTTCCTCATCTGTCAGTGCTGACGCAGATGTCCACTCGAAGGTGATGTGTGAGTCTAACTTGCATTTCCAGTGTAGAGAGATTGCACACAGGTCCATCCATCTGAACTGTGTTTCGTTTACAGGCACTTACTGTTATTGTAACAAAAATAAAAAAGGACATTCGTTAAAATCAATAAGAAATACTAATCTTGATAAAACATCCGTTTTGTCAAACGCACACGTGGCTCCAAGGCGGTGCACCTCGTAGCCAACGTTTATTACGTCTAGCAACGTCGATTAAATGCGCAACCCCGAAGATGACGATGTCACGAGGGACCCTAAATGTTCAAGTCTCTACACTTGCCAGTCTCTAACAACAAGAGCAGGTCCTTCAATATTAAGGGCACCAGACCAGCAATGTTGACAGGACCCCCACAAGTGGTGGCCAGTGTCCCTGCTGGGCTCCAGACATGAGCTGTACAGACAGCATTACCGCTCCAGAGGGTGCTGCTGGGTGTCCCTCAAAAGCTCGATTCCGGCACCATCCTTTTCCGGCCCAGTGAGTTGGTGCTGTAGCGTGTCCTCTGCAGGGTGCCAAAAGTGGCATTTCTGTCCGAGGTCAGGCTCCGCTGAGGTGCAGCCCCAGACAGGCCGCTCTTGTGCAGGGAGGCAGACCGGCGAAGCGAGGGCTCTGCCTTGTTCTGGATGTTGGAGGAGCTCTGGGAGCGCTTGATGTCGGTGTTTCCAATGCGGCTCACTTTACCGTTGGCCATCTCGTCGCCATGCCGGCTGCTGCCTCTAGGGGCACCGTTTGCCTTGCTGTCAACGGGCCCGCTCAGGGCGCCGTTGGACAGGGAGAGCCGGGACGAGCTCCCGTGGGATGGCTCGCTTTCCCGGACTTTCTTCTGGCTGTCCTTCTTTGTGAAACTGGACTTCAGAAAGGCGAGGATGCCATCGTGGCTGGACAAATCACTTCCTTTCTTTCCCTTGCTCTCCTCGGACTGCCCTCCTGGCGCACCACCCTGAACGCTCTTGACCCTCTTCATGGTGGCTTCCCACCCTAGTCCCGTGCCCGGACCGGGTGGAATCCCTGTGCCTGAGCTCTTCCGGGACTGGGGTTCAGGTGTGCTGCCCTGTTCTTGCTTGCTCTTCCTGGAGCTCCTCCTCGTTAAAGTGCCATCATCCCTCTGCCTGCTGGAACGCCGCTGACCCTCTGCACGGCTCTGGCCTTGTGGCACCCTCAGGGAGTCCTGGCTTTCCCAGCTGGGCCGGCCCAGGCAGTTCAGACTGGAGCCACTTGGGGAACTCACCCGCTGCTGCTGCCCACGCACCTCAGTTGCGTTCTTCTCCGACGGTCCGGCCATCAGAGAAACAATGGAGTCCTTGGTACAACGCGGACGCCGACCGGACTCCAGGTACTCCACCAGCTCCCCAGTGGTCTGCTTCTGTCGATCCCTGGAGCCGAAGGACCACCTCAATGGCAGTACCTTGCTCAGGTTCTCCTTGGTCTTGGTAGGGGTTCGCATACTCACGCTGCGGCCCGGAACTCCCCGGACAAAGGGCCTGGTTTCAAACCCACCTGCGTCAGCGTACGAAAGAACGAGATACTGCATTAACACAAAGTTTGCCCTTGTCTGTGGATGTGACAGTATAGCGGTGGGGATTCGCTCACCTCTCTCCTCCTTGGAAAGTTCATCGAAGACGGGGGGCTCTGGGGAGTCAGGCAAAGAGGGGCAGGTAGAAGACACCCTCGAGACCAGGCTGCCCCGCTTGCTGTCCCCAGTCAGACGGATGAGCCAGTGATCAGACATGGAAGAGCTGGTGGAGCCTGCGGGTGGATCGGACATTGAATCGGCAACCTGTCAGAAACGCAACCGCACTGGGGTGTCCGAGACCATGCACCATGCTACTCACCCCTGACGGAGCTGCTGGCCGACCAAGGTGGGATGGCATTCCGTCTCTGGTAAAAGAGGATGTAGGCACCACGCGTGCAGACCTCATCCTCAGGCACCATGTCGACAGCGCTGTCATCATAGCTGTACCACTGGCCATCCACCGAGTTCCGGCAATATGCTAAACACACAATGAACAAAACTCACTTTGTTTCCATATGAAGATACTTAACACCCTGATAATAAGTTACTCTGTGGTGGTATTTACTCTTAACTGAAATCTTAGGATTAAGAATTTGCTCCTATAAGCGGAGAGCTGACCTAACATGGACTTTCAGATGGACATTAAGTACTGCCACATTCCTTATGCTAAACAGGGAACGTGGTCTTTGAGGACTGGAATTGAACAGCCCTGGTTTGGTGTACTCAACATCGCACAATGCTTACAACCCCAGTTAACCATATTCCCCAGTGCATTCCCCGAACCTTACCCGTGTAGTGGCCACCATGCATGCCCCCGTGATGGTTGCACACGGCATAAAGGTCATACAGGAAGTCCAGGGGTGCGCCGGTGGCTGGTGGCCAAGGCCCCAGGTTGCGCATGCTCTGGCTTCTCTTCACCATGTGGGGGGCCATGTCCAGGTTAGCCAGCGGGAAGCGTACCAGCGTGGACAGCTTGTGGCGGCGCTCGCCTGATTGCCGGAAGCGCTTCAGATGCAAGATGAGGATGTCGGGCAGCGTCCAGAGGCTCATCTTCACTGTGCCCTGCTGAAGCTGCTGGCAGTGTGGGCACTTCCAGGCGTCATCGGGGGCAAGCTGCCAGCCGCATGGGGGTGTTGGGACACACACACACACACACACGTTTTAAATGCACAAGCATGGGTAAAAACACTTTTTTCTATTTAATTCAGTAATCCAAGGGTTAGTGGGTAGCACAATGAATGGACCCGGTGGTTGTACCTTTGACAAAAGTGTTTAACATTAACAGCAATGCAACTAGCTGCACAAATAAATCAGTCTCTTGGGATAAAATCACCTAGGAAAAAGGGAAAAAAGTAATACTAATGAAACGGCAAGGCTGGCAGACATTTATAACAGAGACACCCCGGGTCATGCAGCAGGAAACAAAGTGAAGCCATCCAGACGTGTGGCTCAAGGCTACAGCAGCGCTCGATCTGTAGCTCACGGGTCACCAGTTCAGCTCCCTACTAGAGCACAATGCCCTGTCTCTCCACCCACTTTTACCACACCTCCCTGATCACACTAGACCACCTCATGCATATTCATGACCTCTCTCCAACTGCATCAAATCCCTGATTGAAACCCCACTGAGAATTAGACATTCACTGAAGCAACTTCTAGAGCATTTTTCCAGCAGCAATTAAGCCAGCAACAGGATGTTTGAGCATCAGATGCAAATTATGCCCGGACAGTTATTCAAAAGACGGGTTATGAATGGGGGAACATGAACAAAAATGTGACACGTAACAGCTCATCTGATATTGACTGGAGCACAACTTTAATAACCCCCAAGGGGAAGCAGGCTCAGAGGAAAGCACATCACAAACAGATCTAAATTATTTACAAAACAAACGATCAGAAAAGCAATCTCATACCACATTAGGGGAGATAAAAATAGAAATAAAAAAAGGACCGCGGGAAAAGAGACGAAAAAGCAGCAGCATATTAAATACGAGCTGAGAACGCAGCTGAAAACCAAGCTGCGGTCAGGTACGGTCAACAATGTTAGAAGGACCCTCTGCTCTCAGGAGACATTCAGCAGATCACTGTTAAAGGCAGACAGGTAACCAGTTATGATCCCGGATTCAATTCACCATCTTGACCAAACGCATTTAACTCTAACCGGCGCAAAGTCGGAGGGAAACCTGCTGGACTCGGCCGTACGAGGCCACAATAAAACAGCGTTGATCAAAATCTGTGAGCGGCGGCTGTTTTTAAACGAAGCACAGATGTCCTGTATCTTGCATTCACACCTGTTGTTCATAACAATAAAAGCAACACGACGCATTAAACAGTAAGTTATATTAAAACGCGGCATACAATTTTAATGTCAACTACTGTAAGAAGCTCTGAGACTTAATGGTAAATAGAGTATTTACAACGTTCCTCATCTACCACACAGAAGACCAAAATAGGCCAAACAGTCTCTCGGCTCTAACTTAATTCCCAAAAGTAGGCTGCGTCAGGCTTCGTCTTCACTCATCTGCGAGCACCGCCCAATCAGAGGCGAGCAACGCGACGGTTGCTTAATTTCCCGCGTGATCGCTAAAGCCCGGAACTGTCATCGCACCCTACCGCAAGACGCCGAAAGAGCGCAAGGCAACATCGCAGGGACTTGGGTTACAGCACAGCGCCGCAGACGAGACGCGCGTCTATGTGAATGCAGCCGGGCCCTGAGGGACCTTCATCAGACTCAGACGCATTCCTCGTCTCCTAGACCTAGACTGCCAGAGTGGGGTGGGTCTTCTTGTTCTCCTCAGAGGCGCTGTACCTGCCGTCCATGGCAATGGTCTACAGCATCCTCAGCCTGCTGCCTCTTCCTGGCCTTCTGACCGCTCATCTTTAGCATCACCCCTCATGCCACCTATCCTGTAGGCAGTGATTTACTGCTCGTTGTCCTGTTTAGATGATTTGATTAGCTATGGGCATCACTTTCCCTTCTCCTAGAGCACACAGACCATAACGCTGGGATTATAATGAATATTGTGCAGTGGTCCATTTTAAAGTTTATTGCATGCTCTTCTAGTGTTAGTACAAATAATCCTGAAGAGTTTAATCAAAAACAGAAGGAATTCAGGTGCTGCGTCCTGGCATGAACAGAGGAAGAAAAGCTGCCCAAATCCGTGAAAGCGTGAGGTCAAAGTGGGACTATAGGCGGTAGAAGTGTTAAACGGAGAACGTTACTAGTTCAAATCTCGGCACGGAAACCGCTCCTCCAAGGTACCAAAAAGTTCAGATAAATTGCCACTAATGTGGATTATTTCATAGAAAGAAGAGGACGGACAGTGAAATAGTATGAAGATGAGGACAGACTGGGGAAAAGGAGGGGGTCACCTGTTCCTCTTTGGTGTAGAGCTGGAAGCACTCGTCCAGCGTGCAGCTGTGCTGCTGGAGATGCTGCTGCTGCTGAGCACGGACGCTCTCCGAGTCCTTCACCACCTCCTCCTGGATATTCCCGAATAGGCTGGGAGACACACACACACATGCACGCACGCGTATAGTCACGCACAAAGCAGAACTTCAAGGAGATCCTAAACAATCACCAGTACCACAATTAAAAAAAAAAAAAAAAAAAAAAAAAAAGAGTCCATGTAATGTACATGGTCAACATCGCTTGACCGCACAGGAAACTAAATGTAAACCCAGGACATACGGAGGTACGAGTGTTTCTGAGTATCAGCGCGCGTGGTTGCGTGAATGCGTGCGACACACTCACCACTCTTTGATCCTGGGCTCCCACTCAACAAGGAGTTTCACGTGGGGCGGTCCTCCCGGGTTGCAGAACTTCAGGGCTCTGCGGTCACAAATGGGCGAACGCATCAAACCGAGCAGAGGGCGTCTCGGACACGTGCTTCGATAACCGCCGGCAAAAGACGAACTCGTTCGGTTGCTTGTTCTACAGCGGTGCCGCATCGCTAGTACCGTTCCGTTTCACAAACTTGTTTCATTACGAAAAATAAGCCTCATCAGGACACCACCAACCGTTCGTGACCGTCTCCAAAAGAGGGCGAGAGACTTTCTCGACACAAAGGAGTCGTCCAGGGGCTCATGCGCCCCAGTTCTTTCTACTGTACGTATGCTGCGCACCTCCTGCATACGGCCCAAAATCAAGGCTCGACACCGCAGTGCCGTGCGGAGACCCCTCTAACGATGACCGCAGGGTGTTGTCAGCTTTCCATAAAAGACCGCTTGCTTAAAATGGAGCACAATACGTATGTAATGAAAACACTAATTTCCATCGACCAAACTTAAGTGACAGCAACACACATAAATTATATTTACTGGATGTATTCAGTACTGTCTCCCTACATTGATTATATCACTGAGTGTTGAGGGAGCCCTGAGCTCTGCTGTGCAGTGACCCCATATTGAGTGTAAAACAATGCTCTGCATTCCTTAGAGATGCCTGGTACTTTCCCATGGTCCCTTGGGAAACAGGGCGCCGAAGACCGCCAAGACAGACGCGTCACTCCACAGCCGTAAAGTCCCCGCGTCTCACAATGCGACGTGACCGTTTCTCCCCCTCCCAAAATTTTGCCGAGCTGGATAACGGCTTCCTGCTTTCCGCCCGCCCCGGACGCCTCCCCTGCTCGCTCCGGACCCGTGGCCTTCGCTAGGCTGAAAGCCGCTCACGTGAAGCGACAGCACAGAGTGCCTGGTTTTCCACTCAACGCAGACAGAAGAAATGAGTAGAAATAAGCACAGTTAAAGACATACAGACACAGGTGCCATCCCTGGTGACATCATACGGCATTAAAGCAAACTGTGTCCAGCAGCAGCTTTCTGGGTAAAAACGGAACGCCAGCGTCACGAATGGACAGTCGGCACCGATTTAGGTTCCAGAGGGGGCAACAACTTCCAGCAGGCGTGTAATCGTCTCGCTAACGGGGGAGCGTCACCCGATCGGTCGAGCTACTCAGAGCCCGGGTGGCTGGAGGGCTGCGGCTCCGAATTCTCTCCGAGTTGCTCCCGGTCCACGTAAGCTGGACAGGCGGGGAAATGAGGGAGCAGTAACAGGGAAAAAGAACACATTTTCATGCTTTGGAGTCAAAAGTACACAATTGTCTTTACTGGATGTACAAACTCTTAATGGGAATCGAACAACAAGTATGAGTTACTGGAGAAATCCGTCAATACTGTAACCTACGTTCCGGACCAGTAACAGAACCAACACAAAGCATCCCTCGTCCTGGCATGTCTGCACACTTCACTTACAGTATAACAGTAGTTACTGAAGAACAACAGGATATATGCGTTAAAATAAAAGCAATTACGTTATAGTGCCGAAGCATGAAGCTTTTGTGTTCTTTGGTCAGTAAAGGAAAGGGGAAATGCAAATGCATCTCTTTATAAACTGAAACTGTTTACAAACTATTATGAACTTCGCTATATTACAGATTAACTGCGTTCACTCTGTTATTGAGGCACGATTCCTGTCGGTGGCACAGAAGAGGAGGACGTCTACAGTACTCATTAAAGTACCCATTCTGTCCAGAAGGTGTCATATTTTTAAATAATAATAATATTGTAACGACCCGCGTTAGAGAGAGTTTGGGCGGGAAACGGGTCTATCGTAAATAGTTGGATTCTGGGAAAATTGTGAATAGTGTTCAACCACTGGGGACAATTCTGGGGAATATAATGGGGTGGCTGTGTTTGGCAGCGTGCAGAGAGAAACCCTGTAGTGCTAAGCCATGGTCTTTGAGGAAAAAGGGGTCTTTGGACCGAGAGCATTACTTCCCTGTATGGTGGTGTTCTAATAAAATGTCCATTATGAACGTTGGCTGGGCATCCTTCTTCGCCCCATCCGAACCCAGAGCGCCACAATATTCTGAAGGCTCCAACAACTATCCGGCAATAACTTGGGAATTTATACAAAGGCAAAAGGCGAGAGGACGCGCCGCAGCCACGTAAAGAGAGTAAAGCGATGCGTTTTTCATTATGCAAAAATTTAATCCAAAGCAAAGCATTTTCTAACTCGAGAATGGCAGCACATCGTATCGGCGGCCCCTTCTGTAACACTACTAGTCAACTTAGAGCAATTCATTATTCTCTCCAGCGCATCGATCGTCTCCATAAAAACCTCAGTTTCCGCATTTAATCTGATTATACTCCCGTTTTAATGCGTTTCTCAGCCCGATTCCGTGATGTTGTATGGTGGGATGGGTCCTGTACAGTTTGCCTGCCTAAGAGATCAATAGATGCAGTGGATAAGAGTTTCCCCACCCTAACCCTCCGCTGATCTTATCCGAAAGAAGCGCAATCCAGGAGGAAAAGAAAATCAATGCCTCCTTGATCATATGAGTGACACGCCGAAATAAATCTTGTGTGTACGGCTCCTGGATCTAACGCCGCATCGGGGCTAAAACGGCTTACAGGTTTACACCGGTGGGTGTACCAAATGAATGTCTCTTTATCCAAATCATTCATTTCTCTTGAACCTGACAGACTGACACATTAGCGCTCAGAATGAATGTCTGTGCTAGAGGAAGCTATTTTCGTTTTCGCTGAAATGATATTCTTTTATAGGCAACTGGAATCTCCACAAATCAAGTCGGAATTTCAGTAAGGACTTATTACATGCAGTACTTTAAAAGAGCAGCATACTCCATGAAGGGTAACAAAAGAAGAGTTTTTGCTTCAAACAGCAGGCTCAATGCATCTCCACTGGAAATTACCATACTGCACCTTTTTAATAGTTTTCATCGATAATTACAGAACTGACACTATTTTCCAGGTTAACTGACTCTCACAATTGTTTCTCAGCTGCACTCAGCCACATATTTAGCGCGGCCTCAGTACGGAGCTGTCCGATCTTTCCCGTCAACAAATATTGTAACATCTATGAAAATGCGCAATTCTGCGGCATCTAGAACTATACGCTGTATGTAATTTCTTCTGATAATAGTCGAGTCTGGTCTTCATCCAGTAAGTTTATTCAGATTCCGGCAGAGCTGCCAAAGATGATGGCAGTTTTTTTTTTGGCCGCAGCTACTGCTGCAGTTCGAGTCCTGGAATGGTGACCAAAAGGTTGCAGGGTCAACGTGGCAGAAAATAATCTGCTTAGTCTCAGTGAAACAGCAAGTTAAATAAATTGTTAAAACGCACAGAAGAATGGTATGGAACCTGCAGCTGGCAGAAGGATATCACGATATCATAACGACGCAACCTGGAATGGAAGGGAATAACCTAACACGGTCGACAGAGTGAAACATCACAAACGTGTTTAAGTGGGTGGAATTCTCCCCACCGCCTCCGCAACGTTTCACGTAGAACAAGGTAAACGTTAAGGCGTGGATGTGGAGGTAGGTAGGTAATCTAATTCGATACATAAGATGTGGATTTAAAGCGTGGCGGTGTTTTCTGCCGGGAAAAATGGCAAAAACAGATCAATTCTGACAAGCGGCCCATTTCGCTTGTCTGCGATTGTTTCGGTGAGGATTTAAAGCCGCGCTGCACAAACTCCGAAACGTAAGGGGAATCAACTGTACTTTATCAATTGCGTGCTTGCTGGCCATTTCTGAACATCGGGACGTGGATCGGAAAGGAATAGGGAAAAAAACTAGACATAGCTGGTTTTTTTTTTTTTTTTTTTAAGTCATGAATTCTCCTAGTGACGACGAGGGTCTAAAATGACTTGCGTGTCTCTCCCGATCACCAACAGAAAGTGCCGAGCTACCGTAGGTCAACATCTACTCTTCCTTACGTCCATCCCCTTGAAGGTACAGTGAGACACGGAGCGGGAGAGAAGCTCTCTGCTGGCCATCCAGCGCCGAGAGGCGTCGTGCCTCATCTGGGATCCAGTTCTTCCCGGTGCCCTTTCGGCCTCAGCCCCCGACCCAGCGGAACGCATCAAGTGCGAGCGGAGGTCGGAAGAGTGCGTGTTTGGGTGGGGTTATCATTCTCCACCGAGTGCCCGAGGACTCGGTGAAAATCGTTGAGGGTGAGAAGTACTCTTTCTCACACGCTTCCCAGCAGACAGGGCAGCATGTCTGTTAGGAGAGCAGAGAGGAACACAAAGGGGTCAGTCCATGTGCTCGCGCAGCCGTACGTGCGGCATCAGAGCTCCGGAGAGAGCCAGCAGCGGCCGCACACGTAGAGACTCTTCACGTCTTCCTCGCTAGAGCGAGTCGGTACGAGGCGTGTGGGTCTGCAGGGACCCGCGGCAGCCGAGCGCATCGCATCAGAGAATCTACACATCAGCTACTCCGCTCATCCCGCATACGGTGCCTTCTCTGCAAACGCCAACTACAACTCAATCATCTTCTTCCTTTTGTTCTTTTGCTCCTTTGCCAATACTTTTAACCAAAGTGACCCAGAATTTGCACCCGGTCATACAGATGGGAACTTTACTGAAATCATTCCAGTAAACTATCTTCTACTACTTCACGACTATGCTACCGGCTTACCTACATTTGTTAAACTCTACATAAATTCCGGTCCTGTGCAAGGAAGGCCTTGTTCTTTTTCTGGATTCATTCTTCACGTCTCTTGGTTTATTTCTGCTCCTTTGTTGTCACGGCACTAAACTCTCACGGTGCGAGGTGGAATATGACTTGCTTCACTGAACCGTGCCCAACCCTAAACTGGCGCCTTCATCTAATTACTATTTAATTCAAAATGGTGTTCAAACAGCACTTTGTGATGTAGTGTTTCATGTAAACGTTCAAAAGATGTAAGAACAATAACGCGCAATTGATGTTTACATGACTTAGAAGCCACAAAGTGTTAACAGGAATACCATTAACAGTAAAGGATTTTGCCATCACCTCAGTGGAAGTGGCACAAAGCCATTTTGACAACGATTGATACCATTTCTTTTTGTAAACAACAACAACACACCAATATGACTCTCAGTAGACAGAGTTCCATAAACTAATCCACAGGACAAACCCGGACAGAATTTCAGAGATACACTCAGCCTCCCACCGAAGATGATGCCCCCGGGTTTTATGGCAGCGAAGCCCGATAAGGCAACGATTCGAAGGTCACAGCTGACATCCCACAAACCCTTTTTCCAACGACATGTACTGACATCGATGGGACGGACAGGATGCCCTAAGCACAGCTGACCATTGTCAAAGCACATGCTGCAGCCATACTGTGTAACTCATGGGGGGAAAAAAGACATTTTCAGCTTCACCAAGAGCTGCATGGTCACCCCTATAGCTGCAGGTATAGCTTTTATATTGAATTTAATCATTAAAGTAGAGTTCTTAATGAGTACACAAAAAAGCTTGATGCATTTTAAAGAAACACACTGCGCTTCTTATCCTACAGGACTCCCCCACATTCTAAACATACATCTTAAGAGAATGAGGCACGGTACCAAGGGGAGGCATTTTTCTCACGGGGCTCGGTTCTCGTTTCTGCCGAGGTCCCAGACAGGCGGTCCGACAGACCCACACGCTCACAGCTCCCTTCCTGCACGTCCCGGCTCGGGCCGAGGGCGAACGGTCGGAATAAAACCGGGTGCGAACAACGCGCTCTCCGCACAAGTGGAGTGCAAAGGCACGGTTATAAATACAACACTTCAGTACACATTGACGCAACAGAGACTGCGGTTGCTCCTCATCTCAGGAGGAGGAGTCTGCGGCCTCCTCTTCACAGCAGAGGACATTTAAGCTCTCGAAGCTCCGCAGTGCTTTGTTGGTTTTGTAGGGGCAATTACCACATCGTTCAAAGGGTGCACAGCAACTACTGCTGTACGTGCCGCGTGAGAAAAAGCAGCCGGGGTCCGGAAATAGGAATGCTTCTTTACTGCCCCACTTCTTTTTTCCTTTACTTTGCACAGAATGCGCAAGAAGAAGGTGAAAGGCCATCCTTACGTGAGCTTTATTACACGTGTTGGGCTCTCTCTGCTGATGCGGTTTTCTCCAAAATCAAGTCCGCCACGTTCCAAACAACAATAAAATAAAGAGCACAGAGGTACGCTAGTTAGTGTCACACTTCCATTAATCACCTCTGGTCCCTGCTGTGCTTCCTACAGGTTCTTTACCGACAAACAGTGTCCACCACAGGGCGTGAGATGCCACCCAGTCAGATCCTCAACACCTCTGTAGGAAAGTGACCCGTTACAACGGTCAACATGTGCAATGTCCTGTGTGTTATGCCGTGGCATCTAAATGCAAGTGCCCCCCACCGGCATCCGCTGAGCTCCGCTGTAATAGGACACTTTGCCAGACATTTAAATAACATCACCATTTTAATTGAGGAGGCCAGTGGACTGCAAAGGTCATAAAGGTGGGACAGCTGGTGTAGAAGGTGCAAGTTAGCACAGTCATGGAAAGAGAACTTCAGAGCGATACGGCAGGCTGAGAGGACAGACTCCCGAGGACTTACCTGTCTACAGCAGGGTGGCAAAGCGGCCGTCCATCCTGGTGAGACAGGTAGCTGTAGGAGGCCGATCCGCCCACAACGCGGACTTTAAACAGCGCTCGCTCCGAGTTCTGCAAAAGAGACGCGGCGAAGACATGTCAGGAAAAAGTCAACCCCATCACCTCTGATCCGCCCAGCATGACATAAGGACACAGAGCTGTTCTGCGAGAAGATAGCCAGGATGTACGGTACATCAAGGGAGGGGAGAGGAAATCAATGGTAAAGCTGAAAAACTACAACTTGGGCATTCTGCTTGCTTTCTGCTGATCTACGAGTTCCCTTTTGACTTACCATAGCTGTTTGAAATGAATGCCAAACACAAATATGTCTGAAGACGTTACCCTTGGTTCCTCAGATGTTTCTAGAAGCAGCATGAAACAATACATTAGGTTGTTTGAGGCCTCGAAACAAAAGACCATTAATAACCAGAGGAATATGAAGGAGAATCATGCTCCTAATTGACTCGTATTAAATACTGCCAAGAGAGCACAGAGATGCAGCCAGGCATAAAAAGAAAAACTGGGTTGTTAATAAGACTTCATCTAGGGAAGAAAGCAAACACACTTTTTGTTGAATTTTCAGATATCCCTGTGTTTTAACTTCTCTCTCAAAGGACTTCCATCAGGCCAAAAAAAAAGCACTCAGTGCACCGAGGACTAAAAGATGGAACAACAAAGACTAAAAAAACATCTACTAAGGGTATGAGTATCAAGGCTCAATACTGGACAGAAATAATGTGAATTATTTACTGGATGGGTCACTTTCCAGTTCGAAGCTGATACTCATAAGTGACTACTTTTGACCATTGCTTTTTTTGTAGAAGAAACAAGATGGATGCACATCAATTAAAAGTTAGGCTACATTCATCAGCTGGTTTATATTTTTATTTTATAAAATACACAGAAACATTTACCACACAAAGTTTCAATGAGAGAAGACTCCAAGTTCTGACATACAAGTACTTGTCAATAACCTCCTGACTTTGTTTCTTGCTACTGGTGCTTACGGCGGGTCATTGTCTTCAAGGTTAACCATGAATGACCATATTGTGTAGTGTAAAAGTGTGGTAGAGGGGGGCCAGGTAATATGAGAATGCCAATCGTGCTTCCTTTACTTAGGAGACGTAGTTAAATTATGGCGATACCTATGTGGACAAGATACTGAGAAACTGGTTCATGCTTTTGTTTCAAGCAGGCTGGACTATTGTAATGCTTTGTTGTCAGGTACCAGACTGTATCCAGGCTACAGCTGGTACCAAAATGCTGCTGCGAGAATTGTCACTAGAACTAGGAAGTACGATCATATAACACTGGTACTTAAATCATTGCATTGGCTCACTGTTACATTTAGAGTTGATTATAAAACCTACTTTTGATCTATAAGGCAGTACATGGCACTGCTCCGACTTACCTTCGTGAGATCATCGATTCTCATATCTCAGGACGATATGTTCGTTCATTGGATGCAGGTTACCTTAAAGTACCTGTGATCAATAAGAGCTCAGGAGGAGGTCACACCTTTAGCTACAGAGCACCTAAACTGTGGAACAGTCTACCAGCTACTGTCAGAAATGCCCCGTCTCTCTCAGTTTCCAAAAGACTTGATTTACTCAAGCATTCCACCTGGAAATGTAATTCCACTTGGCTGTGTTTGTTTTTCCCACCTCTATACCAATGCAAATTCTATTTGTTTAAGTTACAAATTACTACTACTTCTTGTCGAGCACCGTCTCCCTACATAAGACCCGAGGAGGCCAGCCAGCGGTCACAGACACATCAATGCCGACTGAAGATGATGACCGACTGCCATGATGGACGTGACGTACCATGCCGAGCTGGGAATTCAAGCTACCATACAGCAACAATATCATTATTGCTTGTTAACTGGCTTAGAAGTCTTATTTAATGTAGAATGCCCAGGAGGGGTGGGCAGCCACTGGCCCTTGGACCCCCAGAGGATTTTTCCTCCCTTGATTTTCGGTTGGGAGTTTTTGTTCCTTTCCTCTGTGGCCAGTAGGCATAGTAATAGCTCTATAAAAGCATTATATTATTATAGTCAGTAGTCAACTACCTTCTTTATCTGATGTATTTGTTTTTCTTGCCTTATGCCTGTGTTAAAGCTTTGTGTGTCACAGGGTGAGAATAGTGCTCTATAAAAATAAACTGAATTGAAGAAACATGACGGATTCTTTCACAGAAGACCCGGCAATCTCCAGAAACATAGAGAGCAGAGTAATTTGGGTGGCGCTCAAATTGTTCCAAACCTACTTGGAATCCTGGGTTTGGATCGAGGACTGAACTGTAAGATTGTTTTAAATGCATACCCCAGGGTCCCAGAAACAGCGATATGGCAGACTTTGGCCGACGTACCCTGGCACTTCCTGCCCGCCAGCCAGCGAGGGGCTGGTGAATAACTGGACACAGGTCATCACACTGCAGGCCACTGATAGGGGGAATTGTCAGATGTACAACTTTCCAGGCCTCGCAGATAATGTCATTTAGGTCTGTGCTTGTTCAATGCCACCTGAAGACTGTGGCGTGAGGAAAAACTCCTTTTCTTAGAGGTAGTGTGTTGTTCTTTGACATTCATTTAAGCTCTGGGGAAGCCTATTGGGATGTCTGCAATAACCTTGGATTTTTAAATTTTTTTTTTTTTTTTGTTTTAAAGACAGGTAAATACTCTGAGAAGTCAAGATCAAAATTATTCTGTAATTTCCTAATTAAAACTTGTGTTTGCTGGTTAAAATCCATAATAATAAAAAGTACAACTTTGACCCTCAGGGAAACAAAATAGCTGAAAACAGCAGGTTATCCATTAGATTCCGCAGGGGGGAAAACAAAAATCAACGTTCTGTTTTATTATGGAAGCAGTGCTGGTCTAACAGATCTTCTGTTATGAAGCCCTGAAAAAAGGTTTCGAACCTGACAAGTCCATTCCAGTGAAATACCTGCAAGTGTTTGCTTTAGCCCGGTGTACATCTATCTGATGACTGCTGAGCAAGCGAACACACGGTACGAACGAAAGAACTTCAACATGGACTCAAAGTTCCCTTGTAATTGCTGACAAGGCATCTGGAAAGAAGAAAACCAAACCAAATCAGTTTTATGTCTGTCTGGTCACGAGGAGGTGCACGAACGTGGCTGACGTGACAAAGGTCACCGTGCCTCATACGGAAGTATAACCCGAGGTGTCTACCGTAAATATCGAAAGGCAGCCACAGAAGTTGCTGCTGTTGGCGCTCCCTAACGCGATTTCAGCGTCCAGCTCGCAGGCAGGACAGCGGACTTGCACCTCCAGTCCTACCAGCAGGCCCTCGCAGGAGACACGACTGGAAACCTACGGAACTTCTCCCGTGACAAGTGTCCCTTCATGCGGACAAACTAAGATACAGAGGTGCACTAAGGCAACGGTGCGGTGGTTTTGAAGCCTACGGTGCGGTCGGGAGATGCGCTCCCCGTCCTTAACCGTGAGGCTCGAGCGTCCCGATGCAATGGTGGGTGCTGCTGGAAATCATTAGGATTGACAGCTTAGTGAAATTAGAGCAGCGCTCACCGGGGTGCGTTAACAACGCAACAACAGCGGCATCCGCTCAGCGCCAGAGTGATGCGAGACACTTCCTTGTGCCATTTCACTAGCGGTTAGTGCTCGCTGCAAGAGTGCCAATGCGTGGGTGCGAGCGTGTATGTCTCTGCGTGCGGGGGGTGGGGGGGTAGGGACTTCTCATTGAGTGTTTACGGTCTTTTGTTACATTTTCTGCCAGTTTCACTCCTTTCCCTCCTGCTCGGTAGCTCCAGAACATCATGCTGACGCGCAGGCCTAGCGAACAACTGCAGCCAGATGCTCGGACGGTTGAAGGACTTCGGTCGAGATCCTCCCTAATCGCCCGTCTTCCAAAAATAAAACACCAGCTCTCTCCTGCTGACTCACTGAGGCTTCCGAGGCCTTTTGTCTCCGCTCCGCAAGCTGGCCGACGCAGCACGGTGCGGGAACAGCTGGGAGAATCGGGACCAACATATCTTGGCTGCGAAATGACAAGGACCTTGTCGGTTTTTTTCTAAAGCAAACAAACGAGTGCAGCCGGAGGGAGTTTTGCACGATGTCAATGTCTTGCAGCAGTGCTTTTTAACTCTCCGAGGCCCAGAAGGTTTTATTAAAGCTCTCTGCAAGCCACTCGCTCGAGAGCGACTCGGAGCTGGAATTTCAACGGGCTCGGTCAAGATACCCATCCGTTTATTTCTGTGGTTCTGTTCCTGGCAAAGACACCGAACACTCTGAAGCGTCACTGTTTGTGGGAGCCAAGCGTTCTACCGTATACTCAAACAGAGGACGCGAGGTCCATTCTGCACCAGTCATATAAAGGTATGGGAGACATATCTCGGCGTGCAAACCGAATGACCCCGGCGGAGGGCAGCTGTCAGCGAGAGAGAAGGTGGTAGTGAAAGGTGCGGTAATGTTCCCGGAGACGCTCCCAATCCTGCCCTTTGCTCACTGTAGGGTGTGCTTGAACATCTGTCCCGATCGCTAGGCTGTGCTTGGGGCGAGAAAGGCCATAAACCAAAGGGACACACATCTCATACCCCGTGTCCCTGAAGATGACTTCCTCGGTGAGTGGAGCTCTTACCGCCCCTCTGGCAGCCATCCTTTTGCTTATGTATCAGGACGACGGAGGAAGACTGAACTCCCTGCCGGCAGCTTCAGCACGACCAGCAGCCTGCTGTTCTTTGAATCAACCGAGTGTCGAATTATCATCAACGATAATTGACTTTGGATTTCGAAACGCTTTTCTGTATTAGGTCCTTATGTTCTTACGGACTGTTTGACGTTTAATTGACTGAAGAGTGGGAGGAAAAGACACGCACGCATAGACGCAGGATGACGACACACACACACACACACACACACACACACACGCACGCACGCACGCACCCAAATAGGACCACAGAAACACACCGGAGACACTCCTGTTCACGCAAATCAAACTTTCATGGACCGGTTTTACCTTGCATCCCAGTACAAGCACAAACTGGCGAGTGAGACTTCTGGTCGAACCTGGAGGTGACACTAACCTCTTAGTATCGGTGACAGAAGCAGAGCAAAGAGGGGCAAGGGTATGCGTGACTCTGGCAATCGTACGCTTGTTTCTCAGTGTGGATATCAATCCGTGCCCATCGAAAGAACCACCCCCCCCCCGGCCACACGTAGCAGGCCTCTGGAGCACAGTGGCAGTTTAATTGCTTCCTCCGTGACAGGAGGACAATATCACGTTTGCGAGCCCCTTTCTGGCAGCAATCCCACAGGCTGTTGCACAGTGGACTGAGATTTTCAGCATTGTCGAGCGATACTGCTTTTCTGCTTCTGCTTTCACATGAACGCACTCAAACTGCTAATCTTTCCTTTGACAGGCTGTGAACAAGAAATATTTATGCTCACCTTTCTTGCTGGAAGCCCTCAACAGGAAACAGATTGGTTGCACATATATATTGCCGTGTGTACCGAATCCTCATTTTGGCGCCTCGCTCGACTCCGCGTGGTGTCGGCAATATTAATTTGGTTCATTTCCAGCCTTGGCGTAGCACATTTGGGAACAAGGCTCCTGCCTTTTCCTTACATTAACTTTTATCAGCACTTCCATCATCCCAAATCAGTTTGTCCTTAATGAGACCAAATCACTCAAGGCTCATCTGATGAATTACCACGCTCTGACTCAGGACCGACCTAGCAGCGTCTCCGCTATTTTTTTTTTAATTACATGGTGTTGTGAGCACCCTATTACCATCCACATCGCTGTGCACTTAGTGAAATTCAATAAACTTGCGTCTCTTTATTAAAATGTAAAGCAGCTGGACACGCGAGCAAAACACAACATCGGTAAGTAGACGTAAACCTTTTTCTTCAAGGCCTTCAGCAACAAACCCAAACACCATCAAAACAATGTAATTAGTGAAGGCTGGAATCAAGAGTTGTCCGCATCATCTCGCTTAGGCGGAGAACTGCCGAAAGCTCCGGTACCATTGCCGAGTTGCTAGGGGTGCAACGACTGCAGAAACTCACCCAAACCGGTTCTACCGTTAATTTTAATTGTGGGAATAGACTTGCCTGCTCTGTTCTCGACAACTGCTAATTATGATCTATTGAGATAGGCATTAATTGAAATACCAGGGTGAGGTAAAAAGAAAAAAAACCTTTAAAGAAGAGCTTTATCAAATAATGGAGAGCTTTAAAAAAAATTATAGGGAAATCTACTTATACACCCATTGCAGCAGCCTTAGCACTTTAGTTTTAGTCTCCGTCCCAAGTGCGCCGACACCATTGTGATATACTAATAGCCAGACCCGACTGCAGCCCAGCTCGGCACAGCGTGGGTTTACCAGCGGCTCTCAGGGAATAGCGCGTCGGGGTAAATAACGGATTTGTCCGAGAACAAACGGCTGGCTGTATGCAAACAGACGGACCGCTTTGAATGCATCGCTGGAATAAGGACGTGCAGTTAGCAAAGATGACAGTGCAGGTGTTGACAATGTAAACCAGCCGAGAAACATTTATTTAAAGAACACAGTACGGAATCCTCCACGAAAAGCCTGGGGGTCTAACAAGGAAGTATTTTACTGAACTTGAACAAATGCTTTAACGAGGCGAACCAAAGCGTGACAGACGTGCATGGGCATTACATCATCTACGCTTGGCTACTACCGGAGATCTGCTCGTAGTAGAAGACCAGTGGTTCCGGGGGTAAGCGTGTGATTCAGCAGCAAGGTGTGTATAGAACGCAGGGAAAGGAAAACACTAAAGTGTGTGTGTCTACATTATACAAGGAAACAGATGTATTATAATGTCTAGGATGCTGGAGCTCCATTCCCCGTTACTGCTGTAAAATCCCCGAACAAGGTACATATAGAATGCTATCTTACTGTGGCAATTCAATATCAACTATTAAGATATTATTCACAAAAACATCACATTTAAGTAAAAAAAAAAAAAAAAAAAATACAGGTAATGGCAATTATAAGAAATTGGATGTAATGGATGTGCGCTAGTAGTGAGACTCAAAATGAGTTGTGGCTGCCGTGGCGATAAGGTGCACGTTGGCTGGGTGCCTTACCTGTGTATGGGCAGTGTCAACCATCAGGTAGTAGATCTTGCTAAGAATGCTCTGCTGCAGCTGGTCCCAGGAGACCGTTCTGTCTTCGCGCATGAGGAATGGCGGCCCAAACCTGGGGACGAGAGAGACAGGGTCCCATGAGGACAGTCCTGCAGAGAGCTCCTTTTGCGTGTTTCGGCGAAGGGGCGTAAACAGGACCAAAAACAAGTGACCGCAAAACCGGATTTGCTTTGTGGGAGCGGTGATGCTAGAAGTCTTATTACAGCCTCGTCCACTGGTTTAACTGGACGAGAGCCCACCGGGTAACAGAAATTCTAGAAAACGTCTTCGCTGTCAGAGAGTGCTCTACAGGTGCGGGAAGACAATGACAATAAAATCAGACATTAATTTAAAAAGTCTTTAAAGGTCTCAGACCCTTATCAAAACACAGTAATGCTTCACCAGCAACAGTTTACGACACCTGTTAAAAGCGCCGAAATAAATGCAAAACACAAAATCAATTGCGCATTTAAGTTCGTTCAGCGAAATACCAGTCCTGTGCCAATATTTTGCTAAAAACGAACGCAGAACGGCTGCGTTCCCACGCACCTCGTCCACTCCCGCGTAGCGGACCCCGGCTCCAAGGCAGGCTGAAAACCCATAAATAAAACATCGCCTCCTCGCGTACTTGTGCGTCTCTCTCGATCAAATACTAAGAGTCCCTTTGGGAGCGCTCTAATCTGAGCAACATGCCTTCCCTCTCTGACTTTCCCCCTTTAATTAATCAGCGAAATGTGTTTAACATGGTATGATGCGTGTATCTGCTTTCTCATCAAGAGATGCTGCGGGGAAAACAGAGCGGCTTCGCCGGTCTAGACGTCAAGGTTTGTACGGAAAGCAGCACGGCGCGAATATCGGCTTCTCTCCTTGGCCGACGCTTCTAGCATTTACTCGTCGGAGGGGGATGCGCCGGATTACGGCAAACTGGGTATTTCAGGAGGTGGCGTAACTCTGGTGACCACATCGCCACCTGTCCTCGTATGTCACGGAGGCGCCGGCCTCCCTCTTCCGCACGCATTCCAGCAGGGCCCATTATGGTTCGTAATCCACATTTGTTGGATAAACAGATTAAAAGGAACAGCTGCTGCAAACAGGAGGAAAATACAAACAAGGGGGGAAGAAAAGCAGATAAACAACAGCAGCAACAGCAACAAATAATGACTAGGTATTATACAACCTACTGCAAAGGGGATTACTGAGAAGCTGCAACCAAAGCAATGTTATTTCCTGTAAGGAATTTGGCCCACACCACTAACACATCTTTAATATCCACCAGCTTACATCTCCAACGAGCTGCATGTTTACTTGGGGAACTGCGACTGCGCGAGCTGTCCTTGTCACCATAGAGATGCCCCCCAAACTGCCACAGATGCAGGCCTTTCTACCGCGTACACTTTCTTTTTGAGTGGCTACACGTTGCTCAGAACAACACGGGTTCAACGTTTCAACGCCTTCAAGAGCCTCAAAACATTGTTCCTAAACCTGGGAGCAGATTTGTCAAACATAAGCAACACAGATGATTCCACCAGACTGCGGGGAAGGAAAAAAAAAGGAAAAAAAAAAAAACTTCCAATTTTTACTGAGCAAAGACCAAATTTCCACCTATGACATGTTAATGACTTCTATTTGAAGAAAGATTGTCTTTCAAAGCAGCCAATCTGGGAGATGAAACAACCGTGGAGGGGAATGGAGGACACACTCTGCGTGGTGGGATAACACCCATGTCAAACCAACCCCTTCTCAACACCAGCTAACGTTTATTTACATAACTGAGCAAAAAAAAACATTGATTTCCTTAAGTCGATAGCCCCCGTGGTATTTATTTATTGACTTTGTTATTAAATGCACAGCTGGATATTACCGACATGTAATACAGTAAACAAATTCCCCCAAAACAAAGAATTACATGCAATGGATTTGGATTGCAAACATCAGGGATGTATTTTACATTAACTGCAATCTTATAATAAGAACCTTTAAAATGTCAGCATAGATATAATAATTTATGGGTTAAAGACTTGATATTTGAGTAGTTTTAAAATCCTGCCCAGGCTACCCCTGACAACCTCTCCAGTGATGCAGTGAACACTTAAATACTGATAATGGCATCTGGTGAGAATTAAATTCCCTGAGACCCTAACAGAAGACAAGCACTTTCTTTAGACCGTTGATAATCAACTGTGCGTGGGAATTCAATTTGATTACTGATCCCCCCCGTCCAAACACTACACAAAATCATTCCAAATAAGAATACAACCTGACAAATCATTTAAACGCCACAAAATTATTTTGGGCGCAATAAGGTAGTGAAAATTAAATGAACGGCAAATAACTAATGGATTGGATTTAACGATGGGTTTCAAATACACTTCCAAATCAGATCAAAATTTCCGTCTTCGGAATTCATTCGCCAGGGCCTGGAATAACAGTGTCAAGCACAAACACAGCACCAAGTTACCACGTTCTGATTACTTGCTAGGAAAACAGCACACAGTCTGAATCATATCTTCAGGGGCAAACAAATGTCATTTTGTAGCAACAAATCATTAACGCAAATGCTATATTTGGTAATTATGATAAACAGCTAGCCTCGTGATAAAATATTGATCTTAAATGAAAACTTCAGACTAAACGAGAGAACCCTTTGACAGCTTTCAAAGAACCAACAATCTTGTCCATTGAGAGCTGGGTCCTGTCTATACTTTGAGAAAACGTATTTCTCTACGCAGAAATCGGTACTCGTCTCGGTAGATCGAGCGCTCCGGTCATGCTCCCTACGCTGAATTATCAATTGCTGTGGACATCAGATCAAGAACCCACTGCTTCACCTTTGCTAATATCCAAATCATTTACACATTTTTAATAGCCATGTTGTCAAAATACTTTGTGGAAGTGTGCATGTAACATTTACCTAGGGACACACACGTGATGCTTGGGGGGGGGGGGGGGGGGGGATGATCTGTTAAAAATTGCACTTTGTTCCGTTCTTGACTGAATCACCTTTATCCACCATACAGCAGCGTCACGCATTAGACCCGGTAAGCAACCTTTTTGAGATTTGAAAAGCCATCGTATTGTCACGTACCCGGACAAGTCTGAAATTCAATTTGTGCCGTTTCAACCCGTAACCCTGGTATTTCTGACATTCATTTCATTCCTTACTGTTCAAGATATTTTTAAAAGTGGTCCCCAAGGAATAGTTCAGCAGCCTGTCCTCAAGTAAATGACATCTCAGACAAGTATCTCCAATGACGCACTGTATCTGGCATCCTAACAAATGCCTGAGGATGAGCAAGTCGCATACTGTAAGGCCAAAGGCTTTTTCGGGATTTCACATTTGAAAAGGGGCGGATTCTAAAGTCATACTTTTAATACTCAAGGCTTAAAACAGGCTTGCAGCTGCTTACAGCATATACATATTTTGTGTTAAAATGTCTGAGAATCACACTCACAATACTGATAAAAAGTCTCCAGTATGACTATTTTGAATCAATTTAAGACCTCATGCAAAAAAAAAAAATGCCTCTCAGTGATCGCATACAGATTGAATTCAACACAAACGTCAATCCAGATTTTTAGTGCCCTGCTGCCTGCTTGAGAGGTCTTGGACAAAGGCGTGGCTGTGGTTAAGGGGTGCCATTGTTTTGCTTGCATTATCAGCAGGCCTAACCCTCACGCCTGGCCTGGCTATCAGCGAAACGGGTTGGTCAAAGCCACATGTACTGACCTTACCTTTTATTCCTTCTTTCCAACTCCTTATTTGTTCCATGTATCACATTATGACTAACACAATACAGCTGCCAGTAACCGAAAAAATCCTCACGAAACGTACACCGAAATTGCTCGATGACTGAAATAATCAGCTGAGTGTACAGTCATCCAATGCAGCTTCTTAAAATGAACTAGCAAATTACTATTACTTGCATGAATTTACTGTGTGAACCCCTCACCGTTTATTTTCGGATTCAACGGAACTGATTTTTCAATAATTGGTTCCGTTTACTCCTTGGGGTAACAGCATTTTGTCAAACACTTTCCGTGGTAATCTGCTAGTAAACATTGTAGGATGCCAGCAGGTACCATCTAATACCTGTCTGATGAGCCACCCTCCAATTTCTTTCACTGAAACGACCTTGTAATTCATTTCTAATTGGTCAGGCTGAAAACGTTTTCCCTCTCACTCTCTTCTATACGATGGCTGCACAAGCCCAAAGTAATTAATTTACCGTTCGGCCACCAAAAGCACAGCATAACCTTCACACAATTTTTTTCCTCTTGAAAGTTAAAAAAAAAGTAGTAGAACTCAGTGTTAAGAGTCAGCTTTAAGTCATCGGCTGTGTGTGCATACAATTCAGGGATTTGAGACGTTGCAGCAACACAAAGATTTACATTAATTCACTTAACAGATGCTTTTCTCCAAACTTATGTACAAGTCCAAGAGGGAGGGGGGGGGAAAAATCACATCAATTGGCAAAGAGCTTTTAATACTTTGATTCTCAAAGCTCTTTTTCCAGACACAACTGTTTTTTGCAGGTGCAAGAATAACCCAATAGCTGCCTACAGAATTGAGTATGTTAAGAAATGATACAAAGGTGACAGTGAGGGATGGAATGATGCAAATTTATGAAGGTGTCGGGAGATAATGAGAGAAGTGTGATGCATTTTGAGACTTCTTGTTGGCAGGGATTCAGCAGTTCTCAAGGAGAGGGGGAGCTCATGCTGTCTCATCAGATCCAAAACTAAGAACCTACAGAGTTTCAGTTTCAGACCCCTCATGAGTGTGACCACCATATGCACCTTGCTGGGGTGTAAGGAATTACCAGATCTGGTAAGTATTTCACCATATTGGAAGTGTTACCCAGCATCTTGAACTTGACATGGGACTACACAAAATTTAGCTAGCTAATTTTATTTTTTTTACAGTTTATGCACAGGGTCACAATAGCATACAGGTAGAAACAGTGTACTGAGAAATTACAAGGCTCAGTTCCAAAAGGTTACAATATATCGCAGGTATGATCACAAAGTACTTTCTAATAACTTCCAGAAGGGTGACCAGACATTCAAGAATTCATTAGAACCGTCAAACAAATAAAATGTTAATTTAGAATTAAACGCTTCAGTCATCCACATACTAGTGTAGAGTACAGCAATATAATACATTGTACTGACTTGATACACATAGAATATATTTCTTTGCCAAATATGTAACAGTAATTAACCTATATACCATAATATCATCAAAAAAGGATTTTAGGTTGTGATGTAACAAGTGAATAGCTGAGGAAAAATCAGTTTTTCTTAAAGGTTTCTTGGATTGTTGTATGAACCCGAGTCCAGTAAACTTGCATCTTATCACATTCCCAGAATAAATATATCAAAGTGCCTAGGGAGACTTTGCATTTAAAGCCCAGCTGAGATGCCCTCAGGAATATCCTATGAAGGCACACTGGAGTGAGATAGATTCTGTGAATGAACTTGAAGTTTTGCTCCTCGATGCTAAGGGAGGTGCAGGGAGGGAAGACTTTAGCACATGTAGAAGTCCATCCATAATTTCTACAGAACAAGTCCAAGTCTGGCTCAGTCCAAAGGAGCCGGTACCAACACTTTAAAAAGTTGGATATGACACAGAAATCACGCCCCTGGAGTATGATGTAATGAGGTGTTTCTCAGCTTTTAAGTCAAGTCCGATCATAGTCTCTTCTCCTATGGCAGCAATAACGTGACATACTTGTAGATATTTATAGTCTGTACTGGGTGGGCTGAAATTATTTCTTGTAAGTTGAAACAGGCAGTGATTGATCTGCAAACAAAAATGATATATCCAACACCCCTCAGACAGCTCAATTTGACAGATGTTTGGGGGGCAGTTCTGGGTTGAGAGCAACAGGATACAATAATGATAGACCACTCAGGATGTCCAGGTGTCTCTTAACATGTCTGTAACCTAAAAGAGTGTTGAATATGACAAAATTTTGCATGAAGACGGGATCTTGTGAAATTTCTCAATGTAAGACTATCCAAACACACTGAGAAACAATGAAACCACACATCCTTCCACAATGTAAATCTAATGTTACTGCTGAAATAGCATCATCATTATTATTATTAATGCATTCAGGTCACACATTTCTCCAAAGCAACTTAAAATCTTTAGCTACCAATAATTAAGCGATTTGTACAGCCGGGTAATTTTTACAGCAGGAATGTAACTTAAGTACCTCACATAAGGGTACAAGGAGCAGGAGTGGGATTCGAACCGGGGTTCGTTCAGTTCTTGTATAAACAGGTTATTAATTCGGTAACTGTGGAAGCACGGGGGAGGAAGCAGACGTCCTGAGCACAACTGAACCCAAGTAATTATCACCAACAGTCTATCGAACATGCCTCCTCAGTAGGACGTGGCACATGGCAGCACCCGGAGCCGAGACCGGAGTCATAGAGAGCCAGTGCCGAGTCCCCAGCCCATCCTTGTGTACACGTGCCTCTGACACCTGAAGCCAAAGATGCTTCTGCACAGCACCAAGAGACCAATGAACACTTGTGACAGCACCTCCAAGCCTCGTCCTGCCAAGCCAGGAATTTGCCTCACATAACAATTTCAGTAACATGAATACCCTCATGCTATCGTAAAGAAAGACTTAATCTGGCAATCAAGATAAAATAATCTGTGAGCACAGTGTTCTTGTGCCTGAGAAAAACACACAGGCAGTGATCTTGTGAGCTCAATTTAATTATACATCATAAACATTTGAGCCATATTACGAAAATGTCTCCATCCCAGGTACACTCCGCCTCATGTCCTATGCATCCAGAATAGGCTCAGTGGACGAGTAATTATTTATGATGAATGAATGAAAATACATTAACACAATCAAAAAATATTTTTTTATAAATACTGTACAAGATAATATTGCCATCCTCAGATATACACCCTCATATATACAGTACATCTCCTTTTGTTTTAGTATGTTAATAAATTTTAGGTTACTTTTCTGTCCAGGAACCACCTGCCCCCCCACCAATATGAAAAAATGGCAATTGGACCCCCTCAGAATGAGAATTTCACAGAACAAATCATCCCTGTTATGTGAAGAATGGGTGTACTTATATCCCCCCGCCCCGACCCCATTATAGATCTGCTGCAAACAAATATAAATTGAGTGTTCAACTTTGTCATGAGTGGATTCATATCATTCATTTAGTCAACAGGTCAATAAAGGCCAATTAGAAACCAGTGTACACAGGGGTTAGCCAGAAGCACAACTGAGCACAACTGAACTAGGAAGCGTGACCATAAGGATCATAAGGAATTCTTAAAGCCCAAAGAAATCCACTTGCCACCGAGCCCACAATAAGAGATTAAATTTCTCCTGACTTTCTGCCCAAGTATTGATTGCTCCAAGGCTGTCAGGGATGACTTTTAAATGGATTACAACTCAATCACATCAAATGTCAAACTGGTAAGAACCAGCGCCGAAAAGGCGAGTCTCCATAAGCACAACTGAGTCATTTCTTTAACAACAGTGGTGTGCCAGAGTAAATGTCAGGGCGTTTTATAAGGTCGCAAATGCAGGGTATGGAGGGTCTTCATTACTTCTGCAGTTGACGCTTTTGGCTTCTACTGAGCAACGAACCGGCCGCGCATCAAAATCGCTCTCCTTCACAGAGCCACCTAGCCATAGCCATCTCCTCACCTGGCAGCCTGCTGGCCGGTCCCCGAGACGTTGCACACTAGGAGGAGGAGCTTAGCGGAGCTGCTGTGGTTCAGGAACTCTGATGAAAGGGTGCCGGAAGGAGACAACCGCTGGCCTTCGGGACCAGAGAAGTACGGGGAGGAGGGGAGGCTGTGGTGGTACCCTGAAAGGACAAGAGCAAAGGAAACAAAAGCAGTTGAGCTGGAGGAGACTTTGACAGAAATACTGGATAAACTGGCAAAGGGCAACCCAATGGTCAACAGCACAGTGGCAAGAGGCCCGAATTTGAGGCAGTCATCTCGGAAAACTGTACAGGCTGACATTAGGTACGATTTGGAATCTGCGGTGTGATCAAACCAATCTTCAGACTCTTCGGAGCATTGATGTACATACTAAAGTGCGTTTCACTGCGTGGCAAAGCTCAGACTAAACACTCAGACAAATGCGATCGCGTCAAACAACAATAAAAAGCAGTTTCTCCTTGGCCAGGGAGGACTCGGCGCAAAAGGTGGACACCATGTCAGAGCCGAGCGACGATAACGGCAAGTGATTAATGAAACGCGAAGCGAGCTCCCGGCACAAAGGGGGCGGATACAGAACTCCTCGTCAATGTGGGCCTGACATCAATGGAGGCTGTAATTAAGCACACTTTAGCCTCTCTTTATGATAAATCACTGCCAGTCTCAAATGTCACCTCCTGGTGGTGCTTGAACTCTCCATTTGACCCACAGTTCCAGAGCCCCACAAGCAAACAGTGGACAAGTTAACGTGGCGAGCAGGTTCCGCACTGCAATGCTGCTTATGGCACAATGGTTAAGGAAACTGGGCTGGGACCAAAGGCACCGTTCTGCGGTAGTGCCCTGTCTTGGTATACTTGCGAAAGGTGCTCGGGTGCAGTAGGTCCTTCACTGGGCTGCCATGGGGCAGAAAAGCAAGATGCGTCTTCCTGTGGTATCCATGTAGTTCAGCAGAGAACAGTGGAGGAACTCATTGATATGGAATCTTCACAGGTAGAGCTCAGGTAAAAACCAAACATGAAAGAAATACATGGTAAACCTCAAAACTTCCACCCTAAATCCTAAAGGTTGCAAGAAGCTGCCGTGCATTTTTTCCCCCTCGGATTATACTTCTCTCCATCAGCTATTAAACCGAAGATTATTTTTTTTCCCTTCAAAAACAGGATGGCGTCAGACCTGCAGAAATTCAAATCATTTTACTCCATGCCCTTTGTCTAGCCTTTAAATTGGAAGCCGTCTCCCGCCTTCAGTTTGATATTGGATTTCCAGAAGTGAAACTTAAAAGGTTTCAAAAGGCCAAAGCCAGTTTCATTTGGATCAAACTGGAAGATTATCCTGACAAAAACAGTCACTGTTCACAGCGCAGTGTAGGAACAGTGGAAGAAATTGCTGAAATTTCAGATGGGGTTGGCTGACTATTAACTCATTACATAGACTTGGACAGAACAGCTAGTAAAAAAAAAAAAAAAAAAAAAAAAAAAAAAAAAAAAGAATAAAATAAACCAAACCCCCACAGATTCTCAGGGGTTCTGCCTCTCAGCTGTATTCCCAGGCTGAGCTTGAGGGACATACTTTCAATCAGACTTTCATTTTCACATCCCTGCCTCCCAGCTTGCTGGGGGATGCTGAACTCCGGGGCCTAAACAGAGCCTTAATTAAACAGCTCGGCCCCCACAGAGATCTCCCGCCGGCACTCTGTTGCAGGGTCTGGTCTCACGGTTTTCTCCTGGGGATCTCAATCATGCTCTAGACATACCGCGCACAAAAGGAACACAAATGCTACGCATTAGAGCTAAATAAGTGAAAACACTAATAGCATTAACGGCAGTGCCACCAACAGTAGAGAAGTAACGCGATAACAAAAAACCCAAGATGGGTTTCCAATTGTGGCTCGGCATTGATGTGACAGTTGGACAAATGTGCTTCACGCAGGTCAGCCCGGCACTTCCTGCATCCTCCTACTTCCGTGGTGCACAGGCACAAAAAAAGCTTTGTGCTCTTACTGAGACCCTTGAGATTACTTTTTAAGAACAGTCCCGCTGACCTACTTCACCTAATTGATGGCTCCGTTATGGCCATGAGGAGACCCCTCCAATAATAAGGGTCTTAACACTAAGTTCCACTTGAGTATTTCCTCATTTGAACACCTTCCTGTTTGTAGGGGTTTAATGTGAAGAAAACAGCCCACAAACGTCTCTCCAATCCCTGATTAGTTCGGTCTGAGATGAGTATACTTTCCCAGGGAATACTGATACACTTGGCCTACCTCTTCCACAGAAATGAGAGGAAAGAGAAATGATGTTTCCACCCAAAGCTGCCTAAACCTGGACTGCTTTTGTTTTTATGTGACCTTCAGCATTGGGTCACCAGAGTCTGTCACCTCCATTTTCAGCTGAGAGGAACACATCAATACAGAGGGGATATTCTGAAGGATCACGGCTCCAGATCACACCCCAACCCATTCCCTGGCCTGCGAACAAAGCAAGATGCACAGAGAAGGGTGACAGGACGCTGTTGTAGCAGCAGATGAGTCTTCCGGTGCAGTGTCTTCCTGAACAAATAAAGACAAGGCTCACAGCTTTGTAAGGAAAGATCCAGACCGAGCTTCCCGACACCTGCAGGCAAGGAATACCACCTCTTGGAGACCACAGGTATAAACAATGAATCTGCTCACATCAACCCTTCCTTTTACAGGTTTTCTGAGAAGAAGAAAAAAAAGTGATTTACTACTTACAGCAGCTCCACAATAAACATACAAAAATATCTGCAGCCTTTTCACAGCAAGCCTAACAACAATGTTTCTAAATGCTCAGATCAGTTACTTTACATTGACTATGTGCTCAGGGTGGGAGATTCAGCAAAAGGCATTTTTGCAGACCTCGTTCTCAAGGTTCTGCACCCCACATGAGAGCAAAGGCGCACAACATGAACATACATACATACAAACACATCCAGCTCATGCTATCCATCAGAACATTCAGGAAACACGGCCCTGGTTCCCTTGGCAGCGATCTTGGAACACTATCATTGTGCAAAACAGAAGCAATGGTGCGCTCTTCCGACAAGTCTGCGCTCAGTGTGACACTGGGCCACAAAAACCCAAATCACGTGTAAATCAAATACTGGAATAGCTGGGGATTAAAAGAGAAAGAAAAAGCTAGAGAGCCGATGGAAATGGTAACTGCAGCGTGTAGCAGCACAGTGACCTGGTATCAGAGCTTCTCGGAGGTTATGCTCAGACTATTTGTGGCCTGTGCATTAGAAGAGTGTCTGACTGTGTGTGTGTGCGCATGCGTGTGTGTTTGTGCTCTATTTCTAACAGACAGATGCTCAGAGGGCAAAGCTCTGTCAAGGAAAACATTAGAATGACAACGCGGCCTGTTAAACTGTCAGTGACCCCCTCCAGACTTGTATTTACTAGGGTTTGATTCTCCAGATGCGCCCGTGACCTCTCCACCTATTAAAAAAAAGGCTTAGACACTGCTGTTACATGCCTCCAGTGACACTGACAAATGCCCACCGGGGCAGAATTTCTCAGCTGTAACCCTGAGACGAGGCGTGCGGATGAAATGGGGTTATTTCCATAGCAACGGGCCGTCTTTACCCAGAGAATACACTACCCCGTTTCACCAAACGGTTACGCACCTGATCCAACACTGCATTTCTACCGCTCCAAGTGGGGTCCTCAAAAATTAGGAAGGTGTCAGAGATGGAAAAGGATCTCATAAATTAACTGTATAGTTGAATAAAATAATTACATTTGACTATCTGAAAAGAGCCAAGTCGGACTATTCCGAACGGGGTCTAGCGGCCCAGACGAATACAGATCAGCGTTCAAACCACATCAGTACAACCTCAATTCAATTACATGTCATTCAGCTTTAATGCGGCTTTCGTTTGCTCCGAGACCCAAAATGACAAGAGTGCTCCAATTTAAGTCATGTACATAGGAAACAGGCCTGGGGCCTCGCATGCGAGCGCCTGGTGGCCGGGTCTATGCCCACGGGGCCTGGCCGAGCTTAGCCCGAAGCCAAGACGTGGAACCGCTCTTCAGTGGGCTCACCACCTGCCGGAGAGGACATAAGGGGCCGGTGCGTTGTGATTTGGGCAGTGGTCGGGGCCGAGTCCCCGGTCGACCCAAACCTCGGACGCCAACTCTGGTTTTTGGGACTTGGAATGTCACCTCACTGGCGGGGAAGGAGCCTGAGCTGGTGCGGGAAGTTGAGAGATACCGTCTAGATATAGTCGGGCTCACTTCCACTCACAGCTTGGGTTCTGGAACCACTCTTCTCGACCAAGGGTGGACTTTCCACTATTCTGGCGTTGCCCAGAGTGAGAGGCGGCGGGCGGGTGTGGGCTTATTAATAGCCCCCCAGTTCAGCCACCATGTGTTGGAGTCTACCCCGGTGAATGAGAGGGTCGTCTCCCTACGCCTTCGGGTCAGGGAACGGTCTCTCACTGTCGTTTGTGCTTATGCGCCTAGCGGCAGTGTAGAGTACCCGGCCTTTTTAGAGTCTTTGGGGGGCGTGCTGGAAAGCACTCCCACTGGGGACTGTCGTTCTACTGGGGGGACTTTAACGCCCACGTGGGTAGCGACAGTGAAACCTGGAGGGGCGTGATCGGGAGGAACGGCCTCCCTGATCTGAACCTGAGCGGTGAGTTGTTATTGGATTTCTGTGCTAGTCACGGTTTGTCCATAACAAACACCATGTTCATGCATAAGGGTGTCCATCAGTGCACTTGGCACCAGGACACCCTAGGTCGGAGGTCGATGATCGACTTCGTAGTCGTTTCTTCTGACCTTCGACCATATGTCTTGGACACTCGGGTGAAGAGAGGGGCTGAGCTGTCAACTGATCACCACCTTGTGGTGAGTTGGATTCGATGGCGGGGGAAAAAGCTGGACAGACCTGGCAGGCCCAAACACATAGTGAGGGTCTGTTGGGAACGTTTGGCGGAGGCCCCTGTCAGAGAGGTATTCAACTCCCACCTCCGACAGAGCTTCAACCAGGTCCCGAGGGAGACTGGGCACATTGAGTCTGAATGGACTATGTTCCACACCTCCATTGTCGGGGCGGCGGTTCGGAGCTGTGGCCATAAAGTCTCCGGTGCCTGTTGCGGCGGCAATCCCCGAACACGGTGGTGGACACCGGAGGTAAGGGATGCCGTCAAGCTGAAGGAGGAGTTCCATCGGGCCTGGCTGGCTCATAGGACTCCTGAAGCAGTTTTCGCCGCGGCAAAAACTCGGGCCTGGGAGGAGTTCAGTGAGGCCACGGAGGAAGACTTTCGGTCGGCCTCAAAGAGATTCTGGCAAACCGTCCGGCGACTCAGAGGGGGGAAGCAGTGTTCCGCCAACACTGTTTACAGTGGAAGTGGTGCGCTGCTGACCTCAACTGAGGATGCCCTCGGGCGGTGGAAGGAGTACTTTGAGGATCTCCTCAATCCCTCCGACACGCCTTCCGTAGAGGAAGCTGAGGCCGGGGACTCGGAGGGGGACTCGTCCATTACCCTGGCTGAAGTTGCTGAGGTAGTCAAAAACTCCTCGGTGGCAAGGCTCCGGGGGTGGATGAGATCCGCCCCGAGTTTCTCAAGTCTCTGGATGTTGTGGGGCTGTCTTGGCTGACGCCTCTGCAGCATCGCGTGGAGTTCGGGGACGGTGCCTCTAGACTGGCAGACCGGGGTGGTGGTCCCTCTTTTTAAGAAGGGGGACCGGAGATTGTGTTCCAACTATAGGGGGATCACACTCCTTAGCCTCCCTGGGAAAGTCTATGCCGGGGTACTGGAGAGGAGAATCCGACCGATAGTCGAACCTCGGATTCAGGAGGAGCAATGCGGTTTTTGCCCTGGCCGTGGAACACTGGACCAGCTCTATACCCTCACTAGGGTGTTGGAGGGTTCGTGGGAGTTTGCCCAACCGGTCCATATGTGTTTTGTGGACCTGGAGAAGGCATTCGACCGTGTCCCTCGTGGCATCCTGTGGGGGGTACTTCGGGATTATGGGGTTCGGGGCTCGTTGCTACGGGCTGTTCGTTCCCTGTATGACCGGAGTAGGAGCTTGGTTCGCATTGCCGGCAGTAAGTCAGACCTGTTCCCGGTGCATGTTGGACTCCGCCAGGGCTGCCCTTTGTCACCAATTCTGTTCATTATCTTTATGGACAGAATTTCTAGGCGCAGTCAGGGAACGGAGGGTGTCTGCTTTGGTGGCCGCGAGATCTCGTCTCTGCTTTTTGCGGACGATGTGGTCCTGTTGGCTTCATCAAGTCAAGACTTGCAGCGTGCACTGGGAAGGTTTGCAGCCGAATGTGAAGCGGCGGGGATGAGAATCAGCACCTCCAAATCCGAGGCCATGGTTCTCAGTCGGAAAAAGGTGGATTGCCCCCCTCCGGGTTAGGGGGGAGTTGCTCCCTCAAGTGGAGGAGTTTAAGTATCTCGGGGTCTTGTTCACGAGTGAGGGAAAAATGGAGCGGCAGGTTGACGGACGGATCGGTGCGGCGTCCGCAGTAATGCGGTCATTGTACCGGTCTGTTGTGGTGAAGAAGGAGCTGAGTCGTAAGGCGAAGCTCTCAATTTACCGGTCGATCTACGTTCCTACCCTCACCTATGGTCATGAACTCTGGATCATGACCGAAAGAATGAGATCGCGGATACAAGCGGCAGAAATGAGTTTCCTCCGCAGAGTGGCTGGGCGCACCCTTAGGGATAGGGTGAGGAGCTCAGTCACCCGGGAGGAGCTCGGAGTAGAGCCGCTGCTCCTCCGCATTGAGAGGAGCCAGCTGAGGTGGCTCGGGCATCTGTTCCGGATGCCTCCTGGATGCCTCCCTGGGGAGGTGTTCCGGGCATGTCCCACTGGGAGGAGGACTCAGGGCAGACCCAGGACACGTTGGAGAGACTACGTCTCCCGGTTGGCCTGGGAACGCCTTGGGGTTCCCCCAGAGGAGCTGGAGAAGGTTTGCGGGGAGAAGGAAGTCTGGGGGGCTCTGCTTAGACTACTGCCCCCGCGACCCGGTCCCGCATAAGCGGAGGAAGATGGATGGATGGATAGACAGACATAGGAAACAATTCAATATTGAAATTATAGCGAATATCCGGGCTCATCCATACAAAAGAAGCAGGCCTCTGGGTGGCTCACAGCTTCAGGTGCGCAAACTATAATATATAACTATAAAGAGCATGTGCCATCTATGCTCTCGGCTGCTTCCAACATTTGCCATTTTGTTCGGCTGTCTCTGGTGTCTGCCATATTATTGCATTGCTTCCGAGATTTGCCGTCTTGTTCTCTTGCTTCCAAAGCGTACCGTGTTCTTCCTCTATCGCCTTGGTATTGAGAAATGAACACGGGCCCCTCGTTCAGCCAGCCCACCTCATTTTCGGCAGCAAGAGATCCCAGCCTTGCTCCGATTTCAATAGCAAGACATGAAAGATGTGCTCAATTTCGTGGCCTCGAAGGAGCTGGCGTGAGGGAAACTTCCGACATGCCGTCGCTAAACAAATTTCAGATTTCAATTTTGGCCATTATTAGCCTGGGATGGTACTGCCCCGCACCGCCGAACAGTGGCTTTTAAAAGTGATGTCTCACAAGAGGGACAACAAAATGCTGTGCATGAAGAGAGATTACATGTCTAGGAACATTACTCATGATTATGAGTTTGGCCAATGCCCGAGGACGGATCTGTGCCCGTCCGGAGCCAAGGGCTTCTGCGGCACATTTGAAAATGCGTTTCTTTGGAACACATTACAACCGACAGCATCTGTTTTTAGGCTCGAAGCTGTGGAGCACCTTCAGAATTTGCTTGCTGGCATCTTTTCAAGTGGCCACCACCACACGCGACATTACGGTGAACGGTACGATAAAGAGGAATCCCTGGCAACTGGGCTCTTCTATAGACAATGTTTACTTTATGTAACTGAAGTCCAAACTCCGAACAAAACGGCACCAAAAAAAAAAAAAAAACCACAAACCTCTGCACCTAGCAACAGCACATTTTATTGGCCTCAGGGATTCACCAACGTAACACTGATCTGTGGATTAAAAATTCAGCGCTCTAAATCAGCTTTTACAATGCACGAAATGGGCTACCATCACTGAGCCACTAACTTCAGCTGGGGATACGTGAATAATACATGATGGATATGAAAGGAAATATCTGAGCGGAAAATAGAAACGATAAAAGAAAGCAAACGCATAATAGGTCTGCAGCTCAATTAATTTGTCACCTTCATAAATCTTTGCGGCGCATGACTGTGATAAATTTATTTGGTGTAATTTACTACAAACGAGAGATATTAGACCCTTGTGGGACACATCTTTTACTGTGACTGATACATTCTAGGTGCTTCTCATTTCTTTCAACTTCACACAGATACTTTGGAGGGAGAAGAAGAAAAAAAAAAACTCAAACGCTTGAAAATGCTGCTCTCGTCAAAGAGAAAAACCACTTCCGTTAAAAAAAAAAACCTAATAAAAGTAATTCACAAAAAATGTTTAAAAAGTAACGCAGAGCACAATGGAGAGGACAAACGTGTGCTACAGTGGAATTTAAAGGACTACAAATCAATTCACCTCATATGTGAGCAATGTCAAGAGAACCAAAACAAATCCGAGTTTGTGCTCTCTGGACAAATCGGTCTGTTCTTTGTGAAAGCTGGACATGTACCACGTAACTAATTTCTGCAAAAGAGATTAAGGACGTGCTCAAGTCCCACATCGCCTCGGTTTTACCGGCACGTTTATTCATTTACATCCATGCGTTTCGGACCCGTCTCTCGAAAGGGATCTACAACTCAGGGTAAACAAAAGCGCGTTTCTCAGGAGACAAAAAGCTTTCGATACAGGCACGAGATTACCGAAGCGCAGCTTGTTTGTGTGACAGCACCGTTTTTCGCGCGCGCGTTACTCGGGTAGCCGCCTAGAGAATCGAGGCGGACAGGAAATACAAAGATACGAAAATGATCAAGAGAATGAAAACACCGTCGCATAAAAGGATTAAAATATTTACTAAGCAGCCAGACGTCATCGGTGGACTTCTCCGGTTATTCTTTGTCACCGAGAGAAGATGTGGCAGTTAAGTTGATCTGTATGCGTTTCACACTGACGCTCAGGCCTTTCATCACACACCTGTTAACATCCCCGTTTTCCCTCAGCGACCCACTCTCCACTCTTCTGCGTTGCGAGGTACTTGTCTCTGCCTCGCACGGACAGGGATGCACCGGCAAGTGAAACACGAGCCACCCGCGCCATCCACTCCCTCCAATTAGACAGCGGCCATCGCAGCGGAACGACACCGCGCCGCCACCAGTTTCCCATCTCGACATTCGGGAACGGACACCCTTGACAGCGCTCATACCCATCAACGGCATTCACACCTGAGCATCGATCCGGTGACACAAAAGCGAGCGGTGGCAGCAGAGTCCCCCAGAGGCCGGTAAGGGGTGGACGGCGGCAAAGCCGATGAACTGGAATTACAAATCAAAAGTTCAAAAGTTGAACGTCCTAGGAGGGAAACCTCATGAGGGAGGTGCTTAACCCAAACCGCTTCAGTAAATACCCAGCTGCCTGAAACTGCAAGACGAATTTCTCCATACAAAAACATCTGTCAAGCAAGCAAATTACTTACAACCGGTATTACGCAGATGTTCTTAGTGGAGAGTGGGGCAGATGGGTGGGTGTGCCACTGACTCGGGGTAACTCCGCCGAGCGAGTGTCCAAATGCACGGTATGCTTCGATAACCCCATCGACGGATGTGCGATTCATCACGATTCGCCGGTCGCTGGGGTTTATCGTTTCGACACTATCATCACCTATCTAATTTAGAAGAGGCTATTCAGAGAAGAAATTCACAATAAAATCTCAGTATGGCTCCACCATCCATATTCATATTACCTTCCTCTTGGTCTTAAACGCTTCACGGTCACCATTTGTAGTTTATTGGAAAATATGCTTCCTGCTCACATGTTAAAAATGCAGAAGAGAGACACACCTGGGGGTGGACTAACACACAAGGGATGAAAGGGGGGAAAAAGTAAGGCATTCCTCACAAAGGCAGAGACGTTTCCCAGGGAGCACTGTGATCCCACACGTAGGACAGGAGGTCCTAGCGCCACAGCTGTGAGGCTGGCTGGACCGAGGAATGGGTTAGCTCAGCCTCCCACCCACCTGACCCCAAAGAGCCACCCTGATGAGCTACTTCCAATGCAGGTGCATAGGTCCACACACACACACACACACACACACACACACACACACACACACACACACACACACCCCCCACTAGAAGCCAAAGCAATGTCAGTGAGGGCCAGCAAGCACCTCTCTGCAGCTACGGTACCCTTGATGTAGAGGACCACTGGACCAGAGACAGATAGACCCAGTTTGTTGGGTAGACAAATGCTGGTACAGCTCCACCCTTGCCTACACATGGTCTTGAACCCAGCAAGGGGACCCATGGACATGCTGCGGTGATGAGGCCAGTTCTTACCGCGCTCATACCTCACTACCCAGACTCAAATTCCCTGTGCACCGTTGGCATTACCAGGCCGCAGGTAGAACTTCTACTCCGCTAAAATGTTAGTGTCAGAAAAGCTCTTCATTTACGGTGGGAGGAGGTGTTCGACGCCCATGTGTCCCCCCCGCAGGCTATATCTTTAACAAAGGCAAACTCTTGCGTTTAGTGAAAATGGACTCGTTATCTGCCGTTTCTCCATCTGTGCGTTCGCTTGAAAGACAACTAATAAAACGCAAGCTGCGTTCTCCATCAGAGTCCGTCTGTATGCTCCGGATCTCAAGCACGAAGACGCTCGTGCGAAAAGAGAGCAACCGCCCCAGCGAACGTCGCCGGGTTGCTTTGCCTCCCAAGATGCTACAAAGTTTTGGTTCAAAAGGTGAGCGTGACGTGTGAAGTTCCTTAAATTTTTACGACTCCGCTGAGAACATACTGCATTATTGATGCATGTTTCAGGGATAAGAAACTTCAAAAAAAAAAAATAAAGAAATAAATAAAAAAAATAAAAGTCCTGAGGCCGGGTTTGTAACAGTACATGGCAGACTGACTCAGGCAAGATATCCACAAAGTTAAATGGTGCAGCCTGGCTTTCGGAAACGTTCGCAGCGTGATCTCTGAGGAAAGTCCACAGAAAATTATCTTCCTAGACAGGACTGCGATAAAATGCTGACGAGCAATCGCCTTTGTTTTCCTCTGTGCTGTTGCACGGATACTGTTAGGATCTTAATTACCACCCCAGAGCTCAAAACACAGCTTCGGCTTTGAATTTAGCGAACGTTCAGCGTTCATTTGAGCCCAATACCACCACCGTAAGAATGTACACCGCTGAGAGGGTGCTTCCACATCACGCACGGTCCACACTGCTACTCCAGGGCTGCACAAGGGAATTCTGGGAAGATGAGCTGACCACAGTTGCAAACCTCCCCAATGGATCCTGAACACGTCACAGCAACGTATAGCTTGGGGAGACCGTGTGGGCCGACCACAGCTCCACGGGCAATTTTGACTGGAGCCTCCCATGGAGATGTGAAACGTGAGGGCCCAGAATGCATCATGGGCGCTCACGTGTGCTCGTCCACGAGGAAAGGAGAACAAAGGAATGTCCGGCAGCGGCAAGTGACAATGGTGCTTCGTAATGCCGCTGGCCTGTTTACAAGATGTGTCTGTGGTAATGCATTTATACGAGAGGCATCTGCTCTGAAAGCCTGTCAGACAAGAACGGGGAAGTGCACAAAGGGTGACGTGGACAGCCCCGTCCTCAGAAGAGCTGCAGGACAGCAGTAGGGATCCTCACCAGCGCCATTGTTTCAGGGGACAGCGCTCTGATTCCAGAAGCTCGCTACCACAGCCACCTGAGCTTAGAGCATCACGTGTTCCAGTGACCAAAGCTGAGCTGCAGGTAACACAGTGGTAAAATGCACAACTTCATGTATCTGAAGGTTGCTTCTCTCCGATGGGGCAGCTCCTATACCACCGCTACCTGGGAAAAAAGTGCTTCCTAAGCAAAACAATAACGCTAAATATCCCTGGAATGCTGAATGTCTGGAACAGCTGACTCTGTGACAATTTCAAACAGCGGTCACATCAGGGAGTAAAAGGGAGAGAAGAAAAAGGGGGGGGGGAAAGAAAAAAAAATCAGCAGACAACATCCCTCATGGCACCGTGGTCACAAACTAACTCCTTCCCATGTGACACACTGGTTGTCATGACAGTGGCCGTCGCTATGGGAGAACCTTGTCAGTCAGGAAAACACACGATGAACGTTGTCATGGTTACCTGAGATTCTTGCGGCGCCTCCTCTCCCATAAAGGGGCGGGGCCTGAAAGGCGTAGATGACATCGCTCTCGGCAATGCTGGTCAGGTCCTCCTCGTCAAAGAAGGAGCGCTGGAACCCCGTGGCATAAACTTCCGTCAGGATCACCTGGGAATGGAGGAGAGAGGGGCGGAGTCTGGCTGTCAGAGTCTGGGGAAGGACCCGTGAGCCAACCTGGCATCCAGCCTGGTCCAAGACTCATAACTGTCACCACATTTCACTCTGAGGCCCCTAAGAATGCAAGGCACAGTAGGTCTTTGGTTTGCCCCACAGAGCAATGAAACTTATTTTAACCCCAAAGGCAGAGAGAAGAAGGAACTTTTACACGTTCACACGTTCACACAGGAGTCTTGTGATGTACTGCAATCATATTCACCACGGTTTCACACAGGTTCGCTGCAACATTGGGAGGGGGGGGCGACGTGTGGAACCACATATCCAACAGAGGGGCAGGTGGTGATGCGTTTAGCACGAGAGCTTCTCCTTACAATTCGAGGTCTCCGGTTCAAACTCGCCTCCTGCTGCAACACCCTTGATCAAACTACTTAACCTGAATCGATGCAGAAAGAATACGCTGCTGTTTAAATGAGCAGATCGTTGTAAATTTGAGCAGCTAATATCATATGACATAGCGCTGAGCGAAAGTACTGGAACGTGAGAAAACTACAGCACGCTTTCTTTGTTCCGAAATCTCTCTGGGGTACCGGCTAACACTGCAAAGAGGAATGTAACCACGTGACAGCCAGTGCCACCCTCATCCACCCTACCTGCCATATCAGAGCAATTTCACATGTGCTCTAGGGAAGCTGAGAAAAAGCATGTTTCCCCCAATCCCAAAATATTCCACCTTGGCAAATGCTTCCCAATTCTGCCGTATCATCTCCCCTCCTTATTCAGAAAACAAAACGAAAAACAGCTTGGCAGATCTGAAAGCGACGAGTCTTCTCGGCAGACCCGACGGCCGCACATCCCCGTCTCTGGGAGCCAGTCCTCCAAAGAGACATACGGTAAGCGGATACCACACCTGCAGTTTTACGTGGAGTCACCAGGGGGCACACCTCCCGCTGACAGCCCCGCCGAACGCTGGCTCACTTTTCCCCAACATCGACACCTGTTCTACTCCTTTAGTTTTAAGAAAGCGAGGGGCCCGAACGAGGCCAGTCGATATTGCAAAAGCCGTAACGAGCAGTGCCGAGAGCCAACTCTGCGCGGACTGCTTTCGGGAGGTCATCGCAACGTCACATTTCTTCCACTCCACTGAGGGAACACCTCTCCTGATAGGAATCAAAAACATACATTATTCCAGTTCTCCTCTGCTTTGCTCTTGTGTTCACGTTTTTTTTATTGTTAGGAACTGCTTGTCTCGGCGGTCTGGAGCTTATCCCAGAAACATATGGTGTGAGGCAGGGTACGCCCTGGACGGGACACCAGTCCATCACAGGACGATTGCAGGCACTTTCACTAATACGTGCAAGGGGCGACTTACATTCCTCAGTCTACCTGAAACGCACGTCCTTGGACCGCGGGAGAGAGCCGGAGCGCCAGGAAGAAAACCCACACGAACACCACACAGACTGAGCAGGTTTCGAACCCGCGTCCAAACCACAACCCAGGAGCCGGGAGGCTCCTGCGGAACCTGCTGCGCTGATGTGCCACTCATATGAAGAGTTTAAGAACGTATTTCAAAATCAGCAGAGCTGAGCAGGAGGAGGAGCTGGCGAGCGAGGAAGCGAGTGGCCGTACATTGTGGCGTGTCTCCTCACAAGGAACACGGCACGACTCCCGCTGCAGGGAGGAGGGCCGACTGCGGCTGCCTGTCCGCCTGTCCGCCTCTAATAGTCCTTAATTAACAACAGGGGTTCAAACTGATGTCGGGCCCGTTTTATAGCCTCTTGTGTGCGATTAAATGAAAGTGTAACCCGCTGAGGTATATTCTGGAAGTTTCTTAGTTTTTATTAGGCTGAAAGACTCCATCTCACCGTTCCGCTGAAGGCAATTCGGTTTTTCATTTGAGACAAATTTACATCTACCTACATAAAGCCGACAGTTTAATTCAATGAGTAAATCTTTGAAGGGGGTTTAAAAGTTAAATCCTCTCAATGAATATTTCAGAGTTCTTGCACAAACATGGAAGAAGCTCACAGCTATGTGTCTTTTAAACTGTTTTTAAATAGAAAAACGAATCTCAGCAACAAAGCCCTACACTTATTTGAAAAAAGTGTACCGATACAAGTCTAAACAGCAGCTGCTTTGCTACAACAGACGTACGCTTGGCACAGCGCTGGCTCACTAGAGACCCCCTACCAGACCCAGGATGCTACAAACAGAAATGGGACATAGCGCCCAAGCGATTCCCGAAGATCCGGAGCTGCAGCACGGTGGCCGAGTCTCTCCTGCGAGGCGAGTGCAAAAGGAACGTACCCAGGACAGCGTGCAACGTGTTAATGTGAAAGTGCACGTGTGTGTATGTGTGCGAGAAGGTGTCAGTGCTGACCTGGTCTGGAGAGATCTTGCCTTCTTCAGCCACCATCTCGCGCAGGATGGCCACCGTCCCAAAGAGCGGCACCGCCAACCCAATGCGCAGGTAACGTTGATTCTTGGCGTTGAAGACCAGCGTGACACAGAGAGGCCTGGAAAAAACACAGTAGGAGGTTCCGCCATGCACGTGTGCCTCGTCATCAAACCTCCAATTCCATCGCTCCACTCGTCCTTGGACGGTTAACTTTGTTATCTAGACACATTTTCACTCTACTTAATGAAAAGACTTATTTGAATACGTATAAGGAAGATTAGGTTTGTGCAGCATAATGACGATATGCAAGAAAAGCTCTATGAACACATGGGGGCGCAGCAGTTGTTGAGCTGTCATCTTGGAATCAACAGAGCAAGTTTGAACCCCTTCACCTGCTGTTGCACATAAGGTACTTACCCTGAATGACTCCAGTAAGGAAATTAACCCAACAGCGTAACAGTAATTAACTTAGCACACAAACCAAACATTGTAAGTCACTTTGGACAAAGCTGAGTGAAGACAGACAAGGTCGTTGAATAAACATTAATAATAATTTGTAATAACGACGACGACGACAACAACACAAGTCAATTCCAAAGCCACATTTCTACTTGTTGCACTTTGACCTCTTCGCTAACCTGCCCCCTGCCGAGCGGATTAAAGAACACAACCCAGAACGTGTCTGCGCTCTCTGGCACGCAAGCCGAGATGTCTCCAAACCATAGAGACGAAACGGTGTACGCGTCACGTGACATGCGAGCAGGACTGTGTCACACTAATGGTGTTTTGGGTCACCGAATATGTCGGTGCGCACGCCTACCAAACAGCCCTGTCTGGTAGGGCTGTTCGGTAGGCACGCGCACCCGATCACCGCTATCCTCCCTCGGCGACGCGGCCAAGACTCTCGCCAGCAGCCAACGTTGCCGAAAGGAGGAGGCGTCCGTCGTGCCTCTCCGTCTCCTAGACAACGGGACATGCAGACTTCCAGCGAGCAATCTGGGTCGCCGTGCCAAGCGCGCCGCGGCAGGTCATGCTGCCCATTTGCCCGTCCTGAGCCCTACTGCAACCTCCTGCACCTGGCGGCCTCCTGCTACCTTCCAGGACCACTCTGGCCTCCTTGTGCCTGAAGAAAGTTGTTGAGCAAGGGGGGCTCCCCTGTGTAGGATCTGAGAGCAAAAGCACCCGAGATCAGCGGGTCTCTGCTCCAGCCCCGTTTGCTGTGCCAAATGAACCAATTAAATGGCCGAAATTAGCTCTTAGCGCTGTACAGGTCGAGGTCATGCCTCATCAGCCGAGTGTCACAGGTGGACTGAGGGGGTGAACGGTTTGAACGGTGTAGTGCTGCCACCCTCCCGACGGATGGTCTGCGGCAGTGACACTCGGCACCGGTGGCTCCGCCTCTCCAAACCAGGGTGGGTGGACAGCACAGCAGCCTCTGTCGACACACAGTGACTGTGACCTCCTTTTGCTATCAGACTGAGACAAGGGGCAGGGGGTTGACAAGAAATAAAAAATAAATAAAAATAAAAAGGAAGAGTGCTTCCCTGTTGCCCCCCTCTCTGACAGCTGTGCATGCAGAGGCAGCTTCTGCCGCGGACTGTGCAGGAAGTCATTCGGTGCCATGTTCACGCACCACGTTAGGGAAGCCATGCTGCCAGGTAGCGGATTCACCGCAGGGGTCGTGACTCCATTGGGCTGCAGAACGGGCAGTCACACAGGGAGGACCGAGAGAGTCGCACATCTCACCCCACCCTGCGAGTGGCTGCGAGTACCGCGGTGGACGGAAACTCCGCCGTCTCGGCTGTCCGGGCGAGCAGAGGCCAGGTTGCATTCCCTGTGCTTCCTCACGAAACAGCTGGAGCGGCGTTGCCGTTTACAAACACGTCGCTGGGGAGGCCCCAAATGCTGCTCTAGCTCAGTCTCTCGTTACGCACCAAACAGCATGCCTGTATTACTGTGTCTACACTGCGACCGCATCGTGTCACCGAGGGCAAATCCGTCTGTCTGTCCCCTAAACAAGGTGACTAGTGTCTTTGTTGAAGCAGGTGCTGCTGCGTGGCATTCCTGGAGTCATGCAAACGTAAGAATGTACCTGATTAAATGTACCTGCAGTCAGGGAGTGCGACTGAGCTCAAATCACAACCTGCCGTGGAGAGCGCGGAGGCCTGCCGTCCGCGAACGCAAGGGAGGTGGAGTGAGAAACGGGTTGTGGGGAAGCTCTCTAACGACAACAGCGCACCGCTTCGGTTCCTGTCTCCGTGTGCCCGGGACTTGCACTTTTTTTTTTTGGGTGCATCTCGCAGGGCTCAAGCTGCAGTCCCTGGACCCTGCTGATTTACAGCCTTGACATGCTTGACAGAATGAGGAGAAAGAGTCACACACAGGAGTTCTGGGCAAATTTTTTCCCCCCAGTTACTGTATGGGGGAAAGGGCAGGATGGATGGGTGCTGTACCACAGTTTAGTGGGCTGCTGCTGCATGTATCTCCTCTCCAGGGCGTGGTTCAAGCACGGGGGGGGGGGGGCGACAGCTGGTAGCGTAGTGATTAGAGCGACTGTCTTTGGACCCAAAGGTCGCAGATTCGAGCCTCACCTCTGGCTGCAGTACCCTTGAGCAAGGTACTTACCCTGAATTGCTCCAGTAAAATTATCCAGCTGTATAAATGGGTAAATAATTGTCATTGTAAGTCGCTTTGGAGAAAAGCGTCAGCTAAACGAATAAATGTTAACGTAAGGCGTCCGAGAACAAAATAAATGTATTGCCAGTAATCTGCTCATCCTTGAGAGGACGGTACTCCATCTGCACAACCTCACATCTACCATGGAAACAGATGAGGTGTCCTGGATTCCCCCCCCACCCGGGAGACAAGCTGTTCGTTGTTTCTGGTTACGATGCTCTGGCTGCAATCGCCTTGACCACCCTGGCTGCAGGAGTCACGGACCCCAGAAACCAGGCACTATGAAAGAGTACCACCTCACAGGAAAAATGAATACACAAAAAAAGCTTCAAGACGGTAGAATCTCAAAGGAGGTCTGAGCTGCTGGCGGGCAGAATCTCTGGCAGCTGCGCCCTCGCCATCCCTCCGCCAACCTGACAGCAAGTGGGAGACGGCGGCTCAGCGCCAGCATCCCAAAGCGGGGGGAGAGAGGGACTAAGAGAATGGGGTCATCTCTGAAGAGACCTGGCCTGCCAAGACATCAGCACGGCTTCAGTTTCTGCCTCGCTGCCGAGTAACGCAGCCACGTAGCTGAACGGAACCAAGGCTGTTAAACCACAAAGGCGGTGGGGGGGTGTCACGGCCAGGCAGACCGAGTACAGCGGAGTCCTCGCCAGCTCGGAGCACTCTCACAAGTACACCGGCTACATTTTTCCAATAGCTCTCCTCCATCACTCACCTCAGTTGAAGTGGAAGAGAGTGTCCCGTGAAGAGAGGCAGCAGGTCCCACCACTTTGCACTGATAGCGCGAATTGTACAGAGCTTAACTCGGCATAACTTCCTCAACACAGGGCTCCTGAACCCTACGCTGCTCCCATAGGTACCTTCAGTTACCCTCTCACTCGCTCACTCACTCCATGACCCCGTCCCTGCTTAACCGAAGCCGAAAAGGTGTGTGTCAGCGGCACTCTGTCCACGTGCACCCCTCCGAGTGCGTGAATGGGATCTTTGGTGCTTCGCTCCCACTGCACTCACCTGGTCTGCCGGAGAGGGATGGGGAGGGAGATGCACAGGAAGGGATCAAAGGTGTTGCTCTGTTTAAGGCAATGAGGGCAGGTAAGGGAGGACCTGGAAGAGACAGCAGAGCTGAAGGTTAATACACAGCACAGTTTTTAACCGTATGACCATAAGTAGCACACACAATACACTGCTAAGCAGTGGAAAAACTGTTGTGTGACTGTCAACAGAATACAGTGTAAAGAGCCTTTATAAACGACACGTTGCACACAAGAGCCGTTAACATGAATTCTCATAACGCCTTTCGCCATGTAAAAATACGGAGCAGAGAAATGAGCAGCACTGTCTCACATCACCGACCAGAGACCTGTCCCACCCAACTGGGTATTGTGATCATCTGCCCCTTCGAAGATTTACATTTATTTATTTAGCAGACGTTTTTCTCCAAAGCAACCTCCAATGAACTCTGTGTTGTGTTGCCAGCCCACACACCTTATGTACCAAGGTGACTTACACTGCTAGATACACTACTTACACTGGATCACTCAAGCAATGCACCCTCGCACATGGTGACATATCAGTCAAGAGAAATGCACTGGCAGGAAGGATGGGTGGGAAGGTGATAGGAACAGGTTCCCCGGACAACCCCCCCCCCCCCGACACACAAATCTCAACCCTGAGAAAGAGACCCACTTCATTATTGAGCAGCCAACACTAAAAGTGCATTTGTGTGCCCACACCTGGTACTCGTCCTTGCCGGTACCAGCAGAGCAGCAATGGGAAACATTCAAATATTTAAAGCTCTCGAGACAGACGCCCATGAAAGCGAATATTTCGGTCCGTGCCAGAGAAGCTGCGGATGGGTGGGAGCTCAGCACCGGGGTGTCGGGACCGAAAGAGACCGGCACGACGCGACGACCGCGCCGGTCCACTGGCGAGTCCCCAGTCAAAGAAGGCAGCGCTCCTGCACGAGACACCGCTGTCTGAATGCGCTGATACTATGTGTTATCAGCAGCTCCACATGTGTGCCAGCCAACGGGCTAGGACAGGCGAGCCCACAACATCCACGGGCACCCAGGTGTTGCCGTGGCGGGGGGTGAACGGCAGGGGGAACCAGGGAGGAGAACATCACAGCGACACACACCTGCTGCCAGCCACTACGCTGCTACTTCCCGTTTCCAGCTGTTCCACGTCCTTTCAGCTCTGCTCTTCTGAGGATGTCTGAATTTCACAAGAAAGAAAACGGCCATTTCTCAGACTCCTCCTGAGCTCAGCTTTTTTTTTTTTTTTTTTTTTTGTTTTCCCCCTTTGTATCCCAGGCTGTAGTAGTCTCGAGTAGTCACTTAGCCTGAATTGCTCCAGAAAAACATACCCCCTGTATAGAGTAATTTTGTGGGAAAGAATCAGCGACGACCCTGTGCCCGCGCTCTGTGTACATGGACATATTCGCAATTCCGCGGCGCACCGTTTCCACCTGTACGCTGTTCTTACCCTGTGTTGTTTCCAAACAAAATTTTTAAAAAAGCATCACTGAAATAAAACCCCACCCCCCCACACACACACACACACACACACACACACACACACACACACACACACACACACACACACACACACACACGCACCAGCATGTATGCCAGTCACAGTGGAAAGGTTGTGCACTCTGCTGACACACAGTGCCGTCAGTCCCTGGCTGCGTGTCACCCTGAAAGCCGCAGGACCCGAGCGGACGAATCAGACGCCGAGAGCAATTCTCGCTACGGGATTCCGCACCTCCGCGGAAGCGCTGAAACGCAACACTTTAAAAAGGCCCCCACCTGGTGCGTTCCCTCCATTTTTCCTCCCGAAAGCTCGCAAACGGAGAGAAGTTTCTCACGGCAACACCATTTAAAGCGCAGCACGCTGATGATGTTTGCAGAAAGCGTACGTATTTTTCTCCGCTCCGTGCTGAGCGCCAGCTCGAGACAAGCGAACGCGGGCAAACGGCCGTGCCAATAGATGCTACGAACCGCCCGCATCTTTCTGCGGGCTACAGGCTTTACTGGATGATGTGACACGAGGAGGGGAGCGCCGTTCGCCTCGTTTCGTCTGCAGCCCCGCGGACAGCCGGCTCCTTGTAGGCGTCGCTACGAGCGAAACAAAGGGAGGACCCAGGCCGTCTCAGGCAGAGGAGGAGGAAACATGGGCCACATTGTATTCCTTGGGCTTCCTCGCCGCAGATGGCCGGGGTGGGAGTCATCCCTGAAAACGGCACTGTTGAGAACCCCTGCACGTACACGCACACTCTCTCACGCAGACACACATACACACACACACACTACAGATTCGGAGCAAGAGAGAGGAGTCAGATGAGACATTAAAGAGCACAGCCTCTTCAGCAGGACTACATTAAACAACACTCACGATAACTACGGTATCTCCCACAAGTAATAAACTGGAGAAACAAACACTGTAAGCAGATGTAACACGTGATAAATGAACACTTGCATTTACGTTTATTCATTAAGCAGATGTTTTTCTCCAAAGCGACGCACATCTCGGAGAAAATACAATTTGTACATTACATCAGGAGAACGAGACATCCGATTAAGTAAACCCAGTTTATTTCTTTCCACTTGATGCACCGATGTTCGTCACACGAGCAGGTGCGCAAAACACGGCATAGACGATTCTTGATCACCTTCCTCCAAAATTTGACGCTTCTCAGACCGTATCAACAACCTGAAGCTACTTTACGGCAACAGTTATTTCTAGTAGGAACACAGATCACTGATTTTTGCATCTGCAAAATCCTTATCCTTGAAAGAAACCACTTATAAAGATTGGGGGGCGGGGGGAGTAAACAGTCATTGTCTCTGATCGTCGTGAGACGTGTTGCCTATAACAAAGTGCATTTTGTACATGTAAATTTGTAGACGCCGTTTCAGATGTCAGCGTGATGTTTCTTTGACAGAACTCCCGCAATAACACGGCAAAATACATTTGCATAAAACAAGAACATCATGAGATTAGGGAATTACTGGGATCCCAACAGTTTACAGGAGATAACATCTGCACAGACTAAGGGAACGCGTCTTATTTCCAGTAAGCGGCCGACTACAAAGAGGACCCATTACGCATTCGCTTAACAAGAGCAGGACTGAAGACGGATCAATGTGCAAAGAAAGTTTAGTGACCCTGGGCATGAAATGAACTTCGAGAACTGAAGGACGCTAGGAACTGCTGCAGTAAACGCTAAGGTACGACGCATATCTTACGTGGGTGCAATTAAGTGCATCTCTGAGAATTTGTTTAAGTGCATGAGGCTGGTAGTTTGTGCAAAAAAAAAAAAAAAAAAAAAAATCAAGCATCACAACAAAGTCAGGCATCTCAGTGGACCTGGGCATGCTCATACTCACCAAGGACAGCATCAGGATTAGAACTGCTTTACACCGGAATTAAATATACTGGACATAAGGAAAAAACATATAGTCAGAAACAACAAAGTAACAGAGACCCATCTTTTATAGGCAAAAGGTGGATCATTTCAGCAGCTCAGAAATCAGCAACGTCTGTGTGATGTCATTCCATGGACCCAGAGCTCTGGGTTCAAGACTAGATTTCACAAATAACCGTTCCAGCTTTACACAATAAGAAGCAGTCCGCCTCCTCCAGATCTGGTCTGCAGGCAGCGCCTCCAAGGCATTTTACTCGTGGTTAAAAACAGTCAGACATTTTTGTTGCCCAGTAAAACCGACCCACCGAAGGTCCCTGTGCCTGGTGCCAGCCTCATCACAGATTACCTGTGGGCGACCTTCAACCCCACACTGCTCACCATGTGCAGTGAAAGCACCCAGCAACCCTTACACACATCCTGAGCCAGCAGGCATGAACTGGTCGCATGTGCAATGTACCAGGTCGCACAGATGTGTTCGGGAGGGATCCTCAATGGACCCATGTGAGATCCATTAGTGGGCCACTCCCTCACCGTGGTTCTTTGACAAGGTGGTCTGGCTTTCTGGAAAAGAAGGGTACACAATGCTTCACTGAGGTCCCTTCAGGACACGATGACGACAAACTGCTGAAAAGGTGGAGAAGAGCTACAACAGCCTTGAGCATGACAAGGACCTTAGTAGTGATACGGCACAAAAGCAGCCAGCCGCACGCCGACGGGCCGACGGAAGATAAAGTATTTGTGCTTTTTCTCCCGTCAGACGGACCCCTCTACGTCTCCATTAACCCCTCACGGGAACGGAAAGTGCACAACAACCCAGGAGCCCCGATGTGAGGTCAAGGTCAACCTGCTCTGAGGAAAAGGAAGAAAACTATAAGAAGCCACACTTCGTGCGTGAGATCGCAAAGGGCTCACGTCAGTAACGCGCACCTTTCCCTTTTCCAAACGGAATCAACGTGACGGGGGATGGAAGCAACGTGACCGCTGAGAGCTCGGTGAGCTAAGGTGCGATTCTTCACACGGGCAGCACCGTAACACCGTGTCACCTACACTAAGCAATGCATAATAAGAATGACAGAGTATGACGTGTGCAGGGAGCCAAAGACGTCAGGTCACCAGAATGCCCTTAAAGGGATGCTGGAAGAAGGTGCTGGGTCATTGAGGAAGAAGCCCAACGCTGAAGCGGGGCTCCTCTGTGGAGATAAGTGCATCTCCCTGCTGTTGGGGGGGGCTTCTTCGAAAGGAGGGATGACAAAAATGACAGGTAACAAGTAGCCCGCTGCGAACGGACGCACGATAAATCAATCCATGACAGCTGTCACCTATGACGGCAGTTAAACATTAAAGGAAGAAAGAAAAATGCGGATGTGTCTCTCCAAGCGGTGAAAATTAGCAAGACGCAGCACTGTGTGTCTGCAGCGTCCATCCTAGACGTCCTTTCGGAAGGCCGCCAGAGGAGGCGAAGGGCCTGGAGAGCGCTGCCGAATACCCGTGCAGTTTCACGGACCGCAGCTGCACCGATAGTTATCGCTTTACAAGTAGGGAGACGCACCACGTCTTTGTGGCGGCGCCTGCTTTGTTCTGCAATTTCCCTCCTTTATGGAGAGCCGCGGTGGCGTGCCACCCGGTGTCAGGTGAATAGGAGGAGGGAGCGCTGCCCCCCGCCTGCTATTGGGAGATATGAAAGACGGCTCTCTAATCGCAGAAACACTTCTGCCCGGAACCGCAGAAGCTTTTCGCAGCGGGGGTCGCGAGGAGCCGCCGGGGCGGAACGCGCCGTAACGCAGGCGGAGCCGAACCGGGCGAACAAAGGCCTCGCATTCAGCTATCGGCGGAGCCAGCCGCCGCCACGCCTCCTCACAAGGCTCCCACGCAGTCGCCGAGAGTCATTATCCCTTCAGGAATAAAAATAACTCCAAATAAAAGGTCACTCACTGAAAACAATTTGGAGGAAGGAAGCCAAGCCAGCATCAAAAAAAAAAAAAAGGCAGGTAACCGAGAGGCTGGAAGGATGCCAGGGCGCGCGCGTGGCGAAACGCGCCCATAATCGCACAAGCTCTGGGGAGAGGGACCCTTGCCAGCTCGTTAATAAATCGCACCAATAAAACGTTCAAATAAACGAGCCCGAGATCGGACTCAACGTGCCGCGCCGAATTACCGATCGCCTCCCTTTATTACAGAACACGCGTCTTGCCCCGTAGCGAAGCGAGGAGTCGAGAGGCTGGAGAGCACAATGCGCGAGTGACGTGGAAGACCTAAGCGGCCGGTCCAAGGCAGAGCTCCATAGGGGTCAAGTCTACAGCGCCCAACACCTTCTTAACAAGGGTGACAAGAGACTGGTTAATTGGTCGCTTTGGTTAGTTACGTAAACGTACGGAAAGACTGAGGTTGCCAGGAGACAAAGCTCCTCAACTGAACGTTAACTACAGCTATAATCAGCTGTAGACTGGCCTGCAAAATGCGAACAAACAACTGCGCCGTCCCTCGCTTTTGAATTTTCATTAGCGGAGTTTAAACCAACTAGAATAAAACCGTGAGCTTTCTTTTACAGCCACCGCGGCTTTCGCTTGCACGGAAACCGTTCGAAGGCAGATCAAACCATCAAACGAGGGAAACGGTCCGATTTCGGAGCATTGACGATTAGCGTTAAGAGCAAAGGGGTCGATGCAACTGATCGTTGGAGTTTCCGGCCGGTGCCGAGGGTCAGACGGCGAGAACGATCGGCGGGCTAACTGCCTGTCCTGTCCGAACTGAGCAGAGGATCTGGACACGGAGCTCGGAGCCGGAGCAGCGGGTTCGGGGAGCGGAGCGGAGCGGGCTGAAAACCCAGTAGTCAAGTCGACGACGAAAGTATTTCCGGAGCGGCTGAGGCGAAGAGGTCTAGGAAACGATCCACTCTTCCTCCTCTCACGCACCAGGTCCATTTTCAGAGCCGCGCCGAACGAGACCTAGTTGAAGTCCCACGTGTCCAAAATAAGAGGACGACACACTGCTAAACCATACACACGCAACACAAATTATTTTTAAGCCGCACCCTGTTCAGCCTTCGCATTCTGACCTCCTGCTACTCAGGTGTTCATTGTCCACGTTTAAAAGAATACTCGGCCCGAGAGACTTCAGAAGAACCGGGCCAGCTCCCGAAACCGCATTCCCGAGCGAGGAGGCCCCGGGGACGTGGAAGGAGGTGCCAAGAGAGGGCCGTGGGCATCCTCTCCGAGGCACACGTCAAACCGGGCCAAACGCGCGCCGAATTACCGCAACGCTGAACGATTATCAGACGTGTCACTCAAAGACGGCCGACGGCAACAAACGCCGATGCGTCGCAGTGAAACGGCGAGGCTTCATCCTCAGCTATGCTACACACCAAAGCGTGCAGCGATTGCAAAACAACATTTGCCTCATTGTTTTCCGCCCCTTACGACACATTCCACCGAGGCTTGCAATCCTTACATATTTATACCGCCTAATACTTTTGCGAGGAATACATGGTTTTAGCAGCACCTGGGTCAACAACACCACAGCTGGGCAACCCTAACTTCCCAAGCCTGAACTGTCTGTGATCTAAATGGGCTTCTTTTCTCGCGTGCAACATGTTCATTTCAGTAGGATACCTCCAGTAGTATTTTTAATCTTTCATGACGTGGCTTGTTTGCTCACTTTTGAAAACGGAGACCTTTGCGTGACACGCACCGTTGATTAGAAGTTTCAGTGCGCCGCCGCGATATGTGCCTTGCAAAGATTAACCCTTGCTCTATTAGAGCAAAGACAGCAAGGCGCAAATGAAAATAATTGCAGTCTCTATCAACACTACCCACGGTTCCCCAGGATCTCTCACACACACACACACACACACACACACACACACACACGTGCGCGCGCACTTGGCTCCAGCTTTCAGGATACAGAACATGCAGCAATTTACATCAATATGTAAAATCTATGCAAACCTGTAAAATATGGTGCAGAATTTACATAAGACAAACGTGAGTTATAATTCCTCATTCCCGCTTGCATTTTCCCCCAGTAAACACAGACCTAACAGTCACAGTGTCATTAGACTCATAGCCAAATGAATATTATGCTTGTTCCTTAAACAAGTACAGCATTCACAGTCCCCTGACGTCTGTTAAAAAAAAAAAATCACTGTTCCTTGAGAATAACAAACAGCAGCGTCAGAAACAAAGACTGCATAACTGGGCAATAACCTTTCGTACGCATCACCTGTGAACACTAGCATTTGAAAAAGTATAACTACTTTTATATATACACACTTTTTCCATAAAGCATAATAAATATGTGAGAGAAACTACAGCTGCGGTAGGTAATGTCGTCTTGTCTATCGCGTGGGGCTGGAGCGAAACAGGTGGCGAACGTCCGTCGGTTGGATTCCGTAACAGGCTACCATCACTTCGGCGAGCAACACCTAGAAAAACAACATTCCAATTAGTAAGCTGTGCATCTGGTCAAACAGGTTTGGAAGAAATGTGGAAAGTCCCTTCAAAGTCCTGAAAGAGAAGACATCAATACCACCACACACACACACACACACACACACAGTAATAAAGGGCACCGAAAACCTGTTTAGGTCTAAGAAGCGCCATCCGGACATCGCCGGCTTCACGCTCACACGTTGCCCTTGTCTCTTCTCACTTTTTCCTAATCATTTTACACCCTTAAGAAATGACCACTGAAAGTCCAGGTGGTATTCAAGAGCTCGAGAACAATGCCGCTCCACATAAAGCGGAAGCAGAGATGTTCTCGGCTGCGACCTCACCGTTACGGAGAAGACCGGACCACCTTACGCAGTGAGCACGCCCCGGGGGGGGAGGGTTACCGCGTGCTCCACGAGTCAGAGATCTGCTAGTCACGGCATTCCACGGTAACGCCTTTGCGTTCGCCCATGGGGCCGCGTCTCTCCAAGCGGGGTGCGGGGGCGACGGTGCTTTACAGAGATTACGGTCCTACGTTCCGCTCTCGCAACTGAGGCCGACTGTCGGCACTTGTCTGCAACAGCCACTATTTACGTGGTAGTTGGCGGTATTTACGTTGTACCGCCGCAGTACAGTTTTACATGCCAAAGGTCTCCCGTGGACGCAGTAAAGTAGCTTTTAATACAGTAAAGCCTGGTGCTTATTTTTCTTCACATTAAAGTAACGTACTTGTTAATAGAGTATGTAGCAATACGGCCTTAGTTAAGTTTATTTTTTTTTTATTATTTTTTTTTTTTTTACATGGCATACACATTAATATTTTACCGACAGAATATTCAGACAATCGGAGAAATTCTACAGATAAAGGGCACACGATGAGCACGTTCACGTCTGAGGTTCGAACTCTCTCAACAATTTTGCGTTCGGAAGCAGAGCTCCTGCGCCGCTGCACTAAACGTACACGGAGTCTCCGCGCTGCTGCTTTCAGCCCATCGAATGCCTACAAATAAGCGAACAACAACAAAATTCGCCACGCAAGCCACCAGAGCCTGGGTTCTAATCCATCGCTCCGAGGATTCGGGGCAGAGCCCTGCCGGCTCCAAGCGGACGTTCCAGGAACGCATCGGTCCGAGTTCCACCCCCCCTTGCCGGCTTGCGTCAGGCCCAAATCGGAGAGGTCGCGCAGAATGAACCCGGAGAGAGAGCCTGTGCCACAGCCTGTACTGCGCCCAGGCCAGCGCACTCACACACACACACACACACACACACACACACACAGCCAGCCAATTAAAAAGTAGTAGAGATTTGTCGGCATTTGGATCGCAATTAGGGAGGGATTCTGTTGGTTTCGGCGTAACAGATGTAGAGGGAAAACCAGGCAGAAAATTACAAGACAACTAGATTTTTTTTTTTTTTTTTTTTTAATCAAGTTCAGTAATTATCTTGCGGCAGAATGCATAATTCAGACAGATTTTAAAGTCTAAACCTGTAATCTTGCACTGAAAAGGAGGAAAGAGGCATTACAGGAGAGGCAGGATTATACGCAACCGTGTTCTGTAACCAGCGATTATAAATTGTCAAGTGGATTTTCTGCCGGTGTATCTAGCAGACTGCGGTACATCTGCCTGGGCGAATTTGCAGCAAGGCGGCAGCTGTCAAACATCTCTATTTGCCTGCAGACACATCGGCAAACGCCTCCTCGCCCCAAAGCGAGATAAACACCGGCGAGGTTTCATAATGGCAGCCGACCGATTTCCTGCAAGAGATAAGGTTCGTCTGGGACCGGGAGACGGCAGCGCCGCGGAATGCGGAGGGCGAAGAGCTGGCCTGCACACCCTTCCGATGCTCGTCAGATTAAAAAGCTCGGGCCTCAGGGTCGCGCACGGTAACCGTGCGCTCCCCGCAAAATGATACCCTACGGGCCGGAGCTTGGCCGGCGCTATTTTCGGGTTACCTGCGCCGCCTTTGTTTCTCTTCTGCTCCGATTCAATCGCAGCAGAGGAAGCGGGAGGAAGGAGGACGATAAGTGACTTTTCCTCCAGCGATAATCCTGTCGGAGACGGCGGATCACGTGATGTAAACGCGTCACCCCCCCCACCCCTGAGAGGCGGACCGTGACAACTCCCAGCCGGGGAAGGACTGAGGGAAGGAAGGAACGGCCGCGTGAACGAGGAGTCTGTGCGCTCGCGGGGTACGGCCAGGTGCGAAAGAAAGGCACGCGCGTCCGTCACAAGCCGGGTCTCGTCATTACCGACGCCTGCCCATTTTCGGAAAAAACCATCGGTCCGTCGGGCATTTTGAAAAGCGTGGCGCAGCCGCCCTCAGAAACACGGCGGCAGCCTCGGTGACGAAGCGCTCCTCCTTCCTACGACGAAGGCGCTCCATCCGAGCCGTGCCCGAGGAAGTGATTCACCCGCACGGATTTCCAGCGGAAGGAAGACGCCACAATAACGCCTTACCTCATCACCCTGACTGCAAAAATAGAAGAGATAATCAAAAAGCAGAGGGGCATTAATGACATCATAAGGCAGAAATTAATCAGTGCGTACTTCCTGTGTGTCTTTTTCTGGACTTCCGCCCTTTTCCCGAGCGGCTCCTTCGCCTGCACTTTATCCCCATTCATTCGACTAACAACATCGGTGCCGAGAACAAAGGCAACGCTTGGCCACACGCAGAAGGTGAACGCAGTAGTGTGACGAAAGAAGAAACTGGCACCGCTGATGATAAATACCGGGTGTCGCAGCGTTTCAGAAAGGGGTCACTTTGGTTCGCATACAAAACCAGCGGCCTTAACCGTCACTAGTATTTTATTGCGAGTCCGGCACTTTCCATCAGTTTTTTAAATCCATTTATACAGCTGGATATTTGGCAGGAGCAATTCACGTAGCGTACCTTGCCGGACAGTGCTGAGAATCTTAGATGCAGACGCGCGATTCTAAGTGCAGTTAGTTTGCTTCTTTCCACCATATGAACCAATGTTCATCACACAAGTAGCTGCATAAAACTAATTTAGAGTATCAACAATTCCTGATCACCTTCCTAGTCATTTTTTTTTTTTTGGGAGATGCACATAAATATTTGCGTTACATTACAGGAGTAGCTGTGCAAAGGTTTATCCGGGGATGATTTTAAAGTTATACCGCATGAACATTTACACCTTATATGAACTTAAGAGATCACGGGCGAAGCGGAACAAGTCGAACGCAAGCAGCAAAAGGGGTTGGCAATGAAGTCACGGGGCAACCATCTCCTACAACTTTTAATCACTAACCCCCAGCGAACCTAAAGAATGTGGTGGTTTTCCTCCGTGGGGGGGGGGGAGAGCGAATGTAAAACAACCTCCAATTAGCAGGCTGGCAGAGTTGCAGAGATCAGAATCTTATTATGTGGACTTTGGCATCTATCCAGCCGTACAGCGAAGCAGCGCTGTCCGCAGAGCTTATCGGGAAACGATGACCGTTAGCAAAGCGTCCTGGGTGGGCTGCAGGTTCTACGGCGAACGCTCGACCCCGGGACGCACAATGTATGTCCCTAAGGTCACGGGATGGACACACGCCGGACAGATGGAAGCTAACCATCTGTTGGCAACTGCACACTTGACAGAAGTGAGCACGCTAAGGCATTTGCTGTCCTCTTTGGAGATGTATGGCTGCTGCGTTCCACTGTAAACCCACGAAAGCCAACATGTGAAGGCAGCAGTTTGGATTCAAACCGACTCCACGTTTCGGCTGAAACTGTCGAGGAGGATGTGGCGAGCACGCGCACGCACAGAGAGACACGCTAATCACAGCCCTCACCTGTACTGCGCCTGGAAGTGTTCCTGGACGAAGCTGTGACGTCCCCTGGGCTGCTGTGCACTCGGTGGGCCCGTGCCATGGGTCCCCTCCGTTCCGGCCTGACCCTGGAACAGAGGACGTTGGTTGTCAGCGACATCATCCGCCGCACCCCTCCGACACGGATGCTCCAGCTGAACCGCAGGCGGCGCTCGCCCTCGGGCGGCCTTGCCTTCCACTCTTTTTACCATGTTTTGCTTTCCTTTGTCATCTGACATTGCCCTCCCCCCTCCGCTAATCGTACTCAACAAGGGCGGTTAGGGGCATTGCCGCTGTGGTGCTCATCCACCTGATTTGAATACCAATAGGGCTGAAGAACTAAGGGAAAAATTAAAACGCAACAGTCATACGTTTTAGCGCTGCCTTTCTGGCTCCACTCCTCTCAATACATAAAGCATATACTCGCACAGCAATTTTGCTATTCTGCAGGACATCTTCCGTTTTGGGAACTACAGATAAACGAGAGAGAGTTTGCTTAATCGCGTCAGGCGTCCATATCGGCAATCGAAGAACGCACGCTAACGCAAAGGAGGAACAACGTAAAGAGAGAAACGCTCATACAAGCTGTTTAGGCATCATGGGGGCTGGATCTCCGCCAGAGAGGCTACAGGTTCACAGTCGCATTGTGGAGGAGCTGTCAGCAAATACCTGCTGAAGGCCGGAGTACCCTGCTGAGCGTCAAACAGGCGTAGCGTCTGTATGGCGACCGCGATGCTGCGTCGCACATCCCCTCACGTAAGTGACTTAGCCACAGGAGTTCTGGTGCCAGCGCGTGTACTCCGTTTGAGAGCGCAAAGACGGCCTTCGTTGTAGCAGATCGCTGAACACATGGGGTTTAGGCAACGTTACAAAATCACTGTTAGTCATTATTTACCTGATGCCTTTATCCAGGGTAGCCTCTAATTTTCTAGGTTTACACGCTAAGCTACTAACCAGCATTTGCCGATAATACAGCGAGGTAATGTTTACCGTATCGATTCTAGATAGGTAGCTTTTTTTGAAGGTACTACAGCAGGAATGTGGATTTGAGCCTGGGTCCTTTAACTTGAAGGTGATGGCTAAGAGCACTAGACTACCCGCTGGCCCTAGATTCACCATATCCATTTGAAACGTACACATGAAAAAAATATCGCTGGACTGAAAATATCCCCGAACAAACGTATGATAATACCTTCGAGCAAAAGCGAACGAAACAGAAGTCGACTGCCAGTGACGGGAATCTTTTAAAAGACAAAGCGCTGTAAACCTTAGCGCGGCTTGTGACATCATCCTTTAATGAGATCGAAAACCTCAAATTCTTGAAATAAAACAGCCACAAAATGTAGCGCGCCTAGGAGCAGAAATTTTACGGGAGAAGTGTTAAAAATGATTCGACGCTGAAAAAATTTCACTCGATGGCTTGTTATCTAGACGACTCACTGGGGTAGTGACCTTGGAAGCAGATGAAAGAGGAGGGTGGAAAAAGGCAGAAAGAAGCGCGCGGGCGATAATTCCTGCAGCGTCAAATCCACGCGTGCCGAGCCCGTACCACACGCTTCCAGATCCAAAGCCCACGGCGTCGTTTGATGGATCGCAGACGGCGGCGCTGACGCGCGGCGACGGGAAGGTGGAAAGAGCACAAACGCACTGCTGGTGCGGTGCATAACCCCTAACCTCTGACCTCTCCCAGAAACCACTGCTGCATACAGACAGCTATTTCCATCAACCGGATGACAAAGATGAAAGCAGAGACCGAAGAGCGACGCTCTGTTCGCATGGTGATGCATGTGGGATGTCACTGACGTCTCTGCCTGCCATCGGGACTCCTGCACATCTGCTGTATGTTGGGCACCAGGTACGGTAATGATCGAGCGCTTGGACTTCTAGTCCAAAAGACCTCTGCTATAATACCCGAGTGATGTACCTGTCCTAAAACTCACTCAGGCACTCGCTGCTGATAAACACTGGATTTATTGCAGGCTCAATGTGATCCAGAGCCTGTCCGGGAATCACACGGTGCTACATGAAGTAGGTTACCCTCCAGAAGTGATGCCAGTTCATCACGAGGCACGCACCCAGGGCGATTCAGAGCCACCGATTCACCCGAAACGCACGTCTTTGGACTCCGGTATAACGCTCAAATGCCACACAGGCTGAATGGGGATCGAACCTACGTCACGCCGTACGGTTCAGGCACCGACGTGACCCACTGACCACTGTGAAACCCTGGCCTGAATTGGTGCGATAAATTATCCTGCTTTACAAATACATTTTTACAAGTCACACCGGACAAAACGGAGCCGGGCAGTGAAATAACAGTGATTTATACCTTCCATCCACTTATAGGCAAAGAAGCCATGAGCAGGAAATCCTTTCATAGCTGGTTTCACTGTATATCCTTACGCCCTCCCGCTCCATCCCGTGCTTACGGCTTCCACGCGCGACTAAGGAGCCGTATATAATCACTGCTCGTTCGCAGTACAATACAATAATAAAGCCACAGTCAGTCGTCATGATACGCGGCAGCAGACGACCAAGGTCATCGAAGGTGCTCGCATTCATTTGTTTATTGGTGCAACACTTTATTTGCATTGACTGCGAGGCACTAAGGGAGATCAACAGGGAGCTGCAGAGATGATCACAAAGCGAAGACTGCAGGCCTGTTGAAAAATTGCTTCGCGTGTAATTTTATCTCCGATTTCAGGATTAACGCTCTCCCTGTAAACACAGCTCACGCAAACAAATTTGGCCTGAGGAATTCGCAGAAGACCTTTCGGATAAACACCGCAATCGATGCCGCCGGACTCTCGTTGCGAGCGGCTGGTGCGTCGCGCGTAAAGGGGCGCCCGCAAGCGAACGCACCTCAACGGAGCGAGAGAGGTTCAGAAACGGGAGGCTGCAGGCACCGTCCGAGGGTCTGGGCTCAGGTTGGTCACACGGGCACACTCATTCTCCACTCTAGGGAAAGGGTCTCAAACAAGGAGCACAAACACCATGTAATTACCATGGTGATTAACTAGTATTTCACTAACACCTTTCTCCAAGCTGACTTACAACGCTAGATATACTAAACTACCCATGGCCATTCGCCTGTTTATAGAGAAGAGCAGCAGTGAAACACAAACACACACAAACACACACACACACACACACACACACACACAGAGAGTGGGAAATTTAGATTCAACCGAAACACACATCTTTGGACTGTGATGCAGTCGTGCAGCGCAAGCTCTAACAGCCGTTCTCGTGCTTGCAGGACGGATTGTCGCAGAGGACTTGGAACAAAGGATTTGGGGAATCTGTAATTAATTTAGCACCGTATCTGAGCCGACCAGCACCGGCATGTTCGAATCGCATCTTCCGTCATCCCGCAATTCTGTGACACCTAGTTGACGCTGAGGAAGAAAACATTTAAAGGTCCATACGCACTAAATATGGAAGAACAGGTACAGGAGTTGCACAACAGGAGCGCAGCCCATTTATGAGGCCACAAAGGTGGACCAATCACACAACTGTACCAAATATGAACGATGACAGCAGGCGATTTATTGAGCGGAGCGCGCAGTATTATTATTGCGAAGCCTAGCTGATGCTTTTATTCAAAGCAGATTTCGCATTTACTCGTTGACACTTTTCATTACATTGTGAGCAGCACCGCGAGAAATCGTGGAGAAAGGCTTCCAAGAGTAAGGGAAGTGATTGGACACCCTAAGTACAACGTACTGGTATCATCACTTGTAGAATGAGGGTATGGAATTAGCCAGAAATAGGACCTGAAATGATGATGTATTTTTGAAAATTAAATTCATTAACTGCATTTCCACTCCATTTTTTTTTTTTAAAACTCATACTGATGTCTTAGGTTCCCTTTAAGTTATACTGTATTTCCTAAAATCCTACATAGGGACGGCACATAAACAACGGAACTCTTCGGTACTCCTTTTTGGCCAGCTACACGCTTCCACCTGTCTGGAAGCACCATGGAGATCTTTAGCAGGGGAAAGAGGAGCACACGCACCCCATCTTCCTCAAAAACCCGGAAGTCAAACCCATGAGTTGAGTAAGTGACGGATACTTCACTTAGGGTTCAAGCTGCTGCCTGTGGACTCAAACTGCAGCTTCAAATCCCACCAAAAGCTGTAGTACCCTTAAGCAAGGTAGTTAAACTAAAATTGCTCCGGTAAAAGTCATCGAGTCGTATAAACGGGTGAAATAATTGCGAGTAACTTAACACTAAGTTGCTTTGGAGGAAAGCATCACCTAAACGAAAAAGTAAGCGTAAAACTAATTTTTAGCTTTTGCTCGCATTCAGAGAAGATTCAAGAAGCAAAAAAGTACCCGGCTGACTCACCGCATACAGATTTGCGAATTAGGTTGCGTGCAAATTAAAAAAAAATCACACGTACCGTGCTCTGCTACGGCATTTAACGTCGCGTGCTTTGAATCGTCTTACAATCGACGCCTCAGTCGAGCAGAATCAAGAGGTTGGCTGCGGCAAAACCCAAGGTGCGCTTGGAGCGCCAGGAATGGGGCTGCAAACCATTGACTTTGGCTACACGGGTATCGATTGCCAATCCATCACAGGCTTAAAGACCAATATTTTCCTAAAAGTGGCTTATCTGACTGAGATTCCACTTCCATGACTCATCTTTGTGAAGAGATAAAATGGCAACATGAAAGCAGAGCTGCAACGACAGCTGGAGAAAGCTCTGGTTTCCTTCACCTGAACCGAGGCCACCGCTCGGCCCATCGCGTCCAGAACGAACGCCGCCCTACTACGTTACGCCTAGCGGAGGAACGGACGCCGATTCCGCTCTTAGCCTTTTAGCGCGGAAGCGCTCGTTGTGGCGTACGGGGAGCGGAACGCGCCGCTCGGCGTGACCACGGGGAACGCTTTACCCAAGTCGGCGGGAAAACGCCGGCGGCGGCACGGGAGCGGCTAACGCCAGCAAGCAAAGTATTTCATCAAAACAAGCTGCAAGTTTTCCGCACCTGTGGTTTTAGAAGAGTAAACTCAACGCAGCAGTATTGTTCTTAACATAGAACAATGCAATCATTGTTGGCTCAGAAGCAAAACTGCACGCTACTCTGTCTGATGACAGCTCAAAGCTGATATTGTACAAGCCTGCCAGCGGAGAGAAGTAGAACATTACCTATGCGATTGAAAGGGTCCTCCTTATCTTCTGGCACTTCTCCCGGAACCTCGTGCCGCAAAACCAATTCTCCGGATGAAAATGAGCCAGATTAACAAGATGTTTTGCATGGCTTTGAGGCCCCGAAGGCGACCGAAGCTGCTCCGACGCAATTAAAGGACAACCGGAGGAACTCGGGCTTAAGTCATGCTGAGATGTAACGGCATGCGAGAGGAGGAGATGAGATCACGTGTAGTTCACTTCTAAGGACTAAAAGCTGCGTTCTTCCAGAAACGCCACAAGTGTGATCAGCCAAGACTAAGGACACCAGAGCTGATCACTTCCTACACCGCAGCAAGACCATTACACTCCTCCACATCTTGCTGCGTGCTGGCCCCACTCACCTAACGTGGTGGAATGAGTTCCTTCCCTCCCTCCCTCCCTCCCTCAGAAGTGCTCAGTCCCTCCCAGCAAAGGGTTTGAAAATGCATCTCTTGCAGACACTGACCTAACAGCTCTATAAATTTGCATTACATCATCTGCCACAACCACCTTTCCATTTCCTACCAGACTCAAATCTACAGGCCGCCATTCGCGTAACGCGAGAGCCGAAAGGCGATCCTCGACAAGCGAGCTGCGTCGACATTCGTGCGTCCGTATCGAAAACTTCGTCTGTTGGCGAACCGCACGCTCGGTTAAGGAAAGAAAAAAACTGCTCATCTCATACAGTGAACAAATGTAGAAACGTTAAAAAGTGGCACTTCATCAATACATGCAGGTAACCATGGCTTCGGGGCTAAAACGAAACGCAGCTTACCACGTGCCAGTAAGTCTTCGATACATGAAGAACAGCGTGACACGATGGCGCCAACGGAGATTCATTATACTGACGGGAGAGACCCGCTGTCGCACCTTCCACGTACCCTTTAATGAGCTACGTAAGGTGAATTGCTCCAGTAAATACCAGCATCTCCGGACAACACATCCAGGTTGGATAAAAATGTCAAATGAGCCAGTCGCCCTCTAATGTGCGACAGCGAACCCCCAGGTGCACACACGCGATTCAGCCAATCGTGACCCTCCTCTGTCCCACAGCTGGATTCGTGTCTACGTTGCGGAGGCAGCGCCCTTGCTTCGCTCCTGTCCGCGGAGCCGAGCGTCCTCGTTACCCCAGAGGACCAGCCACGTGCGTCCGAGAGGTCCGTCTTTACCCGGAGGAGCCCACCGAGCTACGGGTGCCAGCGCAACAAGCATTCGGCAAGCAGGCTGATGTGCTTTACACCACCTGATGACACTGTGCTTGGCCACTGGAAAGCTCTGTGCCCCTATACCTCTTTTAAAAGATAAAAAATAAATATATACAGTAAATATAAATATCGAAGGAATAGTGGTTCCAGCCATTATCAGTGTCAAGATATACCTTCACGCACACTAGGTAGACAGTATTGTTATTTAGGGTTACCCTTGGCCAAGGGTACTAAAGTAGGACTTCAACAGAGATGCTTTGACTGCAGGGTGAGAACTTTAACCAGTACGCCACCTGCTGCGCTGACACCGTCATAATCAGTAAGTTATCCAAAAAAATATTTTTTACATTATACTTTACTACGAGTCTATTGGTTTCATACGACCCCACTCAGAAGTAGGTCAGAAGACGCTTAGCTGGACCCTGAACGTGAACTCGACGCCGTTATTGAGAGTGGCTCCGCGTTCAATTATATACACCGGCTCCCACAAAACTAAGCGAGAAGAGCGACTGCCGTGTAATTCTTTTTCTGCCATTGTCAGCTCGTCGTGCCAAAAATAGAACCCAGCTGGAAACCATAGTGAAGTACTAACACTGAGCTGTTCAATTTCCACATTGTGCACAATCCAAAAGAATCTCAGCCCCCGGGGGAACTCCGGTTCAGACGCCCGCGTTCAGCTGGGGCGGTCTGCAGCCTAATTGATTTCAAGGATTTAGATAAATGGTCAATATTAAAGCGCTCGCAGCAGGAGCAGGGCAGTGACTCGGTGAACCCAGGAACGGTGGAGGACTAGACAGATTCGCCGTGTCTTTCTAAATCCGACGGCCGAACCGTCTTTTCGCCGCTGGGAAGCAGTCGCTTCAATGGCGCTACCTGTCAAGAGACCAAAATAGGAGTTCGTATCAGGCAGCAGACATCTTCGGCGCCCGTTGGACTGACGGCTGGGGCGATTCCCTTTAAGGAAGAGGGTAAAAAAAAAAAAACAAGCGGTGTACAATGTCAAGGTCTACTATACTGCACAAACTGGAGAGATTATGCACAAATTCCTGGGCCTGGAGATGAACTTCTTTTCATTTCCCCTTCTGTAGGTAGACACCGCTCTCATTAATGCTTCCCCGCCAAAGCAACAAGGAGAACCGAACGCGGCAGAGCACACGCTCAAGGAAAGACACAGCGGCTTCGGCGAGATGCCACCGCCCCTACCAGGCCTTCCACACCTCTACCTGCGGACGGGGCGGCGCACACCCGGGTTACTAGCACGACTCGGATTGCAAGTACTGGCTCCGAGGGACACTCCCTCCTCATAAATTCCAGCAGACCGGAGGACAGCTACTCCAGGGGCAGTTCTCGCCCTCGAGCAAACCCCAACACACTGTCCAGAGCCTCACCGGATCGTATCGAGCGTTCCCAGCGAGCAACCTCGGAGAGCCAGGAGTTCGGGGTGGGAAGTGCCGCTGGTCCGGCTGAAAACCGAACGTTCGCGTTGGCTTTGTAACCCGCGAGAGACCACAGCGAAATGAAGAACGCCAACAAACGCCACAGACGACAAACGGACGTTCTCAGACATAAAGCGCGTTAGAAAAATACACGACATTCTATTCCTTCATAAAATACGTACCCTCTTTTCCCGATGGGTATCATAAATTCGCGCTGGCCTCCGTTTCAGAGTAGGAAGCCCCCTCTACTGCAATACCCATAAGCACTACCACCTGACACAAATAACGTTAAAATAATCGGTGCTTTGACCAAAAAGCCAAACGGCGAGTGACCGTCTTATGTACGTAGCCTGGTAAGTTTAGTTACAGCCTACACGGCTTAATGCGGCGCAAAGGTACCGCGTCCAAGTGAACTCGGAGCAAAATCATCTTGAAACAAACGTAGCCGGCGCCATCGTGTCCGCGCGAGTTCATCCAGTAGGCTCTCGATGCGGTGTTTTAAATTAGATGAGTACCGATCGCGCTACCCGAGAGAGCACTCGAGGAAGGAGCGCATGCAGTGCCTCCACAGGGTAGGCGACATTATCGCATTTCGCAGGAGCGGGCGCGCTGCATGAGATGACAGCAGCCTCCTTATCGGGGCAGCCCCGCCTCCCGCCCCGTTCTCGGTGCCGTTTATGAATTATGAAAGGCACCGGGGCAGGACTCTTATGTTAAGAGCAGGAGAGGCCACCTAAGGCGCCGCATGGGGGTATGTCCCTCGTGTGGTATAATCCCCCCCCCAAGCCATTTCCTGACTCTCACATCTCATGTTGTCATTGAAAAAACAAGACATGGTCAGGAGGCACATTGTAATCAAGTTTTCATACACTAGATTTAAGACTTACAGCATTGTACTGTAACAGGATAAATCAGATGTTAAGTTAATGAGCTGTGCTTAGACGGGATTAAAAAACATCCATGGAAAGAAACCGGAAACAGTTCTGCCTGTTTATACAAACTGTTTACTGAAGGAAGTGCTTAATTCAGTGTTTACCTTAAGCAGTTTACTTGTAGAAGATGACAATTTGTCCGGGATCTAAACCTATAACCCCGTGACCCCTCAGCACTTCACGAACACACAGCTCATGACGATCTGACCCACACGCTAGACAACATTAATAATGATCGCAATCACTCGTTTCGATTTAGTGATTTTGTTTTGATTTTGTCATTTAGCGGAAAACTTTGTGCAAAACAGCTCGCGATGTGAGGTTTATACAATAAGCCAAGCACGGTGATTTTACCCAATGTTTTCACAGAACAGGCGTCCCGTCCTGGGTGTGTCCCCTCCCCCTCCGGCCTTACGCCCTGTGTTGCCGGGTAGGCTCCGGTTCCCCGCAACCCCATATGGGACAAGCGGTTCAGAAAATGTGTGTGTGTGTGTGTGTGTTCTCTCAGAGTGGGATACTACAGCTGGAGGCGGGATTCAAACCCAGGTCTTTCAATTGCAAGGTGATGGCTCCAACCACCTCACTACCACCTACTGCTCTTTACTGCTTCTAAGAGTACAGTTTAGTGCATTTTGTATGCAAATAGACCGCATTATAGTAAAAAGCAAAACTGAAAGAAATGTACAGGGAAGCAACTCCTATCCATGTAAGGGGTTCCACCTCTGGTCCACGCTGGAGTCAGCAAATTCTGCTGGACAGGTTTTTTTTTTTTTTTTTTTTTTTTTTTTAAAAACCAACCTTATTTAAAAACTCTTAATTAAATTTCCATTTCTGGTGATCAAAAATTCTATGCAAATCTATTCATGGAATTAACAATATGCTCGGCTGTTTGAACAGGATGTTCAGAAGACAGAGAAAGAACAAGAACAACTCATTAATTTTTCTTTCTCCCGTTCTGTTCAGCGGCTCCTTTCGCTGTCCACGGGAAGGGCAGACAGCAGGCAAGGAGGAGCTCACCATCAGAGTGAGCAGGGATTCAAAACAAGCTGTTAAGTTGTTGGGCGCGGGGAAGGTGTGGGGTCCGCTCGAAACAGGGAGGCATCGGCACTAACGGGGTGAAACCGAGCCAGCAGGCAGCACAGTGGTTAGGGTTGTCGCTTTCCACTTGAAGCCTCCAGGTTCGAATCACACTGCCGCTGCAGGACCCTTGACCGAGGTACCTGATCTAGTAAAAACACCATACTTCATAAATGAGTATATGACCAAGTTAAGCGTACAAACCTTAATGCCAGTCCATCGCAAGGCACCCCAAGCAGGACTCGCACCCCAGACCCACCGAAGAGCAGGACCCAGTCAAACCCACCACACCCTTCCAATAAATAAAGAAATAATAAATAAATGGAAAACCCACACAGAGACTGATGATTCAGATCAAGAGTGTGGCATGAGGAGAAGACTGCTCGAAGCAAGGGTTTTCTTCCTGTTACTCCAGCAAGTGTCAGCAGTGTGGTGCACGTGGCCTTGGTACCCTCTCCGCCCCATTAGGGCTTTGCTTATCCACCCCAGCTATGCCTCTGGAAAGAGGCACAGGACAGGGGAAAAAGAATGGTCCTGTAAAACGTAAAAGTCCTTTATCGGGGAACTAAAACAACAATGGCGCGGGCAGCGGAACCACACAGCGGTGGCTGAAAGGAAAGGGGGAGGTCAGCAGGAACGGAGAAAGAGTGCTGAAACGTAGGCTGTGCCGGAGAGCGGCTGACGCGCTCCAATTCTCTTTATCTGTGGAGCCCTCTGTCTAATTCAGGCTATTCAGCATGGGCTTAGCGTACCACTTCAGCCCGGGCGATGGCGAGCCCAGGAGCCCTCGTCATTACAGCCCGACCACGGTCTCGTCCAGAGCACGGCCGCACTTGCAGCCGTTTTTATTATCTTTAGAGTGTGCTTTTGGACCGAAGATGATTTGAGACCCCAGCACCTCGTGAAAACTCCCCTACTAGCCCCCAATCTTCATTCTCCCACCCCACTTGCACAAACCTGACCAATGGACTGGCACTTATCGCATTAGAACTGGTATATAGCATCCCCTCCCATGGTGCTCACCGGATCGCGACTGGCCGCCTTCCGCTCGTTTCTATGGCAATGCTGGTGGAACCGCCACACACGGAGGGAAGAAAATAGCCCGCAACACACAAGTGCTCCTGGCCGGCAGCCCGGAGTGCAGGGACCACTTGGCAGCACCGGAGAGATGAGCACCACCTTTCATTCCCAAGTCGGCTGCACTCACCGGGCACTGAATAACAATTCCCAAACTAAATTACCGAGTCTTATTTCTTAAGTGTTAGAGTGATGCCTACAAAACAAAATGAGATGGGCAGCAGGGAGGGGGGAGGGGGGAATCTCAAATTGTTAAAGGAAAGCAGGACTCCAGTGGTGTGGTGCTCAGAGATTCTGGGTGAGAGTGGTGAAGTCATGCCTGCTGCAGACAAACAAAAGGGTCTTTGGTTCAAGAATCTACTGGCAAAGAGGAAGAAGGGAAAAAAAAGTGGAGCAGGCATCGCTCAACTGTGCAAGACTTCCCCGGAAAGCCTCCCCAAAACAGAACACCAGTCTTCTAAAGCTACGTGTGACTAATGGCTTGTTGCGACGGTTTATTTTTGTACCCTCCGCAATATTTTCCACCAAACAAGTTTCCTCAAGTAACCATCCCGATTTTTCCGCTCAATCCCTCTCGCGCAGCTCGAAGAACCAATACAGATGTAATTCCAGAAAATCCCCTCAGACATCACGGTGGGAGCGAGACAAGGCGCGTCAACGGAACATCGCGTGAGCGTTGCCGTTATAGGCTATTCGCGTTTCTGCGCCGGCCCCGTTACTTCTTTTCACTTTGGGTCTGTCGCACGCCACTGGGGTTAAGTGCCGATTGTAAAAAGTGCTCTTTCGGAGGGAACGTTCCTTAGCCGAAGAGGAGCCGGACACCCGCACGACGAGAGCGTGCGCGCACACAAACACGAACGCATACCATGCCGCTCAAGGGCAGAGGTTCAACGGCTGGGCTCCTTGGCTCAGACTTGGCTTGGTTCTTGAACAACAACTCCCAACTAGAAGGACACACAGCCACTTCAAGAGCAGAAAAGTGGCAGCGAACTGGACGCATCCAGACACACTACATGTCTGTCCAGTACGTTCAATATATAGTCGTTCAATACAAAGGCGAGTCTACCGGAAGGCATCAACAGTCAACTCAACACCAAACAGGAGTAGTTCTTCGAGATGGTTAGGAGTGACACTCACGCCACCTGGATCAGGACGTTAAGCGTTAGCTTTTAGCTGCAAACTTGGTTCCTTCGGGTCACAAAAAGCCCTTTCTTACCCTGGGGCAGCCCCACAGCCCAGCTCATACACCACAACTAAGGGGACGTTATTACCATCATTTCATGCTTTCCTTCAAGCTTACGTACAACGTGAGGTTCGTTCACTAAACTACTTTCAATTATTTACCCGTTAGCAGATCCGAGTTATTTTTACCGGAGCAATTCAAAGCAAGCACCTTGTTCAAGGGTATTACTGAAGGAGTGAGGATTTCACCTGGATGCTTTGGCTGTAGGGTGACAGCTCTAACCACACCAGCACCTGCTCTTCCCATAAGCGACACGAGCAGTTAGGCTGGAGACAGGACACGCCGAGGTGCTCGAAACGTTAATTTACGCAGCTTGTTTATCTTTAGTACGGCAGATCTTACGGGCATCTCGGAAGCTTTCGGTCAAACCCATCATCGCAATCCCATCGTTGCGGGCAGTGTTTCACGGGGTAGGGAAACCCAGATGTTCAATGAGGAGATCACCTGCAGGCAGTGGCCAGCGCACAGAAGAGCCCCCAAGTAGGAGGGGGGGAAACCCCTGCAGACATCCGGCCAACCGCAGCCATCAACCACCCAGGACCTGAGATGAAGCCAGGCGAAGGGGCGTTCGGGCTACAGAACTCTTCAAAGTTCTTTCCCACCGCCTGGAGAGAACATTAACTTCCTGCCTCGAGAAACATCGCATAAATCTTCAGCTTATGAAAGAAATTTTCCCAATCAAAACACGCGTCGCACGCAGTATATCCGACACGCGTTTCAGATTGGTGGAAAGAAGCCCTTCAAAATTAACCCTTTCCTCTCCGAAAGCAACGGCAAAAGACCGGAATATACGGTTTTCTGGTTGTTCCCAAGAGAGCGCATTTTGCAAACGCAAGCGTTTACGCCATGTCCACGTACACACGCAGACAGATGAATGATTTACATTGCATTTATGGAAGAGGATGATACAATTCCCTACAGCACTGATTAGCAGGTTGTTCTTTCCATTAAAAAGAGACAATTAAAATGAAAACTTCACGTTTGCTTAAAGACCAAGTAGGGTTCCGTGCTTTTAAATGTTTAAAGTCTTCCTGAACTATTTAAAGGCACTTTGAAATATTTACAGACTTAATCAAATGTTTCCTAAGAAAAGTGTTAAATATTTAAGGGCAGAATAAAATCCATTAGAGGCCCTTAAATGGCAGCCCGGGACCCATGTGGGCAGCGTGCGATGACTGCGGAGACCCCATCAGGCCAGGGAGCCACGTGATGGAAACATTTCTGATATGACAAAGGAGGGAGCAGGCACAGAGAGGGGGGGGGAGGTAACTGGGGGCAATGGATGCAGGTCAGAGCCAATGGCTTGAAACGGTCGCGTCCGACACGGCACGGTCCATAAAACACTCCCGCGTCGGGTCCCTTTCTACCTTCCCACGCTCGCAGCCGATCGATCCGCGTCGGGTGATCCCGCACTCTGCGGCAAAGTGCATCCCTTCCCCCGACTCAAGGGGTCGTTTAAATATTCACGCAGTCCTTCTGGTGCTTCGGTCAAATATTTTTGAGGTCACGTCTAAGCCTACGATCCGAGCACCGCAGCGGGTCTGGAAAGCCTCGGCGGACGTCTCTCGGGGACTGTCGGATTACGGGCGACTGAGTTGAGGGGCAAGAGGAGAAAGGGAAGGGCTGCGATGTGGTTAAAAAACTGAATCTGCGGTCAGCAGGTTGAGGTTTCAAGTTCCGAAATATAACCGGGAGCAAGACACTGTCTGTAAACAAGTAAAGACTGAAACGTATAAGCGTGCACGCGGATTCACGGCACTGCGCTACAGCTGCGATCCGAGCCGCTGCTTCCAGCTTCAAGGCGAGTTCGGGTGCATGCGAGCGCAACAAGCGCTGCGGCCATCAGCTCTGACGCTATCAAACCGTGCTGGAACCACAGGTATAGACCAGGCCTGGAAAAGATTGTAGATTAGCACAATAAAGCTTTTCGGGATCTGGAGGTTGGGGGGGGACACCTCTATTTTTGGGCCAGTCGGAGCGTTGAGAAATTCAATAACTTTGCAGGCACTAACAAACAATCCAATCTAGAACGTGTCAGGAGTTATACGGGTAATTATTCAGGCGATTGTACTTTACGCGGCATGAAGGCGGCAGCATCAATGCCAACGTTCCTTGCAACAAGAACGTCTAGAGCAAAACACAGGAACTTTATTTTCCCTTTCAAGGGAAGAGGAACTGACCCAAAAAATGAAAACTTGGAAAGGACGGAGAATCAGCCTTCTCAATGATTTATTCCTCAATACCTAGTAAACAGAGCCAAGTTGTGAGGGAGGCCTTAAAAGACACTTAAACGGATCAGCGTGAATAATAAATGGTGCGGACTTTGAGACGGGAGATGCACGATGAGAAATATTTTATAAAGCAGAGATTTCAAAGTTTCTCTGCTGCATAAATCCTATTAGGAGGTACAAGCGCTCGAGATTATTCTTCCAGTCCGGGGTTCTCCGTTATTGGGTCCACATGTCCTCGCACTGATAAAAAAATATTTTAACAAAATGAAAAATGAAAAATAAAAAGCTCAAGAATGCCACCGGTGAGTAGAAAGAGGCAGCCAGGCATTAGAAGGCGTAAACTGCTCCTCCACTTCCGCCTTCTGTGGGGAAAAAGAGCATTTCTGACACTTTTTCCTCAATGTTTAAATCGATGATCAGCGAGGACCTACACCTGCGGCACAGTTAATGTACCCGCAGCCTCCGCCCCCTTCTCCCTGTCCTTGCGCCGCTGCATTCCGTCCTTACACAGCTGTCCGTCACCCGATTTGCGCGCACGTCATCGAGCGGAAACGCACGTAAAAACAACCCGTTTTTAATCGGTTGTCAGAGATTAAATAAATGCAGCCAAAACACTTTGCAGCCCCGCAGCCTCTTTCGCAAGGCGAGACAGAGTGACTTCTGACAGCAGTTGGATTAATTCAGCAGAGGACTAATAAGCCGAAAGAACGCCGCGCGAGACAGGCGGTCTGCTGCCACTACACCATCACTATGGAACTGGAAAGTCTGAGGGTGTGTTTGGGTGACTGACATGGAGGGAGGGAGGTGTGTGAAGCGCTCCCCAGAGCCAGAAGTGGTGTCAGCAACCAGCACCACATCAAACTGTTCTGGATGCCTAGCCAGCCCCTTCTCAGCCTCAAAATACTTCAATCCGCATTCCTGCAGGAAAGGTCAGGGTGCTAGAGAACCACAGGATGCTCTCCAGGGGCCTCCAATTGGCAAGAAGGACCTAGGCTAGTTCTGAAGGTCAGCGCTTAACCACAGAAACATTCGAAGAACACATTCAATGACCATTTTAGCATCTGAGGATAGCTGAAACGGTCAAAAGATCAGGATTCCAACACGTAAAGCGAACTGAATTGTAGAGCAAAACTAAGCTCGAAATGTATTACATAATAAAAATTTTCAATATACGGAAGGGGAAAAAAAAAAAAACAGAATTGCAACAGTTGGTTACAAAATTAAAGGCGAAAGACTAATGAAAAAGGACTTTGTTTAGCAGAAGTCTTGCTGTTGGACAGGGCCGTCTCCAGGAGAAAGCAAAGCCCATTAGGAAGCATGAAGAATAAAGGGAGAATAACTAAACACAACTGTGTGCCTTTATACATTACCAGACCTTCAGGGTACGGATCACTTGCTCTTTTCTAGGAAAGAAAACAAACACATGATTCCAGCCGCAAACGGGAGCTTCGTCAGACTGGAACCGGAAGGTCGGCTTCGGTCGGACCCGACCGGGGGTCAAAGACGCCAACCGCGGTTTAGGGACGTTATCACTTTGTCTACAACAGACTGAGCTTTCGTTGTCTTTGGAGGGCAGTCCAACAAGGATTTGTCTTTTTTTTTTTTCCCCCCCTTATACATCATGTATGTGCATACATGTGAAAACGTGTACGTGAGAACACGCAAGTACATGAGCGCGAGCTTCCGAATGCTTGCCAGGGCCTTTGCGTGGTCTCGTGCATCCGCATGCCTACATGCAGGAGAACGAGACCTGTTCTTCCAGCTTCGTGTGAGGCCCAGCAGGAGGAGGCTGCAGCAGCACAGTGGCACAAGTAGACCGGGGTCTTTGCCGACCCACCGGGAGCCCTTCGCCCCGCACGCACGGCTGCGTGAGCAGCTGAACGGCCCTCCCGGCCTGGCAGAGGTAAGCAGATGTGCTCGGCTGACCTCGAGGTACAAGCATCCGGAAGAAACAAAAGAAACCATACGGTCTCTCCCACGAAACCCATGTAGTACAACGCTACGGGATCAGGTCATAGGATCAGCCAACACCCTGATGCGTTTACAGCAGTGCTTACACAATTCACGCTACATCTTTTACATTCACAGTGGTATTTCTGCGTCACCCCAGCAGAGTTATTTACACTTTAACTGGCACTGCATGACCATGGAACAGTTTACTGCAGACAAACTGACAATACTCAAAATGACATCAGATTGCCAAGGCCTTTCTCACACCAGGTTCATCCCCCCTAGTTATAGAAAGGGTACGGAAGGCAAACTTTGGAGAACGTTGACCGTGCAAGACCCCACGCAGTGCAATAAATGCTCCAGGAGTGTCGCTTTTATCAGCGTACAGCAAACCTAGAGGCGCACACACACCCAAGTGAAGAATACATGATCTGCTTTGGCAGAACATGCAAAGCAGCAGCAGGGGTCAGCTGGTGAAGGAGGTGGACTTAGGTAAACCTAACAGTTACCTTGTTCAACCCTTAGGGAAAACGACTGCTGCGACGCAGTACGAGATACCCAGCCTGAGATTTCTTGAACAAAGATCCAGCTGAGGAAACTTGAAATGTACGTAAACGAGTTACATCTTTAAAAAAAAACTAAAGTGTCCTTCTCAAAACAAAAAGTAGTCTAATTTAATTTTATGCGGTGAACCTTATTTGTATGTGACAATCACATCTGTTCAAAGTCAGGCTTGCAAACAATGAGGTCTGCAGGAATTGGAGATGAGTATCTGGAGTGGTTCTTCATACATATGAGTAATGCATCATTGTTGGAATTTTATATTAATCCATTTTATAGCCCCCCCCCCCCCCAAAAAAAATGATTAGTTGTGTTCGTGTTCATGAAAGCCTGTCTTCTGTCTGACCCTTAAGGATAGATGTCATTTTCACATCTGGTCATTTCTGCAGGAGTATGTACATGTATAATGTGCTTATCTGAACCCAGCCCTCAGCAGTCCAGTGGTTCACAAGGAGAAGAAGCCAAAGATGAGCGGAGGTCGCTCACCGAGTCATTCTGATGGAGATGCAACATGCCGAGGCAGCGATTCAGCGTGCGCTCCGGTTTCCAACGTGTCAGCAAATTCTCTACAAGGACCCACTACGTCCCCATAATGCCAGTGTGGTTGGTTGTGTGTGGGGGCAGCGCATCGCAGCTCCAATTACAGGAACATCTCCCTGTCCTTTGTCCAGATGAGAACCTGTCCATATCAGCATGGCCCTGCCAAAAGATCTCTTACCATGACTGCAGCGGCGAAGAGGCGACCTTCCCGCAAAGTGACATCCGTGGAGCGCATATCCACAGACCTCAGATGGCTGAACATGAAATAAAGCAGCAGTAACAGCTCTGCTGTCCTGCACAAATGGCAGTTCAAAGTGTCAGATTGTTATCCTCCAGCTCAGTGCGGACAGGGCCGTCTAACTCCACTCCCTCAAATCTAATTTATAGGTGACCGCAAAGAAACATAGGATCAATAATCTATGACAAAGGATCTACATGTATATTTAATTATTTAGTTCACTGCTGTTCTCCAAAGTGATTTACAGTAAGTTAGTTCTAACAATTTACCCATTTTTACAGCTGGATAATTTTTACCCAGGGTTACCCACCAATTAAGACTAAGCACCTTGCTCCACATCCACAAGAACCGGGATTAGACTTGTTCAAGCAATGCTGTTTTCTGTAGCACAGTTTGAAAGTGAAGGCTGGATATTAAAGAAGCAGGGTAAGGGAAAACATGGACTCCTTTCCACTGTGGAGCTGAAGTACACGTTTAAGGAAAATAAACGGATGAAAATTGGGTCAAATCGGGTCGGAACCCTGAACGCAACCACAAATAACACCGAGGTTCATACTCCGCACACGCCAAAGACGGGATTTTCGGGAAAAGACTGCCAAGCTCGGCAAAGACGGAGTGAAACAAAGAGAACAGGGAGCAAAGAGATGGACGAACTCAACCACAGCGACTACAGACACACCCCCATCAACCCCGAGCAGACAAGCGGTCGCCAAGTGCGGACATCAACCCAACGGCCTTGACGACGACGACAAACCGAGCATAGAACGCAAAGGGAAGAAGCTCTTTGGCCCATCCTGACTTTTCACCAAACAAGTTTTGTGATGGTGCACAAACTGTAGAGTCACAAAAACAAACGGTCGAACAAATTACAAGCACATCTATCTGCACGGCTGTCCTGCTCTAAACGAGTAGCGAGAAACATCCGAAAAGACAATCTGAATTTGCAGCAGAAACCAGATAAAAGCTGTTCAATTTTTTAAAAGCTATAACCATGCCCAAGTGTTTTTAGTGTCTGTACTAATGACGGAGCTTTAAATTACATGATTCACCAAAGCTAATGAGAGTGAGACACAGACTTAATGATGTGTCACGAAGCCTTTTGAGTTATTAGTGTTGGTAAGGCGAGAGATATTCATAGCATCAAACATGTTGTTTAATAAAGAGTTTATTTTTCTAAGAATAGGTTCGCTGGGACACGCAGTTTAGGGCACATCTGACGGATTAAAGCCAGCCTGTCGTAACAATCCGCCCTGGAGGTGCGAGATGGCGTACGAAGATTACAACAAACGGTTACTAACCTCCGGGCGCTCGCTTCATGTTGGGAGTTTGAGGATGTGATGGGAAAAGACAAGTGTGGGTATCTAAGGGCTTGAGTGCTTCCCCTTCCCTTTCCCCTCAGCATCCCCCACGGGACCCCTTACGTTATTGACGGATGTGTCCTTCGGGGCTTTTCCTAAGACCGTCGATGAAAACCGCGTCCCCGACCACACAAAGCAACACGCTAGCTCGCGAGCAACACGTAGGGGGACCCTGAACGAGCGGCACGGTCCCGTTGCTCCATCGCAACACGACGAACGTGACAACCCGCGATCGCAACCAAAATTAACACGTACGCGAATCCGAAAATGAAGACGCGCGTTTTGGTAGACATGCAAACCCATGCCCAACGAAGCAGAAAAACAAAAATGAGCAAGGGCACACACAGATGCGGGCGCGCGCGCGCACACACACATGCACACACACACACACACACAGTATCTAAAAACAAAGCTGGCAGGAGACACTGACAGGGGTGTTTTTCTGAAGAACAAACAGAGGCACACTTCTCGTTACACGGTGCGGGACTCCTCATTAATTCTGCATAGCGAACCTTCGTGGATTTTGTCTCGCACATTAAAGCAAAGACTGCTGGAATAGAGACTGTAGGGAGTGCGGCGGTGGCGTGGGGGTGGGGGGCACGCCTGCGGTTTCTCCTGCTGGTTTTCACGGGCTCCTTTTCAAATCCTCACAGACCTTGCCTTCGCGGGGAGGGGGAGGCACGGTGCCAAACCGGCGCTCCTTCGGCAAACGCCCGTGATGTAGCGCGGCGCCCCGCGGGGCCGGTCGCATCCGCAGAGCCGCCTCGCAGGGAGCAGGGGGGCGCGCGGGACCGAGCCGTCGCGCGCGGAGACAGCATGTAGGCAGAACGCGACGAACGTCAGCCGATCCCCGGCGGGGAGGGAGTGCCGGAGCGGAACCTGCGGACGGACTGGAAGACGTAAGCCTCCTCCTGCTGCAGGATTTATTGGGGCTGGAAGGCTTAAGAGGCGCGATGAGCCAAGTGCATTCAGGCGTCGACCCAAATTGTGAAAACCAAATGAGATGACTTAAGCTGGTGCAATATTTCTACCTGGGGAATATTTCGTCTGCTGTTTAGAACGCCGGGCTGCGCTCTCTGGATGCGCCGCGCTTCGCTTCCAGCGAAACTGCTCTTCGGGGAGCCGAAAGGCCTAGTTTAGACATGGGGGTGGTGCGGGTCTGGACCGGGCCACAGGGGCATTCAGGCGGAATATGGATGAGAAGCCAACGAGGCCGTTCCCACGCTCCACCTTGAAAGCTCTGAATGTGCCACTGGTTTCCCGCCGGTCGCGCCCCCTCGGGCAGTCACTTGACCCTTGACCCGCACAATAGTGGGCGTGATGCACACTGGCGGCGTTTATAGAAAGGCCGGTTTGAAAGGCCAACTGGCGAGTCCAGGTTGAGACGGATCAGCTGAAAAAAAAGCAGCCGATCTACTAATGCTGCCTTCGCTACAGAAATCTGTCTCTGCATCCCCATCATGCTGTTCTCCAAAAAACAATGCAGTGACAGGAGTATAGCGGGGTCTCCCGTGAACCAACACTAAGGGCACAAATGAATCCAGGGATCTGAACCTGCAACTTGCTGATCACGAATCGAGTACGTTCGTCACAACGAGCACGGCTGGATGACCTACCTTTCCGGAAGCTTTGGTCTTGCTGCTGTGGCTGTTGGGAGAAGAGCTCACATCCTCGTGCATCCGGTCCAGGAGCCAGAGGAGGAACTCCAGAGCATCGTGCTGAGAATTGCCCCGGAACTGGGAGCCATACTTGGCCACGACGCTCTGCGTGTGAAAAAGGGAAGGATGGAGACGGGTTTACGTAAACGAGAAAGAGGTTTCCCTGTAGAGAGAGGAGTCCTGCTCACTGGGTCTAAATCGCTTCACGAGAAGCAGTGTCATCACAAGTTTCATACTGAAACTATTTAAAAAAAAAAAAAAAAACAAACAAACACAGCTCACATTTATACCGTGGTACAAAAAACTTGGAGCAGCAGCAGTAGTAAGCCATGTACAGCACAACCTGCAGACTACAGTGAACTTTGACTCAATGCAGAACAAAACATTCTTCAAATCTGCACATCGAATGCAATCTTATACATACTACGCCGCAGCAAGAGTTCCACGCTGCTCCACCTCTGTCTGATGGTCTTACTCATGCAGGGTCCAAAATGGAAAGCCCAGAGGTATTCAGGTTTGGCCCCACTGTGGTGGAGTGACCTCCTGCTGTCCCTCAAAACTACTGAATCCCTCCCAACATTCAAGAAGGGCCTCAAAACACCTGTTTTTGAATCCGTTTCTCTCCTGACACTTACAGAAAATTAACCCAACACCATATGCTTAAATATCTATGTAATATGCTTAAATATAATAATTTATCTGATACTTCTCAAAATAGCTATTTCAGTAAAGCATTGCAGTAAACCAGTGGTCTAAAGAAAAAACTGTCTGTCGAATGCACTATTGCTTTCTCCGAGGTACATATCACCGTGTAGAAAAGCATGTGCCAAACGAATGGATGTGAACGTAAACCCCGCTCACCCTGCCCAAGAACAGCAGAAACCACGAATTAGCTCGGAGGACGTAATTAGAATTGACGCGGCAGACCGCAAACAATCCACGGCCGCCGACGAGAACCTGCAGCCGGAGAGTCCCGCGCCTCACCTGGCTCGACTCCGCGTTGTATCGCCGAAGAGGATCGCGCAGGCTTTGACCGCCGACCTCCACGCGGTATTCGTTCGCCATTCTGAGAGCACGTGTCCCCGGCTCTGCCGACAGTGACATTTAAGCAGATATTTAACCCGACGTTCCTCGATAATGGGTCCAAACTTTTCCACGGGATCCGCCAGCGCCAAGAGAAAACGAACGCCAGTCGATATTAAATAAGCAGGATGGACAGACATTCTATAATCCTATTAGCTCTGCCATTCGCCCCCTTGCTGATGCTCCTCTGGGTTTTGTGGGCAAGGTTTGTATCTCGCTGATCCCCCCCCCCCCCCCCCCACCGCTATCCCTGCGATCCTTACATCTGCAGCCTCATCCTGCCAGAGTCTAAATATAAACAAGGGAGACCCCCTGACTGAAGATACAAATTAATTACCTAAAAATCATAACAAGAAAGCCTAATGAAGGAGGTCATTACAACTAATCATCCATCCCCCTCCCCCCCGCCCCGAAGGACAAACTAAAGTGCTAATACAGCCAGTACTTAAATAGTCACCATCAGCAAATGGGGGGATTGTCTGAGTGAAGCTCTTGACACCAAGTTCCCAAGGTCACAGTGTGCTGCACAACACTGTGGGAGCAAAAACAGGCTTGGCGACATTATCTAGTGACGAGATTTCCTTAGGATCCAGGCGACGGCCTTTAAACGCAGAGGGTCCGCCCAAGCGGGAACGCGGAGCCGCTTCGGCGGTTCAGCGCTGCCTCTTTGGTAAGAACCTGCACCCTTCTGGGTCAGGTGTCCTGCTTGGAGTACTTTTCCCAGCCACGCCGTGATGGAGGCTGGCTTCTCTCTGGTACCCTTCCTGGCTCCTGGGGGATTAGAGTCCTTCGTGATGCGGAAGAGTAAATAACAGCCCTCAGCTGCACTCTGTTCCATATCCCTGATATCAATCTCCATTATTCACCTGAGACACACACCGCAGACAGGCTTGACACCTCTCTCCAAGAATAAATGCCAAGAAAAACATGATTTAGCACTTTTTCCCGAGGACATAACCAGACATGAAAATAATCTTTTTTTTAAAACGCTGCTTACTATTTATACGGATAGCTGTAATGCATAATATTAGTAAAGTACAAATTTGCCCCTTTGCACATGAATTCTACGTTGTTCCAGCAGAGCCTATATAATCTGCCAACAGAACACACTATAGACTGGAGACACTGTACAGACTACATATTGTACTGGGTAGAGCCACCTTCTTGCAATCAAAGGACTTGGGTTCAAATCCCACTTCCCACAAATACTCCAAGTACACACACACACACACACACACACACACACACACACTTTCTGAACCGCTTGTCCCATGCAGGGTTGTGGGGAACCGGAGCCTAACCCGGCAACTCAAGGCGCTAGGCCGGAGGGGGAGGGGACACACCCAGGACAGGACGCCAGTCCGTCGCAAGGCACCCCAAGCGGGACTCAAACCCCAGACCCACCGGAGAGCAGGACCCGGTCCAACCCACTGCACCGCCGCGCCCCCCCTTACTCTAAGTACCTAGTAGTATAAATAAAGGAATCACTATTAGCAGTTTCAAGTACACTCCACATTCTAAGTCACCTTGGACAAAGGCACCAGGTAAATGAATGAATATATGTCAATATACAGTATACTGCTCTCCCACGGAAACACTGTAGAGTGGCAAAAGGAAAAGATTAACGTATATTTGCTCTGCTCGGTACTTTCATTCTTTTTCCGCTTATTCAAGCCAGATCAAGTTATTTAATTACACTTTTACCACTACATCGATCACTGCTGCATGCTGTCATGTTAGCGCGGCCCCAACGTTCATTTGATTTACGGATGCCGTGAAATGCCTACACAATTACCGCACACTTACTACAGTAACTAAAACAGCCTGCATTCCGTCGCTTCCTCGGGGTCTGGAATGAATGACACACAATGAAGCCTCCACGTTGCTGAGGTTCATCAGCGATGACTAGACAGAACAGTCTCCTACTTTAGAACTGTCAGTTTCCAAATCGATCGTGGAAGACATTCCAAGCCCTGAATTTACCGTGGTGCTCATGGGGAAAACGCTGGTCCGTACATCCATCCGTTATCAATAACCGTTTGCTCAGTGCAGGGTCGTGGTGGTTTGTAGCCGATCCTCAAAGCAGTGGGCGTGAAGCAAGATACACCCCGGATGGAGCACCAGTCCACCGTGCACCTGCGGAGACCAACTACAGATAAACCCCAGTGTTTGCTGTGACGTCTAACAGCTGTTGATGTCCCAGCGCTGGTCTCCATGGTGAAGCTTCACATCTCCGATATCGGGTGTGTAGACACTACGCATGTCACAGCAACGATGCCAAGATAACTTCCCGTTTCACTAAGGACTTAACGGACAGTTAGCCGTCACGTCGTAGACCACATCCCCTTAAGGAGGTTGACCGCTGCACCGCCCTCAACACCCACACCAGATGCCAAAGTTCTTCCATTTACCTTCTGCGATTGAAAGGATAACACTTTTACCGAGAGACAAATTTGAAACAGAACTTGAGTGAAAGGGGAAAAAGAAAAGAAAAAAAAAAGCTTACACACCTGAGCCTTGGGGTCGCTTCCTACTTTTATAGTTAACTGGCCCAAGAGATGAGTCTTCCCTTAAATCACACGTAAATATTTACCATCCAGAGCAGAGAGCACGGATTGATGTCATGAAAGACTAACCCATAACGCACACCATTTAGAAGCTCGGCTCATTTGGCCGACAAAGACGTCACACGCGGGACAGCTGCGACCCCCTTCTAGACTAACAAATCTGCCTAAGCCAACAAAAGTTCAGACACCACAGCAGGCAAACTTCACGCAAGCCCGCGCGGCCTTGCTCCGCAAACTTGTTAACATAAGCAGAGGACGTGGCCGCTAACTCTGGGATTAGGGCGCCACGCAAAGAGACGGCCGCCCTCGCTCTCGTGTCATCCACGCGTGACCTCGGTGTGAACTGTGAGGAACTCGGGGGGGGATAAAGCAGGAAAGCCCCCCGCACGTCGGTGTGCGTATGAGCGCACGTGCGTGTTCGCGCGTCACCTGGCAGCGTGGGAAATCAACTTTGCTAAGATTCCACAGTGGCAGGTTGACAGTGGCGACAAACTGCGGCCCAAGCCAGCCAAACCGTTTGACCTTTGGCGTGCAAGGCTGTTGACGTAACCTATGACACGCCTTGCAGGAATGCGCCTCGGTGCCATCCGTCTTCCATTTACCAGTGTGTTCCGCCGCCTCCTGCTGCTGCTGTTCCTACGACAGGAGGAACTGTGCTCATACCAATGATTGCACAAGAAAGACGAGAGACAAAAGTAATGGATGCTGTATGACCGGCGAGGCAACGTGGCCACCGCACACCAGGAACAAAACGCAGCGCCGCCATGCGAACAACCTTCCTTCCCGTAGATCGACGTCCTGCCACGAAGCAGCCGGCTCCAAGAAAGGGTTCCGCCGTGCCATCTTGCAACGGAGACCCCTGAAGTAGGACACGCGGGAGGGCCCGCGGTCCCTTCGGCTCCTCTCCTAATATTCCGTAGCTGCATACGTATTAATATGCAAAATAAAATAAGTTGTTCCCATGTCAGATATGCAACATTCAAATGATAACTTATTGTTCTTAGCAAAGAAAACAGCCTCCAAATCAGTCCCTAGCACTACATCATCATCAAAAATCTAAGAAATATACATAAGGGTAATAAACACCAGTAAAGGTATAATTTCTCTACCCCGACAATAAACGAGCACACGTTGGTAGCAAACAGCCAAAGGGCACGTTCAGCTGGGTTTACCACAACCCCGTTTTCATCCTTGCGGGACACAAGCTGCGTTCGCAATAATGAAAAGCACTTCCTCGTAATGTTCCTCACGGTCTTTCTCCGGGCTGCGCGAAGGACACCTTACGGGTTTAACCGGGCTAAAGAGACATCGGGTGCAAGAGCTGGGTTGGCGGCACGCACCTCCTCCACACACCGAAAGGGAAGCTCAAGCGCACCCGCTCTACCTGTTCTACCCCTCTCGAGAGCTGCTCTGTAATGTTAGACACACTCTCCATGAAGCGCGAGGGGGGTCTGTAACATAACACGCTTCCCTTTAGAAAACAAACAATGGCAGCTTAGAGCGTTTCGCTGACTTCCAGGCAACGCGGTTCACCCGCGAGACGCCCATCCAGGCATTCGGGCAGACGGGAGGCACCGAACGCCGTCGGCCACCGCGTGCCGCCGAAGGTTCCCGAGGGCGAGCAAAGAAGGCCGCCTGGCGGACCCGACCCTGACGCAGCCAAGCCGACGGTTTACCGCCGAAAACGCTTTCTACGCAGAAAGCCAAGCGAGCCACTTTTCTATCACAAGAAAAGAATCACACCGGTGGAGAGAATCTAAGGAGAGGAAGAGGAAAAAGTGCTCCAAGACCACTCTGTAGCGCCTGGATCACGTGAAGCGATAAACCGTCAAATCCCTATTTAACGCCCCCACCCATTTTTGAAAAAACCCGGTATATATTTTTTCGAGTAATCAGAAAAGAATGCAAAAAAAAAAAAAAGACAGCGGCGGCAAAGGTCAAAAGATGTCATTTGTTCACAGGATGCTAGGGGGTAATGCCCGATGTACTTGTGGCATCTGCATGAACTTTTTAGGGAGAGAAATGATCGATTTCACTACCATATGACCTCTAATAAGTGCCCCCCACCCCCTTTTGGAAAATGTAACGCCCCTGGGGGCGTTAAATAGGGATTTCACGGTATAAGATACGTATACAGTATAATGTGCTGTATATGTGAGCCTATGTGGAAAGATATACAATATGCAGTCAAACTAGGTGTTCATTGGCAAGGCAGAACACGTGAGATGGGTTTTTGGTAGAGCCTCATTTCCTCCTGTTCCTTGACCTCCTTTAGAAGATGCAACCTGAAGAGTGGACCTGGTCATTCCCGAGTGACACAAGGGGCTAGGGAGGGAGCGCTCGCAAGAACCGACCTAGAGAAGATAATTAATACACGTTATGTCATACGCATCATGTTTGCTGCTGCTCTCTTCAAAATGAGCTCAAGACCCATCCAGGGATCTCCTCAACTAATGGGACAGTTCAGTCGCACTTAATTCTTTCACAACATTTCAGAGGGGAAAGCATGTCCTTGTGCAGCAGATAGCAGATGGATCTTGTGCGCAAAAGGTCCTTATTTCCAGGCCAAGCAGGAGCATTAACGCAGAAGCTCTGGGAAACGTGAATAAAAACGTTCAGCTTTATGAGTAGATACAACATAACACTAGGTACTTTCAAATAAACACACCTAAGAAGCAGACTAAACATGCCGATCCATGTGCGTATACCCCGCCACAGACCATCCCGCACCCAGCAGCACCCTTTGCCAGGGCAGCATGATTAAAACCAATAAATCACACCCGGGCCCAAGGAGTCCTTACAAATACCACGCGGACATATCATCATTCCACAAAAAGAACCCTCGACGACAACAAAAATCACTTCTGCACCTTTATTTAAACGTATAAGCAGTTTATCCACTGAAAAACCAAAAGATGCCAAACCACGTATGAAAACTAGAGAAGTCGCAAAGAGGCCACGTAACTCCACTGAGAGATGATTCACAGGTGTGTGTGTGTGAGCGCACACAACACATTAACACCTAGGTAAACCTGGGAAAGAGAAAGGCCACAAAATATCCAGAACATACCCAAAACGGACCATAACCGAACAAGTCACTACAGCAAAATTCTGATGTTAGCCATCTCCATCCTCCCATCTCCATGTCTTTGGAAGGGATTCATGGAATAGTGCTCGCTGTACTCAACGTACCAACTTGTAATTATGCCGGAAACTTATTATTATTATAAGGTTCAACTGCCACTCAAAATCGAGGCCTTCCAGATATCTGAGGTTTATTACGGCAGGATTTTTCTTTTTTACTCCCATGTTTCTCAGACTAATGCCTGATGTTGAGCTTGAATGTTAATTTTGCGGGCTGACCCAGCCCCAGGCATTCTCCTGCCCACATGCACCCGCACCCCGCCCCCGCGGCCGCGGCCCGACACCTGGCGACTTCCGTTCACATGCGCTCGAGAAGCCCGCTGCGCTCGCCGCCCTCATCAGAATGCGGGGAGGCCGCCGGGCCCGTACGCGCCCAGAAAAGCAAGCGGCGTTCCGCCGCGACATCCCAGGAATGCAGACGAGCCATTCCACAGTGCTGAGTGTGTGCGGCAGGTGGACGGCGTTGGCCGGCCGCTCGCGAAGCACACAAAAAACGTGCGCGCCCCCGTTTGAGTGCGATTAATAAGTCTAAACACTGTATAAACATACCAGTGCAGGAAAACAACGCAGATGGACAAATTATGCTTAAATTAACTTTTTAAGGCTTAAATTAAGTGCATTCAATGCTGCTACAACTAGTATTCCACAAGAGCAGGGATCATTTTAGTTTGCGCTTTAATTCGGGCGGCACGGTGGCGCAGTGAATAGCGCTGCCCTCTCGCAGCGCCTGGGTGGAACGAGAGAACGCGGATTCGATCCCCGCTCAGTCTGTGTGGAGTTTGCATCTTCTCCCCGTGTCTGTGTGGGTTTCCTCCAGGTGCTCTGGTTTCCCCCCATAGTCCAAAGACACATTGTTCAGGTTCACCTGTACTGTGTGAGTGACACCGAGTGTGTTCCACTGATGTATGGATGAGTGACCCAGTGTAAGTAGTGTATCTAGCAGTGTAAGTCACCATGGTGAATAAGGTGTGTGGGCTCATAACACTACATAGAGTTCATTGGAAGTCGCTTTGGAGAAAAGCGCCTGCTAAGTAAATAAATGTAATTCCTCACAGAGAAACACCCAAAAATTATACATATACAGTAAACCAGTTGAATGCCACATTCAAAAAGTACTATTGAACACCCAGACATCCCTTTCCAATGGCAAATCACTGCAAAGTCTTCATTTAGGAAGAGCTCAAGGCAGAACTTCTTTACCAGCAGTCAAATGCGGTAAAGAAATCAGCATGCTGGTTAAAAAAAAAAAAAAAGACACGTAGCTTGTCAACGGCCCTTTTAAACGTGAGGAGAACCCTGCTGTTGAGCTCTTACGTCAACTAAACCTCAACATCTGGTCACGACTTCCATCACAAGCAGCTCTTGAAGGGTTCAGCAAGGTCCCTCGCTAATAAATCCATCCATGTCCCGCTGTACCTCCGCTATACCCTCTAAATAACTACGGTTTAGCTTCATCACCTTGCAATGCATTTCAATTTCAAAAGCTGACTAACGGACCCGTCTCACCACATCAGCTACCTTCATATTTGCGACGGATCAAAGCGAGCGTTTCAAAATCGAAAATAAAGAGACGGGACTGCTTTCAACATCTCGCAAACGTTGGCTCAACAGCCAGCGTCCTCAGCAGAGCCGTCACAGTCTCAACGTTGCCGGTTTGAGTCACGCTTGCGCTCGAGGGAAAAACATTCAAAGGTCCAGAAGAACGAAAACATCCGGACCCAGATATTTCTAAACCGCCGAGGCTCCGATACCTGCAAAGGGAGTTCTCGCCGAACAGCCAGAAACACACGGAATCCAACGCTGATGCGTGACCGGATGCTTCACTCGCTTTTCTGACATCTAACTTAACGCAAAGTCGGAATGAAGCACGAACAACCATGCTAGAAAAACGATCTGCTAATATCAGCTACTTTATCATAATCCAGCAGGAGAATTAAAATGAAATCCCGAAATTATTGCTTCGCTCTTCGGCAGTTCAGTAGCCGCAGATCTGACACGTTATGATACGACTATGTAAGAAAGGGAACACGAATAGCCCGACTGTGTAATCCCTTATCTGCGCCACCTCAATATCTCATGGCCAACACCGACGCAGCCGCCCACCCCCCCACACGGAAGCACTTTGGGAGCCGTAGCAGGACAAGTACGGAAGAGTAGGCTCGTGAGGGCCGTGCTTCAACAGCAGGCAGCGTTCGCGGCAGCACAAAGCTCGCTTATCTCCGCACGTCGGAACGAAGACGCACAGCGGTAAAACAGGTTCGACTTCAGGAGAAGAACCGCTTAAGCGTTGAGAAAGTGCTTTGGCAGCTGATGTTCAGAATGTGCTCCTTTGGTATTCAGAAGGCTGTATCTGACTGGGGTTGTGCAAGAGGTGACAGTTCTTCAGGAGATTGTGTTCAGGTGACTCTGATGGTTTGGAGTGTTCAGGAGAAGGTGTTTAGGTGATGCTGATAGTTAGTGATGTTTAGGCAGGGGTTTTCAGGCGAATTTGATGGTGTGCAATGTTCGGGAGGTGGTGGTGATGATTAGTGGTGTTCAGGAGGTGGTGTTCTGGAGAAGGTGTTTAGGTGATGTTGATGGTTAGTGATGTTCAGAAGGTGGTGGTGATGGCTAGTATTGTTCAGGAGGTGGTGTTCAGATAATACTTTTTCTCAGCAACATTCAGGAGGTGGAGGCGGCAGCGGTGACATCCTCCTTCAGGTGTCGTTCCACCTGTCTGCCAGCTTCCTCCACACTCCTCCTCTGCTGCTCTGTCACACAGTGCTCACGGTCGGAAGTCACTCACTCAGCTCCTCGGGTAAACTTTACACCGCGTACAGGTCACTGCTCATCAGCGTACACAAAGGTTATGAAGAAGTCATAACCCGGCCTGTAAACACCGGCGGTGAGCGGTGAGGTAAAGCGCAGCGACTCTCTCTCTCTCTTTCTTTCTCTCTCTGTGTGTGTGTAGCGCCTCGAACCCGCACCCACCTTGAAGTCCACGGACAGTTGCGGCGTGTACTCGAGCGTCCAGAGCGCCCGGATGAGCGCCGCCAGCTGCTGCGTGACTTCGCCGCCGAGCGCCGCCGTCGCCTCGTCGCTCCGCAGCAGCAGCCCGTTGAGGCGCGAGCGGCTCACGAGGTCCGACTTGTAGCGCTCGAGCCCCAGGTACTCGGCCAGCAGGTCCGTGTTGCTCAGGCACTGCACCACGGCGTTCATGAAGCACGTGTTGCCGTGGTTCTTGAGCCCCAGGACCCCCGGGGTTTTGTCCCCGTAGCACCACGAGAGCCTCTCCTTCACGGTGGAGCCGGCGGCGGCCGCCGGGAGCGCGCTCCTCTTCTCCTCCTCCTCTTTCTTCTCCCTCCGCACCTGGCCGCCTAACCCTTCTCCTTTCGGGTTCCCCGCTGAGTTGGCGCCCAGCGTGCAGGGCGCGCTGTCCCGGAACCCGCCGTCGTCGTCCTCGGCGTCGCCCGCGCCCGCGTCGCCCAGGTGCGCCAGAGAGCCCAAAGTCCGGAGCACCTTGCTCATGAACGTGCCCACGGAGCGGAGCGACCTCCGGCGGAGCAGCTTCCCGGGTCGCTGCTTCTCCTTGCGGATCGTCGACTTGCTCCTCATCGCCTTCTTCTCCTTGTCTTGCCGCTGGTTATCCATATCGATTCTTTTTTTTTTTTTTTTTCCCCTTTTCTTTTTTTTTTAATAAATATATATTTATTTTTTTAAAAAAAAAAGCGCGCGCACGCACACCTGGGAGAGGCGGGGAGGGGGGGGCGCTCCTCTACCTGTGCGCCCGAAGTTCCTCCGCGCAAATCCCACGCCGGCGAGGCTCGCGCTGCGGGGGCACCGCCGCTCCGGCGCCAAGGCACATGACTAACGTTCCGCGGACACGGCCGCGGGGCTCTGCCCAGCCTACAGGAGCCGCGGACACCTGCAGGAACTCACCTTTCCCGTGAACGCGGAGCCCATGGTGCGCGCAACGGTCACTTCCTCCTCTCTCGCTCTCTCTCCTTCTGTAGCGCGCGCGCGCGCGCGCACACACACACTCTCTCTCTCTCTCTCTCTCTCTCTCTCTCTCTCTCTTTCTTTCTCTCTCTCCTGAAACACGCAGAGAGACACGCTGCCGCCCTGCCTGCTCCCTCCCACTCGGAATATCATTAGCCTGGTTTAGTTCGCGGAGGTGCTGCCGCTCGAGCTGTTCGAGGGTCGCGCGCCGGCCCACAAACAGCACACCGAACCCCCGCGAGCTCCGGCGCTGCGGACGACAGCGCGGCTACGTCGTTCCCCTAAGAAGGCGCGGAGAACGTCGTAGACTTGCGATTCACATGTGGGCCGAGCGTCGCTGCTTTCCCAGTCCCGGCGTAAACGGCGTTATCAGTCAGCACTCACAATCATTCGATACACATTACAACAAAAGAATCCACGTTGTTTTAAAAGAATTTTAAATATTTTATGGTTAAAGCCGGGCTGCTGCGAGTACGTGGCGGTACCTCAGCGAACTGTACGCGGCCGAACAGGAAGCAAAACGAACAGGTGGAAAACAGCCCGGTGTTAAACTTTAAAGATGTGTACGGGTACACAGTTTTCCTCACAAACACCTTTTTTAAAAAATAAAAATAAAAAAGTCATTTTAAATTAATTCATAAAAGCCTTTTTTTTTTTTTTTTGCAACGTATCTGCACGGTAAAGTGTCACGATGAGACAGAGTCACCAACAGGCAGCGAAGTTATCTGCGAAGTGTGGCGGTATAAATTATAGTGGATTTATTCTGTTAACGACAAACTATTGTTAGAGTCTGAAAACCTCTAAGTGCCTCACTGACTTCTCCACTTGGTTTTCTCCCTGCCCATCTATACCGGCGCTAAATATTCAGAAAAGCTGGAAAATCATTGCCATGTATTTTGACACCATCAGTGCTAAGGTCCAAGGGAGGGGGGACACATTTATATTTATTCATTTTAGCTGATGCTTTTCTCCAAAACGACTTACAAGGTTAATGTACTTACGATTATTTACCCATTTATACAGCTGGGTAATTTTACTGGAGCAATTTAGGATAAGTACCTTGCTCAAGGGTACTACGCTACAGGTGGGGATCGAACCTGCGACCTTTGGCTCCGAAGGTAACCGCTATGCTACCGGCTGTCAGAATTCAGAATCGGTTTTATCGGCCAAGTATACCTGAGCGTACAAGGAATTTGTTTCCGGTTTAGAGCAAACCTACAGTGCACATTCACACATACAGGCTACATACGATACGCACATACTAAACTAGACAGACTCATACAAACGTGATTACCGATAATGCAGCAGACAAGAACGTAGTATAATGCAGACAGAACACTAAACCATGCAAACGCAATACAACTAAATGACCGAGCACAGAGCGGTGCCGCTGGAGCCCATGCGGGACCATACCGAGGTGCTCAGGAGCCACCTGCTGTTTCCCGGGGAATGTACTGTACATGCATGGTACCGTGGAGTGTCCAAGGGGCCTTCCGCCCACAATCTAATATTGAAAGTTATTAGTGGGCTTGTTGTTTGGAATACAGCAGCGATGAAGGCAAGCGGTCGCTCGGACAAAAGCGTAGCTCTCGTCCCCGATGCTGCGGGTAAAGGAAAGTCGAGGGCGACGGAGCAGAGCCCCTTTCCCCAGTGACCACACATTAGACTCAGGCCTCCATTGCATTCAATTTCACAGTTCGCCAGGACCACAAATTACACTTTTCGGACACTGCGTTTCAGTGTGCGCCATAAATATAACTACGGAGAATTTAGAGGGCCGTGGTACGCTAATTCCATAGAGAAGCTGGAATTTAATTCAAAGTTATCGAAATGGCATGGCGCATAATTTAAGAGCATTTCAAGTGGAATTATACCGTGAGTCTGCATCTCCTCATCACAATTAATGGATTGTAGAGCCAATGCCAAACCCGAGGAAGCGCTAAGAGCGTTTTGCAGGTTTCCCTAAACCGTTTTTACTCAAACATGAGATTCCCTTGGAGAGGAGGGGTGGGAAAGAAGCCTACTCAGCACCGGGCGTGCAACGGGGACATCCGAGCGCCCTATTTCCAGGAGCTGGCATTGTGCTGACTTGATGTTGCTTTCATATTGGTGCAGTTTGTGGGCAGGTGCAATTAATTACCGAGTTATTGCAACGAGACGGCCTAACAGAAATGAATGTGGACGGGAGCAGGGAGCAGCCGCTGCCCACCTCCCCCGCCGTCCCTCCGTCCGAATGATACCTTAACTGACTCTGGCGTTTCACGCGATACTCGAAAATCTAGTGGATTTACACATCCGGGGAAGCATTTGAGGTGTAACACCACCGGATTCTTTCCATATCCAATTTTCATGTTCAGCAATACTTCAATTCACATTTTCTCCACCTGATGAGATATGTGAAAATGCAAATAAGGATATTGAGGGCTTCAAGTCTTACAACTCCCTCACTGCACGGGATTATACGGTTCCTCCCAGCATTTTCTTTTGTTTATAATGTTAAATCCATTCATTTCAACACTCAGTATGTTATAATGACCTTCATCCCTCTCTGCAGAGTAAATGTTGTTATACAGGTGAACATGTTTGACCACTTTGCCCTGCTGAAAATCATCTCCAATGACTTTTTCAGTAATACAGGGAAAGCTTTTTTATCTGCAAAGTAATGATTTTTGGACAAAGACTTAACTCTCCTTTTAGAGGTTCCTCCTCAGAACGTGAGGCATAAACCCTCATTGTTTCCAGTACCAAACTGACCCTCCTTCTGAAAGGTCTCCGTATTCCTGCTCTGCAGTTCAGTTCATGGTGTAGTTTGTTCTCCAAAGACAATTTGTACTTAGTTTGCTAAAACACAGCACTGATTCTCATAATTCTTGGCTGTCACATTTCAAGTCTCTGTCGCTGTGTCAAGGAAGACAAACTCCACGAATAAGACACTTGAGAAACACCTTTTGATGCCAAGGAAACAAGATTCATTTACTAGGCACTGAAACACACCAGAAGCAAAATTCCACATCCCCGTCAGCTTTGAGCAAGAGAGCATTTATTTTAAACCAAGGCGAGCCCAACTCCAGGAGAACGGGAGGGGCCTTTCTCTCCTATGCGATTCGAGAGTGACCGTGTGGACGAGGAGGACCGAGTCGCTGCGTGTGATCATCATCATCTTGTCCAGGTGGTCCTATGAGGGGTGGGGGTATTTCCACCTGAGCACGGCGCCGTCCGCGCTGGTGCTCACGATGTATTTGCGGCTGGGGCAGATGCGCACGCTGGTGATGCTGCCGCTGTGTCCGATGCCCACGTGCGTCACCTCTCCCTCAGTGTAGCCCCACACCTTCATCAGCTTGTCATCACCACCTGCGAAAACACCAACCCCCACCCCCCCCCAGTTCCAGGAACGTTACTCACTTCGACTACATGCGCTCATCATCAAGTCTGCGCAATAACATTTGCTGAAATCAAAATACCTCGTACCTACAATAGAATGTGTTTACCCTGACAAAAAATGAAATACAAATATACTGGATTAGAAAAACACTACCTCAGCAACTGATACATCTCAAAATGGTACAAAGGCAATATTTACCGATCTGAAGAGGCAAAACAACTTACTTTCCCAGAAATTACTCCACAGAGCATTTGTTCTCATTTTATATTTTATAAATCTATAAAAAGGTCTGATGCTGTACTGCCTTACTTTTAAACAAGACTTTCATTATTAGATTATTAAATTAATACATGAGACTAATGAACTGAACATAAGGAAGCATGGTAAAAGACAAAGTTGCGGTACCAAACAGTACTGTAACACTATACAGTGCTGCTCGAAAGTATGTGAACCCAATAAGGACGGTCATTATTTTTGTATAAAATATTAAAACAAACTTAAAAAAACCGAAATCATAACCTTATGAAATGAATAAATGATTATGATTCTACTTACCTACTTGGTTTAACCAATGCAATTTGGGCTTCGCTTATTTTTACACCTACACACAATTTCCTCTACAGCAACATATGGAATTAGTCATTACGCACCTATTATGTCAAATGAGACCGACTGCTTCTGATTAATAACAATGTTGTGGCAAAACTAAGGGACACAAGGGGCTACACACATACTTTCAAGCAACACGGTATTGTCTGCAAAATGAAGCACCTGCAACAAGCCAGCAGAACAGACCTGTGACAAAGTAATTTCCGTCGTGGGAGATGTCCATGCCATTGATGGCTCCGGAGAGGGACCCCTCCAGTTCTCTGATGGCAGATCCATCGTACACCTCCCAGTAGCCAATCTGTTCCGGAAAGTGTCCATTACTTAAACGGAGTACTCAATCGCCAGACAAAGACAGCCCCACGAAGAACCTCCATCGCCTCTCCCGGTGTCAGTCTCTTCAAATGTTTGTTTCTAATTAATCGTTGCTATATGTAGTAATAAATATAATCCGTCCAATTTCAATAACTGCTTGTCCTGAGCAAGGCTGTGGTGAACTGGAGCCTATCCCAGCGGAATGTGGCGCAAGGTCGAAGAGGGTGCGCCCTGAACGGGAACACCAGTCCGGCACAGGGAGCCGAAGGCACGCCTATTCACACGGCCGGGGCAATTTAGCACCACCGATCCACCTGAACTGCACCTCTTTGGACTGTGGGAGGAAACCCAAGCATACATGGAGAAGAATGTGCACAACTCTGCACTGACAGCGGGATTCGAACCCACGACAGGGCCCACAGCCCAGGAGAGCGTTGGCTGTGTCACTAAGTTGTTAATAGCACACCGTTGCATCCTCCGCCAAGCTGAGTTCGTTTTCATGAGATTGAGAAACTCTCAACTTCCAGGTGCGCGTTGGACCCCGATGCGGCATGCAGCGAAAATCCTCGGCGCCGCTTTGACAGATGCTCTCCGTCTGCTCCGCTCCACCACAGTCACGACCTCATCCTCACGGCGGGCCTGCTAGAGAGACGGCGGCCGGCGCCATCGCTGCGGCCCATCTGCGTCCCATTCCTGCCTCTCGGCCCTTGGCTGGTCTCCACCGCGGTGGCAATCAGAAATTAATTAGGGATGACACTGTTTGTGTAGCTGCAGTTAGTTTCACTTGCTGCTCTTGCTAATTGCCTCGAGAAAATAGTTTGGTTTGGGCCTTTTGTGTCTGCGGAACCTCATTATTACAAAAAAGTGCATAAAAGGCACTGGGTGTGATTACACTTTCCTTTTGTACTTGTGCTGTATTATTTTGTATCTCGCAGTAATTCATCACAGAGGGAACGAGGAATTTAAACCCACTTATAAGTGCTGTTAAACCCTCTAATTATTCAGGGCTCTATTTATCCTGTTTCTTCCCTTAGCAATGCATTTCCATATCCTAATCCACTAAGTCCTTATGTACTAATCCTGCCTTCCTTTAATGGCTCTCTCAAGTGCCATCAGCTAAATACAAGGTGTGACGTGCTTTTCAAAACTACATTTTTCCAGCGCTAAGAATACCGACTCTCGGTACTGGAGCATTATGAAAGATTTAAATATGGAAATGTGCAACGGGATGATCTTGTGTTGGGTTGTGACGGAGGCCTTCAGTACTGTGTGTAGGCAGGCAGTTATCTCCCGTGAACTGTAAGTCATACTAGGCTCAGCGAGACCGGTGATGTCTTCTAAATTCTCAGTCGCACGTCCACGGGTCCAAGGGCAGTTGCCGCGTCTCACCCCTAAGCCTCGGACGCGGAGCCCGCGCGTCAGTCCTCCCCAATACAAATCTAATCGCGGGCGATTCTCGTCTCTAAAGCAGACGGCGGTTGGGACGCAAGCGAGCAGATGGTACTGCTGGCGGGTCTCCCCCTGGACGGCAGGGCTGCGTCCTCAGGAAGGCGTCACGCCAGCGCTCCTCCGTCAGCTCTGTCCGCGGGACGCTTCGGTGTCCGGCCTGCCGGCGCCGGCAAATCAGCAGGCCGCTCCCCACTCGCAGCGTGTTGGACGCCTGACGTAACCAAGTTGCTCTCTATTTTTACTGTCTTTAAGAATAGCTGGAGAAATATTCAAAGATCTGGGCTGACAAACAAAGGGCTACCAGTGTGAATGAAGAGATGCCTTAGGTAGAGAGCTGCGTAAATAAAACAATTATTATGTCTTGCATTTTCATTTGTTACACATTCATCAGTGAAAACTCAATTCGGCAATATTTTCTTAACGCGTTTAAAGTTTCATGCAGTGTTCTATTCTATGACTCATTGGACCTAACCTGTTCCTTCAGCGTTCTGCCTTAACGTATTCATTATGTTGGTTGACCAACATAACCTATTCTTTATATTTTCAGCTGCAATGTTGTCAAACCGACAAAGTGAATGCATTTGTCAACAAAAGTTTACGGGACCAAACATTGCCAGCAAGTTCACTGTAACGTTTTTATAAATTATTTGAGAATTTAAATGGTCTTACAGAGTAATTACGACAATATTCAGCTGTTTACCTGAAAAATGTATCCAGTTCTTGCCATTCATTCCACTGGTTACCTCACTAGCTATGTGACTGTTATCCCAACATGTCATCCCATGGATGATGCGGAGACCCACCTTTCTGTCTGTGCCACTGGTGATGATCTGGTACTCCTCGGGATGATAGCAGACGGTCCTGAAGAGAGTGTTGGCCAAGACCATCTGATTCCTCACAAAGCGGCTGGAAAGGAGAAAGACATGAAACCAGCAAAGACTTAATGACTTTAGAAGCCTCAGTCAACATGCTGGGGAACAGAAGACGAGACCATTTCCGGACCCATTTCGCCCAAGATCTCTCCAGCTCATGTACGGTGTAAATGTTCATGCACCATAACTTCATGAGCATCACCAGATAAAGCCTTTTATCAGCCACTACTCCGGCACTGTATATGCTTGTTTGTGTATCTTAATATTATTTAAAAAAAAAAAAAAAATTTGGTAAGAGGGTATCAGGATTTGTCTATCCTGTGTTTTATGCACCTACTAGAACGATGAACCTCGGTGCAGCAAGTGGTCGGGATCAAACTAGGTTTGCTTGAGACTTACATGTCTGCAGCTATGTCTCTTTCTCTTAATGTAATGCATAAATTGTACTTTTGCTTTGGACAAAAGCGTCTGCTAAATGAATAAATGTAAATGTAAATGTAAATGAGAAAGATGTCTACACTCACACCAGGTCCCAGATGATGCATGCCCCATCGGAGCTGGTTGTAACGCACTCTTTGTCGTTGCTCTTGATCTTGATGCAAGTGACTGTGGCCTTGTGCTCCTTCATGGTTGCGATGAGCTTGTGCAGCCCTGGCTGGAGCTCCCATAGCCGCACCTGCACGGGGGAGACCACGAAAGGTGATGCCGAGCGGGGCCATCTCAGCTAAACACGGAGCAACCCATATGGGCCCGTTCCGTTCTGACACGTGCAGTGCTCATTTCTCAGTTCTCCAGGAAGGGCAGCACTGCAACTCCCGGTACCAGATGTATATCAACGATATATCTACTAAAATTTAAGTTGAATATAACCAATTTAAAATTTTTGACCATAACCCCCAACAATGACTATTGCATGACAGCATCGGTAACATTTTAAAAATGCAGACGAAAGAATATGTCTGTTACTCATATGTCTGTTTGCAAGGCTGCAGAAAACTCTTTTCCTTTTTCAGAAATCGTCTCCGCACGCACCTTCTGTCATTTGACCTTTACGGTTGCAAATAAACGAGTTAAAAGATAAAAAGGGGCAAACTCACTTTAGCCCAGGATGAGATAGTTTCTGCATTTAATTAAAGCTTGTGATACATGCACATTGAAAATGCTGGAGCAGAGACTGAATGTCCACTAAGGCTATTCAGCCTTGTAATTATGTTATTCATTTGCTCGGCAGACACCTTCCTCCAGAGCGAATTACGGATCTGGCTCTTTTATCAATTCATACCGCTAGACTGTACTGAAGAAAATAATCCACACCTCAAGGCTACAGCAGACATCCCATCCACTTCTGTTCCTGGGAACCAAACCAGCATCCCTCAGTTCCTTAGCTATAGCGCCACCTGCTGTTGCTTCTCCTCATTTACGCCAGCGATCAGGACGCTTACCTGCCCCTCTCCTCCCCCACTGACAACCCTTTGGCAGTCCCTGGCGCAGGCGATGGCCGTCACACTCATGCTATGGGCGTTGTGGATCACGGAGCTCAGCTGCCCGCTTTCGGGAGAGAACACCCGAATTTTGCCATCATTCCAAGCTGGTGGGAAAAAGAAAACAAGACTAAGGCTCGAAAAAATGTTTCTTTCTTACGCGTAAAATACGCACAATGACAATCCTCATAAACTAGAAACAAGTTGCCAATTGCCAGGACCGGTTACCGCAGCCTGTCTAAATCAGTTCTAACTTGACGTGTAAAGAGAAGTCCGTTTACAGGTGAGAGACTCCACCGGTCCCCTCACGGTTCACTGGGGCTCGGACCCTTTGGGTGCGGAGCTGGCGACAAACGTATCGCGGTCCGACTCGACACTAAGATGAGATCATCCCTGGCAGTGCACAGATGCTGCAGACGAACAGAAGCAGATCAGAGCTGGCGTCCAGCTGCTTTCCTGATGATCCCCTGTGGATCCAATATCTGTGTGCCACGTTTGATGTTTGAAATCATGCTGAAGCCAGAGAGGAAAAGCAGGACAGTGAGGTGCTCTTGTGGCAACGAGGATTCATCGTGACTGGGGCTAGAGAAGGATCGGTACTCTGAGGTGTCATTGCGGTGCGCGGACGTGCGGCATTCGCCCAGTTTGGTTACTGTGCGTAGGCGCTGTGAGTTCAACGCAGCCCCTGGGGCACAGAGGTGAGATTGATGAAGTGCACGGTTTGGGGGTTGGGGGCGCTGCCGAGGGACCACCCACCGCTGATGATGCTCCTGCCATCCATCATGATCTCGACAGCATTGCAGGTCATGTTAGGGACCCTGATGCGCAACAGCTCCTTGGACGTGACCGTGTGCCATACCCTGATGTCGTCCTTGGAGCAGGTGGCAAAGAGCTCAGAAGAGCCACTGAGAGAGAGACGGAGAGAGACCAAGAGTCTTTACGCCAGCTTTCAGTCCACCTGTTTTCCAGTATTCTGGCTACAGAGTGCAGAAACGGCTGTTTCACTACACCCTCCGCTGGCGATGACTACCTGATTTTTACATCAATTCACTGCGTTTAAAAACGATTAAAAAAAGCCACAGTGAGAGAGATTACTGTGACTAGAGGCGAACGGAGGCATCTGTGCGCCATCGGCTCCCTGACAGTGCTCCGTTAGAGCACTCGCCTGCACCGATCGACATCATTCGGATTTATAGGGACTCCGTTTGTCTGACGCTGTGTCACTCACAAGGGGAAGGACATGCCCGTGACGGCGCTGTTATGGCTCGTGGTGATGAGCTCCTCCTTGAAGTCTGTGTAGCTGAAGCGATAGATCTGGGCCACCTCCGTTCCAACAAAGAATTGGTGCCCTTCCCCACGCAGCGCGATGGATGTGACCCCTCCCTCCAGCTGCACCTTCCTACCAGGGCACAGGGTAAGACGCATGTGGTACCTGCACCGCACACTCAGACGAGACAGAAATGGGCCACAGGTGTAACAGAGCCGGTTGAGGAATGATAGCAAATGGCAAACTGCAGACGCTGCTGTTGCAACCTTGCTCTACTGATTTTTAATCTAAAACTGTAAATCGTTTTAAATACAGACGATTCCGGCAAACGAATAAATGACCGTCCGTGCACACAACGCCAAAGCGCACTTATCGTAAATCTTGTCGCTGAGCTCACTTGATGGTTGTATAGTTTGATCCCGAGCACAGGGTGCACATCCCATCTCCAGAGCCCACCAAGACATCGCCTGTCTTCAGCACCTTCAGAACGTTCACGCCCTGCCCGGACAGGAACAAAACCGAAAACCGCAAGTCAGAACCTGCTCTTCAAAGCCTGCCTCCGACAGCCCCGCTGCGCGCGCTGCCGTTTTTGGCCATCCGAGCTCTCGACTAACCGTCCTCGACCTTGGCGTTAGGTGAAAGCACGGCACGACTCGAGCCATCCGCTAAACGTAACAGCTGAACACCATCATCTCAACTGCGTAAAACAGAATTTGTTTTTCAAGGAATTTCTGTAATCAATAATTACCTGATTATTACTTAAAATAAACAGACGTTACAATAATTACATGGTTGATTGCTTTTCGTTCTCCACGCAACCAAGGGATTTATTTGCCTAAATGAGAACCAGCGCTCAATTATTCAGTTTAGCTTAGGCTTCGGGAAAGATCGAATAAATTAAACGTTCTTACTGGTTCAAATACACCCCACCACTTTCTTAGACCAGCAAATGTTGGTTTAACACAAAATTGCGTTTAATCCACTCACAATGTCTTAATAAAACTGATCACATAGCTAAGAGACTTGTCGGGTCTTCTTGTCGAGCAGAGGGCAGCACCACAGGCAACGCTGTATGTTTTTTTTTATTACTTTTCCGTTATTTATTAGAGCTATAGTACATTATTGTGTCTTTTGTAGCCTGCTTGTACAACTGCCCGGAAAAGTGCTTTGCACTTCAAAAAGCCATACAGTTTTATGCTTTCATAAGGTTTCCCCAAATTTGGCTGACCTTGCTGAATTTCTGTTTGACCGGCCAGCAGCTGTTCAGAAGCCTTGTCTTGAGGTTCACTTTCAGAATATCGCCGCTGCTTGTGCCACAGTAGAAGAAATCGTCATCTTCGGGAACCTGGAACGCACCATTGTCATCATATTAACGCTATTCATATACATTGTGCGCATGTCACTGTGTCCTGGTCAGTTATGAATTCTACTCATTCTTACAGACAGGGTAGCAGGTGTGTAGTAAATAGGTTAAGGACATGGAGTTGTGCTGGAAGGTAGTTGAGATGAACCTGGGAGAGGTCTGACTGCAGCAATAATAACCATAACTCAAAACTATGATTAACTAAACTACCATAACACACACACACACACATTGACTGAAACTGCTTGTCCCATGCGAGTTCGCGGCGAGCCGGAGCCTAACCTGGCAACACAAGGCGCAAAGCTGGAGGGGGAGGGGACACACCCAGGATGGGTAAACTACCGTAAGTAACCACATAATAAGTACCCATGTATGAAGATAGATATGTTACTGGGCAACGCCTGGGTGGTGCGAGGGGACGTGGGTTCGATCCCCGCTCAGTCTGCGTGGAGTTTACATGTTTTCCCTGTGTCTGCATGGGTTTTCTCCAGGTGCTCTGGTTTCCCTTCCACAGTCCAAAGACATGCTGTTCAGGTTCACCCATAGCATGAGTGTAACAGAGAGAGTGTGTTCCACTGATGTATGGAAGAGTGACCCAGTGTAAGTAGTGTATCTAACAGTGTAAGTCACCGCAATGAATAAGATGTGTGGGCTGATGACTCCACATAGAGTTCATTGGAAGTCACTTTAGAGAAAAGCATCTGCTAAATAAAAAAAAAGTAAAGTTCATCATAGTACTGGACTCTCCTCAGTGGTACTACAGCATGCCCTGTGCTGCCTCCTGGGAGCCAGATGTCACTTGCTGCACTTGCAGAGCTTGTACTGGGGACATGGACTCACCTCTATACACCTGACTATCCTTTTCAGCTGCCCCATCTGGCATTCTGTGGGACGTATCTTCCTGTTGGGAAGATCGAGCTCCCAAACACGGATGGTGCCGCTGCAGAAAGCACAAGGACAAGATGACTCGTACCTGAGCCCAAGCCCGGTTTTTAAGCGCAAGACAAACGACAGTCACGCCTCCTAAAGTAAAACTAGTAACAGTCCTGGAGATGACATCTGCGAGCTTCTGTTGCTGTTACCAGTCGACAAGTCTGATGTGCTGAAGGCAGGACTAAACAGCTTGTAAAAGCGTACAAGCAGGAAAAGGATGGGAGGGTTTCTTCAGCCACAAGAGTTGCACGTGCACACTTAACACACCGAGAGGTGAGGTGGCGGTAACCTTTGGCACTCCACCGCAGCAGTTCCTCCGCGCCGCTCACGCGGTCGGAAACGGAATTACGTTTGAGTGGATGGCCGAGGCTCATTAAATGACAGCTCCGATGCAACTAAACAAGAAGCAAAACGTTGACACGCTGCCGGGGTACTGACTTGCCGGCAGACACAAAGATGTTGTCGTTCGCGTTGGAGTACTGAATGGTCAGAGAGTGGCCGGCGATGTGAGGCGACGCCGGACTCCCGCAAATGGCCTCTTTGCTCTCAACGTTCCACACGACTATGCTACGAGACAGAAACACAGGGTCACTCAAACTTACTGTGGAGTGCGGACAACACAAGAGCATGTACCTCTAACAGGAAGCACAATACAACTGGCATTTTTGTCGCATCTGCTATTCATTCGGCTTTTAAAAGCATCAGAACCACTTTTCAGGCTTTAAATGTACAGCGCTGCTCGAACGTGTACGAACCCCTTGTCGTCCCTCGGTTTTACCACAAAACGGTTATTAAATGAGAAGCAGTCCGTCTCATCTGACATAACAGGTGTGTGATGGCCAATTTCATGTGTTGCTTTAGAGGAAATAACATGTTTAGTAGAAACATGGTAGCAGTGCAGGTGTAAAAATAAGTGAAGCCCAAGTTGCACTGATTAAACCAAGTAGCAGCAGGTGTGTAAGTCATAATCATTTATTCATTTTATGAATTTAAGATTTGGATGTTATATGCTTATTTTAATATTTTATATGAGTAATGGCCATTCCTATAGGGTTCTCATGCTTTCAAGCAGCATTGTAAATTAATGCAAGAAGGAACAGGTCCTGATAGCCCTTGAGCGACAGCCTACCTGCCATCATCCTGACCTCCCAGGGACACAAGGTATATGTCGTTTGGAGAGAATGCAAGGCTTTCCACTTTGGCTTTGTGGATCTGCAGTCTGGCATGGATTTTTCTAGCAGCAAAATCCCAAATAATCACATCTGCCTTTTGGGCAAAGAGGGGAAAAAAAAAAAAATCAATATGTAAAGCGAGTGCCCTCATTTTTCACACTCAGGACACAACAAGAAGCACCGCAGCAGAAGGTATGAATCCTGGTGCTCACGGGGATTTCATTCTATATTATAATCGTAACATTACTCCTCCTTTATTATTCAGAAGGGAAATTTGCTTTACATACAATACATATATGGTTTAGTAAATGCATAAGAAAAGAAATCTTTCAAAGTAACTAAATCAAACTACTTAAGAAATTTGACAGATTAATAGCTGTATGAATAAAAGACAACCCGATAATATTACCCTTACATTTAGGTAATCGGAATCCTGATTCAAAAGTCAAAATGACAGTTGCAAAGACTGAATAAATGATTACAGTTACATCCATCCTAACTAGTAACCTGCATTTATGTCCTACCTTATTCCGTTAAACACAAATGACAAAACAATTGTACCACAGTAAATTTTAGTATATCTACAGATGTTCATCTTTATACGTGAAGCAATTTTAAACTGACAAATTTAATTCAACACTTAAAATGAATCTGTCCGCTGAAAAACACAGTTTTACACCATTAAAAACTTATGACAGATGGCTGAAGCCAAGCCGCTGAAGTGGTGCTTGAAAGTTTGTGAATCCTTTAAAATTTTCTCTATTTCTGCATAAATATGAAATTAAATGTGATTGGTTTTTCATACAAGTCCTAAAACTAGATAAAGAGAACCCAATAAAACAAATAAGACAAAAGCATACTTGTTCATTTATTTATTGAAGAAAATGATCCAATGTTACATATCTGTGTGTGGAAAAGTATGTGATCCTTTGCTTTTGGTAATTGGTACGATTCCCTTGAGCAGCAATAACTGCAAATAAATGTTTCCAGTAATTGTTGGATCAGTCCTACACATCAGCCTGGAGGAATTTCAGACCATTCCTTCTTAACAGTTTCGACTCAAGGATGTTGGTGGGCTTCCTTGCATGAACTGCCTGCTTCAGGTCTTTCCACAACATTTCCATAGAATTGAGGTCAGGACTTTGACTGAGCCATTCCACAATAATAACTTTCTTCTGCTTTAACCATTCTTTGGTAGAATGACTTGTGTGTTTTGGGTCGTTCTCTTGCTGTATGACCCACTTTCTTTTGAGATTCAGTTCACGGATGGATACCCTGACATTTTCCTGTAAAGTCTGCTGGTACACTTCAGAATTTCTAGTTACATCAATGATGGCAAGAAATCCTGGTCCAGAGGCACCAAGGCAGGCCCAAACCATGATACTGCCACCACCATGTTTCACAGATGGGATAAGGCTCTTATGATGGAATGCAGTGTTTGTCTTTTGTCAAACATAACACTTCTCATTCAAGCCAAAAGTTTCATTTTGGCCTCCTGTTCACAGAAAATTCTTCCAATAGCCTTCTGGCGTAACCACATGGTCTTTAGCAAACTGTAGATGGGCAGCAATGTTCTTTTTAAGAGAGTAGTGGCTTTCTCCTTGCAACCTGCCATGTACACCATTGTTGCTAAGTATTTTCCTGATGGTGGACTCACGAACAGTGACATTAACTAATGCAAAAGAGGCTTTAGTTCCTTTAGACGTTACCTTGGGTTTTTTGGTAACCTCCCGGACTACTACACTCCTTGCTCTTGATGCAATCTTTGTCGGTTGACCACTTCTGGTGAGGGTAACAATGGTGTTTCCTTCTTTTGTAAACCATCTGCATAAGAGGGACTGGTTGAGTCCATATTCTTTAGAAATGGTTTTTGTAACCTTTTCCAGCCTGGTGAGTATCAACAACTCTTTTTCTCAGGTCCTCAGAAATCTCCTTTGCTTGCAAGAGCCATGACACACTTCCACAAACCTGTGTTATGAAAATCAGACTTTGATAGTGACGCCTCAGATTTCTGCCCTTGAAATAAGGCAGAAACTTCTGACTCTAATTTCCCCTTCAGATGAACTGATAATCCTAGGTGTTCACATACTCTTGCCACACACAAATAAGCGTATAACACTGGATTGTTTTCTTCAATAAATAAATGAACAACTATGTTTTTGTCTCATCTGTTTAATTGGGTTCTCTTTATCTAGTTTCAGGACTTGCGTGAAAATTCAATCATGTTTTAAGCCGTATTTATGCAGAAATAGAGAAAATTCTAAAGGGTTCACAAAGTTTCAAGCACCACTGTAATGTATTAATTGAATACTCTTCTCTGTACAAGTACAGAAATTCCCAAAAAAATACTAGCAGAGAGTTACCTGTTGTCACCCATGTTATTCAGCACACACTATCGTACCTAACTGTCCATTTGAACAAGACAAAGACTTGTCAGACATGGCGAAGAATAACATGACTGAATTTGAAAATGGGCAAATCGTGAGATGGATTCCACTGTAACTCATGGGAACCCATGTCTACCTTGAAGCCCATGTAGGTGACTTGACCGGAGGCAACGTAGCGTCCACTTTTGGAGACTGTGACACAAGACACATAGTTGGTGTGTCCATGCAGGAACTCCTGCTTGCCATTTGAGAGACTCTTCAGGATGACAGTGGAGCCCAGGGGATAAATAAGGTGCTCTCTGTCAGGATGGACCCTGAGGCCAGAGGACACATATCCTGCAAAACAGTGGAGATGCTGATCTATGTGAACAGAAACATTTCTATCAGGGGTGGCTATTCAAAAACAGTATTCAGGTAAAGTACAAGTAAAAGCAGCTGTCAAAAATGTATTTAAGTAGAAGTAGTGAGGGAAGGCAGGGTGCACTTTGGATGGGATGCCAGTCCATCATAGGGCAACCACACACACACACTCATGGGCAGTTTAGAGTGACCAATTCATCAAAAACATGTCTTTGAAAAGAAACCTGGAAGAAATTCACGCAAATGCTGGAGGAACATGTCAACTCCACACAGACTGAATTACATTCAAACCTGGATTTGAACCCACAGCCCAGAAGCTGTGAAGCACCAGCACTCCCTGCTGTGCCACCGTGCCGCCTTAACCTATTTCCACTATTTAATGTTTCACGATTCTCAATCTCCCAAACCTGAAAGCATAGTCAACGTCTGAAACATTTAACTGGCCGCTGCTCAAGACTCGCTGGTAAAAGTTCTGTTTACACTTGACCGGTTAAAGGGAAAAGTGCAAATGACAGCCAACAGCAGCCAATGTAATCCATGGAACAAGTGAGCTGAGAGCAAAGAGGTGTCACTACTGTTGGTAGGAAAAGGGAGAGAACATTCAAACATTACATGTGAACAATTCAAAAGTAAGAGGCTGAGAGTGATAAGAATGTAATGTGGTAAAAGTACATTTCCTTTATTTTCTAATATACTTGGGTCACAGTAAAAAGCATCTTTCTCAAAAACTACTCTGAACACTACAGTCTGTTTAGAAATTTACTTCAGTACAAGTAAGTATGTGAGTATTAAATGTAAATGTAATTCATAAGTGAGTGAATGGGACTCACTGCTAGCCACCTCTAATTACTGGGAAATTATTGGATGGATATTATTGCTGGGAATTATACTTGCTAGCAAGAAAATTCAAGATACATTTGGACATATATATGTATATTCTCTTCGCTGGGAATTCAAAATATCTAGTTAGTTGGTGCTGAGACTGATCCATACAAAGTATTGGTACCGTTCGTGTACGAAATCATTTCCATTTATTCGTTTAGCAGATGCTCTTCTCCAAAGCACTTTGCATCAAGAGAAGCAATTTAAAAAGCAGTCGAAGAGACCACCTCTTTTTCACACTCGAGAGTGACAGCGCTGTGACGAAGCCACTGGTCTGGAATTTGGAAAGACGTACCGTAACAACCTTTTTCTTACCGTTAAACCCAATCACTGCCTGCAGCTCGAGCTGCGGAATATCTTTATTCTCTTCAGACATGTTCGTTTTTCTGTTGCCATAAATATTTCCACCTTTCGCTTGTCGACGGGCCCCACACAGAAGAAACCTTTTCCCCAACTGCTACCTTATCGGAGCGGCGGGCCGTTTGTTTGAGTTCGTTGCCAGGAGACGGGTCCTGCGCTCCTGGACACGAGTCTGCTGCCCCCTGGAGGCGAGAGGCAAGCATCGTCTCCCGTAACGACTTCTCGGGTACAGCGCTGGGGCCCTAAAGGTATTAGCGGGAGTGTTGAACCCTATGGACAAATAGGGGGACGAGTTCCAGCTCAAGCTCTTATTCCTCATTTCTCCGACACCTTTGTCGCAGGTGACTTTGCACTGTTAAGTAAGTAGCTGCACCTGTTTATACAGCAGGTGGAGAAGCGGTCAAAGCTGCTGCGCTGCAACTGAAAGACCAATGTTCAATTCCCACCTCCTGCTGTAGTACCCTAGAGCGAGGTACCTACCCTGAATTGCTCTAGTGAGGATACAGAGTACGGTGAGATTCTTGTGCTACACTTCTCTCTACCTACGGGGGAGCGCAGGATCAGAAAGGAAACAAGAAAAGACAAGACACTGCAATAGTGCAATTTGCAGCACTGCGGATGTAGTACAGAGGGGGGCACGATGGCGCAGCGGGTTGGACCGGGTCCTGCTCTTCAGTGGGTCTGGGGTTCGAGTCCCGCTTGGGGTGCCTTGCGACGGACTGGTGTCCCGTCCTGGGTGTGTCCCCTCCCCCTCCAGCCTTATGTCCCGTGTTGCTGGGTTAGGCTCCAGTTCGCCGTGACCCTGCTTGGAACAAGCGGTTCAGACAATGTGTGTGTGTGTGTGTGTGTGTGTGTGTGTGTGTGGGATGTAGTACAGAGAATGGATGCATTTACATCTAGGTGATGCTTTTCTCTAAAGTGACTTACAACATTAAGCTACTTTGAAATACTGTATTCACCCATTTATACAGCTGGGTAATTTTAGCAGCGCTATTTAGGGTAACTACCTTGCTCAAGGGTACTACAGTCAGCAGAGGGATTCAAACCTGCAGCCTATTGAACCATTACACTAGCAGCTACCCCCCTCACATCTACATCTAAACCCTCATTGGCAGAAAAACAGTAATTATAATACATCATATGTTTGCTAAACATGATTAAAACAGCACATATACAATGCATGGCAATGGATGATGGGAAGGTTCCCCTCATCTTTTCCCTACGATGTACAATATAGTTCACTTACAAATACTAATGTATAATGATGTAATAAACAGCTGACACTGGTACACATGTATAATTAATGGCACAACTCACTCAGTACTGTTAACCGCTTGCCCTAGTCAGGGTCACAGTGCTCTGGAGTCTATCCTGGAAGCATAGGGTTCAAGGCATTAGATGAAACACTATGGATGGAATGCTAGTCTATCACAGGGTAGAGACACACACACACACACACACACACACACACACACACACACACACACACACACACACGGTCATGCACTAAAAGCAATTCAGAGTCAGGTCTTTGGATGGTTGAGGGAGCCCTTGCAGGCTCCACACAGACTGAGCCAGATTCGAACCCATGCCAAAATAGCCCAGGCGCTGAGACAGAAATGTCACCGTGCCACCCTTTAATGGCACATCTATATAATTATTCTTACACTGCCCCCTGTATTTCATATCTGAGCATTTCTGAGGAATTACTGTATGTTTCTAGGTATCACATTTAAGGTTGGAACTGCAACACTGCAGCCAGTGACAGTGCCTTACAGCTCCTGGATCTGGGATATTGATAATGGACTGATGGATGAATAAGTACATCACATCTGTTAATGTCACAACTCAATTAATAGCACTGATTTGTCTGATCCTTAGAAGCATAACAGAATACATATTTACAGATGAGATCAGCCAACTGATGGCATCATTCAGACAGTTCAAGAGAAGTTCCAGGCTGTGTCAGTTGCTACAGAGATGGGAAAGTGAACTTGTTCTCAATTCCTCAGGCCTACAGGGACTGGATCATAAAGAGGCTCTCTCAGTGAGGACCATCCTAGAGGGTAACACAGTGGCCTGGTCACCGAACTTGCGTTAATACACATAGCCTGAACCCGTCTTCACATGTGGGCACAAGGAGGTGCGGCGGTTCATCGTTATTCCTCATTATTCCTTGTGCTCTAGTTGTCCTCTTTCTTACTAGCTGCAGTTCAGTTCAGATTTAGGAGCCATTGCTTTGTGTGGTCTTCTCAAAAACAATATCTATAAATCTGATCAGTGTCTTAGAGAATGATAGGACAACTGGACACTCTGAGAGTGACATGAGCAGCTTACCAGTGATGAGTCTGTTACTGACCCCTGCTGTGAACCTTGAGGTGACAGTTGGCTGCTGTTCCTTCAGTCAACATGGTTAATGGGACAGTCAGGGATCTGGGCTTTGGAGACACATCAGTTAGACAGATGAGGGTACCTGGAAAAGTGGAGGAGAACTCATTTGCAGAGGTAGAACTTGGTGTGGCGGTATGAGATGGGGACTGTGTCTTGTCCTCCAAGTCTTGCAGATGGACAATGATCAGTTCATGATCAGTTCATAACCTTCCGTCCATTATTGCTCTGGAAACGTGAAGAAAGAGGAAAATCCATGACTTGTTCAGTGCTCCACTGCTTCACACACAACCAAGCCTGCTTCGCGAACTCAAAGGCAGGAGGAAAAGTTATGCAGATGACATTTTTTAACATGGTCTTAATGTATTTTGACAGCTTGTTCACATTCAAGACAAAGCCTTGTCCTGGTCTAAAGTATTTAAGAACTTCCCCATTGTGTTTCCTTCCCTTTGTGAAGATGAAAAGCGAGAGTAAATGACCTACGCTGCCCGTTGTACTTCCTCTATAGAGTACTGTTTCGGGCGGTACACACACCTCACATCTTCTGTGGTGGTTTCCAGAAGCAGAACAGTTAGCAGGGAACATGGGAATAAGACCTTGGGATGTGAAATTCTGATTAGCAGATATTTTACACTGCTCTGCAGTAAAAGTGTGCTTGTCTTCGTGCATCGCAGTCAGCCACAGGGGTGATGAGAAAGACACCAGCACTTGGAGAACTGAAACTTAGAGCAAATTTTCCTTGCGCATAACTGGCCCACTAATTATCCTCGTATTTTTAATAAGGTTCGGTGCATTGTATGTTTTTTTGTAAGACATGAATGCTTGACCTTTGCAATGTTTTCAAATGTGAAAGGGTGTCCAAAGGTCATGCCCTTCTTAGAGCTGCTCAGCGGTGAAGTCCTAATTGGAATCATGTCCACGGAAGACCACCAAGCACTATGGCAGGTGCCCATTCATAAATTAGCTCAGTAAAGCAAGAGCACGTCATGCCATGGGATGCAACCTGAGGAAAAAGAAATCTTTAGTAATGCATCATTAACTGATATTTAATTAGCCTGGCACCTAGCTGAGAGAACTTTATTGTTCCGAAGCCTGTCGCTGACCTTCCAACATTCCCTGAAATAAGGCGGGAATGTGGTCATTAACAAAAGCCCGATTTCAACGTGTTCTCCCCTCACTTAATTGAAATCGACAAACTAAATTTGCACAGTTTTACCTGAATACAGCTAAGCGTATGGTTAAGTGGGAAATAAATTCTGTGCTGTGTGAATTGTAATGATAGATTATTAAATCTGTGTGCTTTGTTAGATAATGTTTTCTAAATCCAATCTATAGATGAAGTCAGAAACCAACGTTGTTCTTGCACCAAAGTGCCTTAGAAATTTCACGTAAATATTTCATCATCTTTGCATGGCTGTCTGATGACCACCTCTAACTCAAACTCTCCAAAACACAGATCCTTCAACTCCCAACTGACCTGTCTTCTTGTCACGATCTATCGCTCAAACTGGAAAACTCACTCATTTTGCCGACCTGCTCGGCCAAGAGTCCGGGAGCGACGATTGACTCGAGTCCATCTTTCTCTCGGCACATCGAAGCCACAACCCGGTCCTGCAGATACATCCTGCATAATATTCGCAGGATCCGTCCCGACCTCACAACTGACTCTCCCCAACTACTTGTCCAGGCCATGGTGACTTTCCATCCGGACTACTGCAACTCTTTCCTGTGCGGCCTTCCCGCTACTGCCATCAAACCTCTGCAGCTGATACAGAACGATGCTGCTGCATGAGTTGTGTTTGACTTGCCAAAGCGTTCCCATGTATCTCCTCTACTCATTTCTCTGCACTGGCTTCATATAGCTGCCCAGATCAAATTGAAGACCCTGGTTATTGCCAACAACAGCATCAATAGAACTGCTCCCAGCTATTTACAAGACTTGATCATTCGCTACACCCCAACCAGACCGCTACACTCTTCCATATCTGCCTGCTTGGTGGTCCCACGCACGAAAGGTAAAGCGCAGAGGTTCTCGGTTCTGGGTCCGTTGTGGTGGAATGACCTTCCCCTGTCACTCAGAACTGCTGAATCTCTGTCTACATTTAAAAAAGGTCTGAAAACTCACATCTTCCGGACTCACTTCGCCCAAGATCTCTTAAGGTCATGTAAGGTATAAATGTTCATGCACTGTAACTTTAAGGTGATGCCTGGATAACCCTTTACACAGCTACTCCACTGTAATGCAGTAATGTTTATGTATCTCAGGAAAAAAAATTGCTGGGAAGGTGATCAGGAATCGTGGATTCTGATAAAGTTTTATGCAGCTACTCGTCGAGTAAAGTGGAAAAGAAACAAACTAAGTTTACTGAAGAATCACACGTCTGCAACCGTGTTTCCCACCCTTGCACACATTTTTCTCTGATTTAGTCGCTGAGAACGAACGGAACGGTCTGCTAAAACGAATATGATTATGTAGTTTCTTTCTAACTTTCTTTAAAGCCTTACCTTTTGTTTGAAAAGCAAGCTGCATATTATAATAATAATACACACTGATGCAGTTGCAGAGGAAGAAGAAGAAGAAGAAGAAACGCGCTTTTAAAGTCGTACAGTGTGGTCCTCGCGATACACCGCACCGCAACCCGTGACGTACATGACAAACAGGAAGTGAGTTGCTGTTATTTCTGCTACTTCCAGTTTTTTTACCCCCCCTCTCGGGTAGACAAATAATATTTACACTTTTTCGGCTAAACCATGTCTCAGGATCCGTGGTAAGTGGATCTGCATCATTCTTTGCATTTTTCAAAATATCTGTGCAGCTCGAATTAGCTTGATATTTGCCTGGCTGTGCTTGTGTGAGCTGAAGTAGCTAGCTGCTAACAACAACAAGCCAAACAGATCAGAATTCCTTTCGCTTGCTTTTGTATGAGAGAATAAATAGGTGGGAATAACTATATGAAGGAAGCAAAAGACAGTTTGAATGTTTTCACTTCCTTCTCATTTAGCTGAATCGATTAGCAGTATGTACGTGATATGATTCCAGTGGATTGGCATGGTTGTTTTTTTTTTTTTTTTTTTTTTTTTTTTTTCTTTTTTAAAAAAAAAACAACTTTGTCAGTTGTGGAAAAAAATGGGCCCTGTCTGGCCTGTCAGAAAGTGCCACCACATTGTCGTTTTGACATATACCACCTCTGTCCTTACCTTTCATGATGATTCCTATGCCGGTTTGCTTCATGTTCAGCCATGGCAGGATGACCAGGGCAGTGTGACCATCACATGACTAGAGTTCATTTCTGAGCCATGAGCACCAAGGCCCAAGGCTTGTGATCTGGATTTCCGTTTGTGATCTGGATTGAAAACTATCCGTAGGTTCAGCGGAGACACGTCTACACTTGCATTTTTTTCATTTCGCTGACACCTTTGTTCAAGACAGCTTACGGTCCTACGTAATCAACTCCATATCCATTGATAGAGCTGGGTATTGTTAGTGTATCAGTTCAGGGTGAGTACCTTCATTAAGGGTCCTACAGCAGGAGTGGAGCTTTAAACTAATGTCCTTCAGATTGTGAGGCAACAGCTCTGCAACTGCATCAGCTGTTACCCTCACCTACCTCATAACCTTTTCCGAATCCATGCCTCCCCAACACATGAATGTATGGATATAGTTTTTGGCCTCACCTTTCAACAAGTTGTAACAGAACATTTGTATGCCCACTCAGTTGAGATACAATAATGAATGTAATCCCATATGTCTACTTAAAACAAAGTGCCTAATGTACAAATGTTAATAACTGTCTGCAGTGTGTTTCATTGTTTTGATGTGTTTGCTAATTACTGTCAGCCACTTGTTTCAGGCTGCAGAATTATGATGCCACCTGTCGCCTTGCCCAAGAGATCGCAGAAAATATCCATGAGAGGAACAAGCTGCAGAGAAATGGCGGGAACCCCGCCAAGGTGAATGGGTGCATGTGATATAAGGAATAAACATGACTTTGTCTTAGGTCTTTGAAGACATGTTTCATTTGGAATGAACTCCCTCAGAAATGCTGAATCACCCCCGCAGAATTCAGGAAGGGTCTTAAAAGACACTTCTTGGACCATTTCTTTCCTGATCCCCTGACAGCTGTAAAAATTTGTTTAATGTCATCTACTGTGGTTGTGTAGCATATATTTGCTATTGGAATTTCACTTTTATAGGAATATACTCAAATACCTCCTTTGTGCTAACATATGGTATCAAAAAAACTCTGAGCTGTACTTCACTTGGGAGAAAAGTGTCTGCCAAATGAATAAATGTAAAATGTAAATGTAAACAAGGTGTGCTTTAATAATCACCTGATAGTATTGAAAGCTCTTCCTCTGTTGTTGAATTAATTTTTTGTAAATGTGCTGTCTTCTGTCTTTTTTCCAGTTCAACATGTCTCTTCGAGCTTCACTACAAAAGCTAAAGCAGCAGATAGCCCAGCTAAGAGAGACTTTGCTCCGAGCTACATCTTCCCGTCGCATGTATCTTTAAAAAAATCCATGTATTTCCAGTAAAGTGCTGTAGTCAGAATTACTTATTTACAACATTGGGATTGAATTTATGTTGGTTTTAATTTACTATAGTGCACCATTCTGATTTTATGCATAGTTTTAACTCATATCTGCCTTTGAAATGTTGGCAACTTTTTTTCTATGGAACGAAAATGAGAACCTATGCATATGTAATTAGCTTTGTTGTCCTTTAGGTGGCACTGTTTTTTTAAAATTGCAGTTACCCAGCTGCACAGTTACAATAACCTATTAAAATATAGTTTTATATTTATAACTTTACGTTTATAAATGTAACACTTTATAATTTTTTCTATTTTCCATGGTTTCAGGGCATAATTCTCATATTTAAAAATGTAAAGATATGGTGCCTTGATGACCATCATTTTCATATTAGTTTTTTGCATAGTGAGCGGTGTTTGTCTCCATAGTTCATGGTATTGTTATTGTCATTATGGAAGACTGAATTAATCCCTTAATGTAACTAAAACCACAGAATGCAATCAGAATCGGACAGAAGGCAGAACCTTGTGGATGATCTTGTTACACGAGAAAAGCAGCTCAATGCCACATTCAGGGGTGATGCCACAGAACCGGAGTCATCAAGGTAATTAGAGTAATTGAGTCTTTGATCTTCTGCTGTACGTTTTTACAGCATGATGGGTGACTAGTCAATATATTTTCCGAATCTGTTAATTTGCTTTTTGAGCTATTAAGTGTATATATATATAATGTTCCTCAGTGGGTGGACTCGTTGAACATGTATTTTGAGTGATCTGTAGCAGGCTCGATTGCTTTGTTTTTCCTTACAATACTCCACATGGTGTTTTGAAAAGATGTCATTAATGATCGCTATGGACAGCTGCAGAAGTTGCCTGGTGTTAAGATCCCCTTCTTACTGACCCAGCCTGACCTGCTCTAAAAGCGGATGTCCCTGTGCCTTTCAAAGTAGCTGACTTTTGAATTATTTCATTCATTAAGTGTCCTGCGCCAACGATCACACACTTGGCACCTCCTGGAAATGAGCATGGGGGGTTTTTTCAGAAACACAACTTGAACCCAAGTTTATAGTTTAACACCGTTCACTGAGCTCACATCCTCTCATGGGCGGTTTAAGTAAGGAGCAGTATGCCATCAGCTATATCCTGTGTACATATTATTCTTAATCTAAGTGACAGCTTTGTACTGTTGCTTAGGAACCGGCTAGTCTTTATTTTGTATTGAACCTGACCCAAGTGCCATGAATTTGGACAGGAAAGGAAGTGTAGTTGAGTCGCAGTGGCTTGGACATCCTCTGTTGTTTTCATTTCGAAGCCCCTTCAGTCTAACACTACTGTACTGTTTAAAGAAGCTAATGCAAAAAATCTAAAACGGATCAATGTTACTTTTACCTATTGTGCCAAGACAGGAATAAATAAGGGTGTGTTGGAAGCGCGGTGATTAGTGCTGTTCTTTTGCACTCCAAGGACCTAGGTTTGAATTACTGTTCCTGCTGTTGCACCCTTGAGCGCGATGCTTACTCTGAATTTGTCCAGTTAAAATTACCCTGGTGTAAATGGGTAAATCATTGAAAGCAGTTCAGAATGAAAGCATAGAATTATAGTTTGCTTTGGAGAAACACATCAGCTAAATGGGGGGAAAAAAAAAAAATATAGCGCTTATTTGCCTTTATGAAATGGCAGATGCTCTGTAGAAAGCTCAAGAATTGTCTTATCCTTTTAAATCTTTTAAAAGCTACAGTCAGCTACAACTTTTATTAGCTACAGTCAACTAGAATGTATTTTGTACTTATATCCGCAGTTAAAACTCCATTCCTTCACCAGAGACATTACATTCTTGTTTTATTAGCAGTGCTTAAAGAAACCTCTTCCATCAATGACATGGAGATTCTTGATTATGCGTTTTGCAAGTGTTTTAAGCTGGTCAGATGAATGTATTTTGGTGTATTTGCTGGGAGGGTCCTACTCAGTGTGTGGTCTTTGTCTGGCGGTGGAATTAGCTGTGCGTGAATAATCTAAGCTTTTCATTTTTAAACCGGTGGCAGCCAAAAGTGGGCTTACCATATTCACAGACTAATACATTCTTGAATGTCATGCCCTTAATCAAGTAAAAAGGGACATGGCACCTGTTTTCCAAAGTTGGAACTCCCAGCCTTCCCTGTTTCAACATTAGTCTACTTTAACATTTGATCACCGCACCATTAGTTGTAAGAAAGCAAATATCCTCCTCAGATTCAAGCCCTGTTTTCCGGCGACCATAGCAGCGTGATCGTTTTTCTGAGCTCCGCTTGATTGACTTGGCCAACTTAAGTGGATGGTTAATTGGATAAACTTTAATCTTCACGCTACTAACCTTGAGAGTTCAGAGGTGCTGTAGGAAACGGAGAGGTGCCCAGCATTAAGGAAGTTACCAAACATGTCAGAAAGATTAGCATTGACTAGCAACCTCTTGACAGGGATCGCTGGTAGATTAGCAGCAACTGGGTGCAGGAAAAAGTCTGCACTGATAATAGCATTAAAATGCCTCAGTTGGGTCTTCCTCCAAAATAGGGAGAAATATTTAAACTTCAGCAAAGGTGAGCAACCCCTGTTAGTGCCAAGTAGCACAGCCTGAACTAAAAACAACAGAAGGAAATATATGATCAGTTTAATGAAGACCTGTCTCTTTAATCTCCACAAGGTGTTAATAAAAATTAGTAGTGGGCAGCGTTGGGGTGCCCATTATTGCAAAAATACATATACTTTTCTTGCTAGCAAGTACCAATAATTTCCCAGTAATCAGAGGTGGCTAGCAGTGAGTCCCATTCACTCACTTATGAGTTACATTTGCATTTAATACTCACATACTTACTTGTACTGAAGCAGATTTCTAAACAGACTATAGTGTTCAGAGTAGTTTTCGAGAAAGATGCTTTTTACTGTGACCCAAGTATATTTGAAAATAAAAGAAATGTACTGTTAGCACGTTACATTCATATCACTTTCAGCCTCTTACTTTTGAGTTGTTCACATGTAATGTTTGAATGTTCTCTCCCTTTTCCTACCAACAGTAGTGACATCTCTTCACTCTCAGCTCACTTGTTCCATGGATTATACTGGCTGCTGTTGGCTGTCATTTGCAGTTTTCCCTTTAACCGGTCAAGTGTAAACAGAACTTTTACCAGCGAGTCTTGAGCAGCGGCCAGTTAAATGTTTCAGACGTTGACTATGCTTTCAGGTTTGGGAGATTGAGAATCGTGAAACATTAAATAGTGGAAATAGGTTAAGGCAGCACAGTGGCACAACAGGTAGCACCATCCCTCACAATTCCTGTGTTGTGAAATTAAATCTGTGTTTGAATCTCGCTGATACTCTGTGGAGTCCTCCTTGTTAACGTGAGTTTCTTCTGGGTGCTCTGGTTTCCACAGTTCGAAGAATTGGCTATAGTTTGCGTTGCATTTGTCCTGAATGTGTGAATTATTCTTCATAGTTTAGTGTATCTGGTATTATAAGCTGCTTTAGAGAAGTGTGTCAGCTAAATACTTATTGTCCATAGTGTGTGTGTGTGTGTGTGGGATAGCCTTGTGATTGACTGGCTCCTCATCCACAGTGTACCCTGTGTTTCCAAATTTTCCTGCGGATAACTCCAGTGCTGTATTGGACAAGTTTATTGATAAATATTAATAGCATCAGTCAATATGCTTTTTTTTTCTTTCACAAACTTGCTTCTAGTGATGTGCATAGTTATAAATTCTTTCATGGATTTGTGGTAAGAAATATTAAAGCAAATGGGAAATAAGAGGGCAGAGTGGAGAAAACATGGGAACTTTCCACCTAGTACATCTCGTGCCAGGTGCCCTGCATCATTGAAGTAGGGTAAATATTTCGGAAGACTTGGCACAGAGCCCGAGGAAATGGCAACCTATAACACATCAGACCCCCATGGCAAACCTGATCTGTTTGCAATTTCCTCTCTAAACTGTGTATGCAGAAACACTCCCCTTGAACTCAGCTATGTGGCAACAAAGTTTCAGCCATCGTCATTCCAGTTATTTCAGTGTTTCTCTTTGTCTGATTTTTTTTTTTTTTTTTTGTGGCATAAAATGTCTTGCTTTGCACCGCGTATTTGTTACAGCAGTACAGTTGATGGCTTCATGGAATATTTCCAGATGGGATACAATTTGAAATGTTGAAGAAGACCATAAGATGTAACTGGCTCCTTCAGCATGAAGTCTTCCACACTATGGCTATCATGTCAGTGTATGCAAATAAAAGTCTGTAAAAATTCTAGGTTTGTCAGTGCAAGGATTATATGGAACAACTTTGTATGTAAAAAGGAGACATAATTTTATTCCCTTGTTTTTTTTTTTTTAAAAATGAGTATCAAAGTTCTCAAGAAGCAATGTTAGAAGGAAGCAGAACTAGTCCATTGTTCACTTCTTTCTTTAATCTAAAAAAAGGTAAAATTATTGACTGATTCCACTTTGTGCTTAAGTAATTGTCTGCTTTTTATTATGCCTTTCCCAGCATGCTGCATTTCATGAATTTTTAGTCCCAGAAAACTACAGAGGAGTGTTGAGCCACGTTTGTAACTTGTAACTTAACTAATTAGTGTCACTGTGTTGGTATGGATTTATGTTTATGTCTGCAGTTAAATGAACCACAGTATAGGACAGGATAGGATAATATTTTATTACCTCCTACAGGGAAATTCACAGTTCTGCTGACGTAGTATGACATGATCTCATTAATAAATCCATTGTATTTCTAACATAACTGAAAAGACATATACTTGTAACCTGAGGGATTCAGGTTTTAGTCCAAGCTTTTATACTACTGCTTGAGTACCCTTGAGCAAAGTACTGAATTGCACAGTAGAAATACCAAGTTGCATAAATAGGTCAAGTACTAGAAGCTTTTTAAAATAATAATAATAATAATAATAATAATAATAATAATAATAATTTTTACATAACCAATAGGTGGCGCAATGCTCTTGAGTTTATGTTTTTTCCAAGGCTATTCCTGACTTCAGAGGACTTTCAGCTCTTGTTGGCCAGACAGTTTCAGGGTTTGGATACAGATTTTCTTAATTAGCATAAGAATAGCATAAAACCACATAACATTCTTAATACAACACCACAGACCTCTCTTATTATGCAGCTCTGACGGTGTTAGCCTGCGCCCTGCAGCTGATTATCTAGTGCTGTTTACAGCGAGCCTTCTCTTTTCAGCGCATAAAACTCGCTGCCTCTTTCAGAAGATGTCGAGAGGCCTAAGTAAACATCATGTGATCTTTTGGGAGAAATGTTATTTGTTGTTCCAAAGGTATAAAATACAATTTCTTGAGTGCTCTGCATAAATATTCAAAGAAACATAAGTGTCACAGATGTGGTCGATTTAACAAACTGCACCAGCGCGCCCGTCTGCGTCGTGCGCTCGCAGGCTCGACGTGTTTATTTCCGTTAGGGAAGTCAACAGGGTCTGTTTATTCAGCCTGCGTGGTTTGCTGCTGATTGACAGCTATGTGCTAGGTATGCAGTGCAGCATCGTGTGACGGACGCCCTGTGTTGTTCTCTGATGCTCCACAGGTCGACCCTGATGATGGGGGCAGGGGAGCAGGGGGCCCCAGTGAACCCATGGCTAATCGATGAGCCAGACGAGACCCGTGGCCTAGGCTTCGGAGAGATCAAGCAGCAGCAGCAGCGCATCATTGAAGGTGAGGAGGCGCCAGGGCACTCGTACAAGATGGCAACAACTGTTCTGATGCTCACCTCGGAGCAGAGAGTCCTGCTGGACCTGTTACAGCAGAAGTTCCCCTAAACCACAGATGAGTCCTTCATTCATCAAGTCCACTTGTGCATCAAGGCTAATTTCGCAACACTCCTCCATCATAACGTCTCCATAGTGGTTTCTCATATAACCACTGTCAGCGAAAAGCTAGTACTTCAGATAGTTCTCCTTCCAGCAGCAGAAACCCCTTTACACATTTAAGCCACACAGGGCCAGCATGTGGCAGAGTGGTTAAAGCATTTGCCTTACATTTACTTTTATTCATTTAGCAGACACTTTTCTCCAAAGCAGTGTACAACTCACAGAAAAATACAATGAGTGCATTACGATGCAGACGCGTGATTCTAAAGCACAGTTAATTTACTTTCCACGTTATGAACCAATCTTATATCACACGAGTAGCTACAGAAAGGTTTATCCAAATAATCGGCAATTCCTAGTCACATTTTTTTTTTAAAATCCTTTACATCACTAGCTGCATGAAAGTTTATTCGTTATTCAACAGTTTCAATCAGAAGGCCCAGGTTAAAATCTCTGTTTCTATTGTAGGACCCTTAAGCAAGGTTCTTAGCCTGAATCTTCCCAGTAACAATTTCCCAGCTCTATAAATAGTTAGATATTTCTAAGTAGCTTAACTTTGTAAATTAACAATAATAATAATGATAATAGTTCTTGTGGTATCATGTGGTGAGTTTGTAAAAAGAGTTGGGCCCTCCTGTCCCTTACCTCATGTGGCAATAAGCAGTGGCTCTGACTTAGCAGGGAGCTTCAGAGAAGCTAGCTGGAAGACAGTTACTGTGGGGACCTTATGCTGAAAGCTGAACATGCCTTAAGTGTAGAGCACTGTCTGAGCTAGTGTTTGTACCGCACTCCCACCCTTGATGTCTAGATAACTGTCTTTCTCAGCACTGACTGTGAAGGTAAAAGCCCCAGACTCTTCTACTCGGGGCAAAGTGCAACATGACTCATCAGTGTCAGAACTGAAGCACAACACCACCACACTCCATTCCCAAATTGTTGTATTATGAAATCATAACACAGGAAATTGGTTCCTACTTCCAAATGACTTGTTTAAGGAGGATTTTAAAAATTGTTTTTATTCTCCCTTCTGGAGTTTAATAAAAAAAAAAAAAAAAAAAAAGACCCACCTTCCTTGTCCCCAGCCACATTCTCACACATTTTCAGACAGTCATGTCTGCAGTGCCAGCTCTGAGACCCTCCAAGGAGCAGTGGCCCTCTGTTCTGACTCTTTGTGGGGCCTGAGGCTTATTGGAGTGGGGCTGCTGGTGCCGTGCAACCATCAACGTCCACAAGTGGAAGTCTGCAGATTAGAGGTTTTTTATAGCTTGACTAACAGGGAAATGGAAGCTATACAACAAGGCCCGGTACCAGTTATCTGGGGTTTAAAGGACGATAGTGTATGACATGAGAAAATTTACTCAGCATTGTTTCCTACATTACTTTCTTCTTGTGCTAGGTATACTTAACTGTGTGTGTCGGTGTATATTTGTGTATACACAATCAGTCTAGAAAGTATTCCACCCTAGACTACCACACTTTGCTATGTTACAACTGAATGTTACAACAAATTTCAGTTCTTTTTCTTTGTATGGTAAACCAATCATAACTTTTATGATTGACCATAATAACTTTTATACACACCGTCTGAAATTGCTTGTCCCAAGCGGGGTCGCGGCGAACCAGAGTCTAACCCGGCAACATAGAGCGCAAGGCTGGAGGGGGGACACACACACCCAGGACGGTATGCCAGTCTGGCACAAGGCACCCCAAGCAGGAATCGAACCCCAGACCCACCAGAGAACAGGCACAGGCCAAACCCGCCACGCCACCACGCCCCCTACTAACTTTTATTATTAAAGTAAGTACAAATACACAACGGAAAAATCCCACTTTAAAAAATATTAACCCCCTTAGCATTTAGTGTCATCAAAAAACACAGCCTTAGTCTGTCTTCATTTCCAGTTGAAAAATTTGTTGGTGGGAATCCATCTCTGTACTTGCACTGTTTTTACTGAATTCACCTGTCCTTGTAAAGTTAAATACACCTGTCTGCTTGAGATCACAGTTCTGGCCATTGCACACAAAGCACTATGAAGACAAAAGGAGCTTCCTCAGTAGCTGAGGAACAGAGTTGATGACAAACACAAGTCAGGTGAGGGATATAATAGGATTTCAAAGGTGCTGGGAACTCCAAGGAAAGCAGTTAAATCAATATCAGGTAATAGAGGACACACAAAACTACGCAGAATCTTAAAAGAACAAGTAATCCCCCAAAACCCACAGCTGAGCAAGAAAATTGACCAGAAAAGCAGTTGAAAGACTTAAAACAACTCTTAAAGATTTGCAGCATGTTGCAAATGAGATGGGAGAAATTGAGTCAGTTAACAGTTGCTCAGGTACTCCACCAGTGTGGACCGCATGGTGGAGTAGTGAGGGATTGAATTTAGAAAATTTAATTTCCAAAAAAAGCATGTAGCAGCCTCTAAGGGTTTGTGAAAAAGAGTTCTGTGGTATGATGAGACAAAAATGTAGTTACTTGGTCTTAATGCTAAGTACTATGTGTGGTGAAAAGAGCAAATCTTATCATTTACAAAACACAATCTCTACATTAAAGTATGGTGGTGGCAGCATTATGCTATGGGGTTGCTTTTCATTGGCAGGGAATGGTAGGCTTGTCAAAACACAGGTTAAAATTGATGGAGCAAGATATTGAGACATAATGGAGCAAACTTGTACAGTCTTGAAAAAAATATGAAACTGGGACAGCTTCAACAAGTCACTGACCCCTTTCTCAGAGCAAAGGTGAAAGTGAAACTCCTTCAGTGGTCCAGTCAAATTCCTGAGTTAAATCCAACACAAAATCTATTGCAGGAAATAAAAATTGTTGTACACTGTTATTCCACAGATAACCTGCAACAGTTGCAACAATTTTGCAAGGAAGAGTGGGAAAATTAAACTGTTAAAATGCTAAAAACTGGTTACCACAAAAGACTTGAATCTGTAATTGTTGTGAAAAGGGCAAAAACTAAAGAGGGGCGAATATTTTTTAATTTTACATTTTTACAGTTTTATTCACCTTTCTAATAAAAGTGATTATGCTTAATCAAAATGTTAAGTATGTTTTGTTTTAACTTTTAGTTGTAACACAGGAAGTTGTGGTAGCAGTCTGGGGGGGGTTAGAATGTTTTCTGAACCCACTGTGTGTGTGTGTGTGTGTGTGTGTGTGTGTGTGTGTGTGTGTGTGTGTGTGTGTGTGTATCACAGGTGGACTGAATGTTGTGCATCAGATGGCATTTAAGCTTATGCACTGGATTGTTATGATTTTTAGAATGCCACTGATGTAGCTCTAATTGCAGCTGTAACATGTCGTCTGTGCAGCGTTGGCAATGTGTATACTTTCTCTACTGAAATATTACATTCCTCATCACAGTTTATAGTGAGACATGTGCAGGATTTCAGTGAAGTGTTTTGTTACTAGATCATCTCATGGTCTGCTGACCTTTCTACTGAAGCGCCCCTATTTGTCTGCCCACAGAACAGGATGCGGGACTGGATGTCCTGGCGGCTGTCATCAGCAGACAGAAGCAGATGGGTCAGGAGATCGGCAATGAACTGGACGAGCAGAATGGTGAGGATGGCTCAAGGAGCAATATGAAGGGGACTGAAGTTATTGTTGTATATTAATTGCCTATATAGCAACTGGTTTCCTGAATCAAACATGAGCGTTGTCTTTGCTGAGTTGGATGTTCAGGAAATGTGCCCAGCAATATTTGGGAGTCCTTTGCAAGCTGTACCTTTGCTACAAGTTCATTGCTAAGACACAAGAACTGAAGTACTCCCAGATTTTATTATGGTACACCTTAAATTTCACTGTCAACAAAAACAATGCTGGGATGTGTTAATGAAGTCCTTCCCAGGCTACCCATGGAGCAACCCTTCTGACAGCATTCTCCGTGTTGTTAGACTGCTATGTGTTGTCTTCCCAAAATATTTAACAAGGATTTCTTTCATAGGCCCAGCTTGCAGGCACCAGACTTATTTATGCATTATGGAGGGAATCCCAGGAGCGCTTAGCAGCTGTAGAGGCAGGAGTTGTGGGGATTTCTGACCAGTGCTGGCGCGCTCCCTGAGCAGGTGACAGTCTTTAAACACTGAGGGGTGCATCAAGAGCCAAGGCCAGTGATACCAGCAATGGAAGAGTACAGCTCCGAGTTCATGAGTTCCCCATTGCTTTTCTTGGACACCCTGCCCCACAGTGCCACAGTTCTAGAGGCCACATAATTACAACCTGCTATTCCACTAAATGGTGCTTTTCTTTCTGCTTCATGTGTAAAAGTGACGACATGATTGGTGTTTGCCCCCAAAGAGCCTGAATTTTGCTGTTTGGGTTCCCATCTAGACCAGGCCGCCTTCTTGGGTCTCAGAACCTGTTGAAATAGCAGCGATGTCATGCTCTGCATATTCATAAGCAAACTTTATGTAAACCTATGCATATTTATATGCATTGTTATGTGAAGCCTTTGTTTATTTTAGATTGGCCATTCCAGGTTAGGTAAGATGACTTGGTAATACTGTGTCCCTGGCTCACCACAAACAAATTTTAGGTTCGTATAGCAGAACGTAACCTTCCCGTCAAACTAAACTAATTAATCCTGCTCTGGGAATCAGAGGGGCTTGGCTCACATTGGCCTTTAATGGTCCATCCCAGTCAGGGAAAGTGGTACGCCTGATTATTTTAGCCTGTTCTCCACTTACCTTATTTAGCATGAGTATCACTTTCTAGTGCTGCGATGTGTTTTTTCCTTTTGAAATGTGTGTATATATATAAATATATATATATGTGTGTGTGTGTGTGTGTATGATGTCATTGTTTCCAATAACAAGTTCCTGGGACAGCGATGTGGAACCTGTAACTGAGAATGAGGAGTTTTTAGCAGCAAGGGAAAGAGAAGGAATGAGATGGAAAGTGATGGAAAGCCAAGTGTTTGATGATGGGCATGCTCTCCACCGTGCGATTCCTCTGAAGCAGGATACATGCTGGCTCAGCCAGTTTCCCAGCTGCGCTGCTGCATTTCACGAGAGGTGGAACCTGCTTAATCCAGGCTTTTGCAGCTCAGCAACAATTCTTAGCATGCAGCGCCTTCTCTGAACTTTCTTGAAGAGGGCCCCGCAGAAGGAGAATGTAGGGTTTCTGCTTTCTGTGTTGCTTCAGGTTCTAGAACATCTCAAATTTGTCTGCACCATGACCAAATTTACAGTGCTCCCCCATGAGGTCATGCGGGTTCATTCAGTAGTGCAAAGCAGTTATTTACAAAGCCAGTCCTGCTTTCATCTAACCTTCCACAAGTGACTCATTTGATGCTGTGGTCCTGAGGTGTGAGGCAGGTGAAATGAGTAGATGGTGAGTTGCACTGATGCTGATGAGCTCTGGGTAACTGTAGGTGCAGGGTCTCCCTGCCTGATTTGCAGCTTTAGCCTCTGGGGGGGACCAGTGAATGAAAGTGGAGGGATCGCCACCGTTGAGCACGCTCTGCTGGAGCTGATCCGAGCCACGGCTGCTTGAGAGACGGCGTGGTGACAAATTTATAGTGTGTAAGTGTTTGGAGTCACCCACACACCTATGGCCCCAGGACCACCGCATGTGATATATGTTCCCAGTAAGCATATGCACTTTCTGCATGGAAATGATTGACGGTCCTCTTTTTCCACTCATTTTAATATAAGGCACTTTTTACATCTGTGCTGAGTTTAAAGTTTTTCTTCATTAAATACTTTCATTATGTCACCTGCTGCTTTGGAATGTTTGCTTTGGTAGAAATGGTATTTCATATTTGTAAAAAATGAGTACATTTGCAAGGTCAAATAGTGTGGCACAACCACAGATGAGATGAAAGCAGACAAGGACGGAGAACCTTCTTTCATTTCTTCCAGAACCCCGCATTTACATCACTTGTAATTTTTTCCATGGAGCACTGGAATGTACCGGTTCCCCTTCTGTGCATTTCTATAAATAGGCTGAGAGCTTGGGGTAGATGCAAGGGTGGTGGTGTTCTCTGTTGCCCTTCAGACCTCTGCATGACCAGGGCTGCAGATACCTCCTAGTTTGGGAAGAAGCTGTGGCTGAGGGTGACTGTGAAGATTGATTGGAATGAGGTCCCTGGGCTGCCACTCAGCTCCATGCTGTACGCTACAATGCAGCCCCACGAAACTGCTTGTGTTCATAAGTAACCGGCCTTGTACCCTCAGACTTCCCTCTGTTTTTTTCCTTGTCAACACCGTGCATAGATAAACTTCACAGCACAATTGTACACCAGGTAGTGCTGATGCTCCACACCTCTTTGCAGTACCTTCAAATATAGCTGAAGAGTTATTGTGTTTTACCCATGTTTACATGGGGTTCCCGCATTTGCTTTGGTTTGATTTCAAAAGACATTTCAGGCGAGCTGGTGACAGTAACTTGCCTGCTGTGTGTGTGTGTGTGTGTGTGTGTGTGTGTGTGTGTGTGTGTGTGTGTGTTACATTACATTGTTATATGAATAAGTCAATTATTGTGGATTGTTTAGTAAAATACCTCTAGCAATGTATGTCATCTTAGATGCAGGTGTCAGCTGAGTACAATGTTATAGTTTTTCATATTAAAAGCATTATTAGTTTTTGTCTGTTAAAATCCTAACTTCTAAATTATACTTCTAATCTGTTGATTGTAGCTGTAAAGTAGATGTGCTTGGTTTCTCTGTTTCATACAGAGTCCTTCATCTTCACTCCATACTTTTATGAGGCCCATTAATGCTCTGGCATGATAGGATTGTTAGATTAATTTGTCTGGGTTATGCATGTTCTCTCTCCTGTTTCGTGTTATTTTGCCAACACTGATACCCTTTCGAGATGGACATTAAGATCCCCCAGCACATGTACTATTCATTGGAGTTGGTCATTATGGTTTGGATTACCACCCTACCTCATTCTTTTTTCATAAATACGCTTTGCTATTACAGAATGGGTTTGGGCATTGCAACGGTGACCTTTGTTCAACCCACCTTGCTTTGCTCATAATGCTACCTGGACCGTGCTATAGCCTCTTTTCTTTGTGTTCACATTATTTTATTATGAGACAATATTTTGCCAGTATCTGTTAAAAGTGAACTCATTCTGAGCAGGAAAGATCAGTGTCACTTTGTTTGGATTTGGGCTGCTCTGCTGGGCATTTGGGGATAAGGTCCTGAAAGAAATATAAAATACCCCTGCCTTGTAAAAGTTTAAAAAAAAAAAGTTTACATAGTATAACCTTCAATACTGAAGCCCAGCAAGCCAGTGTCGGCAAAGACCCATACGTTAGCCATGTCACTTTTGGAGACTGAATTTACACAGTGCAGAAAATGACTGCATGTTGAAAGAAATGAAGTATCATTGGTTGCGTGTGAGAGCAGTATTTGGAGAACTAGGGCCTGTTTTAATCTTGGGGGGAGGAAGCTGCAGCCTTCAGGTTCCCGCCAGATCATTGTCCCTCAACCGGATCAGCAGTTTCAGTCTGGGCCCTAATTAGCTACAAATAAACACTGGACTTGGGAAAGTGTTTATTATGCAGGAAGACAGAGACGTCATTGGCGGGCTGTCCCTCCGCGGACCAGCGGGGTCCCGGTCGCCGCTTCAGCAACAGCCATCAGAACAAATAAACTGTGCTAATGGTTGCGCTCAGCAGCCAGATGAAGCAGCAGGTTGATTAATGGTTCCCCTTCCTTGTTGCAGCTGGCCTCTGCCGTTTAATACGACATCTCTATCGACGGGCCTCCAGGGCGTCAGAAACACCGGTGTCAGTGCCATTGTTGTTGTTCTTGCTGTTCACCAAACCGCACTGTCAGTGTGGGTTCTGTGTTGATCCACTGCAGTTATACTCAAAACTGGCTGAACCAGAGTTATTTCAGTGTGGTTGTTCAGTCATGAGCCAAATGGCAATTTTTTAACCTCATCATTGCTTACTTTGGCTTTCTTTTAAAACAGCTTTCCAGGAAGAGAGGGAAAAATAGTTATTGCTGTATTGTACTGTTTTTGCTTTTGCTGTGTGCTTTTCTTCCTGTTTCATCTGCCCTGGCAGTAAAGATTGACATTTTCATGCATCCAGAGGAAAGCATCCTGCTGCACTCTGTCAGGTTGTGCTGGACATTATGGAGATCGCATCGCAATATTGACTGTACCTGCAGCTGTGTGTGAACTGATTCTTAAACAGCTCTCCTTGTTTGGGGGACCAGTGACTTGAACGTAAACAGTAATAATGCTTTAACGCAGTAATAATCATGTGTTTGTTCCATGGCTTTTTCTGTCTGTGGCTGATGGAGTAGAACAAACGGCGTCTTGCAGACTGACAAAGACAGAAGAAGGATTTACTAAGTTAGGGGGCCAGACTCTGGTTTGGCACAGTAGGACTATGGAGGGATCCATCATGCAGCATCTCTTTGCTGTTCGGCAGCGTGCGCTTCTGTTACAGTTCCTGAGGGCTTTGATTTGGGTGGCCGCTGTGACGAATGAACACCCAGTCAGTGTGGGTGAGAGTGTGTACGGGAAGGAGAAGAGAGGAAGGATTTGTATGCAGATGGCTTCATCAATCATGACTTTTACGATATGCACAAATGGCCTAGCTCTATTCATCAGGTTGTTTCTCCGGAAGCTCCCCAGTGCCGTTTTTTTGTAGCAGTGTAGCTTTCAGATCTAGATTAGTGCAGTGCAGAAAGAGATGTCAGGGGCTCAGTCTGGCTGGTGTACAAACTGTTACGGCTAGTGTGAAAACAAAGTAATACCCTGAACTGCGATAACACTGACTCATTGGTTCTGCTGTTCAGGTTTAACTTCTACTTGAGGAGATTGCTTGACAAACCCAAACAGAGTACTACCATTGTTTCGTATACTATTAAGGCTTTCATGCTCTGCGATCTATTGGGTATATTGAGGTTACCAGTAATGTAGTAAACAATCATGACGCCTTGAATATACTCATGGTGTATTCAGTGCACATTTCCTGACAAACTTGGATATGATCTGCTGTCCTAAGAGAACTTTTTCAGGGTCTGAAAAAAATAAATCCTGTGCAGGACAACAGTGACACTGTAGCACAGAGGTAAAACTCTTATTGATGGTGAAATAGCTGTGTTTACCTGTGGCACATTGTGGGTTTCAGTTTTGCTCTGTACATCCTTGATTAACCACATGAATTTCCAGTCATCATCTGGAGCAAAAGAGGCTCACATTGTCAGACAATGGAGGCAGTTCCAGATGCCACATAGGCGCGATTTTTCCCATTGCATACTGATGGGCTAGAGAGGGAGTGGAGTGCGGAGCCTGATGTTTCTGTTGCACTTCCTGTCGTTATTAATACAGAAAGACACACTTTTAGGCATTCGTGCTGGAGAATTCAGCACCTGCCCTTGCTGTCACGTGTGAATTCATAAACATTAAAGACTTCAGGATGAGTAAATAGACCTCCTTGTTTAGCGCTCATGTAAATATTCATGTAATATAAATGAGATGATAGTTTAAATGCACTGTATTTTCAAAATACACAAAGGAATGTGGTACAGCAGACCTAATGAGGTTGTGGGCTTCAGTTGTTTAAAATGAAACACTGCATAATGGGGTGCGGAGTTGCATGTGTGTGAGACCGACCAGGGAGAAGGAGATCAGTATGAATTCTTATACGGTCTGGCCTTTTTGCTGTATAAGTCTTTGGCAGGCACCTTTGCTAGACTAGCTGGTGTGCCCCTGGGTTCAAATGACCCTGAGTCTGCACTTGGCAGTCCAGTACAAAGGGTGTTTGTGGCAGTTTGTGCTTGGAATGGCTAAATAAAAACCTCCATTCCAGAATATTTAACTGGCATGCATTATTCAGCAAACGGGTATGTATTCAGAAGTACGGTCAGCAAAAAATATCTACTGTTACAAGATTGCACCTCATTCTTGCCCCTCTAAAAAAGAGACAATGCTCTGGATACTGTGCTGGTGAAGGAAAGCTGTGTATTAGTTCAGATCTGTATGTGTAAATGATCTCTCTCTGCTGCTTTGGATTCAAAGATAAGATGAACAGCTCTGAAAAATCTAACAAGAAGGTTCGAGAAAACCCAGGGACACTTCTGCACACCTTTCCAGTGGCTTTGGATCCTTAAACCATGAAATGAGGAGGCTATAATAACCCAAGAATGGGTACTTTTTAAGACGTTTTGCACTGAGTGAAAAAGTCAAAACGGCACATGGTCAAGAGTTTCTGTTCTGGAGGATGTCACATAAGTTTAGCACTCGATCCACGTTGGTGTATCATTCTAATGTGCTGTAGTCCACATTCAAATCTGTCATCTGCAATGAATCTCTTGTATACAGTTGTGATGGATAATATCAGAGATGTTTTTCAGGGCTTTGCATTACCCAGCAGCTCCTGCAGCAACTGCCCTGTGTTTGGTCACCAGGAATATTACAGTAAAGACACCCTACGGTCCCATCATTAGGCATCATGCACCTTAATGCTGAGGTTTAGTGTGTTCAGCAGATGCCTGTCAGCGGACTCTCTTGTCAAAGTGTCGGGCCCACGTGGGGGTTATCCTGCACCTCCAGCTCTTCCAGCTTGTCCACCACAATCACTTGCATGTTTTGCCTGCCAATGGGACAGTAGATCGCATCCAGATGTGCACACGGTGGGAGAGATTCTCCCCATCAGTGATGGTCTTGCACCCATTTTATTCAGAGAAAATAAAAAGGGTTAATATGCGGGTAATGGAGAGGATGCGTAATGTGTAAGAATGATGTTGCGTACATGTCCTCTTGTGTTTACTGTTTTTCAGGAGGAGCTATTGCTTGTAAGCATAAAATTGCTTTGTGATTTGTTTTTGACATGAGCGGCATGTGAATTCAAAATGTGCCACATTGCGTTGTATTTATTACTTTTGCTCAGGGTCACTGGTGTAATGGGAAGCAGTGGATTTTCTAGTGTGTTCTCCATTTACTGCTCATCGTTAATACTGTCTTATTTTTGTATACCTGTTGGTTAATCTACAAGTGGCTGCTTGTTAATGTATAGCTACTAGTAAGTGTCTGTCTGTTTCCAATTAGATTTGGGTTGTCTCTTTTGTTTACCTTTAGCCAGGTTTGAAAGCAAAGGAATGCCTGCGCTTTTCTTTCCCCCCACTCTCCCTAAATAGCATGTGGGGGCTGACAGGGTTAAACTCTTGATCCCTTTTGTTCACATAGCCATGTCACCGTTATTACTTTTTTTGAGGAGTGTTACCTAACGCTGGTGGTATTTAAGTCATTAAGCTACAGCCCGGCCCTTGCATCTGAATATCTGGCTGTAATTTTCCCCTGGAGGAGGTTGCGGACTGCTCTGGAGGGAAGGGTTTGCCACGAATGAGCTTTGCAATTTCTCTTGGCAGTTTCTCCCCTCTAGTAGTGAAAGGATTCCCAGCCATTATATTACACCTTGGACCGTTCTAAGTTGGCCAGTGGCAGCTGTGATCGACAGTGGTAATGAATCCCCCCACTCATGTTTATTTAGCTAGTCTTACAGCTTGTGTACTTGGGCCGCTGCAACTGACTTTTACCCACAGCACATATTTGCAACATCAGTCGTCTCTCAGCACTAGTGGAGCACCTGTTTCACATTCTGCAGGTTTTGAAAAAAGGAAAGGAGACTGTATGCTCTTGTCATCAAGCAGTGTTGTGAATACCGTTGTAGCATTCAGGACGTTTGTAAGGGCTTTCTGAACATGTGCCGAATTGTTACCACACTCTTCCCACCGTCCTCTCCTTTCTTGAACATTTTTTCTGTCAATCTGCACTTCGTTGACATCTTAGTGTGGGACTTCTCCTTTGCACATTAAGAGGAGTTACAAGACTTAGTCATCCAATATGACGAAGTTATAGCGCCTGCTCTGGTCTCTTATTTTTTTGTCTGCTAAATGCTAGTTTCACTAATTGGGATTTGTCTTTGACTGGGATAATTGGTCTTGCTAAATGTTTTTCAATAATCCACAGTCACTTCTTTATGGTGACTGATAGAGGGTGAGTCTTTTAAGGTGTTGGTTGAGAACCATGTTATTAGTAGGACACACCACAAGAGCTGGTTGGTTTTTCAACAGAGTCTGATAGCCTTTCCTCCTGATGCTAGTGTATCCATTGTTCTGAGAAAACTTGTTGTTCAGGATGTTGAGTTTAAACATTGAGCTTTGCTTTTGTTTTGCACATGTTTGTTACCAATCTAGGAGACATAGTATGTCTTTCTTCTTTTGCCCCAGGAGGGATGGAAGGCATAGGCTGCCAACAAGGTCTCTCCAGGCATCCCTAAGAGCTGAGTTGTCATGAAGTTCCCTTGTTGGCGTTTCTGTAGCTGGCAAGGTTTTTACGGTGTGGGTTAGCTAGCCCTGTGCCCAACCCTCCTCCTTTCTTAGCTGGACTTAAGACTGTCCATAGTGGAGTTTGTAGTACGTAGAAAATGGAGGGGCATGGGAGGAGCACATAAGCTATCAAAGAACCCTGATAGGTGCATGGTTTCTGACTGGCTGATCAGTTTGCAACTACCTTGATCCTTTGCTATTCACCTTTTTTTGGGTTTCTGGATGTGTTCAACCTATCTGCGGCATGAGCTCCTTACCCCTCGTAGATGGCGTCAGAATCCACGTGCTGGTTGATGAATCTGGTCTGGAGGATCAAGCTTCCAGAAACTCCATACTTTGTCTGTAGCTGGGTCAGATGAAAACCTTTACCTTTTCCCAACTGGAGGTGTGTCACTTATTTCCTATTTACTATTTTTTAGGTTCATGTGTTCAGAGGGTTGTACAAAGTACTAGTCAGTTAAAATGTAGCGCACTGGACAAATTGCAGTTGCAGAGTGTATGTGCTCCAAGTGCAGCTGACACACCACAGTTACAATAACACTTTGACAAAATGTCAAACAGCAAATAACTGAACCCAGATCAGCCTGAGATTGACATTCTGAAGGAAGGTGCTGATTGAAAGCTTTAGGTAAAAGAGCCTAGTTCTGCTTGCTCTGCTGCAAGACTTGTTGCAGATATCAGACCTGGGCTGTGGACAGAGGACTTCATCTGATTCACTCATTTGCTAAATTTTGTTGTGGAATCTGGCTCGCCTGGCTAGATCTTGTACACTTTCACACATTTGTCAGTTTAGTCACGTTCTATTTTTTTTAGTGCTTGAGGCTGCTGGGTTTAAGTCCTCTTGTCCCAATGGAGGAAGGTGGTTCTGATTCTGCTGCAGTGTTAATGTACCTGTACAACTTTGGGACTCCTGGGCATCACACTGATGCTGATAAAAATGAAGCAAAGAAGATGGTAAAAAACACTTCAGATTTAAATTGATACTATGGAAGCAGGTGATTTGAAACCTTGGTGATCCCCAAAGCACGAGACGCTTTATAACGCATTGGCATTAGCAGCGTGATGGAAAGACAAGTGGCATAACTGTCTCAAAACCTGTAAACCCCAGGGCTCTTTGTTGGGATATTTATCATGCTGAAGGAGATGGAGTAAAAAAAATTTTGTTTGTTAAAGGGAGAAATGGGTGAACACAGGTGCCTGAGCTCCTAGTGAAGGTCCTTGAAATGCTCAATAAGGACATTTTTTGTCTAACTGTTGTGTCATTTGACATGCTTACTGTGCCTAAAATTCACAAAACAAATCCTGCGGATTAAGAGCAGCAAATGCCAATGTTAGCAGAACTTCCATGTCCAAGCCTGCTTTTGTACTTAACAAAATATTTCCTTTTTTTGTTGAGTGTGGAGAGCTGTTTTGTTTTGCGGTTCTTCTATTTATTCAGCTCGCATAAACACAGTGCTGCTTTGATCTGTCATCTCAGAAACCAAACTTTTTGTTCATGTCCCCCAAATCTTTTACTTCAAAGCAGGGCGAGCGGGTAGCATTAACCAGGTCAGTATGATGGCCCACTGGCTGTGTGGTGCCCAGATGGAGTTGTGCGGCACCATCTGAGAGGTATGATGACCTCTTCCTTTTGTGAATCACCTTCATTTTGATTTATAGCTTACCGGAAATGTTTTGTACACTTCCCCCCCACATTATTGCATTCAAACTGAAATTTGCTGGCTTAAGTTCCAGAGTTTTCAGTTTTGGTTTTCAGGAGCAAGGTTCTAAATCTGAGTTGGTTGGATAATATGCATCTGTACATATAAAACTTTAGGCAGCGTTGCAATTCTTTACTACATTACTGCGAAAGCTGTTTTGTACCTAAATATATAACTGTGGGTGAATGCGCCATTCCATTTGTACGGGCTTCGTTGCACATTGGTCTTGCCTAGTCCTTACATGTTCACAGCTGCATTCTCTGTTCGGAACTGTGTTTCGGCTGGGGAAGTTGCTGGAGCGTCCATCCACCAGTGGGCATTCTAGGAGATGCCATCGTGTCTCTGGGGCACAGGCTACAGTGGGACCTGCTAAAGACAGTGCAGCACAGATGAGGTCATGATGCCTCTATTTGAATTTGTTCATTTGCTTTAAATCCCAGAGAGGGTTTTGTTTTCAGTTAGCCCTCACCCAACCTCAGTTTCAGTTTGTTAACCGCTTGCCACAATCTCATTTTTCTCACAGTCAGCGGAGAACACCTGCAGTTACTGCTGGACGCATTGCTCTTCTGAGCTGCTGAATGAAATTAGGGGGATTGAAAAACATTTGTATGATTGCTATTAAAAGTTGATAAAAACCCAAGCTGAACACTGGCAGTGTGTTGTCCGTAGCAGTTATGAGTATTTTAATTTGACTAAACAATTAAAAACTAGACATTTACATTTATTTATTTTGATGACACTTTACTCCAAAATGACTTACAGTTAAGGTGTATATGATGATTTACCCATTTGTACAGCTGTATGGATTCAGTAACTTGCTCAAGGGTGCTACAGCAGGAGGTGGGATTCAGATGTGCAAAGTTGGTACAAAGTGCAGGGTAGCAACTCTAACCACTATCACTTCTACAATAAAAATTGTGATATGTTTAGTCGTTTTTATGTTGTTTTTAAGGGGGGGTGCGGTGGCGCAGTGGGCTTGGCTGGGTCCCACTCTGTGGTGGGTCTGGGGTTCGAGTCCTGCTTGGGGTGCCTTGCGATGGACTGATGTCCTGTCCTGGGCGTGTCCCTTCCCGATCCAAGCATACACCCTGTGTTGCCAGGTTAGGCTCCGGTTCACCATGACCCTGCTTAAGACAAGCGGTTTCAGACTGTGTGTGTGTATGTGTGTATGATGATGTTTTCATATGTAAAGTTTAGTTTTGCATTTTTCCTTTGTAAGAAGGAGAATGATATGTTTTATATCCATGGACTGGGTTGCCAGTTTTTTGTTAGAAGTTAGATGGTCACCTGTTAGTTGAGGTATATCTAACTGAAACGTGCCTTTACAGGTATATCAAAACTATCACATAAAACTCATTAACTCCAGGTGGGCCGATGTTTAAATTGACACATGATAGATCATTTCTGCCAATTTCACGACTGACATCCTTAAGCATCATGGGATCGGTTTGTGGCCAGTTTGCCACCTTTAAATTATTTATTTTTTGCAACAGACTGCAGCGTGAGTTATACGAGCCTCCTATTTTTCTAATGTCATCACGATAGCTCTCCATTCCCCTTCACCTCTAAACCCTTTCTGGAGTCACTGTTTGTCCCGCAGTGAGTTTGCAGGTTCGATTCCTATCTCCAGCTATAGTACCTTTGAGTGTGGATGCCCCTCTCCGCACCTCTTTTCAGCTCTCCTTCGTTCCTCTTGCCCTCCTCTAGCCCCGACCCAGACGCCGCTTCTGGTCCTTTCTTATTCTTCAGCTTTGCCAAGATCAAGGAGTCCCTCTCAAGGAAGGGTGGCATCTCCATCAGAACTGTGAGAGAGGGAACAAGGAACGGAGGGAAGGGTAGGATGAGTGAAGAAATTCAGATTACAACTGCATATATTCACTCACCAGCAGTTCTGGAAAAACTTTAGTGTGGGAAAGAAACCTTCAAAATGAATAAACTCAAGTCATTAAGACAGTTAAGTGGTACAGATGGTAGTGTAGTGGTTAGCTTTTAATCTGAAGATGTCTGGTTTTAATCTCTCCTAGTGCTCTTGTGCTCTTGAGCAAAGTACTTATTGCTCCAGTAAAATTACTCAGTTGTATAAATGGCTAAATAATTGTAAGTAACTTAAACTTGTAAGTTACTCTGGGTAAAAGCATCTGCTACATGAATTAATGTTGATTTTGTAAATCTGTGAGTGCATGCATCAGTATTTAGCTGACGCTTTTCTCCAAAGTGATTTACAGTGTTAATCTGCTCACAGTTATTTACCCATTTATACAGCCAGGTAATTTTGTAGTTGTATGCATATTTGATTGTGTGCCAATATTTCTCAGTCTGTTCTGTATGTGTATTTGATTTCAGTTTAAGGAGTTTCCAGGTCTTGCTGATTAGTCAGTTGCAGTTGCCTGGTTGACACTGGAAGCGCAGAGCAGAGGAAGTGACCCCTCTCCTAGAGAGGAGTCCTGCTCCCAGTGTTGATAGGAAGTTGTTTCAGGTGGTACATATGCAAACGTTTTCACTGGCTGCGACCAACCTGTCAAGCTCAGTATTACCTCGCTGCCACTCCCCCCTGCCCCATGCACCCGACTATAGGTGTGTGTGGGGCCCTGATTCCACAACCTGTGCCATAAAATGGTGGATTCCAGCAGGAAATATATTCATATATTGCACATTCTGAACCGGTCAATCTCATGGGGTACCGTTTAGAAAAATGTTGAAATAACACCTGCTCAAGGAAGTATGTTGTACGTACATGCTTTTTTTCCCCTCCCCAAATTCCATCATTTCTGTTTTGCAAGAATGCACACTAGTACAATGTGGTTTTAGTTTACTGTGGTATATCATCATATGTGAAAGCTGAAAAACCATGGTACTCTTCAGAGTGAATTTACTTACCTTGGAACTCATATGTGAAGTATAATCCACATTAATCAAGTTTATCTTACAAGTAAATATGCACACTCTCTAAATGTTTTTCAGGTGATCATTGTATGACAGACCACTAGTTTTGTAATGTTGTCATGAAAAGAAGGGAGAGTATGCAAACAGTATATTCCTGCGTCCCGGTCAGTCGTTTTCCTTGTACTTGTTTTGTTCAAATTATTTGAATAACTAATGAATTTTTTTCACATTATTCTGAACAGCTGAGTTGAGCTGAGGGCCAAATTTGATTTGGTACAAGTAAGTGGCAGGAAGGAGGTCCTCTATTTTATTTATTTATTTATTTATTTTTTTTTTACAGACTACCAAGACCTACGTAGTCAAAATTATGAGCTTGTAGATTCTCAGTCTTGACTCCACTGTGGTGGAACAAACTCCCTCTGTTCCTTAGAACTGCTGAGTTCTTTCCGGCATTCAAGAAGGGTCTCAAAACTCATCTCTTTAGCACCCAATTCTCTCCTGAGCTCCTGATAATTTTGTAAGTTTGTCCTTCACCACTTGTTCCTTTAACCTATGTATTTTCCTATTCATATCTCACTTCTGTAGACAACTGATAGGAAAATAGCAGTACCAAACAAACAGTGTTTAAGTGCTGTGTCTTTTGTGAGATTCCCTTTTTGATCTATACATCTACTAAAAAATGTCTGCTAAATGAACAACTGTAAATACGGTGTCCTGTCCACTCTCAGCATAATTTTTGATCATCCTGACCCTGATCTGACAGGCAGGCACTTGGCAGCCTGTATCCTTGACACACTTAACTACACTCTCACCTTGATGGTGATAGTGGTGCGGGTCGCTGTGTTCCCAACGGCCCACTCGAGTCATTCTCAGTGGAGCAGGACTACGGTCATAGAGCTATACATCCTCCTCCGTGTTACATCTGTGAGCACACAGGGCCAGGGCCCTACGATCTCATGGAAAATGCAGGAAATCACACTTGGCAGACAGAGCTGGCACTGATTCCCTTCTCTGGCCTTGTTCTCCTTACCCTCTCTTTATTGACGCCATTGCCACTCGTTTGGGACGGTAGCTGTCCCTTGTTTAGAAAATATGGCCCATGTTGTGACGTGACCTTGTCACTCCACTTTCCGGAAGGGACATGAGGAAATGGCTACTGCCAACAGGATATCCATTTCACGCCTTCAAGTTGTTTTTCCCCCACTTTTCATTTTGCTTCAGCCCAGGTCTCCTTTCCAGGAGTGCTGGAGTTGGCATGCATAGTGGGAGAGCGGTGGTATAATGAGGGTGACTTCTCAATTGGGAAGGGCAGCCAGGGGAGGAAGGTCAGCTCCCAAATGGCCAGGCAGGTGCGTGCCGGGTTACAGGTCTCGGCAGCAGATCAAAGTGGTCCTGGAACTGTGTGGGGTCAGCACCATCTCTAGCCTTGTAAACCGCCCCACCAGTCCTCGGCACCCCCAGCTGGGGAACATAAATTGGTACTGATGTGTTTTGGTTTTGAAAAATCCACAACCTGTTTGTTTTTTATTTCCAAATTCTGTGCATGGCTTTTACAGAGAGTCTACACCTAACACATGGATGCTGAAGGTACACCATACAGTAGCAGGTTTGAAAAATGTGTTCTTTAAAACCACTGCTTTTTTGTATTTTCTCACTTTTTAGCACTTCAATTTTTCATCATTGGCCAGTCAGTGAACTCTAACAGTAGGGGTGCACCTTTGAGTTTGTCTCCTTGTCCCCTTGGGCTTCTGCAGGTCTGGCTGTGCAGCCGGTGCCCTCATTCTAATCACTGCGTCTGTTGTCCAGTGGAGTTTTGTCTGCAGTGAGCATATCCCAGGCCCACAGAACTGAGAGTCGTGAACCGACTCTGCTGGGACTGAGTGTTAGTTTTTTTTTTTTTTTTTTTTTTTCTTTCTTTCTTTCTTTAAAAAAAAGAAAAAACTATTATAATAAAATAATCACAGTACTATTCTTCAGCTTTTCCATTCCAGTGTGGAAGACTATCCAGTAAGAACTTCTTAATCATTACTGAAATTGATTTTTAGAAGCTGACAAGTTAACATGGAGGTATTTACCACTGATTTTCTTGGCTCTTATGGATGCCAAGTTGCTCCTGCTTCTTAAATGGTTGTTTGAGAACTCTTTCCAGGAGGGAGACTCACTGAGGAGCACTCTAGCAAAATTCTAGATCCAGGTATTCACACTGGGTCCAATACCTTAAACAGCTGTTTGGCATACCTGATTTCACCTGATGTCTGTTTCTGTTAAGAGCCCATTCAGCCTGTTGGCCACCATCAAGCTCATTCACCCTAACTTCATGTACTAGCACTAGTGTCTCACAGCACCTGGGTGACACAAGAGGACGTGGGTTTGATCCCCGCTCAGTCTGTGTGGAGTTTGCATGTTCTCCGGGTGCTTTGGTTTTCTCCCGTAGTTCAAAACGGGCTGTTCAGTGGATTGGTGATTCAAAAAAGTCACTCATTGTTTGTGTGTGTGTCACTGATGGGAAGAAAGTGTGTTTCTCTGGTGTATGAATGAATAACTCATTGTAAATACTGTATCTAGTATTTTAAGTCACCTTGGGTAAATAAGATGTGGGCTCATAACACTACATAGTATTTATTGGAAGTTGCTTTGGAGAAAAGCGTCTGCTAATTGAATAAAGTTAGAAACTTAAATGTACTGCTTCACTTTTATGTTGCACTGTGATGAGGTGGGTACTGAAGTGGTGGTGGACAAGAATGAGCTGTTGGTATGCACTCTTTGTTGGGGTTTAGTTTGTGACTGACAGCTGGAAATGTAGTGGTTAGAGCTGCTGCCTTTGGACCCAAAGGCTGCAGGTTCAAATCTCACCTCCAGCTGTAGTACCCTTGAGCAATCTACTTACCCCAAAATTGCTCTAGTAATATTACCCAGCTGTATAAATGGGTAAATAATTGCAAGTACCTTAACATCACTTTGGAGGAAAGTGTCTGCTAAATAAATAAATGTAAAATGTAAATGAGTGACAGACCAACCAAGCATTCTGTTGTGTGGTAGCTTAGCCCTCAGCAGGTAAAGGGTGGAATCTGTATTTAACCTGTTGTACCAGCACTGGTTCAGCTCCTTCACTTGTGTGTGTAATCACCAGATGAGAAGAAGAGACTTCAAGATTGACTGGAACTCTTCTTTATCTCACACACTCATACTGTCATGCACAGTGATAATCAAGTGTTCTTCTCATATCCTTGTAGGTGGATTGGGCCTCACCTCTCCATATGGACTGCTTTGTCCCTCTGTCCATAGACTGTGTGGCTCCAGGTGGTGGCTGCAGGTCTGCAGCATTGCTGAGGCTTTATTGACGCCAGACCTCTGTGGTTCTGACGTGATGTTTGAAAGGGTTTCCCATTAACAGCCAGCCCCCTTCACAAATGAACAACAGATCAAATGCTCACCACGGGTTGTTTCTGCTGTGTTTGTCACAACAGGGCACCATGGTCTTGCGGCAGGATTCCACAGCTTTCGCTGGCATTGAGAAGGCTTTAATGAGCAGCAAATGTTAGCTACTTTTGCAGCCATACAGTGTGGACCTTTCCTTTGTATATTTTGTATACCACTGTTCCTGCACCTTCCCCTTGTACGGCAGGCAGAGCAGCCCATGGAGAAGACATCTCCAGCTAAGAGAGCTTTTACCCTTTAGCAGAGAAGCAAGGGTTGAGCCGTTGTGGGTTCTTTCGTATTTATTTGGGGGAAAAAAACGTACTCGAGTCCTGTTCACTGCAGCCTTCCCTGTGGCTTTTGGTTCTTTTGGAAATGTGGGTCTAGGGTTTTTTTTTTTTTTTCTTCTCTTCTCCCCCCTCTTTGTTTCATTTTTATACTCAGGCAGCATTCACCCTTACATAGAGTTGGTGTGTGGAAAGTGCTGTCACATTGAGTTCAATCTGTGATTGTTTTATGATCTCTGCCTTCAGCATATAACTTTGGGTTTGTGAACACAAGAAGGACATACAAACTCTATACACTGTGAGCTGCATTTGAACCTACACTTGAATGAACAGCTCAATTACTGCACCACTCAGCCAATAATATTTTTCTTTTAGGGTGAAGACCAGTTTGAAGTCTTGTTTTGCCATCAGATTTTACAGTTTTATGTGTCTGTAAATTGGGACAAGCATAGTGGTTAGAGCTGCTGCCTTTGGGCCTAAAGGTTGCAGGTTCAAATCCCAGCTATAGTACCCTTACTACTTGTAAGTTGCTTTGGAGAAAAGCATCAGCTATGTGAATTAATGCAATGTATACACAGTGCTGGGTATTTACTGTCCTCTTCAGACTCGATCCTGAAATCTTGTGTATAGAAGTCGATTTATTTGACAGCTATGCTGCTTACTGGCCTGTGAGGCCTCTTGCAGATACAACCAGGGATGTGGCAGGTTGCTGTAGGGCACTCAGTAGTTGAGCTTCAGGGGGACAACATGTCCCTACTACATATGAAACTTAACTGTAACAATCAAAATGGAACATTTCAGGATTTTTGTCCTTTCTGTTGAACAAGAGCAATTATCTCTGTGTGTGTAAATCTCTGTGCCAGATGGTTATGAAATGAGTTACCGCCAACTCTCCGTGGGACCAGCTGCCCTGGGTTCAGCTGCAGCTCAGTGATGCTCACTGGGTTTATTGCAGCCTTGTGCAGCTGTAAAATCTCCCTGTCTGGTGCTCTGGTCCTTGGTCAACAGGTTTTGGGGGGTGCCTGGAGAGATGGGTGAAGGGCTGACCCTACGGCAAGGAAACAGGAGGACATCCAGCAAATATCATGAATGCCTGAAATATGTTGCTGAAGTATAGGAGGCTATGTGACTAAAGTTCCAGGAACACCGGAGTGCTGTGTTTTTGTTGGCAGGTGCTGTTCCTGCTGTGGGCCAGATAGAAACAGTTGTAGGAGAGCAGGCTGGGCAGAGCCTCCCCACCCCAGTCAATGTCAGTGCCTGCAGTAGCCTCAGGAGGAATTATCTGAGTAAATGCAACGGAGCTATCGTGGGTAGGTTTGTGTTTGAGCCAAGGGAAAGCAAGTGGCAAGCAAAGCGGTTCAGGAGAAGGTATCCTTTAGTAGCGTACATGGCTTGTAGGTTGGGGCCATGTTTGTTACTGGGAGTGGTGAAGTTGGGTGGCGGTGCTTATAAATCAATTTCTGACAGTCAGTGTTGTGTCACATCCCTCAACTATGTTGGCTGCAGGAGGTACTGGACACTGTTTCATGGCAGAGGCATGATGTATGGATTCTTGGGCCCCTTTACTGGCTTACACAGCACCTAGGGCAACATGGGGCAACTTCATACCAGCTCCAGCATCCCTAAGTCCTCCCTGGTGGTGCACACTGTACATTCTTGTGATGACAGCTGGCTACCAGGCTACCAATTCATTAGTACCTTCAGGTTGTCATGGATGGTCTTTAGAGTCTGGAACATTGTTCTAATGGCTCTTAACAGTCTTCATGCTCTTTGGGCTCCACTGGAACTAGTGGTATAGACACACATTAATACTGCTAATGAATACTCTTAATATACTGTATTAATACTGTGTCTTTGTTGGTTTTATTCTGCGTATTTTCACAGTTATATAAGTGTATTTTTCAGACTGTCCTGCCCTCCTCGCACTTTTCTCAAACCAGTTCATAAAGATACCCCTTAACTTTACTTTAGAGCCTTGCCTTTTGGGCTGTTTTTCTGTGACTGGTTGAAGTACCACAATTTAATAGGATGAACTGTGGTCAGCCAGTAATAGTTGTTTTGTTTAATGTGGCACATCTGGATGCTCCTGACTAAGTAGGAAAACCACAGAAGGACAAAATCCTGGCCCATTTGTGGTCCTTTGCTGTTAATAGCCTTTTCCTATACTTCTGACAATTTCTATGGAGACATTGCTTGTGATGGAGTGGTAACCATGGTATTAATGGTAACCATATCCATGATAATGGTTACTATTATCTGGTCATGTCAACAGTGATTGTAAGCACCTGTTTGTGTTCTAGGCATTTTTAGGACCCAGTGTCAAAACTGATTAGATTATATTATAAAACACAGAAATATTTGAATGTTTGTTTTATCAGAATATATATTATAAACAACATTTATAGTCATAAGTTTCTGTAATGGCTCTGTTAATTCAGTTTAACCTCAGTATAGTGTAGTCTTATAGTTTGTGTGTGTGTTATTTGTATGAAAGGTTGTGGTGAAGAGGGACAGGAAGGAGGCTTTCAAGTGACATTCAATCAGAATACAGATATATACATGGTTACTCTCCCTCCCTTCAGACATATAACTTTCTCAGTTATTTAATAATCCTCTAAAGTGTTGTCATGTTACTCCTGGAAAAGCTGCCTAGTTCCTGAAATAAAGAGACCTTTTGTTCATGTCACACTGAGCTGTAAAGGAAGTTTCCCATTAAAGTCCAACTTTCAAAAGCTAAGGAATGGGAACCTGCACACTAATTTGTCTCCTTAAGTGTAACTGGCAAGAATAAAGACATTTTTAACAAAGGCTTTATGATCTGCAGTTGGGAAATAAAAGAAAGGGATGATGTAATCCAGTTGAACATCTGTGTCCGATTGCCCTTATTCTCAAGTTGTCTCATTCCAACAGGTCTGGTGGCGAGGATGCGAAGCCGTGCTGTTCCAGTGGGCTCCGGTGATATGAGCTGCCATTGTTCAGTTCACTCAGGCCAACTTCATGCATTGGACAGCTGTTTGAGCAAGTGTTTTGTGTGTTTCACACACAGTGATGCCCTAGTTACTGGCAAGAATGCCCCCTTCTTACTTGCGCACATGCTGATCCTCTAGCCTGGCCTCCACCTGTTCAGGAAAGGGAACTCGAGACAATGAAACAGCTCAAAAAACATAACAAAACGAGAGAAAGAAGAGGCCATGCATCTTATGCACTTGTTTACTGGGAATGTGAAAGGAGGACATGGAGGGTACAGGAACCTCTGAGAGAGATGGGATTGCTGCATCGTGTTAGTGGAAAGTATTTCTCATGTGGTCACTTCTCTTGTTCCCTTCAGCATGTAAGTTCAGCCTGTCGGTCACTCTCCTCGCTCCATGGATTCCCTGATTCTTTGGCTGCCGAACAGCGCGGCTCTGTTCTCCTATTGCTTCAGCTCTGGTGTCACCACCTGCGGTGCAGAAGTACTAACACAGTGAGGGCAGGCTGCACTTACAATTAGGAACACATTAGTTACTCTTTACGCTATTTGGAAAATCATCCTGCTGGTACACGTGTCATTGTTTGAGTCAAGACAGTGTAGAAAAACTTTATAAACATGAGAGATCTGCATCTTCTTTCTTTTCAGAGTGTGGCTTGACTACACACGTAATTGGAATGAGCGTGATTTACCTTGTTTGTTTTACTTATTTTGTCAACGGTTCTAGCTTGCATTCACTTGTCCCTCAGTTAACAAGTAAACAACAACTGAATTGTGCAAATGCCTGTTTTCCAAAGATTTGCACGTCTTTGATTTTCATTTTTTTCTCTAATAATTGTTTTATGTGAAACCCATTTGTAGACAGGTTTTTTTTTTTTTTTGGGTGATCGTGAGGTATTAATCATGTATACATGTATGCATACATAATAATAATAGGATTAATCATGCTCTTTTAGTTTTGTACAGTAAACTGAGGAGTGTCTTGTTTCATCCAGCGAAAGGAAGGTTACTTTAGTGTGAATGTTTTGTCTGCGGTGAATCATGCTGTAAAAGACAATGGTGTTCAGAGAAGTCACCTGTTTGCTGCAATACTTTGCTGGTCTTGGCTTTTTTCTGTCTTTCCTGAGGGTCCTAGTCTCTATTGCCGCTGCCATGCTCATCCATGAGTCTCTTTTATTGTTGTTTGTTGCAGAAGTTGCGAGTTGAGACAGCCAGCATCATGAATACATGTCCCATTTTTCACACAGATACAATGCCTAAATCTAAGTGTAGATAGCGCATCATGCTGGCACTCTTTCTAGTGCCTCATGAAAGGTGGAGACTCTCAAATTGTCCACTTCCTGCCCTGTTGGTTTGCGCTAGTTAGAGAGGTGTGTGTGTGTGTGTGTGTGTGTGTGTGTGTGTGTGTGTGTGTGTGTGTGTGAGAGAGAGAAAGAGAGAGAAGGTCCTCTATAAGGATTTTGAAGTTTATCCAGTTTAATAGCCTTTAAATAAACAGCCTTAGCTTGGAACAGGCCCTGTTTTGTTCTGCGGTTGATCGAGAAAGTTACAGCCAAAAAGAGCAGCTGTCATATATCTGAACGAGCACTACATTAGGAAATTGAGAATTATGTTGTTGGAGTGTTCTGAGGAAAAGGGGTGGGAAGGGCTTTGGTTTCGTGAAAAGCCATGATGTGTAACTGGTGAAGTTTACACATTCGTGCAGCCAAAATCTGTCTTTCTTTTGAGACAGCTGCTCCTGGGTTTTCTTTGTTTATTTGGCTCTGCAGGCATTGTTCATCTAAAGCTTCTCATGTAGCTGGCCATTTGACACGTCACCTACTGGTTAGACAACTGGATATCTTCTACCAAAGAAATCTTGGTCATTTACATCGCCCAAGGTTACAGCACGTTTTAGTTACTGATGCAGTTTCTTAACTTTTGCATATTCTTGTTTCACGCATAATATTTCTTGGCAAAAATTCCTGCATTATGCCAAGGTTAAGTGCTTATCACCTTCAAAGAATTGCTCTGAACCCTTCACAAAGATGGCCCTTCCTGTGTCTATGTCAAATCAAAACCTTCTTGTAGCTAGGTCAACCTGTCTACATATCAAACTCATACCTTCAGGCAGCAGGGTCAAATTTTCTACATATCAAACCCAACACTTCACACAACTGGCTCAACCAATTTCGATGTCAGATTCAACCTTTTTAGGTAACTGGGCCAACCTGCCTCCATTTCAAACCCAACCCTCAATACTGCTGTGTCATCCTTTGCCTACATCACCCCTAACCTTCACACAAATAAGCTACCCCTCTAGCCACAACATACCCAAACCCTTCAGACTAGTCATTCTCCACATCACCACCAGTCTTTCGCACAACTGGACCCCTCTATCTCTACATCATCACCAACCACTCTTCATACAGGACTATATACTCATTATGCACACAACTGCTTCATTCATCACTTACTTCCCACATTGGTATTGTTTTAGAATTTTTGTAACGTAGGCCATTTTCCTGAGTTGGCACTGCCGCCCAGAAGGTGGATAGTGGGTAAGAATTGCAATGGGAGGCTTGGCGAATTAGTCCTCCAAGGATGTCGTAAGTGAGGAAATATTGCCCCAGCGCTCCCAGCATTCCCTGGGAATGCTATTGTATAACTTGGTCTTCGCCACACAGTGCGCTGATTATATCTGAGTGTCAATGACCAATCTTTAGAGTATGCTGGGTGTTTTTCCCCTCATGTGAAACAGGTTATTTCTTCTCCATAGTGCCTTGTTTGAGTTGGCAGACGAGGGCCACCACCAGAAGAAAGCCATGCTTCCCTTCTCTCCTGACAAACATCCAACTTGCTGTTAGTATATATTTGAATGGGGTTTCTGTCGTAGAGCCTTTTTTCAGCAACGGTTTCTGTTTGCAGATTGAGTTTACTTCATTGTTCCCTGCTCTGTTATTAGAAAAATGGCTGCTGGGAGAAGCTTCCTGTGAAAGTGACCAAATATCTTCTAGACAAAGTAGCCAGAGCATGCTTTTTTTTTTTTTCTTTTTTTTCTTTTTTTCAACAGATGGCCTATAAAGTTTGTACATTAGGCATATTTTTTTAGAGGAATAGCCATGTATTATGTAAATTCTTTTTTTTTTCTTAAGATTTATCCCAGTTTAAGGCTCGGTTTCTGCAGCATTTCTGAGTTGAATTGCAGCTGTTGAAAAGTCTTTGGGGTCAGAGTTCAAGGCCATCCATCTAAAGTCAATGCTGTGAATTAGTTTTCATTGAGGGCATGAACCTGGGGCTATGTTTCTCCATGGATGAGCAGTTTGAAAGAGGCATCCATGACCTCAAGTTTTCCTCGTCTCTGCTCATAAGTGACATGATTGAGCTCTCTGGGAGCTTCTTGGGGTGCTCAGGTGAAATTTCATGCAGGATCTCTTCACCCAAGTCCCAGACTCAGTGAGCAGTGTGTAGACTTTAATTTCAGATGCTGGCTTTGTTCATCCAATAAACCATCTTCTGCTGGCCCCCAATAGCTCCACTCATGAACACACCCTTTCTCTCTGTGTTCAACACAACAGCTCTCCTCACTGAACATCCCATCCCTGTCAACTTAACCCAACAGCACTCCTCACTGAACACATCTAGTATCTGTTTGCTCAGTACAACAGCGCCTTTCAATGAATGCTGAATGTGCTTACCATCTCCACTCAGCAGCAGACCACTTCCAAGCCCCCTCCATCCTCTCAAAGCACCAAACCTCTGCTTCTCAACTTAACAAGCATAGCCCACCCATCTCCATACAGAGCCATTTCTCTGTCACCACACACCACCTCCATACACTGCTCAGTTTGGCAGTGGGAATCACAGTGGTGTGCAGCAGCAGCAACGGCAGCACGAATGGTGGTCTCTGCACAGTGTTACAAATGCCAGACCTCCTGCTGGGCAGCCCTGGGCTAAGGCCCTCCTGCGGCAAGGCCCGGAGCACTGCTTTTCAAACAGCCCTCAGTGCTGATTAAAGCCAGATTTGAGCTGAATGTGAGGCGTGTGGGACTTCGCACATTTCCACTCATGGCTTTTGTCCGGCCAGTTGTGCCGTAAAAGCTGCCATCAGGTCAAACATCATTTCCTTTTTTGTCAGTTGCATTTCTGTGTATGCTGATTTTATTGGTAGAGAGAAAATCATGAGGGAGTGTAACATTAGTACTGTTTTGTTCATAGCCCAATTGAACTGATTGCTCAAATTAAATGTTCGTTTGTGTTTGCAGAAATCATCGATGACCTCACGCACCTTGTGGACAAAACAGACAGCAGGATTCGGAACGAGTCTCGGAGGGTTAAACTAGTGGAGACAAAGTCATCCTCCTGTGGTGAGTCTGACCTTTTAGCACAAAGTTTTTTTTTTAAATCTATATTGTTTTAATGTCTCATATCTCATCATTGTTGTAATATCTTGTCATTTTGGTGAGACTTTGGTCACACTTCTTGGGTCTATACCTTTGAGGCAAGGCATTGATATTGACCTTACTGGCAATAACTCAAAGCTGATGTTAAAGTGTGACCTTTGTCACCTTTAAACTGCTGTTAAAACATTAAGAATGCCTTAATAGAAGTCATCTCTGCAAAATATTATGCTCCAGACAACAGAGCTGTCTATTGAAAACTAGTACAGTTGAGTTGAACTGGTTTGCTGTGACCTTTCAGCAAGAGTCAGGAAAAAGCCACTTGGCTTATGTGAGCCACTGTGCAGAAACAGGGCATGCTGGGAGCCAAGCTGAGAAACATTTCTTCACGATCATTAGTATTGCATCCATGTTGCGCCTCCCAGCTAGGCCTAATGCAAGAATTACTGTTTAAATGAGATTCCAAATGTGGAAGTGAGGATAGGCATATGAAATTTAATTGTTTTTGTTTGAGATCAGTTTCTCCTATTTGTACCTACATGTTTATAATCTAGAGCTGGTGTGGTTTATAAAGGCTCCCGCAGCATTACCTGGGACTTTCTATTCCGCCTTTTTTTGTCCTTCCATGGACCTGTCCAATGTGAAAAGCCAAGAGGGCTAGAGATAACCACCAGGGCAGGGGAGAAGGGGCCTTCTTTTATTTGCCAGGGGCTAGATTGTCTGGGAAAAGTCTGCATACTTGTGTCTTTGGTGCCCTGGTAACAGCCAGCTCAGGGCTTCGTGGTCAGCTCTACTGAAACAACTAGATGAAGGTCAACTAATATAACAGTTGATGCCATTTCCTGGTCCCCATGACATCCAGTAAGGCTTTATTTGAGGATCCCAGACCTCAAGTCACTGCTCATTGTTCCAGGCGTGAAGATCTCCCTCTTTTGCCAGTGCTTAACGATATTAATGTATTCCGTGTGGAGGGGTGGAGGGAGACCACGCTGAATGGGAAAACACCCCACTTATTTACACCCATCCTACCTCTGTCTTCTCCTCCCTCCTTTCTGCCTCTCCCTCTATTTCTTTCTTTCTCCCTCTCTGTCAGTCTGTCTGTCTCTTTCACTTTGTTTGACATTTGTCTTTGTCTCTCCAGCAGAAGGAACTGAAAATAGAACATACCACAAATCTATTGGAAGATTTTGTTTTAGAGTTCATGCTTGTGATACTTCTGTTTATTTTTGAAGTCCCATTGATCTAAAGGCAGAGCCTTATGTTATGTCTTCCTTGAATGATTCTGTACATGGGAAAGGCGGTATTTAACACTTGAGGGCATATCTGGCATACTTTCCTGCAACCATGTCATTATAACTGTCACCTTCAAACATTTGAGGCATTCCGTTGCAGTGAACTGAGCCAGCAAAGCTTTAGGAGGAACTGCCCCTTCAAAATCACAGTTCATTATAAAAGGATGATAAAAATGATGAAAAACAATTTCCTTTACAATGTTTTTGACTGCAGAGCAAAGTGTAACATGCTCTGTTGAGTGCAGAAAAGGTTAGTTTTCCACAACGGTCAAGGGGTCTGGAATGAAATGTACCACAAAATCACCATGGAATGCATTGTTTCCTTCCCCACGAACTCATACCTTTCATTTTTAATCACCTAGACAAACACGATGAGAAATGTATTTCCAGTTCAGACATGTAGTAGGTGTAAGATAAACTTAACTTATTAATGTTGCTGTGTTTAACAGAAGTTTTGAAGGTTTGGAAACCCTAAAGAAGAAGCTGAAATGGTTACTTCCTCTGTCCAGATATGAGAATTGATGTGTACTGCAGAACCCCTGTCAGTGTTGTATTCTCAGCATTAGCAAGACCACCGTCTAGGGATTGTTCACATTACGTTTAAGGGAACAGGCAAAAAAGAGACGAGTCAGAACACAGAGGGAGAGAAATTCTCGCCTGAACCATTAATTTGTAATATGCTCTTTAATCCTGCATGGAAATGTTAATGAGGAGAAAGCAAAGGGGCTGAAATACCTCTGCGCACTTTGGAAGGCTTGAGAGGTGGGAGGGTTGGGAGGGTGAGATGAATCTCAGACTTTCTAGAAGGGCTTCTCCAAGACACATGAGAAGAGCCTTTGTTTCCTGTTTAATAAGCCAGGAATAAAGCCTTCGAATCACAAGAGCCCTGGAAGCAAAGACAGAGAGGTGGGAGGCGGGAGACGCGGGGGGTTTGTGTCACACTTTGTGGGTATTATACACTTGGTTTATAGAGAAGGTGAGGGTTTGCCGGTTTGGATTGGTCGCTCCAAAAGGGCTGATGCGATGGACACACACTGAAGGTGTAAGCTGAGCACTCCAGTGGGCCTTCCTCCCGTTTTGACTTAATTAAGGAACTTGAGCCTTTTGTTTCTGAGACTTCCCATTACGTGCAGAGCTCCGAAACTGAGTGGACTTCGGCCCTGGAGATGGGGGGCAGCTGGGGCGTGGAGGGGGAGGTTGAGGCTGTTCAGGCTGGAAAAAGTGTCTGCACGCAGCCTGCCTTTGTCTTTTGTTGCCAAACTGAAGGCAGGAATAAGTGCGGGCCAGGCCTTGCCAGGGGTCACCTCCCATGAAGGGGGAGATCCCTCAGCGTCCATGGCTCTGGGCGGTGGGTTCCCAGCTCTGGGCTCCCTGCTCTTTTAAATGGCAGCCTGCAAACAAGCTGAGGGAGAAACAGGTAGCTTGTAGCCGGTAGCATGACTCTGGTAGACAAACAAAGGGACCTTTGCTCCACACCCCTCCACCTCCACCCAGCCCACCCAGCCGAGAACATGTGCAAACCCGGTCTCCATCACTGCCCGTGGTAACTTTTGGCTACTGCTCTGTTTGAAAACAATTTCCACACAGATGAAAAAGCCTTCATATCCAGGATAAGTAGTGATTGGACTGGATGTTAATGTAAAAAAAAAAAAATTCTAATTTATTATTATTTATTGTTTTTACTGACACTTTTCTCCAAATTGACTTACAGTGTTAGGTTTGCTTACTAAACCTCGTAAAATCATTTATCCAATTTCATGAAAGGGCCATTTTTTACTATGTCAGTTGCAGAGAAAGACCTTTTCAGTGGTGCTGCAGCAGGAGGTGGGATTCAAACCTATGTCCTTGAACGCAAGGCTCGGCTATAAGCACTTTGCTGCTCTCTAGTTTGAGAAATACTGAGAATGAATACTGGTAAAGTAGTTGTGAAGAAACTGATGAAGGAAATGGCATACTTTTTTGTAATTATGCTGCCTTTAATGAATCTTTCCATTGATAACGATTTGATATGACACGCAGTGCACGATTTAGCCTGTATTCAGCAGACGGACTGGTTTTCCAGCAGACTAATGAGTTTGTGAGCTGCTGTGAACTTCCACAGTAGTGCCGTTAAGTTGTTATTGAGCTTAATTGCTGGAAAGCAGTCATGGAAGCATATTTAAAGATGTCAGACATTTGATTCCCAGTACTGCCAGAGCTGTGATGATGACTTCCCTTTGAATGTGATGTTCCCTTTGACACTGTGATGCTATGATGCTATTAAAAAATGGATTTGAATGGCATCTTAAGCATGTCTTGGATAGTTTGTGTCAGCTTCATGAGCAGTGAGAGAATGCCTGGGAGTGTAGGCAAAGGGGCGAAAAATACCAGTAGATGCAGAAGAAGAATACCAGAAGATGGCTTGATCACGTATAGTTTACAGTTGAATAGGAACTTTGAACTGAGGGAGAAAAACAGCCTTAAATTGGCCTATTCTAATGGCCACTGAGCGCACCCCAACTGAAATTAGGAGCCGAGTCCACCTTTAAAAAGTTAAATGAAATGCTTTTCATAGAGTCACTTTTCCAGCTGGAGAGGAGAGGGAAGATTAACCCAGTGATGCTGAAGGCCTCAGGCTGGGTGGCGCGAGTTTCCCAAGGGGCTTAATCGCCTTGTGGGGGTACTCCGGGGCAGCTCCTCTTCACCACTAATCTGCTTAGTCAGCAGCGGGACACTCCTTCGGTCTGCATGTGGCTCTGCATCTTAAACTGCCGTGTTTTGCCGGCGCTCTTGAAGAGTCGTCGTACAGGGGAACAGCGAGCCAACCATGGGGCGCCTCGTTTATTTCTGCTGGGGTTCTCCATTTCCATCTTAGACTCATTCCTTTCCTGTTGGAGAATGCGATTCAAGGCCTGTCACCTGGAAATTGAAATGTGTGTATTGTCACATCTGTGCGTGACGGGCACACACACGAACTCGCCATTAGTGTGGCATCTGGCAATTACTCCCACATTCTGCTCTTGTAAAAGTTCATTTTTCTGTGTTGTATGAAGTTTTCTGTTTTCCCCTTCAATTCATAATCCTTTTTTTATCTTTATGTAATGATTATATGCCAATCAGGAGGGTTTGTGAATCGTGTGGTGGGGGATGGGCAATGTACGTTTTATGAAAGCCTATTGTGTGGCTGCTAACAGGATTACAATTGCTAAAATGATGGCTGATCATGTTAACACAAGACCTGACCCCTCCGCAAAGGTCACTGGCGCCTTTTGTTCCTCACCGTGGTGCTGAACATGAGCCTGGGAGTTTCTGATGTGTGCCCTGGCATCTCACCCCCATCTGATTTTGTTTGCGGGACTGAGAATGGGGGGTGCTGCTTTCAAAACCCTTGGGTGGTCAATTTGACTCTGGTAGAGAGTGTAAGGGCCACCTACTGAATTGTTGCCTCTGATCTGTTCAGCCAGTGATGGTGATCATTAAAAGTCATTCGCAGAAGCTGGGTCAGAAGCAGCTCATTCAGTTACTTAGATCCCTGATGACTTGATGACAGTTCTAAAAAAAAGAATGGCGTGAAAAAGGCACAAGGAGAGTGGTGAAGGTGAAGCCACTGTGACTAAAACGGGGCAGAGTTGAGCCCCTTTCAAAGTGCTCCTCCGTTCCCCCATGTGACAGCGGAAGGCTTGCCTGTAGCTTTGCACAGTTTCACCCAAAGTGATGTTGTCCATGTGGTGAGGCTCCATGTGTATATTTTTCTTCTTTGTGGCATTCAAGGATACATTATGAGGATTATTTGGAGGAAGTTTTTTACCGCCGCGCTCACATATGTGATCCGTACAGGGCAGCCGGTCCATTTAGACTGTGGATCAAATGGCGTTAAAGGATCGCAGCTTTCGCTGCTTTCACTCACTCGCTCCGTGCCGTTGCCGTCTCGCATATGGGAACGCTATCTCAGGCCGTGGCCCTGTTGTTCCCCTTGTTTTCACCTCCCATGTGTGAGTGTGTGGGAGTGTTGGGGGATTCAGCATTTTCTGCTGTTGGTACCTCCTCCCACCCCCGTTATTGCTCGAGAACATTGCCCCCATTCTTACCACCTCCTTGTTGTGTAGAAGGCTCTCCCCTCCCCCTGCAGCCCCACAGCCTGTTTCCTGGGAGCTCAGGGCTGCCGATGGAGTGGTCCTGAAGGTACGGTGGCCCAGAGCAGAGGAGTGACGGCAAGTACGCAGAGCTGTCCGGAACGGAGAGCCGCAGCAGGCCTTTGGACCCTGTCCGGACCCCGGTGCACTCACAGTACCGTACTCTTCTGTGTCGCTGCGGCTTCCCGTTGTCCCATGGCGGCCGTACAAAATTTAAACCAAAAGTAGAAGAGAAAGAAGCCAGCAGCCCTGGAAGTAACAATGGACAGTGCGTATATTGCTTGGCCTTTGCGTTCGTACATGTTTGAAACCCATGTTGACTCCTTCCGCAAAACCATGAGGAAATTGCAGTTAACTTGGCTCTCAGAGTCACAGTTGTCCTCAAATCACGTGTGGCACAGAAACAGAAAGAAGTGCAGCTTGTCACATCGCATATGAGTGGCGCTGGTGGGCGTCTGTTGAATACTGTACTATATGCGACAGGATGTTGTTCTTGTTATCGCAGTTATGTTGCTTAGCTCACCGATTTAATCATTTTATTGATGCCGCTGACCTCATGGAAACACCGTCCTGTTTGTGTAAAGAGACAGTTCAAGTGCTTGGCTGTGGTCACCCGTCTTACCACCTTTGCACCCTGTTGTGCCGGGAATCTCGACCTCTGTATTTCACTCCCACAACGTGGGCCAAGAAATCGAGAGGGATTTCTAATAAATATTAGGAAGCCTAAGAGAAGCATTCAGCACCAGCCCAGGAGAGAGCCTGCGGAGCCTTGAAGGGGTTGAGGTGCGAGGGCAGTAGCGGCGGCTGCGCAGTGCAAATTGTCTGTCGCCATGGTGTCTCTCACCGTGGTGGATTTCGTAACGCACGTTTTTATGGAAGAACTGGGCACCAGCCGTCCGACTGGTCTGAGTTGCGTAATGCACAGTGTTCATACAAAGGACTTGTTTATTTTACCACAAATATGTTTTAGAATGCTGTCAGTTACAAAACAGTTTGAGCAGCTTGTGATTTTCATGAGAAAGAGCGAGCAGAAAAAAACTCTGTACAGGTGGTCCCCGATTTACGATGGGGTTTCGTTGTGTGAAACCCACTGGAAGTCGAAAATATTGTAAGTCAAAAATGCATTTAATACATCTAATGCATGCCTCCCAGCATCGCGAGAGACTATCACTCTGCATATCGCTTGTCCAGGATAAAATCGAAATTCAAAGTTCGAGGTACAGTTTCTATTGAATGTCTATCACCAGCTCATCATCGTAAAGTCGAAAAAATCATGTTGAGCAATCGTAAATCGGGTACCACCTGTATACCGTGTATCTGACTCTACACCGTAGTTTCTGGTTTCTATCATTCCTACTGTATCTTTAAAATAGTTTTCCACCTTTTTTTTTTTTTTTTTTTTGTTTTTGTGTGTCAGTGAGGGGGATATGAACATTTCAAAGTGTCTTTGGAATCTGAAAGGTGTCAACTATAAGCACTTCTCCCCCCCCCCCCCGATATCCTTTGCCCACATTTTTTGAATAGATTGCAACCTATCTGTTTTTGTATTTTATAATATTTGTCATTGTTTCTGTTTGGAACTCCAGGAAAAAAATTGGGAAAAAAGCCACACCGTAACAGCCTTTGCAGTGAGGCTGCAGGTCCTTGCAGGGGGTGATTGTGCAATGTCAGTCTCAGCATAATATATCACCTCTGTGCATCTGAGACCGACTTGTTCAGGACACTGTAGGCATCTGTGTTTCTCTCCTCTCTTCTCATGACAGGAATGCTGGTGGTGATTGTACTGCTCCTCATCGCCATCGTGGTGGTCGCCGTGTGGCCCACCAGCTAACGGGGGCGGCCCTGCCGGGAGAAGCGTTTCGATGAGCACGTATGGTGACGGTTCTTCTTACTGCAGAGGAGATGCAGCGGAGAGGGGGGTCCTTCCCAGCTCTTTGTACTACTGGTCACTTCCACCCCTTAGCCCCTACCTCCACACACTCCTCCCCCCCTGCACTTTTTGTTCCTCCCAATTGAAATTTGAATTACGACGGAAACTGCAGCTGGGTAAATGAGTCCTTGTGGAAAACTAGCACCAGTGTTTCTCTGGAGTGGGGTGCGGGGTGTGAACTGGTGACCTCTGGGTTTCTAAGCACCTTTTCTTTCCAAAGTATGGCTGCATTCCAATGTCAAGATTGTATTTAATCCGGCGCTCTTCTCATGCCATGTGTTAGCCCAACACGTCTGTCATTGGTGCAAATCACAGGTCAGTGATGATGATGATGATGATGATGATGATGATGATAATACCACTAGCTTAACAATATTCACACATATTTACTCTACATGCTTATATGTTGTTGTCTCTGCTGGAATTTTCTAATGTTTATATGAGAAACTGAGCCAGAACAAAATAATGATACTGTCTGCTAACTTAACTGTTATAATTATGTAAATCAGATAGGATTAACAACTGCAGTTTCTAATAAATTACACTGGAAGATAATAAATACCCTGGCGGTTGTGGTTTTACGTGCGTTTTTCTCAGTCTGCAAACCTAGAAAGGATTATGGCCATAATAGTTTAGATTATATAAATCCTTTTATCCTCTGTGCATTTTCTTGTTTATCACCGCTTACAGTCCATGTCAAAATCGAGTTACAAAAGAGTGGCAGAAAAGTTGCATTGTGTGAAACATTTTAACATGCTGCTTCGAGAAGGATGTGTGCGTAGGGTGCACTTTTCACTTGTGTTAAGAACTGACATTATAAATTTAATTCCACAGACACAGAACCTGCTGTTTGTATGGTGACAACACTGATCACACTGGTCAGAGTGAACAGATTTTTGAGTATATAAATGTGTAGCCCGATTTAGGATATAGAAATGGTAACACTGTAAATTAGCTTGGGTACGAAATGCGAACATCATCTCAAAAATGTTTTTTTTTTTGAGTTCACATTGTGTTAATGCAGAACATTTAGTCAATTCTGTGATGAGGAAAATAACGAGAAAGCATTTTTGGTGACTTTGCTAAGGAAATGACACACTTTGCTGGAATACCTGTTCTGGGGCGACTGGTGACCTCCGTTTAAAATAAATGATCTGAATTGTGTGGTGATTGAATCACAGCACAAGGAAGGAGTTGCCTCCTCTGCAGGAACACCAGGATTCGACCCACGGAAAGGGACTCCATTGTTGGGTTTACACGAGTTTATTTCAGTTGAGTTCTGGATTTAGTTCCACTAGGTTGGTGTTCAGTAGTTATAGTTTCCTTCTGATTTTAATTACAACCATCTAACAAGCACAAATCTTAAAAAAAGACAAAAAAATCCACAATGTTTCATGTCATTAAATATATTCATATATAATAACCATAATATATTAGTATGCATTGTAAAACAACATGGCAAACCTGCAACTGCCACAGCTAGACAACATTTACAATTCATAGTATGAACAAAAGCTGACGAGTCAGCTCTAAACATTGGATGCTGGGACACATTTTCCTGTAACTTGAGAAAAAAAGAATTAAAATTTATAACGTTGGGCTACTGAACACAATACATAAGTTTTAGGTTTGATTACGTATGTTGTGCCAAACATAGATACATTTACATGTGATACTTTTGAATATTATGATGCATGACAGTAAAATGTATTTTTATAAATATATGTTTCAGAAGACAACAGTACAAAGTGTTTATTTTAATGTTCTACATATTTATTACATACGTGAAATCTTTACACCTCCTTAACATATTCTCCCTTAAATTCTGCTTGATGGAAAGGATTTGGGACTAATTTATTTGCAGACCTCCTCCCTCTGCCCTAATAAAGAGAATGTGCTGTTTTCGCTTTATTAGCCTGCACTACCTCTTTGTGCGAGACCGTTTTTCCGTGCGCCTGTGAGATGGTCACCGCTGATGGCCCGGCGTCTTCTAAATCCTCTTGGCCGCGGAGGAGATGGGCAGGCTTATACTGGCAACACCGCACAGGAGCTCCAAGGCGTCACAGGTGTCCGGACATGTAAAATACATGCATATTGTCCTCGATTTTCAAACTGCTCCCTTTAATTTTTTTTTTTTTTTTAACAACCACTAGCATGTTGCTTTCCTCCAAGGCACCGTATAATTTTAGCCTTTTGTTACAGGGTGTTTTACTGGAGCAATTCACATTAAGCATCTTCCTTAACAGCACAGCAGCAGCGTCCCACCGGGGACCGAGTGCGTTTCTGTGCGAGTTCGATGTGTACTGCACAAAACCGCCAGCCGGTGCCCATATTAACCTTTATCCCGGCAAACAGCACTGCGCTTTCTGTTCGTTTGTCTCTTTGTTATAATCTACATTAATTAGAATTTTGGTTAATCTTTAGATATAATCTATATAATGATTTACATCAAAATACTAACTATACAGATAAATATCATCGACTTGCCACCCTTCCGTGGATGGAAGAACGCTTTCAGGGTTTATGAATTCACACATCAATTACAGGTTTGCTATATTCACACTATGCTTGTTCTTTTTATTGTTGTTGAATTTGCATTTTTGTTCTTTACAGCCACAGGAGAGAAAAAAAAACTGAATGCGTGATGTAATTAAGCCAAGTTGGAATGTTTGATGAACCTTTTCAATGGCATTATTCTGTTCAGAATTTTTTCCACAGACATACGTGTTTTCCGACTGGTGCTCCGCTGCAGTAAATTGCTGTGCCTGTATGTTCACTCGCACTGCCTTTGTGAGTCAGCTTTTTTGTTTCTAATGAAGTTTTTTTTGCTCATTTTGTTTCTCAATTTTGCCTGGCCGACCAATAATTTCCTTTGTTTTATATTTTCACCCAGTTCTGCGATGTTGTCAACCCAGCTATTTTGACAGCGCAAGCAGGGTAAAGGCTGCAGAATCAGACGTACGCTTCTGGAAGCAGTATTTCTAACACAACTTTGTCCATGCGTTGGAGGAAATAGCGGAAATCAACAATTGCCGTGGTGTCGCCAAATAAGTGCTGGATCCAGCTGGGTTTCTGCACCGGGTGCCGCAAAAACCTTACGCTTTAGACGCTTTAGACTGAGATTAGTTGTTGGGTCTTTGTGTGTGTTGAGTACAGATTCCGTTTTTGAAACGCAGTCCCTGCCGGCACACCAGAAGGCTCCGGGTTGGCCTGAACCAACCCGCAGAGCAAAGCTGCCTCTTTGCTAAAGCGCATTGTTGGTGTGGTCGTCGTCGGACCTCATCGTTACCCGCCCGCTGACTCGGGAGAGCTGAACCCCATTATCCGGCGTTCGAACAATGAGCGCTACCGCCTGACGACGAGAAGAATACACGCGACACGTCGCAAGCCAGCGCAAACCAACAAGAACGAGTTCTGATCCGTGCTCTAATTTGAAGGGATCTCCGGGATGCCCAAACACCTCTGGGTAAAGTCGCAGACGCCGTTTAAACAGTCCGTTGTCTTTATATGTTGGAAATCCAGCAGACAGATAAAAGAAAAATAATAAAGTAAGTATGGAACAGCAGCACCAGTCTCGAGAACAAGTAAATGAGAGAATTGTGGGAAGAGACACATGCAACCATAAACTGTACAAGAGAGCATCACACTAAGAACATTCATTCCCTATAGGTGAGAATACTGCTTTTTGCCCCCCTTGCAGCTGCAGCTGTAAAATCTACAGATATTTCTCACCTTAGTATCCTCAGTATTGGCGAGAAACACTCAAAGCAATGTTAAATTAAATCTGGGTCTCAGACCCACAACTATTTACTTAAACCCCCTGAAGTGATGACTAGAGTGTTAAAGGATGCGCACAGTAGATTTAACCCAAACATGCAACTTCTGGGTCCCTTATTTACCTACAAAGAGAGCTTTTACCTATGAGGTATTGTCCATGTAACGACCGCTTTCTTAACAAAGGATTTTTCTTAATATTCCAAGGATGCTGGTTAGCGTTTCACCGACACTGCCCCCTTTGCAAAAGCGTGTGTTCTTTCCGATCCCGTTTTATCGTGTCGAATGCAGAATCCACCTTTAAAGTGAAGCTCTGCTATAACTTTTCCTTGGCTGCTCACACAGTTTTTTTTTTTTTTTTTTTCCGCACATTAAACAAGAACTCGCAGCTAAAGGTGTGAATCGTGGGACAACAGCTCCCGCTCACATCCTGTTCCACCGCCTCTGCCGGTAAAAAGCTGTACAACATAGGGTGCGTAGCCTCAGCGCCGACTTCCGAACAGAACTGCGATACAGTGGCACGTTTCCTTGTAACTGCAGTATAACGACACGCGGAGCTTAAGACGAACTGAAAAAGCTACGGAATTATAATGGATGGAAAAAGGAGCTTGGGTGCAAACTCGGCAAATCCACGAAAAATCTTGAAGGGAATAATAGGAAAAAAAACTGCAATCGAGCTCCTTCACAATAAGTCCCTAGGAAAAAAAATCGTCCTAATACACTCTTCATGCTTCTACTCAAAGCAGCAACGTTCAGTTCCTTTCTCCTTCTCTCTCCACCCCCTCCTGTCTCTCTCTCTCCCCGCTCTCAGTTTCCCATGATATCGTGCTCCTTCCTCTTCCTCCTCCCCAGAAAGGATGCGCCCCTTATTTTAGGCCTTCTTGCACTTGCCCTTCTTCTCGCGCTGCTGGAACTTCCTGAGTCGCCGGGCCCACGTGTCCCTCCACTGGATCACCAGGCTGCCCTTATCGGCCACCACGCCGCTCTGGTCCGGAGAGTCATCATCGTTGCCCAGCAGAAGGTATTTCTTCCCAGGCTTGATCTTTGGGCACTTGCAGGCTACGTCCTTGGCACGCACCCAAAGGAACTGGTCGCCGCGTCGGATGCGGTATTCCCCTTGCTTGTAGACAGAGATTATGTTAACGGTGAACTTCCACCATTCACCCGCCTTGTCTGCCTTAAGGATGTGCACCTGGACCGCTGGAACACAAGAGATGAAGAAACATGAGAAAGTTCTTTTTGGAAAGAAACGCTGTTATTAATATACAGGCTTCACGTGCACAAGTATCATTTGTCCCATAAATCTGTTTTTAAAGCGAATTTTCGGGGGAAAAAAACTCTTAATTACCAGTTAAGAGTTGAACTAAGTTAAAGAGGAGAAATAAAGTGTTCATGAGACACAAATTATTCTGCCATTTTTTCACATAACGTTCATTTCCTGTCCTACCTTTTAAACATGGAGAAAATGTCATTCTCAACCAGTTTCAGAACATCACAACTACTCTGGGCACCTTTAATTCCAGGTTTAAGACCCACATGTTCAAAACTGTTCATGCATAACATACTCGCATGTCTCCTTTTCCTCTTATTAGTTATCTAAGCAATATTTTCTCTTTTTATTTTGTTCTCTAGTATGTTTTTCTTGAGCTGTACAGTAGCGTAGTGGGTAGTGCCGCACAGCTCCTGTGCTGTAGGTTCACATCAAGCGTAGTGTGTGTAGATTTTGCATGTTGGTGTCTCTGTTCAGAGTGAATAAGTGTGTGTGTTTGCCCTGGAGTGGACTGGTGTACATACAGGGTGTCCCCTCTATCGTGGCCTACGTTTCTCCGATAGGGTCTTGGCCACTGTGACCATGCACTAGACAAGAGCTTAATGATAATGGGTGCATTCTGTTATTCTTTTACCGATGTAATTTTTTAAATGCTGATTTTAAAGAGTGAGCTTTTTTAAAAATTTGTTTTTTCTTATTGTTCATTTGTTTTTGATGCTGACATTTAAATTAGTTTGCTTTGCATTTCCAGCCCATATCTTCCTTTTTTATTGTAAGTACTTTGAGAAGCTGCTTTTATATATGTTATATAAACAAAAAAAATATTGTTATCAGAACACTGCCCAACAAGGCAATTGAAATTACAGTAGTTACTCATGCATGTAACCAGTCAAATCACATACAATCACTCATAATGATATTGCTTTTCTAGAGAATTCTATGCATTTTATTACTTTGTACCTTAAACTGATATGTAAGGCTTCCCATTGAATTTTGCATATTCGGCTTTTTTTAGGACTTTCTTTAAATTTTTTTTTTTTTTGCGTTAAGTCTCACGATTTCAGCGGTTTTACATGATGATAAAAAGGACAGTTTTTTAAAGATGGTTTTATAAACAGCACTGGGTTACAGCAGCAAATTGACAGAATCAGCACACTGAGGCATTGCAAATATAACATACGTAGATCGAGGACTGAGGTTCGAAAGAATACAATATTCAGTGGCATGAACATGTAACGCTATCTAATAAGTTCCAGAGTGTCGAGACATTCCATTTGTCATGCAGATCAAATATTAATTTTTCAATCAGGACAAGCAGAAGAAAATTAAACACTATAGTCTTCCACATATTCACAGACCAGACTTCAGTTGTAGACCATAGTACTGAAATACGTTTCCTAGAATGCAGATTGTGATGAAACATGAAAATAATTGGGAACAAATAAAATTTTAAAGGTTTTTTAAATGGTTTACATTTACATTTATTACATTTACATTTTAATAGATGCTTTTCTCCAAAGCAATGTATGACTCCATGACTGAATGAACATCATTCCAGTCACCTTGTATCTCATCACCTTCCTATAATAAATGACAGCAGGTAGCATAGTGGTTAGACCTGTTGCCTTTAGATCTAGGAATTACAGGTTCTAATCCCATTTCCAGATGTAGTACCCTTGAGCAATGTACTTACCCTGAACTGCTCCAGTGATGTTACCCAGCTGTATGAATGGGTAAGTTGCTTTGGAGAAAAGTGTCACCTTAATGTTATCAAGTGCAAACATTAAACTATGGAATGCAAGGCATGAATCCTAACAGTCTTTGATAGTGTGGAATTAACTCTGTAAAACCTCCAGAATCTATCCCAATGTTGAACCAATAAATGATGTATTTAATTTGTGCAGCCCAATAGTAAAATCTCATGTTTGGTACAGAAGCCCAACCCAACTGAAGCTGTGCTCCACAAGTGTGAGATACGGCCCTCTTCGAACATGTTGCCAATTTCTGGTATTAGCACAGGGCACCAATTTGTCCACAATTTCTTAGAGAATTCCAGGGGCTTTTCTCAAATGCATCGATCGGATACTATCCCAGATGTCTTCAGAAATAAATGGGGCTTTTAGAGAAGAACAGTCCTCATCTGTGACGCTCGGCATCAATAGCCTTTCTTAATATGATTCTATTACATCAGCTGAGCCGTGCCCCTAGGCGGTGTAAAGGGACCTATAATACTCTCTGAAAGTGTTATTAATCGCCAGTGGGTCATGTGTAACTGAACTCATGGTGTCCGTACTGCCTCATTCTTTGGTGATTTCAGCTGACGGATGGGTGGGCCAGCGGGCACACAGCTACTGGACGGCTGACTTGTTCGGGAGAAGCCACGGCACGTGTGCCTGGCGGAAGGGTGCTTGCTTCGAGTGCTCTTCGGCGTCACCGCAACTCCAGTTCTGAACGGAGCTTTCTCTTCTAACAAGGTGTTTCTCCTAAGTGTGAGCTCACGGTTGTTATAAAAAATGTAGGGAACAAATGACTTGCACACTCAAGTCTGAAGTCTTGCGATATGAGCATTTGTTATGTGAGGGAATCCTGTGTAGTTTCATCAGTCCAAAAGCCCACCTCGGTGCTTTGCTTAAGGAACAACACCGGGGGCTCTACCGGGACTTGAAGACAGAGCCATCAAGCCAAACGGTTCATTTTCTTCACTTCCATACTCCCAGCTTCCTATAATTCCTTACGGTTGGAAACAAATGATGTATGGATGAGTGTGCCAGTGTAAGTAGTGTATCTAGCAGTGTAAGTCACCTTGGTGAATAAGGTGTGTGGGCTCATAACACTGCATAGAGTTCGTTGGAAGTCGCTTTGGAGAAAAGCTTCTGTATAAATGTAAATGTAATGTAAATGTAAACAGGGTTCTGCACACATGCACACCGTCTCTCTAGAGTTTCTCATACCGGAGGTGACATCACGAAGGCTACTCCAAGCTTCTTTTTACCTAATCGGGCATACGGAAGCACTGCTGTCCCACAAGTGAGAACAGCTGACCCAGTTGGCCCTTACCACTTTACCCATTCTCCCCTCCTGGCCTGACCTTTATCCTCCCCTTGTTGTGCAGTCCCACACATTCATTATCACAGCAACAGTTGCCATAGTGTGTTTTTTTTTTTTTTTCCGCCAAGTTGGCAGAATAGCTGCTCACTATGTACACTTGAAAGCACACCTCCCCAAGAAGTAAAATCCTCCTCGTGGCTTGACTGGGGGTTCCCCTAGCAACTGTTTTCCTTCCTCGACCAATTCGGAGCACAAAAAAAGGGGTTCCGACAAAAAGGAGAGGTGCCGGGACTGTTCCAACCCCTGAATTCCTTTTATTTTCATCGCAAATTAAGGGGGCTGGTGAAACACTTTGCAAAACACTCTGCAAACTCTGAAGAAGAAACAAGCAGTTGTCTAAAGTCAGGAGCAATAAAACCTCTGAGGTGCAAGTGGTATAAATGGCTGCACAGATTTACAGCGCGCCGGACAGAGTAAAAGAGGGAACCGCTGTCCCCGTAAGCTCGGTTACGCCGGAAGGCGGCAAGACGGAGACGAGCGGGTCGCGTCTCCATCACTCGTGCCGTTCCAGGTGTTGCGTGTTGTTTCGTTCGGGAATAACGCCACGCTTCCACAGGGACGCTCGGCGAGCGGCACCGTGGCCCGCTGGCCGCGCTCTTCCCGTTCGGCGCGCTACCTCATTTCTCAGCGCGCCGGGGCTCGGCAGAGCTGCACCTTGTCCTCGTGGTCTGCTGCGTTTAGAAGCGCTTGGCGGACGGAAAACAGGAATATAAAATCGAGTCGCCGCGTGAAGCTAGAAACATCCCGGAGAGGCCGTTCACTCCGCCCGCCCGCCCGCCCACCCAAGGGCTGCAGTGAACCACCCCAGTTCGGGAGGATATTTGTCTTCGGCGAACTGCGCTTAGGAGCTGCCTTTCAGGCCACACTGCCGTCCGAGACACAGATCACAGGGGCATTATCCTCCAAACCCGTAGGAAATGCTTTTTTTCCCACCTCCTCTGATGAATGCGCACACCGCCGTGTTTCGAGGGGGGCGTCCATGCTTCCAATGCTCGCGTGAAAAGCTCCGAGCGGGCACAGGGGCCTGCTGTGAGCAAATTGCGAGCAATTACTGAATGAAAAGGGGCCGCTGGAATCGGCGGAGCCCCCTCTCACAGGCTCGTCATTCACTGACCGCGTCTTTGGGCTGGCGGAAGGTGACTTGTTCCTTAAAAGAAGAAAGATGCTGAGGGAGGGCGGCTGGAACGGTGCCCGTACCGGGGTGCCTTTATTATTTGTCCTCCAAGTTACAGGAGTACGTTTGGTGCCAAAACCAGAATCTTGACAGTTGTGTTTTCCTATCCATGTTCACTCCAGCTGATAAGCTCATCTTTTTTTAACGCAGCCTTCGCTGGGACCGTCGGGCTTCAGATGTGCCGGAATATTCAAGTGCGGATCACAATGCCGATAGGAATGGGTTGGAAAAACGGAGTCTTTCAAGCACCACTGAAACACTATGAGGGTGACAGTGCTCATGTGCCACTCATGCTGGGGGTCACACCCGCACACAAGCCCCGCAGAGTTTTGCCGTGTACCTCACTCCCCAACAGCGCTGGAAACACACCTCATTATAGCCACAATCCAGTGTTTGTGCAAAGCGGGGGGGGGGTCTGCTGGCATCCTCCAGCTCACAGGTGCAGGAGCGGTAGGGTGTGGAGAGGAGAGCGTGGAGAGCCACGGATGGTGCACGGCCTCTCGGTGCTTGTTGACCCGCTAGAAGGTGGGATAGGTGGGTGGCTGGCTGAGGGTGCAGACAAAGCAAGAGAAGTTTCTTCCAAGTGTCCAGGCTTACTGTGGTCTCTACGGCCAAGGGATGTACTGGGGACTCGACCCTCCGTGCTGGCTGGAGAAGCAGCCAAGCAGAGCCAGCGGCACCTGCTTTTAAAACACTGACACCGCATCCCAACGGCCCATCGGATGAGCGGCAAAGTCGCGACGCGGGGCCGACAGGCACGCCCATGCGGACGCTATGCCGGGGCCGTGCTTTGAGGAAGGAGCGAGCCCTTCGCAAACAAGAGTGCTCTTTTGGCTCTTGATTCTGCGGCCCTAGAAGTATCAGAAGAGAATATTCCCCTCTTCGCCCTATCCTCTCTGTAGTAACGCACAGACAGATGTAGCACTACAAAGATGCCTCTTCCCCCCATCGTTGGCAAACTGTTGCTGTTCTGTTGCCGCTCACCCCAACCCTCCCCGCCAAGGGCCACAGCAGGGTGGCGGGAACGCGACACATTCCCCCACGGTGCCCGTTGGGGTCAGCCCGCAGGGGCCCAGCAGCCACTAACTGGGGACACTCGCTTCCCTGCCGCTCTAAAGATGCGCTGTCGAATGCGACGGACGGAGGAGCGAAGGAATGGGGGGTCGGCTCGTGACCGCCTCTCGCTGTGCGGAAAAGCGTAATCCGCGTGCGCCTCTTTAGACGGGACAGAGGGCTAATGGAGAAACTCCACAGTGTGCTCATTCCTTCGGCGCCTCATAGCCGACAGCTACAGCTGCATTACGGAGTTACGGCCTCACGAAGCTTAAATAAAATAACTCTGGAAATGTGTCATTTTTGAATTGCAAAAGGTTAATATTCTACCATTACCTACATATATATATAATAATCAATATATATAATACCTACATAATTGGAAGTCATTTTCACAATCACAAGGGCAAATATATATGAGAGAAAAATTAAATCCATACTTCTTATAAATCGCTTTTGAATGCTGTATTATTTTAATGGCAGATGAAATGTAAAACTGCTTCATACGTTAGGGACCAATTTCTGCACGACGGGGTCCAAGTAAGTCTTTTTTTTCTCGAGGGTGTAATCGAAGGGAGCGAGACGGGACAGAAAGCTGAAATGGCCTTCACTGCCGCAGACAGATCGTCCTGTCGATGCCAGAGATAATCATTGTGGGTGGACGACCTTGTTTATTTACAATAAAGTTTTAGACATACTATGACTAATCCGTTTTTAATACGTGCCAGTAAAATTCCAAATTTTGCACACACTAGTGAACCCAGCGAAAGTTTCACGCTGAAGGAATGTTTAATACATTATAAATGAACGTACATTGTAAATTCTATTATATGGATTGGCTCCGTTTCTTGGACTGCGGTTTGGGGAGAGCGTTGGATTTTATTTGATTTTAAGGAGAGAGGGCCCGGAGCTTTCGGTGAGAATTCCAGCATAGTGCTCATGTGTTCCCGCCTCTAGCCAAGGGCCAAAGCGGAGCCAGCGCCTGGAGCGGGGGACACGTCGGGAGGCAGCATGTGCTACGGAAAGTGCTGGAAAGCCCAACAGGCCCGTGCTGCTCCGCTCCCATTAAGTACGGTGCTTAGGATGATTTGTCATGTGGTTAGGAGACTAGTCTGCCAACCGGGGGGTTGCTCGTCGGAGCTGCTTGCTAATATTTTATGATTTATGGTTTGGCTGATCCCGAACTGGGTTGATAAAGACGGGGCGAGTCGAGACAGAAAAATAAAAGTGAGGGATAAAGGCTGAAAAGCACTTCCTTGTGTGCGGGGATTAAAGGTGTCTACCTTCCAGCTGAGCCAACAAGATGCTATCAGCGCTCTCCAGTTGAGCAGCAGTGTGAATCCACTGCAGAGTATCTATCCTCTAGACCCTTCACTCTCTATCTGGGATGAGCTTAGGCCTCGATCTCAGGCAGGCGGCGCGGGGGCCACACGGGAAATACGGGGCCACAAATCTCAGCCTCCGAACCAGCGTCAATATGATTCTCCAGGAAGGAGGTTCCGGAAACACCTCAGCAAGGCTTCGGTTTGACGACACACCTCCAGTAGATAGCTGTCCCTCCGCTGTGCGCTAGGAGGTAAGAGTAAGTTCTCTTATACTCGTCGCATAAGCCCCTCTGTCCGGTGGCGTCACCACTGGAAGGCGCTTTGTGTCAGTGTGGAAATTCACAACCAAACGAACCCAGCGGTTGAAGACCCTTCCAAAGCTGTGGGTCAAGTCTTCTGCAAGTCGGAGCTCATTCAGCGGTAAATACAGAATCGGTGGGGCAATATAGTGATATGCGGTCCTCTAAGATGATATTTGTCACATTCCCCTTGCTTTATTTTCGTTAGCGAGGTGAAGCTGTGCGTATCTGATATGGACAACATCGCTGTGTGGGCGGTTCAACAATGCAGGGTTTGTTTCGTTCATTGACGTTGAGCAGAAAACGCTCTACGTTGGTCTTGCGGATTGACGCGATGCCGGCATGGCACGAGTCCGCACGCGACTCGGTTCTCCTCCCTGCGCACCTGAGAGGATTCGGTGCAGACCGGTGATGTTCGGTTCCTCTTAGCCCATAGTAGCTTTGCCCTAATGCGACCCCCGCAAGCCCTGCCACAAAGCAAGAGAAAGTGGATTAAAACCGAGTCTTGGCAAAAGGGGGCCTGGGGAAGGCGGGCCGGGCCCCTGCCGGGCCATGGGGGGCACAGCGGGGTGGGCTGGAGAGGAAATTGCCTGTAATTCGTAATGGAGGAGAACCGTAAGAGCGGGGGCTTCAGTGGCAGCTGCTTCGATGCCCCAAGTCACGGCCACGCATCCCCCCCAAGTGGTGGAAATCCGATGAGTCACAGCTCCCTGCGAGGCCTGGCGGGGGTGGCGCCGCGATCGTTGCTTACTGGCAGGGGGCCGGCTCGTGCCAGACACCCCAGGAGGTTCCCCCTCCGGGGCCTTCCCAATGGCGGAGGACTGCTGGGAATAAGATCAGGATAGTCCCAATAGGCCCCGGTACCTCCCATCCCCGCTCCTCCTAGGCAGGCCGTCCACCTGCAGCGGACCCCGTATCCCTCGGCAAATCGCTCCGCTTTCCAGCGTCGCACCTGCTTCTCACCGGAGGCAAATGTCGAGAAGCAAATATTAGCAGTGCAGCAGAGACGTGACCCCCTGCTGCATCTTGTCACACCAGCTTTCCAGTGTGTAAACGCTAATAAATAACACAGTAAGTGAGGGCAGCATGCAGGAGAAGGTACATGAAAATACACGTTTCATGGTGGGGGGGGGGCTGGTGGTGCAGTGGGTTGGACCGGGTCCTGCTCTCTGGTGGGTCTGGGGTTCAAGTCCCGCTTGGGATGTCTTGCGATGGACTGGTGTCCCATCCTGGGTGTGTCCCCTCCCCCTCCAGCCCTGTGCCCTGTGCTGCTGGGTTAGGCTCTGTCTCCCTGCAACCCCATATGAGACACGTGGTTTCAGATGATGTGTGTGTGTGTTTCATGATGTCAGGGCTGATGCAGAGTTGCACGGCAGCAGATGCTTTTCCATATCAGAAGCACTTAGCAGGACTTCAAAGCATTGGAGCCCAGTTAAAACTCACCTGGACAACAACCGTTGAGTGTTTTCATTCGAAACAGAAACCGTGCAGCCTGGCCTGTAGCGGGTCCAGTTAATGATCATTTGTGTGTATGCAACAGTGTTCCCATCAGAGCCCGATGTGGTGTCATTACATCTGTAACGGCAGCCTTGCTGGTGGACCCATTAGACAGCCTGGCTTCAGGCACACATTGCATTTATTTAGCAGATGCTTCTCTCCAAAAAGGGGGGCACAGTGGTTTGGCCGGGGCCTGCTCTGTGGTCCTGCTTGGGGTGCCTTGCCGCAGCCCGTCCGAGGTATGTCCCCTCTCCCTCCAGCCTGGCGCCCCGTGTTGCGGGGTTAGGCTCCAGTTTGCCACGACCCCCGCTCCGGACAAGCGGTTGTAGACATTGTGTGTGTTTTCTCCAAAGCAACTTCCACTGAACTCTATGTAATGTTATCAGCCCACGCACCTTGTTCACCAAGGTGATATACACTGCTAGATACACTACTTACAATTGGTCACTCATCCATACATCAGTGGAACACACACTCTGTCACTCACATACTATGGATGAACCTGAACAGCATGTCTTTGGAGTGTGGGAGGAAACCAGAGCACCCGGAGGAAACCCACGCAGACACGGGGAGAACGTGCAAACCCCACACAGACTGAGCGGCCATCGAACCTACGTCCTCTCGCACCACCCAGGTGCCGTGAGAGAGCAGCGCTACTCGCTGTGCCACCGTGCCGCCCGTTTCCCGCATGGAGGTGGGAAAGTCCAAATGCCTGTTAATGATGACAAGTGTTGGGAGGCCACAAGAAGGCTGGCAGAAGAAAGGGGAAGGTGTCATCTCTTAATGAGCACTTCTGGAGTTGTCAGAACCCCTCCCCCTTACCCGCACCCCCCCATCCGTCACACCAACTTTGCCTTATCCGCTTACGGACTGAATACCTGCTGGGCTGTCCATCAGCGAGCTCCTACTGATTGCCTTTCCTCCCGTTTGATCCTTTGACGCTTTTTGCGTTAAAAGCCGAAGTAAGCCTTCACCTCAAAGCCTGGGGAGAGGCTCAGTGTTCTGGCCTCGGAGACCTCTGGCCACGGCTAAAGGTAAATAAACAGACGCTTTCGGGTCATCCGGACAGAGCGGGCTTACCGTAATCTTTCTTGCAGTACTTCTTCATGTTGATCTTCAGCTTGCCTTTGGATGCCTTGCAGTAGGAATCACAGTCTACGTGGGATGGGTGGGTGGAGGGAGGGAGGAAGAGGGAAAGAAAGGAGCGTCAATAATTGCATGTGGAACATCCAAGCCTGCTGGGAATGGAGCGGAGACGGCCCTTAGCTACAGGTCCGCTCCCGGATACCTTTGCTGCTAGTAATACCCATCTGCCAGGTTGGATTGTGTTGTCTACTAGAGTTCGCTAAGCCGCGAGGAGAGGAAAGCTCACACAAAAGCCTCTGGACGGTAAATACCGCGGCTGTCCGCGCGCTGCCTACGCCTATAATGCGAGCGATCTCTCGGCCGCGCTCATTGTGCCACCCAGGTCTTTTGAGAGCCGCACAAAGTCCACCCCCACCCACTGTCAAAGTGCCACCGTGGGACTGATTAAGGCCTATACGGGCCCCGTTGTCAGCTCGAGCCCCCCTCCCAGCTCCGTTGACCCTGGGCCATGTCAACCTTTGGCATTTATTGCACCGGGACCCTGGGGAAGGGGTCGGCGCGCCACAAAGGGAGGTCGGGGAGGAAATTAGCAGCCCGTGAAGCGTTAGCAAAGCCCCCTTTGGTGTCCACTCCACCGCGGTGAACAAATAAATACGCGGAGCTGGCCGAGCCGAGGGCTCGTTCCGCATCGGCGCTCGGTCGCCGCTCGCCGGGCCAGCCGGCGCGCAGCCGCCACGGACCGCCTCGCGTACGAACGTTGTCGCGCAAAGCGGCTCTCGGCGTCACCCCCGGCGCCCTTACCGATCTCCTCCACCGCGCCGTCGCCACGCCGGGCACCTTTCGCGACCGAAAAGTGCGACGCGAGGCCGAACGGAAAATTAAAATCATTTGTTTCCTTTCGCTCGTTCTCAGACTGACGCAAATTGGATCCAGAATATCTCGCTCGGCCCCCCCCCCCCCCCCCTGCCCAAGCCCCCCACGCATTGTGAACGGCCCTTCTTTGAGGAGACGGAGGTGAAGGGCGGTGGGTTGCGGGTGCTGGGGGGGGGTTGGAGAGGGAGAGGACCTTTCAGCCAGCCTGAATATGAACAAACTACATTGTTGTGTCCAGTCCTTGGTCCATGCCCGCCTTTTATTTTCTATTATACTCCGTGTGAATGAAGTTGCCCGGGTAACCATGGAATGAGAAAAAATGCACCGAAAGGGGAGGGGTGTCACTTCTAGTAAACCCCAAATCAGCTCTGGGACAGTGAGGGCGGTGGGCCGGCGGGGAGGACGGGGAGGGAAAATGGCAAAGTAAATGAAATTAAGGAGTCCATATCAGCCGCGCCTGATTTCCATGTAAATGAAAGCGGGGGGCAAAGCCCGCTTTGTGTGCCCCTGCCTCTCCGGACGCCATCGCCATACTTCCCTTTGATAGACCACGGTTCCCATTAGAATCTCGGGGTCTCCTCCATCTCCTTCCAGAGGCTTCGCCCGGCTTACATCGCGCCCCGGACCGGCGACAAGTGTCCCGGGAGTCGAGACGGCGGCGCGGTGACGGGACACCCCCGTACGGCCTCCACCCGTCGCCCGGGTTTCCTAGCGCCGGGGACGGTCCCTTCGCAGAACAGAATGAGCTCAGACATCTTGGCCCTTCGCGTACGAAGCCAAAGGGACGCATGCGAGCACGCACCCCCCCGCCCCGCTGGCCGGGAGGCGAGATCGCGCCGCGGCGGCCAGCTCTCCGCCTGGACGCGGTGCGTGTTACACAACCGTTGCTCCGGAGCCAGTGACACGGAGGCCGAGACAGAGACCTGCGTCCCGAAACAATAAGGTGTAAATAAGCGCACAGGGGGAGGCCTTTCTACCCGCCGAACAAGACCGATTGAAAAACAAATTGCCGCAAATAAAGCATGTAATTAGATTATAGCCGAAGCCTGGAGCCACTAGAATGGGGGGCCAGCGGGGTTGGGGTGGGCGCCCGGATTTGTCCGCGGGCAGATTCTGTTTCCTCTTGGATCGAAAAACCTTGAAAAGAAAAAAGTTGATTCTCAGCTCAAAATGATAATGTGTTTATTTGCCATTTAGATACGGTTCAGCGATAAAAACGGAAAGCGGAAAACGGGACGCTTCTCGCGGGCGACGCGGCTCCGGCCGAGAGGCGAAACGAGCCGAGGCCGGGCTGCCCGGCGCGCTTTCGGAGTAGACGTGCAGCGCGCGCCCGAAGAACTCGAAGACGTCACGCCAGACCGTAAATCGCGTTCTGTGCGCCGCTCTGTTGAAGGCGTTTTAATGCAAGGACCTGCGGGTTTTCGCCACGTGCCCCCGTGTCGGGACCGCGCGGCGCTGCGGAAGGCCGGGCGCAGAGGCGCGAGAGGCCGCCCTCGCGGCGGAGGAATCCCGAGAGCCGCCCGCCGTAGCTCACGACCCCGGGCGGCATCCGTTTCTTCCGCGGTTTGCACGCCGAGCTGCCGACCGTACGCTTCTCGCTACGTGCGGCCGGGGAGCCTGCGCCGGAGATAATTTCGCGCCGCGAACCCCTCGGCACCCCCCGCGCCGCCAATTTATGGACGAGGCACCTGCCGCGCAGCTGTCCGGCTGGCGGGGACGGGTACTTTCCTGGAACGGGGCTCGCTTTCCTCGTCACGCTGCACGCCCCGTTGATGGGCCAGCGGGACCCGCGGGGTTGGGGGGGTGGAGGTAAGGGGGCGGACGATGCCCCGATAAGACCACTTCCATATGTTTGTAATTACGGCTGGGATGAGATCATGTTTTTTTCACGCACCGTACTGTCCTGAGGTGGGCTCCCGGGCCTTTGGGAATGCAGTGGAGTGTGCGCGTGTGTGTGTGTGTGTGTGTGTGTGTGTGTTTCACTGAGCAGCGTGCCTGGGTGGTCAGGATCCCCGTCCCCCTGGCTGAGCGTGGGTCTTTATGCATATCTGCCAGATCCCCATACTGTACCTTTCCACAGCTCCCATCAAACAGTCCAGCCCTGTAGCTGCAGCCTCAAATTAAAAATTAATAGAACACATTACTAACTTTAATGTGGGACCAGTGCAAAAAACACACATTTATAGTCCAAAAAACTCTGCATGAGTTCTCACATTATCGGTCGAAAAGTGAGCATGTAAATATGTATGTTTTGTATTAAGTTCGGGGGATGCGGTGGTACAGTGGGTTTGGCCTGTATCTGCTCTCGGGTGGGTCTGGGGTTCGAGTCCCGCTTGGGGTGCCTTGCGATGGACTGGCGTCCCGTCCTGGGTGTGTCCCCTCCCCTCCAGCCTTGCGCCGTGTGTTGCTGGGTTAGACTACGGCTTCCTGCGACCCTCCTTGGGACAAGCAGTGTGTGTGTGTGTGTGTGTGTGTGTGTGTGTGTTAAGTTCATTCTGAACCACTGCTCCACAGGTCTTGGGCTGTTTGGTTAGATAAGGGTTTGAATCCAGCTCAAGTCTGTGTGGTGTTTCCATGTTTTCCCCTTGTTTATGTGGGCTTCCTCCAGGCTCTGGTTTCCTCCCACAGTTCAAAAACATGCTTCAGGTGAAGTGATAACTGTCCTTAGTGCGTTTGCTCTTCTATATGTGTGTGTTTCGCTACCCCGGCACAGTGCACCAGCTGCCTTTCTAAAGGTTTCTGCAGAGATTTGGACAAAAACAGTATTAAAAATTGAACAATGTCAGTTCCGGTTAGGCAGCCTTGGGCGTTTTGCAGCACTTGCATTATTAAAGCATGTGGAGGAAAACCAAGAGCATGTTAATGAGGTCAGAAATGAGTTTTGTGGGTGCGGGCAGGATTCGAGGATTCGAGGATTTCGGGATTTCGGCAATTAGGGAACTTATTTCGGGTCAACGGGCAGCGATTAATTTGCCGCCGAAAGCACGTCTGTTCTCCCACGCGTCCCCGGCGAGACGGATCGGCGTGTGGCGAAGCGGTGTCGGTTCGCTGTTTGCGGAAGGTTTGTTTGTTGGTTTTGCACGGGTGTAAACAGGGCCTCCCCGGTGCATTCTCCATTAGGCCGCAGACAGTTTCCATTATGTAAAGAGCGCTCCGATCGACACGTCGACACAAAGGATGCTCGGCGAAAGAAACGGCTGAATGAGAAATGGGACGGGGGTGGGGACTGACCCAGGAGGGGTTTCGCGCCCTCCTCTTTTACGTGTCAATTTAGCCGGCAAAAGTCACGCCGGGAGACCCCTGGGCTCGCTTAAAACGGCCGCGCCGCTCTCGCGCATGCCCGAATTCCCGAGTCGCGTCTCAGGCTCCGGTCATTACTCACCCCTACGGCGAGCCGTCATACCGTCACGCCGTTCCGACCGGGAGACGTGTCGCGGGTGGAAAACTGCGTTTCCACGTTGCGCCGCTTGGTGTGTGTGTGTGTGTTTGATTTTCTTTCTCTTCCCATCTATTTCTAAGAATTAAATACATGTCAGTCGCTATTACACGTAGAACGAATGTGACAGTAGCAAGTCCCTACGACGTCATTTGTAAAGAAAAGGCTTCCCTTGCTTTCCCTCCCTTTAAAATCACCGCCGAGTTATATTCCACGGTAAATGCGTAATCTTCAGCGATATTGTTACTAATTCAGATTTTCCTCAATCTGGCTTGCAGTGTCAAGGTTTGAGTGCTAAGCTGTGATTTACAATGATTTACCCATTTTTACAGCAGCATGGTATCTACCCCATCGCTTCAACCGCAGGAGGTGGGATTTGAACCCCGGTTCTTCAACGTCAAGGCAACGTGGGCTCTGTCCACTCTGCTACCAGCTGTATTAAGTGATGTAATCAGCGTAACGTTTTTACCACCCATTTTACAGCACATAACTTATTCATACTAGTGAAATATAATAACGTGTTTAAGAGAAGGGGGGTGCGGTGGCGCAGTGGGTTGGACCACGGTCCTGCTCTCCGGTGGGTCTGGGGTTCGAGTCCCGCTTGGGGTGCCTTGCGATGGACTGGCGTCCCGCCCTGGGTGTGTCCCCTCCCCCTCCAACCTTATGCCCTGTGCTGCTGGATTAGGCTCTGTGACCCCATATGGGACAAGCGGTTCAGAAAGCGTGTGTGTGTGTTTAAGAGAATGTAAGACATGATATTGGGAAAAAGATCAGACCGAGTGAAGTAATGCAGCTCTCACCTGAGGGCTCCTCCGGGCCACTTGCCATAGTGGTGGGTGGGGCAACGGGAATCTCTGTGGGCAGAGAAGGATGTTGAAGCACAGAACGAGCTTAGACACACTCATCACGCTGCATCGCACCCTCTTCAGCATATATGCAAAGCAAAGTTGCATGGCTGAATGCGTGTGTTTTTCGTGTGTTCCGCTGCGCTGGGGAAGAAAGCAAGCGGCCGAGAGAAAGGGTCGCTCGCGTCGCTGGCAGAAGGCATGTGACCCCTAAATTTTTCAATCCGTCCTCCCGGCTGCCGCGCGAGTTACGTCCGAGCCGCGTTACGTTACTTTCTCAACGAGGCTCGATTTTTCCACCCGCCGCTCGCGTTCAAAGAGGCAGGAAGCTGACATTTAGGGAAGCCAAGCGTGGCGGCAAGGAGTTGCTCTTATCTCCCGCGGTACGAGCCGGCGGCAGCGGGGAAAGGCGCTTTTCTTTCGGGCGGGGAAAGAAACCCGCAAGACGTCCGGGGGACGAGGGCCCTTTACAAAGGCGTCAGCACGCGCGGGGGCAAAGCGACGGAGAGATGGAGGCGATACGTGAGGAAATTGCCAGCAGCTGGGTGGTATGAGGGTTATGGCCCAGGGGTAAGGCGGAGCAAAGATAACGAAACGTTTCGATGAAAACATCTCCGCGTTAGACACGACACATGTTCGCGACGAGACGAAAACAGTAACTTGCGCCCTCATTTCGCTGGCGCTTTTCTCCAAAGGTAACTTGCGACGACATTCACGTGTAGAGCGCGGTCATTTTTACCGTTCCGCTTCCGCCAAGTACCTCGATCGAGGGCACTACGGCAGGATGCGGGATTTGAACAGAGATGAGTTATGTACTGGGACTAATAAGCTTGTTCTATCAATTCACAGAAACGCACGGAATTATTGCGAACGAAAAGATTCGTTCAAAACATCAGCCGCTGAAATTTAAACTCGTTATTCTCACTGTTGATATTTAGTAAGAAAAAAACCTGCGTGTCTATGCGTATTATTTAAGATTTCATTTAGAAATTATGGAAGTGTCACGTTTCATTTTAAATTTTAATTTCCAATTGTATGTCTCCCAAGGTTAAAACGAACGGTGGAGCCATACAGCATTCTGCTAGAAGTACGAAGCAGAATAAAAACAAACGTCCCTTCCGGTAACGACAAGTGCACTTTTGCATGTTTTTAGAAATTATTTCTGGGAGTATGGATCACTTTTACATTTTACAGTCTGCAACAAAAGTTGTCGGATTATAAAATAAAAAGTTCTACGGACTTGGACATGGGCTTTCCGAAAAATTGTGAAGGTAAAGATGGAATGACGTTGTTCTGATTTTGAGTTCATGCTGAGTGGACTTGGTAGCAGCTGAGAAACCCATGTTATTCCATTAATCCAACCCGTATTATTTTATTATTATTATTATTATTAGGGGGCGCGGTGGTGCAGTGGGTTGAACCGGGTCCTGCTCTCCGGTTCGAATCCCGCTTGGGGTGCCTTGTGATGGAGTGGCGTCCCGTCCTGGGTGTGTCCCCTCCCCCTCCGGCCTTATGCCCTGTGTTGCCGGGTTAGGCTCTGGCTCCATGTGACCCTGTATGGGACAAGCAGTTTGGTGTGTGTGTGTGTGTGTGCGCTCTCAGAATGCATCTGATAAGATGTGAACTGAAGGGCGTGTGACAACACCCTAGGAGCGTGGGGAAGGTGTGCACGCAGGTTCGGGACGGCCCGCCGAGGTTCGAGGACATCTGAAGTCCGTCCTTTGTGTGGAACGCGCAGATGCGCCGAAGCAAGGAGCGCCTCGGAGCAGCCCGGCGACGTTCGCCTCTTCCTCTCTCTCGACACGGTCCCGTTACCCGACGCCGACCGTTATTCGGCCCCGGGCTCGGCGCCCCGGCCGTAGTTGCGCTTCGCCGCAGGCTCGGCGGACACGCTCGGGTCTCCTCCGTTACGGCACTCGTTTGCTTCCATCACGACGTCGAAAATGTGCACGCCAACATCGCGGGGACCAAATAACGCGTGGCGCTTAAACAAAGCCCAGTTCTCGCCGACGGACCGAAGGGCTCCGATAGTAGATCGCCGTTCCGAGCTGTGCGCCAGTTTAAATAAAAACTCTTGCCGAATCCTACGGATTTATGGCTCTCTACACTGCAAATTATACGAAGGCAGAGCAACGACTCTTCCTTGTTAAACCTGAACTTGGCAACGCGCTCGATATTATAGAATTCGATATCGAGCTATTAAAACCGAAATAGAGTGCCGGGCGGTTGCGCGAGAAACCGAACGTATCCGGTTTAATCGGAGGGACGGACGCCTGTCCAAGTTTCGCGCCTCTGTCCGTGTCACTTTCCCGGCACCGTCGAGGAAATCCGATTCCAGCGGGTTTATAAGTCTGATTTATCTTTTTGTACCTCCGCCAACAATATCTTGAGAACGCGCATTCCTTTTACAAGGGCTTCGTTCGGTCTCCAAGCACGACTTCTTTGGCGAAGACGCCCGTTAAAAACGTGTCGATCGCGGTCCGGTTGCTCGGGGACACGGCGCGTCTCTCCTTGTCGTCTTTATCGGAGGGCCCGGCCATCTCCGATACGGACCCGGCAGCGACGAGTGGCCCGGGGCCCCTATGAGTCTGGACCTTTATCTCCACGGGCCAAAGTGTCCCGCCGGAGATAGTGCGGCTGCGTTCTCCAGATTTATTAGGAGCGTGACTGTCGGCACGCAGCCGCCACGTAACGGGAAAACGCGACGGCTTTAATGCTCCGTTTGTTTTAGGAGCCGGTCCCGTTGGTCGTCCGGGGAAACAACGGAATAGGAAAAGGGAACGAAATGCAATCTGGCGCGCGAGGTTGAGAACGAGGGCTGACGGAGCGCAGGAAACGTCCCGCCCGCATGGCGCGTTGCGTTTCAGCGCGAGAGCCCCGGTCGCGCTTACGGGGGTGCGGATGTCGGGGAGCGGCGGGCGGTGCCGGCGAGCCCGCTCGGGTGCAAAGGAGGCGGCGCCACCTACTTATGCAGGGTGCGATGGGAGAGCGGCTCTGCTGGTAGCCCTTGGCACAGCGGTTGCAGGTGATGCCCGTCACGCCGTCCTTGCAGGGGCACTGGCCCGTGGTCTGGTTGCAGGTCTTGCCGGCGGCCCCCACGGGGTGGCAGTCGCATGCTGTGGGCCGCAGGGGGTGGCAGACAAAAGACAAGACGTGAGAGGAAGGACAGCCGGAGCACACGGAGAACGCGTCCCGACAGCGGGCCGGTCCGGGCCTGTCCCGGAGGACGTCTGCGGGACGAGCCGGTCAAGCCCTCCGACACCGCATTTGTCACATTTCTCATGTTTTGACTTCCTTCTCTCGTCTCTTCGCCAGACTTGTCTCTGCAGCACCTGTGGCACAAAGCACCCCGTCACCGGGGACGATTTCGCCCCAAGTGCTGCAGGAAGACACCAGCGATCATATTTGTGGCAGTTCATAAAAACACTCTATGGTGTGTGTGTGTCTCTCTCTCTCTCTCTCTGTGTGTGTGTGAAGCCGATCTGTCAAGAAGATTTGTTTCTGTGAGCCTCCGAGCTGTAAAGTGTGGGAAAAGTGCATTTCTCAGGCCTCATCCCTCTTCTGCTCAGGGGCCTCAGTGTTTCCAGCTTTTTGATGAGGTTGTCAGCGTGCGTGATCCAAACATACTTCATACTTCACGGCGATGCTGCTGCGTCACAGGCGAAGCATCCTAATTAGAAACAGCGGCTTCCCGCTCGCTCGGCCCCCTTCTTCCGCGCCCCTCCCCCGTCTCCGAACCGCCGTCCCGATCGCACCTTGCTCCTCTTTTCGCCGACCCGCGAACGCCCGTCTCCGGCGGCACGGACGCTGACCTTCAGCCGAGGGGAAGGGGGCGGAGTCTCATGGACGGAGACCCACCTTCAGCGTGCGGATCTCTGCCTTGCGTCACCCGTCACCCCGAAACCGCCCGGGGCCTAATTGGGTTACAGGAGCTAAAACCTTGATTGAACACCGATCCGTTACACTTCGTTCCCGGGCAACGCTGCAGAAAGGAGAGGCGCTTAAATTCATCTCAAGTTCGAATTTGTCCAAAGTCGAGCTGCGTTTTATCACTCGACCTGGACATTCTTCGCGGACTGGCACGGCTTCCATTACCTCCGAACGCTCTTTCCGACTGCTCCGTGCCCATATAAAAATAATCTAAGCTTTACGATCGTACATTGGAACATAGGATACTCCCCCCCCCCAACCGCCCCAACTGTCTCACATCACAGCATCAAAGAGAGCTAAAGCGTTGCTCGATTGCGGGGAATTCCTCTTCGATTTGCTGTGTGTCTCCTGGGGAGCCGAGGAGTTCAAGGTGGGCCTCCGTTCCCCCCCATCAACACACCGCCATCGGCACCATGTCCCTCCTTGTCTGAAGTGGGGGCTTTGAAGCGCTGGCAGCCATCGGTGCCTGATCATTTGGATCTCTTACTATCTCCGAGTTGGGGGGTGAGCCAGGGAGGCAGTCGCGCGCACACCTTGAGCACATATGTGAGCGTTTCCCTGCACGTGAATGTGAACGGCCTGGGCTCGACCGCCCGCCTGCTACTCACCCCGGACGGGATAAGACGGGCGGCGAACGGAGCGGCGCAGCGCATGGGGCACGGATGAGCGCTAAAACACGGGTGCGCAAAGCTCCGCCCCCGTGCTGGACCCCCACAGGGCCCAGGAATCCAGAGGGAGCACAAGTGGAAGCCCACTTAGCGGTCAAGTGGTTGCGCCGCCCTTTACGGCCCACTCCAGATGGCCACCGGAGATACGAAGCTTGCGAGGACTCACCGCCTCGCTTTGCCTGTTGACTAACAATGAAAAATTAACAATATTTAAATATATATATATATTATATAAGGGGGCGCGGCGGTGCACTGGGTTGGACCGGGTCCTGCTCTTCGGTGGGTCTGGGGTTCGAGTCCCGCTTGGGGTGCTTTGTGATGGACTGGCGTCCCGTCCTGGGTGTGTCCCCTCCCTCCTCCAGCCCCACGCCCCGTGTTGCCAGGTTAGGCTCTGGCTCCCTCCGACCCCGCCCGGGATAAGCGGTTTCAGTCAATGTGTGTGTGTGATATTAGAATTAAATATATACATATTCAAACCTATATTCAAAGCTGAGCGCAGCTCAGAAAGAGTTTCAGACTCTGCAAGAAACAAAGACCAAGAAAAAAGTTCATCCTTATGTAGGATAACAGAAAGTATCTCAAGTATTGCACAGTGTGAGAGCTTTTACTCAGCCAAAAATGTTACCGTAAAACTGTTTCAAGTTTGAATTCTTTGCCATTAAGTTATTTTTATTATTTTTTTTTTTTCAATGCCAGCATAATTTTTTCTTCTTGGAAAAACTCCAGCAAAGTCAAGGGTTTCTATTATTACTGGGCTCCTGATGCCTTTCAAACTTGTGCCTAAAGTCAACTGGAAGAACGATGGACTTTTCTGGAAAAAGGACTTTTGTTATGAATTCTTTCCTGCCCCCCCCTCCCCGGTTAGACAGACCTCCAGCGTATCTATGTCTCGCTGCGTTGTTTGTGTCATCGACGTTTCCCTCAGACGCTCGTGTCAAAAGGCAGCGTTCCGATCTTCTCTGCGCCAAAGCCTCCTTCGAAATATTTTCCCATGCTGCCTAATTGTGGTCTCATGCAAACAATGTCGAGAACTGTGTCACAGCAAATTGAAAGCAGCCAGAAGGAGGCATTCGTTTTCGCAATTAAAACAATGAAAACAGTGAGGTAATTGCAAAAACAACGTCCCGCGGCCGCGCTCGGCCGCGCTCCGCCGTTTGAGCTTTAACGAGGTCCCGCTCCCTCGCTACGGCACGCGGCCCCGGACGCGAGCATCTCTCCGCCTCTCGGAAGGTGACTGCTTGCCTTTTGCCATTTTCACGCGTTGAGACGCGCTCCAAAAGTACTGCGGGTGCGCGCGTCCAACGGACGTGAAGGTTTTCGAAAATCACCGCTGCTTCACTCCATCCCCCGACGCGATTCTTCCGCAGTCCTCGCCTCCTCTTTCTTTCCCTTCCCCTCCGAGCGGATGCCGCACTAATTTCCCCCGCCACCCCGAGCGAAGTCCGCTCGCCGCGTGCGCGCCGCATACGTGCAACTCCCGAGGTTCGCGGTCGAAGAAGCGGACTTGTGACCGCCCTAAAATCCCGAGGGTGGGAACAACTGGGCCCGGCGGCGGGATAAAAGGATAAAGCTGCAAACTGAAACCGTCTATGGGAACATTCGTAGGTGCACGCGGTCCGAATAATTGTAAGTGCATGTTTCTGAGCCCCGTTTTCTCCAACTCTGAGCCGGAGCGTAACTGCAGGACGGCCCGCCAAATAAGGCCTCGACGCACGGAGATCCGGCCGCGCCGCGAACGCGCGAGGCGCCGGGGAGGCCGCAGGGTGAATTATCCGAGCGGGTTTGTGCTGCAGCCGGTGAAAGAAAGACGAACTCGTAAATCTACGGAGAACATAGCGTTCGGCGTTTCACGCCGCCGCCGTTGGGGGTGCCTGCATGGCAGCCTTGGGTCAGATCTTGGCGACTCCTGCGAAAATACTCAGCACCGGGGCTCTCCGTCTCGCAGACAAAGCTGCATTTCCACCGCCCCCCCCCGGAAACGTTTTCTCGCACGATAAATACCGGCTCCTTTAATTGCCGTCACGGAGCGGCGCATTCGTCATTTTAAGGAAGCGCCGAGAACGTATTCGGTTGCTTTCAGTCCCTTTGAATGATGTCGCTTTCGGGCGGAGCGACGCGTCTCGAAGCGTTGGAAACGTTTATGGCAAATTCATTAAGAGGAAAGGGTTTCGGCGGCAGCGAGAGGCACCGCGCGTATCTCTGCGTTTTGCCTCTGCCGTCTTCCAAAAATAGGCCCAGCAAATGTTTGAACTGGCAAGGACGAGAGATCGTGCTTCGTATCATTTGTCACCGCGCGGCAATAAGCTCGGATTCGGCATCGTAGCTCCGTTTCGATGTAATCGAACACCGCGCCGTAACCTGGGCCGTGTTTGCTTATAATTATATTACGGGCTTTAACTCTGGCAAACCTCAGGATAAAGTTTTGCAAAAGCGCTTAGGTAAGCTGCTGCCTTCGTAAATTATGACGAAATCTGTTTACTCTTTAATTTAGTGCGGAGCAACGCTTTCTTTCTTTCTTTCTTTCTGTTTTTTCGAGGGAGGCACGGAGAACGAGCAGAAAAAATGTCCTTGCCCCAGTGAGAGAGGCTCCATGCTTCCCAGGCACGACTGCGGGGCGACGGGACTGGATCTCTTAGCCTCTCCTCCCCTCATCCGTGTCTCTCCGTGTCAACGATTACAATAACGAGGATGCAAATCGGCCCCCGAATAGCCTCGGAAAGCACTTAAACGGGCACGACCGCATTTCTGTCGACGGTGCAGCGAGGCCCGGTTTTAGGGTGGGAAGAACGCGGGCCGCAGCGGTGTGGACAACTGGGCTCTACGGGAGAATGTGGAGCAAAACTGTTGCGTGTCAGAGAGTGTCGCGGAACAGCAGCTGCCTTAGAGTACGCGGTCACTTTCAGGGCTCAGAAAGCGGGCAGGGTACCTCTCGAACCCTCGGACGGGGGGGGGGGGGCGACGGGTCTGCGGGCAGTAAATCACAGCGACTCTCGCGACGATTTGCAGAGAACTCGGCTGTCCAGCGCAACCGGCAACGTACCGGTTCGAGCCGTGGCCTTCGGACCCTAAAGGCCGCCGGTTCGAATCCCGCCACCCTTGAGCGCGACATTTATCCCGAGCCGCTCCACCGAAAACGACCCATCTGAGAAAATACGCCACTTTGGAGAGAAGCGTCAGATAAACGTAGATATTAGAAAAATCTCTTCGAAGTACTGGCGTTCTTACACTTCTAGCTGAGGGTAAAAACTTTGCTCAACATGGAGGATTCAAAGCAGGGACCTTCAGATGGCAAAGGCTACAGTCCTAATTGCTGCTCCACCTCCTGCCGGTTTTGCTGCACAGCCACTTTGACTTTTATCCAAGGTCCCCAGATTTAGGCAATTCGACTTCATTCCGTCGCCCGAAGATCAGAGCGCAGGGTCCTTTGCGGGACCTCGACAAGAACCTCCGGGTGATACGCGTACGCGTCTGCGCCTTATGCTGCGCGCTTGATGCCCGCTCTTTATTTCCAGCGTTCCTCCGCGCGCTGACACTCTAGGCTCTGACCGGCGCCTGCTCCTCCCAGCCCGTCTGGATTTAACCTTGCGTCGGTAACCCTTCGATTTATTCCTCGCCGGTTTCGTCGAAGGAGATTTTTTTTCGGGGTTTCCCACATGCGGAATGCAGAATAGCCATGCAGCGTTTGGCCTTGGCAGAAAAGTGGGTTTGGGGGACGTGTGAATCTAATGAGGTTCCGCCAGGGAATCAGCAAGTCCATTTACAGCGGTCCTCATTGCGGCGAGCGTCGACTTGATCTTGCGGTCCGAAACGGCGGTCGGCAGCCAGTTCGCTCCGATTTCGGCAGCTCGCTATCCGATTCGTTCGCTCGTTTGTTCATCCGGACTCTAAACTCTACAGAAATCCCCCAAAGCCTCTGTCTTCTTATCTGGCTGGGAAAAGGGCTGCTCATTAGCTCCGCAAGTTATTCAATAATATTTTATATTTCATTTTTTATACAAACAGAGTTTCTACGGGATAGTGGCGTTATTAGGCATCGTCTCTGTTACTCATATCCTCTTTACGCCGCAAAGACGTCAGATTTTTTTCATTAAACGAACATTAATGTCAGCCGGCTTATTTATTTACGCCGCATTTCCGTTATTTACGGCTTGAGACGCCGAGATTATTTAGCTCCCTTTCCTTCATGCACGGGTGGCTCTTGTCCAGTTTTTAAGCGCCTTTTTAACTCTTTGCAACTTCATCAACTCTCTCGCTTTTGTCGAATCGTGGCCGTCTGTTTTCAATCGGCCCGAAAAAAAAAAATCAATCGCTTGACCCGCAGGCGTGCGCGTCTGACGCGAAGAGCCACGCCGAGCTGTGCGTGCGGGATGGATTAAGGCCGGTGCGAGCGAAACGAAGCACATCTGTTCGAAGGGCTCGCGGCTCGTCACGTGCATCAGGCGCCAGGATAAGTCAGAGTTTTCACGTCGAGACGGCAGAACCGAAATGGGTGTGACTCCCATTGTATTTCTCTCATTTTTTGCCGTCTTTTCCCATCATATGTCAACCTTTGACATCCACTGGATATCAAAAACACACATGCTTTCTGAACCGCCTGTCCCATACAGGGTCGGGGGGAGCCGGAGCCTAACCCGGCAACACAGGGCGCAAGGCTGGAGGGGGAGGGGAAACACCCAGGATGGGACGCCAGGCCATCACAAGGCACCCCAAGCGGGACTCGAACCCCAGACCCACCGGAGGGCAGGACCCGGTCCAACCCACTGCGCCACCGCGCCCCCCTTCGGATGTCAAATAATACGCAATAATACGTAACGTAATCAATATCATTCATTAAAGCTCCTAATAAGTCTGTTTTCATCCTCTCCAAATTTTCCACAATTTTCGCTAGAAATACTGATCATGTACATGCAAAGCGATATAAAACTGTCCTCTCCACGTCGCTTTGATCGCAGACGATCTAGAAGAATCTGATGAGAAAATACAGTTGTCACCAACGTTTGTGCCAAATTTCTGAATTCCCAAAATTACTTTCTGATGCAAAATCTGTGGAGCTGAAGATGAGATCGTAATAATGGACTCGACGTAACTCGTTAATTCCACCTCAGTAAATTTATTAAAAAACTGTGCTTTCCAGTAAAAAATCCTTCATTTTCATTTCTACTCGAGTACGCTCGTAAAGAAAAAATTACTTTCTCCGTTACATAAGTATAACCCTCTTTTCATTACTTAATTTTTCGCATTTATTTTTTTTAAAGGGGGGGCGCAGTGGGTTGGACCAGGTGCTGCTCTCCAGTGGGTCTGGGGTTCGAGTCCCGCTTGGGGTGCCTTGTGATGGACTGGCGTCCCGTCCTGGGTGTGTCCCCTCCCCCTCCGGCCTTACACCCTTTGCTGCTGGGTTAGGCTCCGGTTCCCCGCGACCCTGTATGGGACGAGCGGTTCAGAAAGTGTGTGTGTGTGTGTGTGTGTGTATTTTTTTTTAAAACCTTCCTTAAAGCAACTGTCTCCACACTGCAACCTCAGTACATAAATAAGAAAACCTCCTTACTGCCAGCTGTCCTCTGTGGATCTAACCGTCCATCGTTTACTGACAAATCTGAAACAAAAATTCATTGCCGTGTCGTGCCCCGTCTTTGTTCGTATTTAGAAAAATGTGTTTTCAAAAGCCTAATAGTTTTTATAAAAAGAGTTCGTCAAGACCGATCTTAAATAAAGCATTAAATAAACCCGTTTTAAAACATTCCTCTCCCAATTTAAATTTTGCGCTTTTACTGTGGCCGGTTCATGAAATATTTTCCATTTTCAAAAAGAATAAAACATTTTCCGCTAACAAATCTTATTTTTTCATACTTATTTTTTCATTTTTTCATCATTTCATGATTTTCATGTGATTCATCTCAGAACAGAGCAAACGCAAGGTGTTGAACCTCCCTTCTCCTTCGCCTGAAACTGCACGGCGAACCGAGCGGTAAAGTCAGTCGCAAATTCACCGCTGGGCGTCTTCATATGATCCTGGCCAACCCCGGCGGCGCAGAACGGGGCAGATCTACACTCCGATGATGCAGTTTTTGTGAAGGACACGCCTGTCGTACGCAAAGGCCCCGAAGCAGAAGCGGAAACAAGAGCGGCGCTTCACTTTGTTTCAGCTGATTATTTTTTATTATTTTTATATAGTAGCCTCAGGCTGCGGCCGTCATCGTCGAGCGCCCTTCAAAGCAAGCCGCGTCGAACCCGGGGACGGTCGGGAGCGCAAAAGGTGTCGCTACGCGCGGCACGTTTGCCCGGAGCCCGAGCTCCCGCTCTCTCGGCCGCGCCGCCGAGCGCTTTTGTCTCCCACCGGGGGTGATCCCGGCAAGGACGCCATCCCGACGGTTGATCGCGGCACGCCTGCGGAGGAGAGCGCCCCCCGCGGCCCCCTCCTCTGCCATCTCTCACCTGACCTGTGTCGAGGATCAGTCCGCACCTCCCTGCTGTTTGTTTTGCTTGTCCTGTCAGACGATCCCCAAATATATTTCAAATATTTCGGCCCCGGGGGCTCCGTTCCGAGCAGGTAACTGACGGGGCCACGTGGGAAGAAGGAGGAGGTGGTCGGGAATGCCGGGACTCGCCTTTCGTCCTCCGCATGTTTTTTACATTTAGATGAGTTGTAACGTATACTCATCTTTTTAAAAACATTTTTATACAGCTCGCACTTCTCTCCGGGGTGCGGCGGCGCAGCGGGTTTGGCCTGGTCCTGCTCTCTGGAGGGTCTGGGGTTCGAGCGCCGCTTGGGGTCCCTTGTGATGGACTGGCGTCCCGTCCCGGGTGCGTCCCCTCCCCCTCCGGCCTTCCACTAGTGGCTTCAGCCAGCGTGCGGGTGTGTTTGCGTGCACTTCTCTCCAAAGCCCCTTCGCTGGGCGAGCAGCTTACCGAAGGGCGCCGGAGCTAGGGATTCCAACCCGGGTCCCGCAAGCGCAGGGGAGCAGCTCTAAGCGCTACCCCGCCAACGTGAGCTCCCGGCTGTCGCCTTTCGGGGCGCTTCGCTTCGCGACTCCTCCTTCATCGGGTTACTTCGGAAACGAAGGCCGCGCTCGGCGAGAGCGAGCCGCGCTTTCCGACGCACCTCCGTACGTAGAGCATATTAACGGAAGAGCGTGGCTGAGCGTCCGGGCCGGTCCTCCCCGGTCCACCCCGGTCCACCCTACCTTTGCAGGCCTTCCTGTGGGAGATGGGCTTGGACATGTCACGGTAGTAGCCCTCCTTGCAGTAGTGGCAGTGGCGCCCGGCCGTGTTGTGGCGGCAGTTGAGGCAGACGCCGCCGCTCTTCCTTCCCGACAGCTTGTAGAGCTCCATGTTGAAGCGGCAGCGGCGGGCGTGCAGGTTGCAGTTGCAGGCTGGGAAGCGGGTGTAGACGGCGGGGGGGGGGGGGAAGAAAGAGGAAGAGAGGGTTACTCGTTTGACCGCGATGCTGCTCGGCTGCTCTGCTTTCCATCAGCCGGTAGCTCTCAGTTTACCGCACAGCTGTCCAGCTGTCTTTTGTAAGAGCCTCGAGCGGCGCTTCCTGCCGGCGATAAGCCGTGGCGTCTTTACAAATCGCCCCACGTTCAAGAAAACTCATTTTCGCTCCCTTTCCCTTCGGTTCCTCGTTTCCCTTTGTTAGGTAAAATCCCCTTTTCGCGCGGCCCTTTGGAAATATGACGGGGGGGGGGACAAAAAAAAAAGCACAAACGCGAAGACGCGACGGACACGTAATGAGGTCAGTGGTGAGATGCTAAACACTTCCACTTGTTTCAGCTTAATGGAAAAGCACATAAGACGGGGCGTCAAATTATCATTCGGGCTGAATCCCCGCTGCGCTTATGAGAGGTGCCGCTGCTTGTTTGCTAATGAATAAAGTTGCTACCGCTGAGTTTAATTAACGGCCGATGTTTATTCATGACTCTTTTGTACGCAGGCATGCTCGCCTTCATTATCCCCGCCAGAGACGCCGCTTCGGCATCTCTTCATGCATTATTTACCGTTGCGCCGAAACAGATCTGGCGCAAAACGGTCCCCCGCTCCCTCCCGCGGCCCCTCCTCCCCGCCGCCGCCGCCGCCGCCGACCCCTCTCCGAACAGGAAGCGCCCCCTCCTGGACGTCCGACGCAGCGACCCGCTCTTATCCGCGACGCGGGCCAGAGGCGCGGAGAGCCCGGGTCCGTTCGCAGCGGGCTTCCGCCGAACCCGAACGAGCGCGCCGGATAGGGGGTCTCCTCGAGATGCGACAAGACGGCGTGGACGACCCGCTTTAATTGGGCTCCTGCGTACACGCAAAGGGAAGAGAAACCATGTAGCTGGGTCCCGGCCGACCCCGTCCGCCGCTGACTTTCTTATCTCGGGGGAGGGGGTCGAGTTTCCCGAATCTCAGCAGGGCCTAATGTGCTTTAATTAGCCTTCCCCGCAGCCGTACCGCCGGCTCACCTCGCCCTCCGGATCTGCGGATCGCCCTGCTCCCCGAGGAAGCCCGGCCGCTCGCAAGCGTCTCCGCCGAAACCGATCCCCCGCGGCCCCGAGCTGGGGATTAGTCGCCGGCCGAGTTGCGGATCAGCGTCGACCCGCGCCAGGCGATCCCAGCCCCGCCGGTCTTAAATATACGCTGTTCTCGTAAGACCTTAACCGTCCTACTCGGAGCCGCCCGGCGTGCGGCGAGGTGCCGGGGCCGCGCGTCTGCGAAGCGTTGCCCGTTTGTAGCGCTTCGACCTTCCCGTGATGCACGCGCATTCGGGAGCGCTGACCCCAAACACTCGCAGCGCCGCCATCTCCAGCAAAGTTTTCGGTCCCGCTGGATACAGCTGCGTTTTTGCTTTTCCGAATCCTAAACAAACAGCCAGCGATGGGGGCGGCCGGAGGAGCGGCTCGCCCCCCCGCGTTATCGCGTCGGCGCTCAGATGACGCCGATAAGGCTGCTCGGATAAAAGACGAGGACGCCGCGGACCCCTTCCGAGCCGCGACCGGCCGCGTCGCACCTGCCGTTTTCGGAATGCGAAAGCGGGCGTGCGGAGATTCAGGGCGGCTGCCTCTCAAAGGAGGTGCGTTCCGCAACCCCGCTCTCACCCGGCCAGGGCCAAACCGCACCTGCGCCAGCCAGCCAACCGGGCACCCGAGCTTCGAAGCACTCGTCCCCCCCCCCGAACCCGCCTGCTAATCTCTCCAGCCATCGTTCCCGGGAGGTGTGAGCACCTCGTCAGCAGGACTTTGTGAAGGAAGAGCAGTTCAAGAGCCACGCGGGCACTGAGATGCGTGTCTGCCGGGCACGAGTCGCCCGGGCGTCCTGGCCCTGCCCTGGCGGTCCCTTGTGCTCCGGCAGCATAAGACCCCCCGTAAATTGTGACCGAAGGAAGTTTACTCGCTGCCCTGATGAATGCGTCTGGGATTGAGATTGTTATCCAGACACTCGAGTTCCTTCCTGGCTGCCCATACACTGTGTACATACCTGTCAAAAGTAAATCAAGCAGGCTCGTACCACCGCTTTTTCCAGTCGTTCGCTCATGGAGCATTAGAAAAATTCCCACAATTAGTAAAAAGGTACCATCTTTTTCACGATTTCGAGTCGCTCGGGAGCGCGAGAGCGACGTGCTACCTGCATTTACAGCTACTCTTCGTTTATTCGTTTAACAGATGCTTTTATCCAAAGCGCAGCGCAGCTCAGTGAAGACAAAAGTGCATTACACCAACAGGCAGAGAGAGATAGACGCGGACGCGCCATTCCCCGAGTACAGTCAGTTTGCGTGATGTGATGTCACCGTTTAAACCGGGACACGTCGCCATATAGAGTTGCTAGAACACAAATTTTAAAACAGGTAACAGTAACAGTAACATCACATGGGTAGCAGCACATAGATTTGGTAGGAAATCCAAAAGTACTTGTGAGAAATGACATAACATAAATTTATGGAGTAGATAGGAGGTCTGGAGAGCCTTTGAGACCCTTATTGAACATTGAGAGGGATTCAGCAGTTCTGAGTGACGGGGGGAGGTCATTCTACTACATCGGAGCCCAAAAACCTCTCCGATTTTGAACCTCTTGCGCGTGGGGCCACCGAGTGACCGGAGGCGGAGGAGCACAGCAGTCCGGTTGGGGCGTAGCGAGCCATCGGGTCCCGAACTCCGTATACTTGCCGGGCAAGGCCAAGCAGAGCTGAGCAGAGCTTCGCGTCCACATAATCTGTTACGAGTCGAGAGCGGACGCAGCCCCCGTGAACAGCCCCGGCGCTATCTGCAGCCCGCATCCCTGTTCCGCTGCCCTCATTAACCAGCTAATTGTCCCACAGAGCAACGGCTCAGAAGCTGATAATCTTCACCGAGGCCCCGTTCGCTCTTGCTCCGCCTCGTGGCCTTGCGTGCTGTATTACTGTATTACCGTACTACTGTATTCCCGTTACCCTGGGGCCAGGCCGGGCCAGCTGCCGTCGTACCACCCCTCCTCAGCAGCGCGGCTTTATTCGTGTCCCATCTGCTCCAAACTGGAGCTGACAACTAGGAGGAGGCGGGCTTTCAATGTTTTCACAGTAGAATACGTCAGGTTTATTATACCTCAACGTTTACGTTCATTTATTTTCGCCCAAAGGTTCCCTAACCGTGTCTCGTTTCTGTGGTTGGCAGAGATACCGTAGTACGGCAGTGAGCTCTTTATACTCTTTGGCAGCCCTCTTTCAGTTTCATCTCTATTTGTTCAGTTTTCTTTAATAAATGGTCATTTTTGATTTTACTACAATGAATAAAACTTGTCTGCTATGGACTGGTTTCCATCCGGAGGGTTATCCTCCCTCACGCCCTTCGTCTCTGGACGGCGGATCGTGCTGTCACAGCCGCGCTTCCCGGCCCGGTCCGGCCACTCTGACCGTCAGGACACGCTTCGGCGACGAGAGGAACGCGCATTAAGCACGCCGGCACCGCGGGGCCCCCTACGATAAGCAGAGTTGGAAAACTGGAGATCTGCCTAGCGCTTCCTCGGTGCCTCGAAGTCCTCGCTGCTCGGACACGGAACCGCATTTCTGGCCACCGAAGACGAGTCGCGGCCCCGCGTCGGCGCCGACGTCCCGGACGGCGCGTTACGCGGATTTGCATCTCCCGTCTCGGGACGCATTCGCGTTCGCGCTCTTCGCGAACGGCCTCGACGAGCTCCATCGCCGCGGCGTCGGCAACCTCTCGGAAACCACGGGCGTCTCGGCCGCGCCTCCCGCGCCGCTCCGCCGGGGGTCCCGTCCGCCGTGCAGTCGGTGGGTTTCCCCGCTGCGATTATAACATCAACAGTGAAGAATCGCTCGGGGGAACCGACGCGTCTGCGCAAAGTGCAGAGGGCAGCGGCCGAAAGAACGGAGCGTTGAACGGGACTTCTTCGGAAGCGATAAAACGGAAAGGTCCCAGCCAGCAGGAAGAGCGAGTCATGCCCCGGCTCCGTTTCCGTTCGGCATCACTAAACAAACAGAGCGTGCGGTTTCGCCACACACACACACACAACACGGATGTGCGCGTTCCAGCAGGAGACTCGGTTCAGAAGGCGTGAAATGCCCGCGTGCCGGAATAGGGACATGCGGCGAGGACTGGCCACGGGGGACAGGCGTTTTTGTATTTTTTCCTCTCCTCGAGGACCTTTCAGCAGTTGTCGTCCCCCCCTGACCCCGCCCCCCACGCCCCACGGCCACCGCCAACGGCAGGCGCAATTCCAACCCCTGACACCGGCGCTTAAAATACAGAGGTCGCGAAGTGCCTTTTAAACAAATTCCCGGAGAGCCCTTATGTGGCAAGTTTACATTTGATCCCATCGGTGCCCCCCCTCCCTGTGAGGGACAAGATTAGCCTCATTCCCCCCCGAAAGACACAGGGAGGAAATACTGGGCGTCCTCTTTCGGCAACATTTTGGTTTTGCTGACCCTCAAAGGGGGGTGGTGGCGCGGTGGCGCGGTGAGTTGGACTGGGTCCTTCTCTCCAGTGGGTCTGGGGTTCGAGTCCCGCTTGGGGTGCCTTGTGATGGACTGGCGTCCCGTCCTGGGTGTGTCCCCTTCCCCTCCGGCCTTTTGCCCCGAGTTGCTGGGTTAGGCTCCACTTTGCCGTGACCCTGCTTGGGACAAGCGGTTCAGACAATGTGTGTGTGTGTGTGTGTTTAAGCATCTCCGTGACTGCCCTGGACATGGCTACGTTGCCGTCAGCACCAAGGTCCCGTCAGCCACCTCAAAGCGTGCAGGACCCCCTGAAGAGACACAGTCATCAAGGGCAGTGACTGCCGTCTCCTAGGTGACAACGTCCCCACGTCGTGCAGATGTACAGAGGCCAGCGGGCTGCTTTGGGTGCTTGGGCCTTTTCTTCTCCATGTCATGAATGTTCCATGTGACCAGTGCACAATACCAGTGGTCTAATAAAGACAAAAATCAATAACGGAAACGCACACATGACCCGAATTCGCTTGTCCCAAGTGGGGTTGCGGTGAACCGGAGTCTAACCTGGCAACACAGGGTCATAAGGCTGGAGGGGGAGGGGACACACCCCGGACGGGACACCCGTCCATCACAAGGCACCCCAAGCGGGACTCAAACCTCAGACCCACAAGGACAGCTGGACCCGGGCCAACCCACCGCACCACCACACTCCCTTCGATAAAGGAAATAAACAGTTAAAACAAGCCAGGGCCAGGAATCAAAATGTTTAAGGTTGTTTCATTCCTGTCCAAGAGCATTTTGTCCGGATCACACAGGTGCAAAGTGACTTATATTGGAAGGAATGTTGCTTTTGCTTATTAAAAAGAAAATAAAAAGCCCGTTCTCAGTCGGCGAAAACTTCACCGTATGAAAGACAAAGAGACACGAAGCCTCATATTTAGTGCGCCAGTCATCAGCGCAAACACAATTTCCATCCGTTTCGCACAACCGGAGGAAACGATAATATTTGCGTCTGCGCCGTCACACACGCGTTCTGTTGATGCAACACTTCTATTTGACAACACTCATTTTAATCGCTCCCTGTCTAGGAATACGTTTTTCTTCACGTTCTTCAATTCAACAACGTTGTTTAGTGTAAAGAAAAGCGCTTCGCAAGTTGCCTTTGTGTACAGGGTTAAAATATGCAATCTCGGCGCCAACGATCGGGGGATTTTTCCCTTGATTTGTTTTAATAAGAGGGCCGCTTTTCCAATAACAGCACTGCTTACTAAAATATAGTAATCACTGATTTTTTTTTTTTAATGAATCAGCTAAATTAATAACTCTAAATATTGTGGCGCCTAGGGGGGTGTGGTGGCGCAGTGGGTTGGACCAGGTCCTGCTCTCTGGTGGGTCTGGGGTTCGAGTCCCGCTTGGGGTGCCTTGCGGTGGACTGGCGTCCCGTCCTGGGTGTGTCCCCTCCCCCTCCGGCCTTACGCCCTGTGTTGCCGGGTAGGCTCTGGCTCCCCGCGACCCCGTATGGGATAAGCGGTTCAGAAAATGTGTGTGTGTATTGTGGCGCATAGCGCCGGGGGTTTGGATGGGGCAAAGAAGGACGCGGAGACGGTGTTCATAACAAACGATTTAGTTGAACACCAGCACAAAGGAAATAATACTCTCAGTCCAAGGGCCCCTTTTTCTCCAAGACCTGTGCTTATAGCCAGCTTTTCCAACCTGCCTTAACGCCCCTAGACTCTTTCCCAACGCAGTCGGAGACACGGTCACCCTACCATTTTCCCCGTAAGTGCCCCCAGTGGTTACACACACTTAACATTATTTCCCATAATGCAACTATTTACATTGAATCAGTAACGCGGGTCGTTACAATACGTCTTCTTACACTGACAAAATTTATAAAACCAAGGGTGAAAATGGTATCTCCCAAGGTGCTCAACATAAACTCATTAGCTGCTCACTAAAAGTAGGGTGGCTGGTGGTGTAGAGGCTACTACCTTTGGACCCAAAGGTTGCAGGTTTGATCCCCCTCTAGCTGTAGTACCCTTGAGCAAGGTACTTACCCTAAATTACTCCAGTAAAATTACCCAGCTGTATAAATGGGTAAGTGATTGTAAGCATGTAATAATTGTGACCTTCACATTGTAAGTCACTTTACTGAAAAGTGTCAGCTAAATAAAAATACATAAATCTAAAACTCAGTGATCTGCTCCCAAATTTATCCAAAGAGCTAGAAAATAGAAGGGGAATTTCATATAATTACAGGTATGTGATGTATACTACTGTCACACATCGAAGTTTTATCTGCTTTCTGAAGGTGAGCAGTGATTGCTAGGTATTCGAAAAGTGGAGTTTATCGCGCTTCACCGCGTTTCACAATTACAGGCACTCCTCACTCAACGACCTACCCGAGAACTTTGGTCGTGGAAACGGCAGCGCGGCACCTCAGCATCTCGCATCTCATCTCACATCACCCCACAGTCGCTCGGTATTCACTACTAGCGTTCGCAATCTCCAAGACTACGCATTTCGCCTATACATTTGTGCTTTATCGTGCACCTCATAGCGCAAGACGTCGGTGAAAATATACTAAATATACTAGAAATATAGTAGAAATGTCATAAATGGTGCAAAGGTGACATAAAAGAATGCCTAAAGATGGTTGACGCAAACCCACTACCAGTACAGTATGCTTGAAACGCGGGTAAGGAGCGCCGTAGGAACGGAACTCGGTCGTTAAGCGAGGAGCGTCCGTACATTTTGTACCTACTCATTTTGCATTTCCTTTTCTCCGAAGTTATGCTTCTGTGATTTTAATGCAATGCAATAGAATCCAAGAAAGGTTCCGGTGCTGGGAAAGGCTATCGAAGAGGCCGTCGCTTCAGAGCGCGTGACCAGGGTCCTGTTGCGTTCAGGTCAGCCGAGCAGCTCTCCGAGAGGTGTTTCATTACTCCCCGGGTGTCCCGCGACGGCGCTCTCGCGCCGTCCCCTCCTCCCTGCTAGGCCTTTCCCGCATCCCCCCGCCGCGAAACACATTGATTACACATTCTCAAGCCAGCTGTTATTTTCTGAGGCGGAAAGAGACATAGACACACGCTCCAGTTTGGGCACAAGCCATCGAGATGATGAATCATTCAACAAGTTTCCGGAATGCTTTTGATGGTTTGGAGAATACATAAATGTTTCAAATTAGGATATCAAGAGACTCCTCGCATATTGGAAAAGTCTGATTGTAAACTATCACCTCTGCATTACGTAAACAAATAAAAGATTAGAGAGCGAACCAGGAAGAGACCTATTAGGATCGTGGGCTTTGATCACGCAAACCGGAGCGGACAGGATCCAGAGAAACAGCTGGGGATCGAAATGAGCGCTGGCATCGGGTGCGACGCGTTTGATACCGTTTTAATGGGAGACACATTGGACGCGGCGGAGTTGGGAGGCACGCCACGAGAGCAGAAACGACTCGTGCGGGTTGAGCTCCATCCGCACAAACACCTGTATCGGACAAGAGGCCCGAGACCCCGGCACCGGAGCTCGTTTAACGCGAACGGTGACGGCACGGTCAACCGGTCGCTCCAGATGGCCCTTGAAGCATGCGGTCACGCTCACACACATACACACACGCACATGCATTGCCATTCCTGTAACTGAGGGGACTAACCCCGTTGCCAACGAAACACATGAGGTGAGCACAGAATGAAGCGCTGGCAACGCTCCTTCAAAAACTTCTTAAAAATACCTGGCTCTTTCAGAAATGGTTTATACTGTGGTGAAACGCCCACAAAGGTTAGTGTGTAAGTAACAGAGAGAGTGTGTTCCACTGATGTACGGATGAGTGACCAAGTGTAAGTAGTGTATCTAGCAGTGTAAGTCTTCGGGTGCTCTGGTTTCCTCCCACAGTCCAAAGACATGCTGTTCAGGTTCCCCCATAGTGTGTGAGTGACAAAGAGTGTGTGTGTGTGTGTTCCACTGATGTATGGGTGAGTGAGCCAGTGTAAGTAGTGTATCTAGCAGTGTAAGTCACCGCGGTGAATAAGGTGTGTGGGCTGATGACACTACATAGTATCCGTTGGAAGTTGCTTTGGAGAAAGCGTCTGCTAAATAAAGACATGAGGGTACATGAGACAGGGGATCTCCTCGGTTTAGCGTGACTCTAACACTGTATATAACCGGCAACAGTGCTTCTGACAGCTCTCTCCCACCGCATCAAACCCACAAGCCCTCATAGAGGAGACCCCGACGCCGCAGCCCGGCCGTACGGCTGCCGCCGCGCCAGATGCTGCGGCGGAGCCTCGATGTGCTGTGTCAGAACCCGGAGGCTCCGCGCTCTCCGAATACACGCAAGTACACAAGAGTCGACCGTCGGGCTTCTGCCAAATAAATCACAGAGTTGACTGCGAGGCCTCGTAGGGCTGCGCTAATTGAGTTCTGACTCGAAACATTCATCGCTGTGTCCCCTCCCGCGTTCATAACACGATAAAATATGGATCGAGATGAAACTTAGCTGATTTCAAGTTGTCTGGTTAATACATTTTTTTGTATTGCTTGTGGGGGGTGCGGTGGCGCAGTGGGTTGGACCGCAGTCCTGCTCTCCGGTGGGTCTGGGGTTCAAGTCCCGCTTGGGGTGCCTTGCGGCGGACTGGCGTCCCGTCCTGGGTGTGTCCCCTTCCCCCTCTGGCCTTACGCCCTGTGTTGCCGGGTAGGCTCCGGTTCCCCGTGACCCCGTAAGGGACAAGCGGTTCTGAAAATGTGTGTGTGTGTGTGTGTGTGTGTGTATTGCTTGTCACTGTTAATACGTTTTTTTTTATAGTTCTGTTGTGACTATCCGCAGGGTTTAATTGTTGTCTCGGCTTCATTTTAAGAGGAAGTTCCCTGAGCGAAGGGGGCGCGGTGTCGCAGTGGGTTGGACCGGGTCCTGCTCTCCGGTGGGTCTGGGGTTCGAGTCCCGCTTGGGGTGCCTTGCGGCGGACTGGCGTCCCGTCCTGGGTGTGTCCCCTCCCCCTCTAGCCTTACGCCCTGAGTTGCTGGGTTAGGCTCCGGTTCCCCGTGACCCCATATGGGACAAGCGGTTCAGAAAATGTGTGTGTGTATGTTCCCTGAGCGGCCAGATGCAAATGCCAGACCTCCCGTGTGACTCTGATGAACAGTAACATGCAACGGTGAGTCCGGGCTCTCGCGATTAGAAGCACGCCATGCAGGGCGCTCTCTCGCCCCCAATGACTCTGCCTTCTGTAGCATTGAGCATAAGGCGAAAACGCAAGCTGGAGGACGTGCAGCGGCAGGCCGAACGCTAAAGCTCTTTTAATATTAACATTTGTTTAAGAGATGTAATGGTTTAGTCAACAGATGTGCCAGGCTCTATGCGGCATGTGTGTGGTGACACTGGAAAAGGAAACAGTCTAGAAACCTGAACCCTGCAAATTTTATTCGGAAGGCTGACGGTCCATAGCTTCTGTGTGTGTGTGTGTGTGTGTGTGTGTGTGGCTACCCTGCAGTGAACGAGCGCCCTGTCTAGGGTATCCCACACCTTGCCTGGCACACTTTCAGCATAGGCTCAGCGCCTCTGTGGCTTTGTCTAGGACAAGATGTTATTGATGTGAGTGAGTGAGTGTGTCACTGTGTGTGTGTGACAGCTCCAGCAGAAAAAAATCCAGTTTTATTATTTATTCTTTAGCTGATGCTTGTCACCAAAGCGATGAACAATGTGAGGTTTGCAGAGTGAGCTACTTACAATTACCTGTTTCATACTGCAGGCTAATTGTATCAATCCAGGGTAAATACCCTGATCTGAGTTACTACAACGGCAGTAAGATTGAACCTGGGTTCTGCACTAGGTCCTTTTAATGGAAGGCTTTAAGCATTAAGCAACCTGCTGCCCCTTAAGTATTGGCACTGGAAATTATAAGATGCTTTGGCTACAAGGACTGGAGCTGGATGCAGGAGCCCCGATGTCTAGAAAAGAAGTGTTCAGGGTTGTAAAGGCTGCTTTACTGTAATGTGCACGAAAAACACACACACAGACTGAAAGCACTTGTCCCAAGTGGGGTCGCGGCGAGCCGGAGCCTAACCCGGCAACACATGGCGTAAGGCCGGAGGGGGAGGGGACGCACCCAGGACGGGACGCCGGTCCGTCACAAGGCACCCCGAGCGGGACTCGAACCCCAGACCCGCCGGAGAGCAGGACCCGGCCGAACGCCCTTGCACGAAAAACACAATTTTAAAAGGATTATACGCACATAAAAGACTTTCAAAATTGAAAAACGGGGCATCGGTTCGTTATTGCGAAGGAGAACAAGCAAATATTGGACCATGCATGAGTCTTACAGGGTTTACTGCGTTTGCGGTAACGCGGAGAGCGTGAGCATCCTTTTTCCCCTGTAGGAAAAGCAATGTCTCACTCAACTGTCCCCATTACAGTTAAGCGTTATCCATTCTGGGTTTGACTTGACCGCCAAACCTCCAGAGCACCGTGGTGAATCTGCAGCCTGTAACGTCGGTCATTCGGCCCCGGCTGCTCCAGACCGATCGCAGTTTTCCCGGCGACAAAGGCCTAACAATGTTGGCCAATTCCGCGGAGTTAAGGCCAGTTTAATGAGCAGCTTTTGCTAGGCTGTCCCCAGCAGGCCGACCTCTCCTTCCTCACCTGGCCGTCCTTTTCGTTGCGCCCCGCAAAGTCTCGGCGAAGGATTCCTGCGGCCCGAAGCGATGTCACGCGGCCCTGCTTGCGACCACCCCCCTCGGTCCGCCCGCCGAAGGATCCGACCCGTTTCCCCCGCATTCGGGTGGTTTATTCCACCGAGCGGAACGCGTTTCCCTAGCAAACTCCCCATACAGCATGGCCGCCCGGTGAAACGTTTCTTTTTTTCCTCTTCGGAAGGAAGAAAAACAAAGATTGCAGACAGGCAGGGCCCAGAAACGTCCTCCGACGGGGGCAAAGCCGCGGCATGTCTGAAGCGTGCCATAAAAATGCCACGGGCGGTGAGTGATGCTGTCGGGCCGGCCCCCGTCCCTCCTCCGCCGGGCTGAATGCCCCCCGAAGGGGCTGAAAACGCTGAACGCCGCTCGCTGTCGGCTCTCAGTAACCGCGCCGGAACAACAATGCGAGGAGGCCGATGGCCTTATTGCCGTGAAGGAATGTCCACATGGAGACGCCCCTGGCATATTCACTCACGCCGCTACGCTTATGGGGATATCGGGGTTTTTTTCTATTTTTTTTTCGGTTTGCTCTCTAGTGAAACAATTAGTCGAGCCTGTCTCAGACTGTTTAAAACGGTCGGCGAACGTCCCCCCGTCGACAGCAAAATCGAACGTGATCCCGCGGACTCGTTTCGCGGCGCGGAACGCTTGGTTTTGTTTCCGTCCTCCTGGAAAAAAGGAAGGCAAAGTAACATTTTAGCTTCCACTTTTAGTTAAAAAAAAATCTCATTTCAATTAATACCTACAAATAAAATTTGCTATATTATAGTGAGAAAGAAAATAAATGGTTTCCATACAGTTTTGCAGCGTTTATCCGGAATATCGTGTTCCGGTAGAAACGTCTTGATCTCGCGGGGGTAATGCGGGTGATCTTTACCCGGTAAAAAATGTGTCCAAGCCATGTAAAAATGGAGTAATTGAGTAATCTCGTAGCATAACCCCTCTGCACACTGGCTGCTTCGCCAATGATAATACCTTCTATTTTCCAGCACAGATCCGGCCCCCGTGCCAGGGACGCCCGCTCTCCGGCCCGGCGTCATGTGTGGCTTCTGCCGATATCTCGGACCACCGCGGACGAGAATGGAAAGAAGCGATGGCGAGAAAAGAGTCGAGGCCCGCTCGGAAAAAGGCGAAACGCCTGTAGGCAACGGGCATAACTGCCAGTCGAGTTGCGTCGATTTTCCGAGAACCGGTTTTCCAAAAGCCGGTCATGGGACCGAAGCCGTTGGCCGTCCTCCGTGAGCGGGGGCGCATCGATGCGAGAAACCCCGGATCGCAGGCCTGCGCAATAAGCGTTAGCTCCCTCATCCCTCACGTACCTCGGCGGTGACTTGTGCTAAAAGCATGGGTCCTGGGTCACTTAGGCGGAAACATGATGGTCTACAATTTCTAATTAGAATTTGATGCTGTCTTTTTACTCGCAAGCGCGCAGGCAGGGCGACATGGCTGCGTGTTATTGTCTTGAAAATCAACCGTACTTTAAATCCGACACGTCACGTTAACCCCTTATACGGATTTTGTTGCGTGCCCCGTCTTTCCTGTCGGCCAAAATGGTTACGACCGTGAAATTTGCGCGAGTTTCTCCGAGTTACCGCTCTTCCACCGGTGCCTTTGGTTTACCGTTTTCTTCAATTGCTTGATGAGAAAGAAGATTCTAGTCGAGCTGATTTTTCACACGTGTCTGATTTGGAAACCTATTCATTTTATGCAGTGCCAAGCACTGAACAGCAGAGAAACGATAAATAGATGAGTTTATTAAAAGCTAAAGTGTCAGTAAATGCACTTGTATTCAGACCAAATGGTAGTCCTATTCTCAGTCCAATATATCATCATCTGGTATATTTTCATAAAGGCTCAGCAGAGAAACGTAGCGATTAAGGTGAGACGCAGACTCGTAGCCTTGCAAAAGTCACTTTTTGATAAAAATGCCACGTAAGTAACAAATCAATAATTTTCTTCCTCGAAGCACAATCGAAGGAAATGTGCGAATTTCAGAGGGCGTCTTGCGATCGCGCTACGAAGCCAAACGTCTTGGAACATCGCGTCCTGAAACCCAGGCCAGACCTGACATCACAATTCACGGCGAAAAAAAAGCGCAATACCTAGGAAAATTCAAGATCCATTTGGTCAACGGACCATGCGTGAGGTTTCCCAGAACACGCACTCCTGGGATGTCCTTTCTGCTTCATATACCGTAATGTAAAACACGCGGATTTTTTCACGTTCACCTCACTCCAGCAAGGGAGGGCTAAGTTGTAAATCCTTCCCGACTCCCATTGTCCAACAGTCAATTAGTGACCGTGCCGATAAGAGAGATGGAACAGATGGATGGAATGGACGTCGGACGTGGAACAAGAAAACGCGGCACTGAAAACTACTACATGGTAAAAAAAGCAGATGCGGGACCGCTGGGACTCGGTCCCGAGACCAAATACCGTCGCCGTTTATGGTTCGGACAACAGCTTCCGTTGTTCCTACTCCTCATTAGGCTACTAAAGAGGAGAGCGAAGCATCAAGCACATACACCCTTTGAGTTTTGCAGACTTTTTCCCCCAGTCTACCATTTCCACGGTCTTCGCTCTGAAACATGTGGAGCGAACCTCGCGGGGGTGGAGCCCTTTCCTGCTGCAGATGTCATTAGAATGTGTCACCTTTCACCGTCCAGCTGGATTTATCGCTCCCGGTCTGCTTTAACAAGCCGTCATGCTGCTTTATTGGAATGCAATTCTTCCACCCTGTGCTTCTTTTTTTTTGAATGAAATTTATGGAGCATGAAAACGATTTCGGTTCGGGCAGAGGCCGCTCGACAGTCCGACGGCGGAGAAGACCAGGGCGGAGGTGCTGGCTCGAGCCCCGGGACCGACCCACGAGGAACGCCCGGGCTATCCGAGCTGCCGGTAATCAGCCTGCGAGGAGGAAGCTCCGAAGATAATTAGGTTCTTTTATTTTCATTGGTTGATCCCTTCAATAACCTTTACAACTGGTCAATTACCGCGAATGGTCTCAGAGGACGGATTTGTTGGAAGCATGGTGGGACAATAAAACACGTCGTTAAATCAACTTATAAGGTCCATTCGGTAAACAGCGGGGAGCCTTCGCTTCCGTGCGGCTTTTTTTTCCCGCAAATTCAGCGCCGCCGTAAGAGTTAAAGGCTCATGCCAGCGATCTGAAACCTGCGGGCATCTTTTTCGTTCTTAGCATTCGCATCTTCGGAATATCCCAAAAGAAAGGAATCTCAATCAAAAGCTACCCTAACGGTCTGCCGATATTCCTATTCATCCGTCAGTCCGCCGCAAACATGTCCGGTTTATTATCCGCACCGCTGAGCCTTTCGGTAAATACTGTCATCATTTCCACAGTTTAAAGCAGTGACAGAAAACAGTATCCGGTATCCTGGAGAGGCTAAGGCCCTATATGCGCAGAAGCCCTGCCGGAGCACGAGTTACAGCTCTCTCGTCTCGCAACTCCCCGGAGCGGCCGGGACGTGAGCCGAGAGCCAGGATGGCGGAGCGGGTGGTATTTTCGCTCCTTTAACACTCCAGCGGGTAAAGCAGTACCCGCACTAGGGTTTTTTTGGGCACCCGTCGTCCCAGGGCTCTCAGCGCACGTCTCGCGCGATGTCTTCTTTTAAGGAAAAAGGCCCATCGGAAGGGGCCAATCCCTCGGCCACTGACCGCTCGCTTTCTGGCCCGTCTATAGTGCTCCTCTACTTTCTATATTGACACCTGCTCTCAAACGTCACATCTTGCATCCAGCTCACTTCTCCGTATTTGCTTGCTTGGTTGATGGTTTAATGTAAAGTAACTTTCAATATGATCCAATTAAACAACTTGTTATTTTAAAGTAGTGATGCAGAGCACCTTTCTCAAGGATACTGACCCACAGCCCCTCCCGGATCTAACCACAGTCTCCCAGTTATAAAATCTGGGTCCTTCCGCCATTATACTACCTGCAGTCCTGTCTGTTGGTCTGCGGGACTCCGAAAGCTGCGTTTTTCCTTCCATTGTTGTAAGGTGCCAGCGGTAATTTGCTCCTCCTTGTTCCCAGTGGGTACCGACAGCCTGGGAAAGATTGGTAACCGGGATCCCATTACTGCCTGGGACGTCGCGGTCCGCGAGTGTGCATCCGATCGGCATCTGCTCACAAACAATGACTCGGTGAACATTTTGTGTGGAAATACATCAGTCAAAGTGACATCCTCAGACGTTGGAAAGATCACTGCCTGCGAAAGTGACAGCTGGTCATCCCACACACTAAATAAGAAATCCCGCCGAATGAGCATAACTCATGTGCGGCAGAAGGGCACGCCCTGCGACGGCTGCAAGCGACGATCCATGCGCAGAACGTGCTCCCCTAAGCAACGCCGGAGAGCTGCGGATTCTGCTGCCGAGGCCACGGAGAGCCCGCGCTCCGATCGCTGCGTCCTCGAGGATAAAACTTCTTGGACACCGCCGACCGAGGGAAGAGCGCAGGAGCCGAGGGAAGGGAGAAGGGGCTTTGGCTCCAGTAGCTCAAAACTTTGTCATAATTAACTCATCAGCCCAGAGCAATTAGTGTAACTGGCTTAGAAAATATTGGCTCATCCCATGTTTTTCAGATCAATCATTAAGCAATAATTACACTAATAATTACATGGGCTGGAAGGTTCTAACAACAGCCCTCAGCGCAGCCACTTAGAATACCACATGGCTGCAGCATGCATTCACACACACGCACAGGACACACACCACGGGTGCTGTGTCCTCTTGTCCCATGGAACAGTACAGTTGTCACAATGGCCTTGAAAGGTTCACTTCGGTCATGAAAAAAGCAGACGAATAGCTGCATTGCTGCAGTGTGAAACACTAAGGAGTCAGGGAGACGTTTCGGATTTATCAAAGTCAGCCGGTGGGGGAAGAGTCCGTTGTTTTTACTGTATTATTTTTTTCACAGTGATGTGCTCAATTAACAGGGGGCACATTGGCGCAGCGGGTCGGACCGGGTCTCCGGTGGGTCTGGGGTTCGAGTCCCGCTTGGGGTGCCTTGCGACAAGCTGGCGTCCCGTCCTGGGTGCGTCCCCTCCCCCTCCGGCCTTACGCCCTGTGTTGCCGGGTAGGCTCCGGTTCCCCGCGACCCTGTATGGGGCAAGCGCTTCAGACAGCGCGTGTGTGTGTGTGTGTGTGTGTGTGTGTGTGTGTGTGTGTGTGTGCGCTCAATTAAGTACTCTTTTAGCTGACTAAATAAACTCGGTTAAGGTTGTCGCTCCATCGCATGGAGATGGTTTTTGGCAGTAACTTGCGTCATGTGGACAAACAATTGGCCGTTCAGACTTCGCAGCTGCTGCGGTACCCTTGAGCACGGTACATATCTCAAACCGCCGTGGTAAAATATCTAGATGTGTAAATATGTAAAAATTACTTGCTGCTTTAGACAAAGCAACCGGATAACCAAAAAACATAACAGTAATGATGACAGAATACTCCCGTTGCACAAGAATATCAAAAAGTGGTGTCACGGGTCATCGAAAACAAGTCCAACATCTTCCGGCATGAGGAAGGCAACGCAGTGCTTTAACCGAACTGTCTCGTGGCATCCCGTCTTTGGCGGTGTGCAAGAAAATGATAACAATGACAGGTAAAAACACACACGCACATTTTCGGAACCGCTTGTCCCATACGGGGTCGCGGGGAACCGGAGCCAACCTAGTAACACAGGGCGTGAGGACACACCCAGGACGGGACGCCACTCCATTGCAAGGCACCCCAAGCGGGACTCGAACCCCAGACCTACTGGAGAGCAGGACCTGGTCCAACCCACTGCGCCACTGCACCACCACGCCCCCCATCACGTAAAAACAATCTCTTGGAAAGTTTCCTTAAGCCTCTCGCTACAATTGCAACGAAGTTTGAACAGACAGAATAAACTTCCTCGGCGTAACGGGAAAAGTGCAACTGATCTAGGATGGTTGGCGCAATCAAATTTTCATTAACTTTGCTGCAAATACGCCTCAAAAGCGTATATTGATGCGCTGGCAGGAACGGTGCTGGAGTTTTTGCTGCCCCGAGGCCAGAATCGATCCAGCGCCCCTTAGACTTCTCTCTCTAAACGAGTAAAGCGGCACATACCGTACGAATATATGAAAATAATATTTTTATTTTAGACGTACTATACATACAGACAAATCACGAAGAAGGGAAAATGAAATTTCAATTTACCGATGTTCTTTTTCTGCAATTACGATAACATCTGTGAACGTTTCATATGCAAAGAAGCAAAATTTATGCTTGAACAACTGAAAACGGACCGAATACTAATATTATTTTCGAAACTGCAGTCTCGTTAGGGAACGAATCGATGAGCAGACCGACAACCTACAAAGTGGCAACGTTTCAGAGACACGGGGGGGGGCGAAGCGTCACACGATGCTTGCATACTCTATAAAGGCAACAGATCTTCAGTTTTCTGATAAAACTTTATGCAAAGTTTTTTATTCACTTTTTTCCAAGACTACAGTTTTTTATTAGCAAAATTTGGGACCCTTTAATTTCAGCGCCGCTGGGCAAATGCTGAGGTTTGCCTAATTATAAAACAAGCCCGGTGCACAGGTACAATTCTCAGATACAATTAGCCAGAAAGAGCTGTCGACATGAAGTATGTCCTGAGTTTTCAGCACAACTTTTTAGGAGCTCCGTGCCATATTTTCTTCCCTTACATGTCAGCAATCAGCGGAAGACCAACACTTAAGGAGTCAATAGAGGCGGCTTCCTCAGCTCAACTGGTGTCTTGCAGAGCGGCACCGAATCCCTCTTCAGCAGTGCGGTCAAGCTGCCAGACAAACCCCTTAAGTCCTACATATTATTTACCATAGTGCACCACCGCCCTAATGTGGTACAAAGACGGCTACGAAGCCCCGTCTGCGGAGGCCGGGCAAGAACTATATCGGAATGCATGACTTTTTTGACGCGCCAACATTTTCGAGCTTTGACTCTCCACCGTGCCCCACACAACCCTGCTCTTTGTGCTCCTCGGCGTTCTTAGCTACAGCCACGCTCCCGAAGCTCACGCACCGCACAGTCGGATAACCCAAACACAGTTGTTGTTATCCCGAGTTCTCCGATTTATCACCGTTCGTTGTTGAGACTCTGGTCTTGTTTCATTGCCGCTCGTACGAGCCCGTGTGAGGACAGCTCCCTAGGAAAATCAGTCACCGCATCCCCTCTACATTAGAAGTGCAGCATTGACTCCGAACAGATATACCGCTTGGCCTGCAGCCGTGGGGCTACCGGAGAGCTTGAGGACAGATGATCTCGGACTCGTGCTTGCATAAGTGCCGAGTGCTCCCCTTTCTCCAGCCTTGCTGGAGGGTCAAGAGGGCACGGAGGAAGTAATGTCTTAGGGATGGGGGAGTCATTAGCTTATCCCGGCGGTGGTGGACGGGATTTCCGGTACTGCCAACCAGCTCGGAGAGCATAAGCTGTCCTCTAGGCTGCTTCGCCCAACCACCCTCTCCTGCATAAGGGCCATCTGCAACCATCTCGTACGGATTCTCCTCCCTGCTCGATCATTGTCCTGGCTTGGGCGCGAAGTGGTAAAAGCGGGTTTGCTAATATGCAGGAGGGGGAAATTTATGGATCCCCAACTCTTTCCGGACGGGACTCCGGGACCACATTAGGCGGATAACGGGATATTTAATGCTGAGCTGGGAAATGGGACTGTCAACAACTGCCAGCTCCCTTGTCTTCTACCCCAATATTTATTTCCCAGAAAGGACCATAAATGATCCTTGAATAACTAGTCATCGGGGGCAATTGTCCTGTATGAAATTAATTTCCAGTCAGGGATGGGATTTGGGAATGTTTAAGTCATATCTTTCAGTGAAATATATTGCAGTGGTAATAACTTAGTTTTCTTATCGTTGCAGTGATGATGTGTATTTACTTTGTGTTTCCGTGTTCCAGAGATAAACGTTACTTTTTGAAGGGTGAAACTGCTGTAAACTATGTAAACATCCTCAGAGATGAATTCATGAGCTCTGTGGCTTTACATCTTCTCGGAGGCTCCCGAGTACAGAGCAGACAGGAAGATGCCATTTAAAGCACTGAATCCAACAGCCCTATTTCACAAAATGCCACAGGGACACATAATCCCTAAAAAATGTGGTGCCTTGTGGACCCCCGCTTATTCTCTTGCCCATTCCGACTCCCTATCGCCATTGCTCTTGCAAGGAGGGTAAGGGGACAGGTTGATGAGACGGTCTTTCCAACGACAGGTCTCTCCTTTCCCCCCACTATCGTTCGGTCTCCACACATGGCTCTATTCCTTCTTTTCCTATTTCCCTAGTCCGGCCACAACTCGCCTCGCGTGAGATGTTAGACGTAACAGCTAAGATTAGTATAAGTGGGTAGAGTAGGGAAAAACAATATGTAAGCAGAACAATGACTCAAGTAAAAGGAAAAATTCCTGTCAAAAAATGTATGAGTAGAAGTAAAAAGTATCAACTACTTTTGATCAAGTTAATTTAAAGAAAATTTTTAATGTTCTCAACGATAGCGCTAGCAATGTCGACAACATAAATAAACAGTTTTTACTCACGGAAAAAACATATATACATATATACAGCTGACCATCCCTAACCTCTAATTTGTCTCCTATATCCATTCAAATATCCATCCCTATTCATGCAAACAGGGGGTGTGGTGATGCAGCGGGATTGGCCTGGTCCTGCTCCCCGGTGGGCCTGGGGTTCGAGTCCCGCTTGGCGTGCCTTGTGATGGACTGGCGTCCCATCCTGGGTGAGTCCCCTCCCCGCCAACCTTGCGCCCCGTGTTGCCGGGTTAGGCTCCGGTTTGCCCCAACCCTGCTTGTGACAAGCGGTTTCAGCAAACGTCAGTCTGTATTCACGCAAACGTTAACATTTCTTATACCTTCCTTGCGTGGCCATGTGATACAGGCTCCTGCTCATCACTGAATGTATCTCAACTACGGAGCAAGGGGATGCCCTACGAATGGGTACAACCTGAGTCTACAACCTGATCCTGATCATAAAAGGGCTGTCGGACTTGGAGCTGTTGCCCGGCAACGTCCACCCCTCAGAATCCCAAAAGCTCGTTCTGCATATAACTTGCGTAGCAGCCTTCTTTGCTCGGGGCAGAATCACCTAGTCGGTGACACTCGATCTGAACGAAACTGATCTGAAAACCCATCATCGTGGACTCACCCGGCTTATAACGCCGTCAAAACACAGAGCTATGCGCCCAGAGAGGAGGGGGCCATTCGGTAGTGGTGAGCACCACGCTGATAAGCCGTGAGCTGGCTGGGTGACGGTGACTCACGGCACAGCAGTAGTGAACACTCAGAACAGCACCGAATGCTTCAAATGCTTAGATAAATAAAACATATTTGCTAAAAAATGCATGAATGTCCATGGGATGACTAATTGCGTTTGCTGGCTCGCTCTCGTTCCGCAAGTCTTCTTTGCCCTGTATTTACTTAACAATCTGTTATTGTTCCGTCTCTTCGATTGGCCTGGGGCCCCTGACCACATCGCGGTGGGTAGGAGTGGGGGGGGGGGGGGTAAACAGGAGGCACAAGACAGATTGCTACCTTGTTGCTGACAAACCACCTGGTGATGCTAGGGGGTGGATGAGGGTGCCCAGGGAGGAGATTTATTGGTCCTGATGCTGGCTCCCTCTAACGGGCAGCAAAGATGTGGGAGCGGAAGAGGGAGGGGATTCGAACTGCACCACGGGACCGAGCAGAATTTTGTGCAACCATTAATCATTCATAATTCTGCGCAATGCAGCCCTCGTCGGGGACGATGCGCTCATTTTCAGCATAGGTGGTCCTGTCGATATTCAGCCCCAGCGGTGCCAGAGAGGGGGTCCGGGGCTCTACGCTGAGTTATATGCGCAAGCAGACGAACGCGCGTACAAAGATCAACACGCGCAGGCATACAGCCTCACACACAGACACACGGACACACTGTCACGCTGGGGCAGGCAGGCGGACGCACGTAGCTCCACGCCGACACGCGCGGCCACACGCAACCTGTGTGCGTGCAAAGCCGGCAGCGCACGCCTCTTCTCGCCCCGCCACACGGAATCCCTTTTCTCTGCTGTGGCTGTTAGTCACTTTTATATCGATTGCGCTGCTAAAGGACGGGACCCCGAGTCGCACGCGTGTCGAGCTCCTCATTTCGACAAGAGCTGCGTGACGTTGCGCAATTAATAGCGGCGTCGGTACGGACCGTCGGTCTACGGTTCGGCTGCGTTCCGGTCTCGGTCACGCCGAGACACCAGCGAGATGTGACAGGGCAGCAACCAAAACAAGCGGACAGATTTCAGCCCCCACTCCCCCCCCCCATCCTCCCATTGCTCGTTACCACTTGGCCTCCGCTGTATATTTGCCTTGGCAACATTTCCACCCGTGGTTGCCTGCCGCTCTGGAACCACACAGGGGTGCTGAGGTCATCGAATCCGACCTGCAGATCCGCAGCATTTTCATCCGATGCCAGACGAGTTCAGTGACTGAGCTTTTTTACCTTTGTTTATTGTTCCATTTATGACCTCCGCAAAGAAACCGGTGACGCTCGAGCAAGCTAGAACATTCGGCCTCGCTGAATTCGGCTCGCGAATCAAGAGCGCCCTGGAATCGCGACGCGCTCCTCGGGAGGAGACCTGAACTTCAAACATCTCCCGTCTCCGCTCCGGCGTCGCGTCGCGGAAAATGAGCCGATCGACACTTGCGAGGGCGGGGGTTCGTACGGAAGGGACGAAACGCCGATGAGAAACGTTTCCCGAGATGCTTTCTCGACACTTCGAGTCAAGGGAGGCTCGTGAAACTTAGACACAGTTTCCTCAAACATCCAAGCAGAAAGAATTTCGGTTCTGTCACAGAAACAGCCAAATCCATCATTCCCTCACCCTCTGTGCTTTGAGCGATCGCCAGATGAAACCCACAGCTCTTGAGCAGATGGTTAAAGCTCTCATCGCACGCCGTTTCCAACATTCCTTTCGCCGCGCTGCGTTCCGCGATGTCCTCAGGTCGCCGTCTAACGCCGTCCGCTTCCTCGGCAGCCCCGCAACATCGCGCCTCTTAGCTGCCGCCGACGCGAACTTAGAAAGGAAGCGCAGTGGTTAAGGATCCCTTGGTGTGGTGTCTAACGTGAAGCAAAATATCCACGCGCAGAAATCAGAAGAAGCACGAGTTGCTTCGGATAAAAGCCCGTCAGCCGAGTAGCGAAATAATAACAACGGAGAGCGGTCTCTCAACATTTAACTGTCAGGGAAAAGGAGATGCGAAATGTCCGGGGTCGATTTTCTTTGGCTCGGCTACCTGCCGCAACCTTTTCCTCTCGCCTAACCTGGCATTAACCGCCGATGGCTGTCCGTAGCCAGTTTACGGGAGGAAGTCCGTAGCCTTACGTGTTTACACCATCTGGTGTAATTACAGGTAAAATTGCACCGAACTCTGTTGTTTTTAAATCTGGGTCTTGTCATTCACAGCCTGTGACCCGGAGCCCTTTGGCACGGTTACAAATTGGCCGCGCTCCACTGTTCCAGCAACGGAGGAAAGATTTCAGAAAAGGGCTACCTGGGAGAACTACTCGCTCTAGTAGCTTTGCTGACCTGCCCGGCACCTGTGAGATCAAGGAAACAAACACACGCGCCGAAATCACTCGTCCCAGCAAACCGGAGCCTAACCCGGCAACACCCACCCAGGACGGGACGCCAGTCCATCACAAGGCACCCCGAGCGGGGCTCGCACCCCAGACCCACCGAAGAGCAGCACCCGTCCAAACCTGCTGCACCACCACACCCCCGTGCAGCTAAGGAAAAAACAATTTACGAAATGTGTCAAATGTAAATATAATAATGATAATTTTTTCTGTGCTGTGCGCTTCAACCAGCTCATCACAAGTTGTTTTCATTCACTTTCACATTTACGTTTATTCACTGAGCGGACGCTTTTCTCCGAAGCGACGTGCATCTCAGAGAAAAATACAATAAGCGCATTATATCAAGAGAAGGACTCGTCCCTGCAAGCAAACCAACCGGGCACGGCTGGTAGTGCAGCGGTTAGTGCTGCTGCCGGGAGACCTGAAGGTTGCTGGTTTAGATCCCACATTAAGGTGCAGTGTGGCGCCTCCCCCTAAATTGCTGCGGTGAGAATACCCAGCTGTATAAATAATGGCAGGTAGCCTGACACTGTAAGTCACCTGTGTGAATAAATGTAGCTTGTAGTGCTGAACTCTGAGGTCCAGGCTGCATTTTTTTCTTCTCAACAGAAATTCCCCTAGCAAAGCCAGACTGCCAGAGACAACCGGCACGATGTTTGGTAAACAAGCCCCGTAGGCAAGTGGAAACGGGTATCAGCACGGATGTACCTGACCGACTCCGTAGCACCTGATGGAATTAATCGCGTTTAATTCTGAAACCCCGAGTCCGGCCGGGAAGGGCCACCGTCCGTTCCCTCCAGGCTGAGTCATAGCTGGCCTTGCAGGTCCCTGCCTCTCCATGACCAAACACTGACTCACACATTTCCACGAATATCACGGCTTATGGCGTACGTTTGCTAATTCGAAGCCTGAAATTCCACCCGGTTATCAAAAGCCAGTCCGCCGCAAAAGGGGCTCCGTCTGGCTTACGTTGCAATGATTTTCACACACACACACACACAATCAAAGAATGGCCAATTCCTTCCTTCTGGCAGGCCCTTGGCTGCAAAGCGACTGTCACTCACAGTGAAAGTGGGGCAAGACAATGAGCCGTCAACAATTAAGAGCAAAGTGATGCTCTGGGAGGAAGTGACCCCGAGGCAGGAGACAAGCGGAGGACTGTCCCCTCACGTGGCATCGAGTCAAAATGCACCGCAAAACAGGCTCAGGTTTTTTGTCCTTGAATGTTAGAGCAAAATCTTTTTTTTTGACTTTGCTGGCTGTATCTGTGTTGAATTATGGGTTGAACTTCGCCAACAAAACAGAACAAAACCCCAAAAATGCGGGCTTCGCCCAGGGGAGACTTGGTTTCATCAGGGTGCAGATTGTAAAATTTCAAAATGCATATTTTTGTTCCCCCTCTCAACGGAGACTTAACCCAACAAGCCAGTCTTCAGAGAACCGCGCAATTTTAAGGGTTAAGAACACGATTTTCATGTCAAGACAACAGCGCAGAGGAAGCCACAGCTTCCACTTTCCGTCGATGTGCGAGAATTTTTCGTGCTCACATCTCCATCATCTCGGTGTCAGAGCTGGACGTCTCACTCACACTTCGGCACGACGTGTTTCCTCGCTCAAATGATGCATTTCGAGCCACTGCGGCACGCAAGAGGGCAGATTTAGTCGTACAATGTCACGCCTTCCAGAAGACCTCCATCTGCCAGACCTGTCTTCTTGCAGGCTTCATCATTTTATTAAATTACGCTCGGGGAGGGAAGAATAACCAAAACCAAACATGAAAAAACATTGGATTATTAACCACCATCAAGTGAGGTTTTGAGTCTTGCTCAATTTTTGTCCGAAATGATTTAAGAGCGATCGTAATTGTGTGCTTTTAAAGTCCCATTTGTGCATTTTTAAAATCTTGGATTTCAGGCAGCAACAGGATAGTCAACTGTGTATTCGAGAGACCCCCGGAGCATACCTAAAGTGCATATGATTCTCATTACGAAGCCAGACATTTCGCTCTGCTACATTTACGTTTCACTTTGTTTTGTTTTTGCATTTTCAGTAGATTTCCGTTTTTATTTAGCCATGACAGGAATGTAATTTACTAAAATGAAAATTTGATTTCAAGCCTTAGGTCAACGATTCAGCTGTGTCTGACTCTTGTTTGGATATACACTAAAAGGCTTTGGCGACACGTCTCCTCGCCTTGAGCCTCTGTTACTGAGCCTAATGCACGTTGGCAACGCAGCCTTCGACGCGCACGCGGACGCGGCGGCACGCTCCCCGACCCTCGAGCGCGGCTGGCAACTTCACAGAAAGGTTCATTCACCTCTTTGACAGAATCCTCCTTCCCGATTGGTCACCAGTACAAAGCGAGCCCATCTCAAACCGCGGATCCGCATCATCCGAAGAGCCAAAGAGCGGCCCTACCCCACTGCCGCCCCTTAATAACGCACGTTTCGGGTGGCGGCGTTTTTTTCAATCGACCACAAATTGACCGGGGCTTAATAATGACATCGCTGCAAACGATAAATCCTGAGAACCACCGTTCCTTGATTTGTGCCGCTTCTTCCTGTGGCGAAGCCCATCAGAACACGCCCTCCATCCGACACGGAGGACAGGAGGCAACCCCGGCAAGACGTGCGATACACGGCACTGACAGCGTCTCTCTTCGCCAAGCCAGGATGCTCGCAAATGCAAGAAAACGCATATGCCGAAGAAAAAGTAACAGGAAAAGGCCGGACCCAAACCCTGGCAGCCCGACCCTGGATGGCTGGAGCGCTCGAGCAGGAAAAACGGTGACTTCATGTTTCGACACATTCTTCTCCAAGTCACATGGGCCGAGATCACGGCTAAACAAGATGCAGATGGCCCGCAGGCCCGCGAGGCCCTGGCCCGGTCCGGCCTGGCAGCTCTCGCCGCGAATTCGCGGCCGCGAAGGCTGCGATGGGCCCGGGCACCCCTCTGGAAGCCGAGCGGCCCCGCAACACGATACCGTGGCGCGGACCGCCAGGGAACAGGCCGTGCCATAAATGACCGAGGCTTCCAGGCCTTCTCCGGCCTTGCGGGTTTCTTGGCGTTTTGGATTTTTCTGCAGTTATCAGTTTGGCTCTGCTTCAGCAGACAGCTTCAAGGGAATTTGCTTCAATCTAAGCTTCGTATGTAATTGTTATTATTCTTCGTGCTTAACATCCGGCGCGTCTCATGGAAATGTTAAAACGTTTCACGGCAGCGGTCGCGAACGCTGTTTTTGAAGCTCAGCGCGCGGTCACTGGGAAGCTCTCGAAAACAATTGCCCCAAAAAAAGTAAATCCCTTAAATTCCGGAGAGGTAAGCGCACAAAAACCGCATGCGGCCTGTGCTATTTTCAGTTTCTACGGCTAGTTCCCCCATGGCACAGGACTTTCCTGGATGGCTGCTCGCACGGAGTCCCAGTGTTCCCCATTCCCAGGCGCAATCGGCGGCGGACGTGTCGCTCCAAACCCGGAATAACTTGTGTGTTGTTTGAAAGCTGCCAAATGTTAAGCGGGGTTTATAGAACAAGCTGTAAATGCTGATAAGGATTCTGGGAAACGTGCTCTCTGGGAGAAGATTTGCCACGAGAGTGTACGGTCCCCCTTTTGAAAGCGGGGGCAGGGGGTGTTTGGCGCAAAGGGCAACGCGCTGTCGCACCTTCCTCACCCGCGATTCGCGTTCTTCTGCTTGCAAGGAGGCGATTAAAGGCTACCTTTGAAGATGAATCGTTCCGCTCCGTAAGGTCATCCTAATATCTCCAGCGAGATTAAAAATTAACCAGAATTTCCACATGCATATCACCACCGGTCGCAATACTGAGCACAGGGAGGAAAAAAAAAAGAAATGAAACAACTGAAGGACATAAAAATCCAAATGGCCACCTACTCTTTGGCATGACTTTTGCATCCCTCCCTTAACCAATTCATCCTACCCTAAACGAGACTCTTTCTAAAAATTCATTATAACCGGTGACTGGTGTTACGCAAAGCCGTTTCCTGATGTCACGTTGGAGGCAAATATAGGAAACGAACCAAAAAGCGCACTTCGAGAAGCATGCCGCGCACGCGTCTGCTGCAAGTCCGTTCGTCCGGAGAAGCACATCAGCCTATCGCTATTTTCTTTTTTCATCTTTAACTCTTGAATCTGAGTACGCCGTTTAAAAATACCAGAGTTTGCACTAATCCTTCTGTTTTAAAGTGAGATCAGTTCAACAACGATATTTGCAGTCTGCGCTTAGTCGTAATCCCGCCTTTGAGAGCTGTCATACTGATGCCGTTTAATAAAATAGCTTACAGCTGAGAAATGCACGAATGGGATAATTACACCACATCAATGGGGCATGTCAGAGTTGTTTTCTGCCTTCGGTATGACTAGACGGGATCTAGAAAAACACGTGTCTGAAACGTCCTTCTTGCTAAGTGCTTAAAAACTTGCGAGCGTGACTTTCCCGCTACGCAATGAGCCCTGCGCTCCATATCGGGTCCTCGAATGCGCTCGATTCCGCTGTCAGTCAGCGACCGGAGGGGCCGTCGGAGCGGAAGCTTCGGTGCCGTCGAGCCGCGTACGTTCGAGCCGCGGTCTCGGGCAAGATGCCTCCGCTGCGGGGAGGGAGTGTGTAAGTGCGTCTTTTCCTTTTTTTATTCTCGGCAGCCACAGCTGGAACACGGGGCCCCGCGCGGTGACGAGTACAGCCCAGGCTAAGGTGCTCGATCCAGGCTCCGTCTCGGCCGCAGGAACCCATCCTCTGGTAGGGCTCGTTGGAGAGGCCCAAAGCAGCCACGCGACCGCCTGCTCTGTGAGCGGCGTCACCGCGACTGTACCCCACACGCCGTGCGCTGCTCCATCTACCTCGCTTGGCTTCTCAGGGTTACTTTTTCTACTTCTCTCTTTCCTTCAAGTTCACCAACTCAAATTCAGATGGATTTAACGACAAGACAAACCGTCTTGCAAAATCCTGAACGCGCTGCCAAAGCCCAGAGTGGATATACTGGGGAATGTAAGTCATCAAGTCATAACAGAAACTACAGTAATAAATGATGCTAAGAGTTCAAACATTTTTTTTTTTTTCTTCTGTTAATTGCTTTGTGTCTCTGTCTCAGTATCCGTCCGCCTCTTCTTCTGTTTCTCTTTCTCTCTCACCTTGTCTGATGAACTTGCACGGGCAGAGTGCTGCGGGACCTTCTGGCGTTGCCGCGGCCGATGAAAGATTGAGCTGTCTGCGGAAACCAATCCGAAACTCTTCCTTGTGCCTCGACTGACGCAACATCGCCATTCATACTCTTAATCGCTTTGAGGATCCTGCGGAGATGGGATCGACGGTTCGGATCGAGACCCTATCCCCCACCCTCACGTCGTTGCTGAGCGACAACCTTGAGGAGGCCGTCACGGGAGCTGTGACATGTTGGCGGACGCAGAGGTCCACCCAGTCATTCCTAATTGAATAGAACCAGGATCCTGCTTCATGCTTTCATCCCCAGCTCATTGCATTAGAGGCTTTCATGCAGCCCCTCCAGATCAATATTATAAATGCACTTCAAAACCAATTCATAAGGGCATGGAGGTACCAATCAGCCAAGTGCACTTCAAGGGGGATGCGCTCCATCGAACTCCACATGTCGTTTTCTTTTTGTGGTACTGGCTGGGGGGGGGGCGGAGAGTTTGCTGAGAAATTCCTTCCAACAAATTCCTTTCTATGCCTTTTCTGTTCTTCATGTCAAAACAAAGTGTAGATTGATTTAGCGGGGAAAGTATTCTACGCTGCATGCTGTGTTTACGGTTTTCACAACCCCAAATACGCATTAACACCGCTGCATTCTTTTACGATTGTTTTGGCTACACATCATTTCAGAAAATCCCTCCAAAAATGTTACACGGACGCACGGTACCCCGTGCGATTTCTCGCCGTGGGCGTGTTAGGTTTAACAATGTCGGGTTTACTTACTGACGAAAGCGAGCGCTGCCCTTTGTCCTGCGTCCGAGCATGATTTGGAAACACCTGAGAGCGTGGTTACAGAAACCTGCCTTTACTCTGCCTTCCCCATCATCACATCCTGCCGAGTCAGTGTGAAACTTCTCATTCGGAGCCTTTGTTCTATCATCGCTCTTCCACTGCCAACACTCTAATCTGCAAACAACAATCTGATCGGAACAAAAGACCCCAATAAACCACCTGAACGTGTGATTTCAACTCCTGTGTCGAGTTCATCCAAACCCGTTCGCCAAAGGTACCCATCGTATCCTCATTCCTCCGCCCTCCCGGCAGCATTTTTCACGATATCGCTTTCCAAGAGGGGTCACGGTTGTAATGCACAAGTGCACATGCGAAGCAGCTGGGCTGAATTTAAAACGTGCCTTCATGTTGAGTAAGGATTGCAGCGCGTCTCAGGAGAGGCGGTTTTCTCAGCCCACGGATGCTGAATAACTCTTCAATCTGCCCCCCCCTTCGTTAAACCAATCACCAAAAGGCCAGGAAAATGCAGAGTACCTCAGGTCCCTGGTTTCTTCTACCTGCATTCACCCCTTAATGGCCCGCAACTCTTCAACCGCCTGTTTTGTGCCCAGACCCCCTTATTTGGGTGCCTCCATCTTTCACCTTCCTGCGTGGCTTTTCAGTGATGGACTGAAGGCCATAGATTTCCCATCAACGCCCCATTATTATTATTATCACTACATCACCCTCATGTATTACTCACAGAACCCGTAGCACCGGCCGTTTCATCATCTTCCCTTGTTTTATACTCGATTCAATTTCTTTTGCATTTTTTTTTTTTATTCGCTCCACACGTCTTATGATATCGTACCCAGAGCGAAATGCCACAAAGTCTCAAAGAAGGTTGAGAACAAACTCTGGTTATCAGATTTAGCCCCTAGGCCCAATCCAAGGCAGCAGCCCCCAAGAAAAAGTGGCCATGCCCTCTCACAGAGGTGTCAGGCAGCCCTTTCTTCTCCTGTTTGGAGCTCTGTGTTTGCTTTAGCGAACGCTCCCCCCCGCCACTACCACCAACATCACCACCACCACCACCACCTCCACCACCTCCCCCTACCCCTTTTCATTGGGACGACTCCTCTGATGACATCGGCTACAAAAACACACGAAAGGAATGTGTTGCAACAGGGCCGCTTCGCTGACAGTATGATGGATGCAACGAGTGACGCTCCTTTGTGCCGGTGTAACACACTCACATGCTGGTTCGGCAAAAAATAAAGCGTCAAGGATCCTCGAAACAATTCATTCCAATTGCAGAATTTGTGTCCCGACTGGTATGTTTGCTTTGTGAGCGCATGCCTTTGAGCCCAAGTCGACACAAAAAGCCCATGCGTGCGTTCTCGGTCTCATTTTTTATACGAATCTGGACTTAAAATCACCACATTTCCCTCTAACCGCTTGCTGCAAAGACGTCCGACTTCACATTTTGAAAAGAAATGCTGTCAAGTGAGTTCTGTTAAAATGCATCCCCGTGCGACGCGAAACAGGCCTATGATTTTTCCCGTGCTCGTAATCTGCGGTAGCGGCGTGTACATTTCCGCAGTCCGGTCTTTTACCTCGATTACCTCAATTGTGAGCACCTCCCAAAAGTTACGGCCAAACGTTTCTGTTAAATCTCAAAATATGTAACATGCCTTTTTCTCTATTAATAATACACGAGGATTAGTACGTAATCATGATTCATACATATAGTTAGCAGCAAATGATGCTAAATGAGTTACAAGAACACAACCCTTTGACAGCTATTCATTAAAATCTAAGAATATTTCAGATTTATAATTAAAAGATCACCATCTACAAAACCCACACATTTCGGTGGCATCTACTCGGATTGCTCGTGCGTGCTTCATTCGAGCGTCTCCCACGCATTGACACTCCTCGATTTCACAAGAGCACTGGCCACTCTAAAGACAAAAAAGTGACAACATCCTCTTTAAACACCAGACTTAAAGCTGCTGCCATAATTTTATCGTTCGCACAAATGCTTATCGATGCAGTAATCCGGCCTTCTAAAATACACTCCATTCATCAAAGCAAGTTAACAGTAATAATATTTGTGCTCATAGAGACAGACATAAGATGTAAAGTGATGTGTAGCAGTTTCAATGGACTGAGCCGTGCGATACATTTCCGCAGCACTCCATCACACAGGGACCGTCCCTCGGCCTCTACGGGGGCCAAGTGTCATTGTTCTCTCATTCTGACAAGGGGTGCTTCTCTAAAAACTACAGTAAACACAAAACTATCTAAAAGAGATACATCTCGGCTAATTTGTGTTTCGTCTTCCGGGATACTCGCACCTCGGGTGTCAAAGCTGTGTCCAAACTGTCTCCGTCTCACATCAAACTTGGTGAATCGCCTGACTTTCAGGAACGCGGATGCTCGCGGCCACCTGCCCGCGACAGGGGCTCCGCGTGCATGCGTCGAGTGCGTGCACGAAGGCGTCCAGCTCCTGTCAACGCTATGAGACGAGAGTCCTTCGAGGTGAGAGTCAAACATGACGAAATCCCTGGATAACGTAATTGTTAACTCATCTCTGTATAAAACATCATCACAGACGAGAATAGTATCTGTCATTCCAGTGGTTATTGTGATCAAATTTTAACCAATAATAATAATAATAATAATAAAAGTCCAAAGTTTGGAATTTTATACATTTATTTGAAAATAAATCTGAAAATAGTGGCAGCATATCTTTTTCACTTAATGTTCCATTCCTGTATGACCCTGAACCTGCAAATTTAGAGAACCACGTGTGTAAATCAGGATTATTGACATTTATTCTATTATTGTTCTATTGTTAACCCGTTTGGTGGCTTCTGGAATACCTTATGTTCCGTCCTTTACTCCTAAATTGATTTTAAACCATTCAGTTCAGGGAATTCCTAGTTTATCACAAGTGTTTTATTTAGTAGATTTGCAAGTTAAAAGAAAAGCGCGTTTGTTTCAATGCTTTTTTTTGCACCTCCTTAAGTGTCCCGTTATTGCTGTGCTATTTTTCCACATTAAATTAAGAGCGGCTCACAGTTCAGACATTCATATTATATATTTCCTGCATGTTCATTATGACATCTATAGCGTAATAATGTAATTCAGGCGGATTAATACATCAAGAAAATATTTTTACAGCCAAAGGTGAAAAAATGCTTTGCTTGTTTAGTAGTGAATTAAGACCAAAAAAAGTAACAATATTATTCCGAAGTAATTTTCGTGATACATGATGGAGTATTTACCGCAAGCGTTTTATTTTCTATTTGTAGCCCAGTTGTTTCATCGCTCAGGAAGCTGAACACAGCAAGACTCCCAGCGAAAATGCGCTCATACCTGCCCAGTGCAGTGCTTTTTTTCTTGTGTTTCATCTGAACCTGTGCGGGTTGCGGGTTCGAAACCCGGCCGCTCGACACTTCGTCTAATAATACATAACTGTTAACATTAAATGACCCCTTTACACTTTTGAAGCCAAGAATCTACGAAATTAATTACTCCTTCAGAGAATGTGAGTAGTTCAATACAAGGCTGTGATTATCGCCATATAAAACACATTAAAACTCTTACAGAAAATCGATCAGAAGAATTACATTTTTATCATAGCGGCGTTTGGACCGTTAACTCGAGTCGGTATTAAAACAAATTAAACGAGTGTACGAGTATGTAACTGGTTAAAGCAGGAAAACTAACCGCTTCCCCACAGCTTTGGCCCACAAATGTAACGCACTGTATTATTATTACTATTACTATTATTATTAGGCTTATAATAATAATAATAATAATAATAACAACAACATCAATAATAATAATAATAATAATAATAATAATAATAATAATAATAATGAATGGCTCTTGCAGTCTATGGATGACGCCAAGCCAAGGCTATGAACAATTAAAGTTTCATCTACTTCGCACAATGAGAAAATCGCGTTTCTCCTTCACGGCATGATAGTCCGCATCAGCGCAAATATGTTTCAAATTACGCAGAAAACAGGAAAAAATCGAGGGACGAAAAAGCGTGATGAGGTCCGGTGTGTTTTGGCGAATATCGACACGGTTCTATCGAATTGCACAGCATCGTTTTGATTTTTTGAGAATTTATTTGCGCTTTCGATTATTATAAAAAGATAAAATTGCACCCCCGCCGCCCCACACCGAGAATGTGGATTTTGGCTAATCGGTGAATTGCGCCCATAAAGCGCGCTTCTGTTGATTTTTTAAGACGGCGCGTTTATCCGCTGATCTTAATGATAGTATCATAGTTTGTTACAAAAAAAAAAAGAGCGAAACAAGCACGAGCAATGAATGAATGCTCGTCTTAGCTCTTCCCGCAGCACTTTTTTTTTCCATGATCCACCGCACAGAGAAATATACTGCACACAATAATTAAAAAAAAAATATGCCACAGTGATTCGGAACGATTTGTTGGCTCTCAAAACAGTGTAAAAAAGAGTTGATCCAGCGAGCGGGTGATGCGACTCGGCTGAGCGAGGCGAGGCGCGTCACAGACCGCGCGTGACAGACACTGACCGACGGAGGCGCGCGGCGGAAGCCGAGGCGAAGGCGCCCGCGACCGTCACTGACTCACCGACGCACTCGTTGGCCTCGCGGGCGGTCGCGCGCTGCCACGGCCGGTCGTAGTGAAAGGGCTTGCAGCGGTCGCACTCGGGCCCCGCCGTGTTGTGCTTGCACTCGCACACCAGGTTCCCGTCGCGCTCGCGCACGCAGCGCGCCGCGTGCCCGTTGCACTTGCAGCGCCCGCCGACCTGCAGGTCCGACACCGCGTAGGAGTACGAGTCGCGCGCCAGCTCCGAGTCGTCCTCGTTCTCGTCCCCGAAGGTGTGCAGGCGGCTGAAGATGACCCGGATGTCCGTGGCCGTCACCCAGTCCTGCAGCACGGGCGAGTTGTCGAAGTCGTGCGCCGAGGGCCGGCCGTCCAGCGTGCTGAAGGCGATGAGGCCGCCCGAGAGCGGGTGCATGTCCGTGTGCGAGTCCGTGCAGATGGCCTCCTGCTCGTTCTGCTTCGTGATGGCAGCCTTGTTCTGCCGGTTGTACATCTTGCGGCACTGCGTCGAGTAGAACTGGAAGGGCACCCACGTCTTGCCGTAGTCCATGGACTTGTAGATGGCCATGGACTCGGGGCGCGGCGAGCAGAACTGCAGGCTCACGTAGGTCACCTCGAACTTCTTGCCCAGCGACAGCGTGAGCGTCACGTTCTGCGGGTACTGCACGTAGTTCTCCGACTGCCAGCACGTGAGGTTGTGCGGGTTGTTCAGGTCCGTGAGGTACGCGGGCGGGTGGTGCTTCTTGGGGTCCGCCGCGTCGCACGTGTGGCAGTTCCTGTGCCGCTCGTCGCCCTTCTCGCTCACCGCGCAGTACCTGGCGGCGGGCTTCCCGCACGTGCTGGACACGCGCACCTCCTTGCCGAACGCCGCGTTCACGAAGTCGGGGATGCACCTCCGCGGGTTGCCGTTCTCGTCGTAGCACGGGTCCGGCGGGGAGCTCTGCGCCGCGAACATGCTCGTCATCCCGTAGCCGCCGAGCGCGCCGGCGCGCAGCGCCACGGACACGAGCAGAACCTCGGCGATCGCCCACATGGCAGCCCGCAGCCGTTCGCTCGGAGAGAGCAGCGCGCACTGGAGAGGAGCCCGCGACGCGCAGCCGCGCAGCCGCGCAGCCAAGTACGAAGTAGTGGAGAAATTATATCGCCGTGCGCCGATACGGTCTCGGAGGGCAGATGTTGATGCGCCGGCAACGTTGCGTGGTCACCAGCAATACCAGTCACCAGTCGTTGACATCATCATGTCGACCAACCGAAAATGTATTTTGCCGGGACAAGTTATTCTGGGGGAAAAAAAAAAAAGAATATGTAGAGTCGGTCAGTGCAAAAAAAAAAAAAGAAGAAGAAACGTTTGGACGCGTCCTGCGTGCGCCGCGTGGATTTACATGCGCCCACGAGGTGAAGGAATCCCCACGCACGACACCGCTGTACCTCGCAGTAACAGTTAAGCCCGGGAGAAAAGTCATGCGAACAAAATGTGTGCGCGCTCGCCCTCGTGCTCCTCCTGCGCGCTGTGCGTAAGGCGCGCGCGCCTTTCTCGCCTTGTTTGTTTGTTTCCTGGGATACGGACGCAAAAATACAGTATAGGACAGCTCTCTGCTTGTTGCCTTTTTCTCTCCCTCGTTCTCCCCTTCTTTCCCTCTCACCCCCCCCCCTCCTCTCTCTCTCTCTCTCTCTCTCTCTCTCTCACACACACACACTCTCATCCTCTGTGTGTGCGGAAAGTGACGGGCGACTTGCGCTTCTCCTTCTCGCTGAGCTCGAGGTCATATTGAGAGGGTGACACAAAGAAGAGAACAACGACATCCACTGGTAGCTGATCAATAACAAAGCACTCCGTCAGTAATACGCCAATAACCAAACAGTTACACCACCGTGATAATACGGTAACTGCAGCAATAACACAGTGATAAAATCAATACAGTAATATAGTAGTACAATAACACGGCCGTACGTTTTACACAAATATTGGGGAATATTAAAAACTTTGTACTATGCTATACGATCACACAATAACGCGCTTACACACCAGACCAGTGAGGGACGGAGCAAAGCGGTGATACAATCTCACATTACTGCAGTAATGCAGTGGTAAAGTAATCCAGTAACACTATTATGCAGTTTAGTGTGACAGTTGTACACGTAACACTGTTACAAAGTAACACAATGATAGAGTAACAGAGTTTTACCATAATTCAGTAATAAATCCAATAATAGAGTATTTCGGTGGTACGGTGGCGCTGCGAGTAGCGCGGGTGCCTAACAGGCTCTCGGCTGTGGGTTCGAATTCGGCTCAGTTTGCATGGAATTTTTCATGTTCTCCCCATATTTCCTCTTCGTGCTCCGGTTTCCTCCCATACTACAGGGACATGTGTTTCAGATGAATCGGTGACCTCAAATTGACCTGCTGTGTGAAGGTGTGACGGCTCTGCGATGGACTGGTGTCCCGTCCAGGTTGTACCCTGGCAGCCCTCCGCTTACTGGCAGTATACGGATGGATACAGTATGTGGAACAGTAATACAGTTGTATCGCAAGCAGTGTGGTAAAACAGTGGCTCGGTGACAGTGTCAGAGATACAATAGCAGAGTAACAATGAAGGACACAAAAAAAAGCAGTAATTCGGTGCTACAGTAACGGGGTTATACGCACATACAGCGATGTGTGAAAAGAGCAACAGGTTGAAAGAGACTATAAACGCTTCTGCATTTACTTCAGATACATTTATGGAGGCTATATATCTTCAGTTGTTTATGAACTAGGGATCACAAGAAGCGCCTTTTACGCAGTGTAACCCATTTTTATTGTTAACGCTCTTATCTTATCGCCACGGCTGCTTCTTCTCGGCGTCCTTTGAAACTTGAAAGTTTATAATAAGCAGCGCTCCGTGGCTTTAGAGTGCGGCGGACGGACGCTCGGCCTCCCACAGCCACGCAGAGCCACGCAGAGCCGCCCAGAGGCAGAGCCGCGGTGGAAACGCTCGGGAGCGCGAGGGAGATCCTGCGCTTCACGCGCGCCAGCCCCACGTGCGCTGTGGAAAAAGTCGCGGAGGCGTTGACCTGGAGTGCGTTTCCCTACGCACCTGTCTGGGGGAAACCTTCCTCCGGGAAGCACAATATTGCATAGAAAAAAAGAAGTAATTAACAAAATAAAACGTATTTTTTTATATTTTAGACTTTTATTCCTTTAGCATATTTAAAATGGCCTGGCCTAATAACGGCGATAAAAAAATAAATAAAAATACATGAGCAACAATGATAAAAATAATAGGCAATACCACAGCCAGTAGCTATTATTATTATTATCATTATTATTGTTAGTGTTATTGTAATTATCATCGCCAGAATATTTTCTTTAAAAAACTGTTAATACAAAGGAAATTAGTCACGGTATTCAAAAACGTAAAATCGATGTAATTTTACTATGCAGTGTAAGCATGGACCTTTGGAGGAGCAGGCAGTGCGCTGTAGGGTGTGTGTGGTTTCAGGCGCGTTTCAGCAGTGTGTGAAGCGCTTCTTCTCCATTTCTGCCCCTCGAACTGTGTGTGTGTGACGGCTGCGCTGGAGATGGAGAACAAAACAGAAATTGCGCACAGACTCCTTTTCGCTGACATCGTTTGCTTCGCTACAGTGCAACACTACGTTTTCACTATGTTAAATACATTGTTCTTGCACTTCAGACCCCACGCCACGCTGTAAAGGACATTAAAGCATTTTTTATGATGTCTCGGTGTTCATTACAAGGGTCATATTTTGCATACGAGCACCAGGCGGATGGATGCACAGCAGATGTTTAACTGGTAGTGTATTGGATTCAGTCCCACTTCAGGCGTTTTCCTTTCCTTAAATAAGAACTATTTACTTTGTGTCACATCATATAACTTGGCTATACGTCAAGAAAAGGGCGAAGTAGAATAGTTTAAAATAGGTTAAAATAATAGGTTTTGACTCTTAATTGTTCTTGTCATGGGTCGGATGAAGAGGTGATTGGATGGGGGCCTCCTGGCTCGTACTGTTGCTGGAGAGCACGTGCTTTTATATGAATATGTCACCTCTGCAAGGTAGAGCGGCCCATATGTGCAAAACGAGCAGGCAGCCATGGGAAATGTACTACTTACTGTGGTAAATTTATATCAAGGGTTTTTCCCTAGAAGCCTGCGATTTTCAGTCTAGCACAACTCAGCACGGAAAGGACACTTGTCATGGTCGTGGTCCCCATGCAGATGTCCACTGGGAATGTCCCCCGAGTGGGACCAGCAGAGGTAAAGGGCTTCCTGTTGGGAGGTAAATGGAGTGAGATGCTGATGAATGTGTCGCGAGGAATTTTTGGCACTGCAGTTGGGGACAGTGCGACGCTGTGGGTCCTATTGGGACATCCGCCTGCTGTCCTCTGTCCTCTGTTGTCCATCCATGCACATCGTGGCTCATCCGATTTTAGAAGCACCCTGTTATTTTCGCTTGTTTTTTTGCAGTTACAAGTCAATCACGTCTTCAGGAACATTTTAATGACTTCGTTCTCTGCTAATTTTTTGCGCTGTGTGTTGCCTACGTATGGTTATGAAAAACAATGCCTGAAAAAATGTAACGGCATTAATAAATAAAAATTTTATCCGTTAAAATGATTGTTTTTTTTTTTTTCCCCGATTATTATTACGGCAATAAAATGTAGTGTAAATATTATTTAATGTAACGGTTTTAATGAATTTATGTTGTATGAGTTGGTCAGAAAATAAAATAATTGATGTTATGGCGTACTTATTTAATTTATGCATAACGAAATTAATTAATGAATCTGGAGTCAAAGAATAACCTTTCATTTAAGAATTCGGTGTACTGACGAAAGTATTTGTTAAAGCAATAAATATATCAGTGTTGTGTTTTTCATTGGACGTAGGCTATTCCTACTCCTCCTGCTTTTAAATAAGTTTTTATCTTATTTTATCATATTCGTTTGAACGAGTTTATATTCACTCAATAGCGTAAGTACGAATAATTTTTCCTTACATATTCATATTTATTCTTCTGTGAGGGATTCTCTGTAAATGCCCATGCGTATTAGTGGCTGTTATTATGTTTGTTCATAACGTTCATAATTTATGTTCACTCACAATAATGTAATTTTAGTCCTTCCGAGAGTTTGAGTCATTGGATTCAGGATAAGGTATAAAATGTGCTTCGTGAAGTATTCCTGCAAATCGCCCTGTCAGCAAAATGAATAACAAATATTAATTAATTTCTGGAAGGAGACGGAAGACTCGTTAATTTGACCTGTTTACATAAATCAGTGGGTTTCACTGAACTCGCTTGGCGGAATATTTCGTGGCGTGTCTGGAGTAGCTGCAACATTTATTCCCTTTATCCTCCACCTGTTCGCACTTCTCCATGTTATGTGTAACATGAACAGTATTTTGATTTTTCCTAAATTTCTTTGCATTTGTTTCACTCCATCCTGAGATCGGGGTGAAGTGTGTGGGTGTACATGAGCTCTGTAGGGACATGCATACCGCGCTCAGGTGGGGGTAGGGGTGGGGGCACCTCTCCTGGTCCGTTATAAAGCTGGGGGTGGGGTGGGGTGGGGGTGATTTGTCGCTCACGGGGTTCCGTGTGCAAGGCGTGGTGAAAAGTGTGTAAATGTGGGTAACGGGGGAGCCCGTTTTTAGGGAAAGGCAGGCAGCGAGCCCTGCCCCCCCCCCGCCCCAAACCAGGCAGGAGAGGAGAGGTCGGCCCACCCCGGTCCAGCCCGGACCAGCCCGGACCTGCCCCCACCCGGAGTGACAGCTCTTTAGAAGCGCGCGCCAATGGCATTTTCCTGCCTTCGCAGCGCCTTTTCTTACACATTTTGTTCGGATCAGACAGGGTGATGAATGCGGCCATTATTCGCGCTACTTTCTGTCCCGAAATGCCAAATTAATTACCAAGGGCGCGTTCAGGGCCAGAGGAGCCGCGAAAGAGCAGCTAAAGATGATGTATATGGGGGCCGCACACGTACAGGGACACATTTCTGCGCCTTATTAGATACTGTATTATAATACTGGTTCCCCGCGTAACGGCCGGGCGGCAGAGCGCGCGCTCCAAGGACCGCCGCGGGTCGCGCCTCTTTGCGCTTCGGCTTCCCGTTCGCCTCCTTTTTCACGGGTCTGTCTCTGTTCGAGGCGCCACATTTCACTGCTTATAGACTAGTGATATTTCAACAAAACGAAGCCGTGTTTCAGTAACAGCCCCTTTGTTACTTGGCTGGTTGTGTTTGAATGAACTGACCGGTTTCTAATTCTGCCTGTAGCTTATAATAATTTCATCATCATCATCAACATCAACATCTTATTATTATTACTATTATTGTTACTTTTGTTACTATTTCTAAGTTACTGTTGCTATTACTGTATTATTTCTATATTTTATATATATTATTGTATTATTATCTATTATTATTATTAGTAGTAGTAGTTGTAGTAGTGGTAGTAGTAGTTATGAATCATGGCCATGGATTCCTTCACCTACATTAAATATCATCTAAGCGCAGTGCTCCATGATAATTTTGGACTCCTGCAAAATAGACAGACTTAGACTCCCGCAACCGGAGCGACTTTTCCCTGCCAAGAAAGAATGTACTAGAAAGGAAGGAAGCCCGAGGAAACAGGTGCAGATCCCGCATGGCCCGCCGCCCTCGACAAAGCGCTGCTTTCGGCCCATGAAGCGGGCCGTGATTGCGGTCCAGCGCGGTCCGTTTCGGAGCGCCGCCTTCCTCAGTGTGGAGCCGAAACGCGCTCTTTCCGCCGACACCCTTCGGCCCTATTTCACCTTTTTTTAAATTAATTAATTTTTTTTTTAGAAACATATTTATGTTGGACGAGCAAAGAAGCTGCGGTGCGAATCTGACCGCGTGAATTGACCGTGAATTTATTCAGAGCTGCGATGTGGTAACGGCCGGTCACAGAGGTTCACACGGACACAGAGAACAAGTGGTTTCCACATGAAATCAGCCTGTTCTGCTGCTCTTTTCCTCCAGCACATCTCTCGTCTCGTCTGCACGTCTGCTGCGATGGGCCCTGCTGTCGGACCTTTAACTGGGAAATTACTCCGCTTCCATTCAGTAAATATTAAGTCATAGTAACAGAGCTACAGTAGAAATCCTATTCGGGCAGAGTTTAGGTAATTGCTACAATATTATATAACTGTTATGTGAATATTTGCTTATATTTCTATTTTCAGTCACAGTTCATTTTAGAGCTTTGCGTCCTTTGTATAGCGTAGCGAGAATTAAATATTGTTAATTTACAATGTATTTTCGCATTGATTTACGGTAACTATTTCCCTGCATCTTTTTTTGCTTTAAGACCTTTAATTCAAGAGACAGATAAAAAATGCTCAAACTGTTTCGACAAAAACATCTTGGACTATGTATTTTCTTAACATCAAGAGCAAAAACAAATTGTAAAAATTTCAATTTTGTCCGAAAAACACATTTTATGTTATCCATTCATTCGCAAAAGAACCGATTACTTCATTTACGAAGGCTCACATCTTATTAAGAATAAATTTCCTGTTGTTTAAAGGGTCGATACAAATACTCTAACACGTGATATTATTCCCTGGATTAAGTGAAAATGGCACGACCAGTTTTGCATTTCAACATTTATTTAACATTTAGAAAAAAATAACTGTGAGACTCTGATATCAATGTTATGAGGACAATAAATCATTACCTTTGGTTCTTTAATTATGCCTGTATCACTTCATTTTAATATGACAGCTATGTGAATGATGCCTTCATATCACATTTTTATTTCATATATGAATGAATTATGAATGCCTTGATATTTTACTCAAAGTGTTTCGGCTCAGAAATTGTACCAAAAACTATAAGAAATGTTCTCTAATGGCTTCAACTGTTCTTCTTCTGTAATTACAATTAGCGGTTCGTAATTTTGTGTCCGCGGCGCACGGCGAGAGAAGATTGAGTCTGTGTCAAGAGCGACATCTTGTGGTTATGAAAGGTAAAGCAATGACAGGTGACGGGTACAGTTTCGAAAATGCAAATTACTGTTGTCAGCAATCCAACGCAGCATATGATATTGCACCTGTTCTTGCATTCTATTGTTTTACAATTAAATGTTCGGGCAAATCCCTGTAAATAATTCTCAAACAATCCCTTTAATGTAGACTCACTATGGACGGGAATGAGAACTAGAACATACAGTATTATATGGAGACAGAGCTGAACCTGTCCATATTATTCGCCTATAAAACTTGTAAAAATGTTCGTGGAATAAATTACTGCTTATTTATGTACAATAGGAATATATTTACAAAATATTCTAGTTTATAAATTTATGATATTTTATAATATACAAACATTTGAAAAAAGCACACGCACAGACAAAAGCAATGTTGACAAAAACATTTTTGAAAGGAATAAATTGTCATACTACAAATTTTCCACATTGATTCGAAAAAAATAACTGACGGGGAGAAAAATGACAAAATATATGCTTTGAAAGTTTATAAAATCTTTGTTCTAGAAAGACAATTGATTAGCTATATTTTTAAGATGTACTGAAGCTAGCGTAAACGAAAATGAAGACGACGTAAAATGCTGTAAGAATGGCGCAAAATGTCATGATACATCGTCATAATATTATGTAAGAGTGAAACATAAAGTGCGTCGATCATTTAAACTGCAGAGCCGTTGACATTTACGCCTGGAAACCGCAGTGACTTTACTAATGACTCTTCGGAGGCTCCAACGACTTCGCACCACAGTAAACCGCCGCACCTGTGTCTGTCTAGGATGACAGGTTTTCTGTTTCTTTTCTCCTAAAATACCTTCTGCGGAAGATATGACTATCTGCAGACGCTCCTCCACTTACGACGGCCCGACTTACGATTTTCCGACGTTACGATGGTGAGCTGGCGATAGACATTCGGTAGAAACCGTACTTAATTTTAATTTTGATTAAATGCAGTTTCGACTTACGAAGAGTTTCGCGGATCGTAAGTCGGGGACCATCTGTACGAGCTTCTTTAAAAGCACTGACTGAACACGAGCGCGATACTTTGTCTCACATGAGGACATGACTCCTGTTTAGGGAAAGAAAACAAATGGGTTCCTTTTATTTTGGTGTTCAGTACCGCTTTCGTTATTATATGAACCTTAGAAGCAATGAGGAATTAACAGAATTTCCCTCACACTGCTGAATATGAGAAGGTTTGTGGAATAAATATAAAAAATTAAAAGAAAACATAAAAATAATAAAATTCGCGTTGCCCACAGCAGCCCTTTGCGGAGACGGGCGCAGCGCACGTGGCGCTAGATGGCGCTGTTTCGCACACGCTAAACTGCTCACCCCCATCGCCAGCGCTGCCCAGGGATGCATTTCATTACACGGGAAAGCTATAAAATAAAATAAAGGTCTTTTATATTTTTATTGAACGCTTTTACGAGTGTCTTTAAACAAATTACTCCGCTATTATACAAATTACCAGGCGCGAATAAAGCAACTGTACAACCCTGATGACGTAATGATTATGATTATGATAATGGTAATATTTTTATTTTATTACAACACAGTTTAGTTCATTGTGCTATCACGGTGTAGATAAAACATCCTAAAAATACCCAAATGCCGTAACTGCTACTTAATGTTACGCTGGTAAAATGCGCAGCGTCACAGTCGACGGGCCCGCGTGTCTGGGCTGTTGGTTCGGACGTAGGTTTGATCCCTCCTCGTGCGTATGGAATTTGCACGTCTGCCCCATGTTGTGTGAACGTGTGAGTGAAGGAGCGTGTATGTTGCCCTGTGACGGGCTGGTGTCCCCATCTATCCTAACACCCTGCGCGGTTTTCTTTAAAGTTGTCCAAACATAATACAAGGTGCCTCCGCCAAAAACTTGAGAAGCTCGGTCAGCCTGCTTTCTTTGCAGTGATGAATTATGTTACATCCGTCATTTCCCCTAGTTCTTACAGGGAAAATATCCCCTCTGTATGCGAATTCAGTACAGGGCACACTTTTCTGTCCACCTTAGCACTGCAGGGCAAGGACGTCCTTTATTTTTAATTGTTGCAGATCTGAAACATTTTAGCCTCGCTGTGAGTTAAGTCTAAGTACAAAGTAAAAGAGCAAATGTGTTCGGTTTACACATATGCCTTCGGGAAGGACTTCCATTGTGTGGGAGGACTGTCTGTAGCACCAAGAAGGGGACAATTGTCTTCCTGATTGTTTTCCTGTCAGGTGCTACCACGCCACGTCTCTACTGATCACCGAAGCGGTCGCTAAACGCCGGACTAAACGGCCACTGGAACTGGAGCGGGAAGCTCCGGCCGCACGGTGTCCCGCGCAGCGTTCAGCTGTCGTCCAGATGTTGTCCTCCGGTTCAGTGCAGGCAGCTTCACAGCTTCTTCTGTACGTTACGTTTATCGGGGTTTAGGAGAACGAGTGTCATAAAACGTCCTTGCTCGAGGAAGATGCCAAACCCCTGCCCTGCCACCATCTCGCGGACCCCCGCTCTCGCAGTAACCATAACCCGCTGCTGCTCCGCTTGGTCCCGGCTCAGCCGGACATCTTCAGGCTGTGGTCCTCAGGGCATAACGAAAACCAAGGGTTCTTGCTCTCTGCTCCATGGCTCCACAGACAAGCAAACCAAATAAAATACACGCGCCGCGTGCCCGTGCGGCTGTGGCCCGACACACGAGGAGGGGAAAGTTTCACGGAACGGCCTGAATGCAAATTTCAGGCAAAACAGCATCTCAGGAAGTCAGAAGCGGGTGATGCATTCAGCGAGAAGGGCTCAACGTGACCTGCAAGTTGGACCTGCTGTTGCTGCAAAGCGATCTCGTGCAAAGCTGCCAGCCAGTATGTATTTCACGTATGTCCTTCCAGCAACTCGCCGTATAGCCTGGACGGCATTGTGAGTTTAATTCGTGAATTATAGAGGCTACGCCACCAGCCTCCGGCACATTAATCACACTTTTCACTGTGTCAGAAAGAAGGAAATTACTGTTTCACAACCATCTTCTCTGTTATTCTGATGGGGGGTGTAGAAAGCCAGGAAGTCACCAGATGGGACTGAGGCAAAGTGTACATTATGATGACAGAGTCTGCAGCCTGCAATGTTTGCGATATTGCGCTATTTTTGCAAGCACGTCAATATCTGCAGCTTCCACCTGTGCTCCGTGTCTCTTAGTTGCTCTAAAGGCACCGATTTCCTGAATATTCCCCGGCAAGAATGTCAAATGACCTCATAGATCCTGCAGGTTCATAAATGGAGGTCCTTTTCAACCTTGAAACCCAGGTTTTGACTTAATAAACACCTCCGCCCCCCGCCACCGCCACCTTGAGAGAAAAAAAATCCTATAAAGATGACAACATTAGTAGGAATTAACCTGAAAGTCCTTCACCGTGTGATGTTGCCGTGTCAGGCGGATCATATACTACAGCTGTAATTCCAGGTATTTTTTTCCCATTATAGGGAGTTTTCTCGCACTCTTAAAATAAATCATTCAGGGGACTGCACTTTGGACCCATCCACATATGACCCTAACGTAAGCGATTCAATCAGTCACACTTCCTGACTCTTCCTTTGCTTACGTGTCATTTTCTTGGCCAAGAGGACTTCTGACACATCTTCGACGTCTCGTAGTTTCAACAGTTTTCATATACCTGCCACCTCCGCTGCTTCCTCCTATTTACGCACAGCGATGCCAGAGCATCCAAAATCAATCAATCTATCTATCTATCTATCTATCTATCTATCTATCTATCTATCTATCTATCTATCTATCTACATGTTTACAGACTTGTTTATAGAATTATTCGCTCATTCGTTCAGAATATTTTTTTCCCCCAAAAAACAAGGCATATCAGTGAATGAATGAATGAAAATTAGAGCAAAACGACATCTCCTTTCAGCACACAAAAGTGTAGCTCCTCCCTTTGGTTAGAACACAGTGTGGCTTCCTCCTTTCGTGCACCTTTATTTCAGTTCCTGTTTTGCCAGGAGCAGATTCACAAGTCTGTTTGTGCGAGGACTGTTTTGTCGAGGTTGTACAAGGGACGGTCGAAGGATGCGGTCGCGCTGCTAGCCTCCGGCGTACAAATGAAACACGGCTGGGTTGAGAAGACCGCTGTAGAACAACCGGATTCGAGATCCTCTCCGACTCTGAAGTCATGGTGCGAAGCACACAGCACTTAGGATAACCACAGGGTAAGACACCAGCCACTTTCCCCTCTCTCCCGTAACCATAATCCTCAATGTAGAGACTTTTTCCATTTTCTCTTCGCAATATTCTGCAGCTGTTAATTCCAGGGACAGTCATTGAAAGCTTTCTTTAATTTACCTTTTAAAATGTTCCATTGAAATGTACGGTCAGTCAAGCATATTGGACCCTTATGTGTCGTTAAACCTTTCTTACTGTAGCGTGACAATATCACTCTGCTTTTACCCCGATTCGGCCGCATGTCGTTCTTTCTAATTGTTGCTTTGGCATCTCCTGTCAGTAAATGTAACGCATTCTGACGGGAAGAGGGGATGGAGATAGTTCCTGTAACGTGGAGAACGTTATCAGTCCAGCTGAGTTCAGGCAGCAGGTGTGTTCCTTATATGAAGGAGAACAGAGCTTCTGCAAAAGGACCCGGTCTTTTCAAAACCAACGGATGGTCCGCACTTTTTTTATAACCTAAAGTGCCAAAGTGGTTAATGGACCGACGTCCTCTCCGGGGTCTAGCCCACCTAGCCCCGAGCCCGGACATTCCTGGTGAGACTCCGGACCAACGCGACCCTGATCGGGACAAAGGGTTCAAAAAGCGAACGAGTGAGTGAATATGGCAGGATAAGTAGTTAAGGAACCTGACATGTGGCCAGTAAGTTGCAGGTTCCAGTAACTGAGAGGGCATTTGCCGCTGTACCCTTGGAGCTTTCTCTCAAAGCTACACCTGACCAAGAGGACGACGGTGTTAGCCAAGAAATGTCCATCGTTTCCTCCTCTCTTCTCCTGCTCCCGCTCCTTCTCTCGAGAGTCTGGAACAGTCTACGTGTGAGAAGTGTCCTTTAAGAGAAGCCGCAACGTGAGCGGAGGTTCGCGCGGAGCTAACGCATGTTGAAAGTGAAATCCAAGAGGCGGCGCGGAGTGCAGTCATAGCAGCAAAGACCTACACGCTCTGCACACCAGTCACATTCAAGTAGCCTTAATAGTATAAGTGGTGTAGCAGCAGTGCATTGGCCAGGGCGTTTTGACGGAAGTCATTGGTCCCTCTACTCATTCGTGTCACATGTAATGTACCGCAGAGATGCATCGACTTAAGAAATTGCTTGTCGGAGGAGAAGTGGACGAACGTTATTGATCACCTGTCGAGGGGGGTGTTTCGGCACGACCATCGGTTGATGCCGCGCAGAGGACGTCGAACCGTTGCCCTGGTGATTCAGAGCGAGAAACGTCGCTGTGCTTTTCAGAACAGTTCGTGTCAATCGGTTGTTCCAGCGTCGCTATGCGATGCCGGAGAGAAACCCCAACGTGGTCACCAGACTGAGGAGGACCCGAATGCAGTCATCCTCGCGGTGCCACGCGTCATCACGTTGCCAGCGTGCGAGAATGGAGAAGGCAACCCGAAGCATTTGTCCGTCAGCATCTCTGAGCATCCTGGCTATTGAATACGGAGCTCTCTTTGTCTCCCTCACAAACTTTCCCGCTTTTCATGCCTAAATCGGCCGTGGATGCCAAACATCTAGGTGCATTTTAGCTAAATTCGACTAAATGCACCGAATTACGGAGCGAAAAACAATGGCGGTTGAAATAAGTGACACTTTAATTAAATTTATGGGCTACAATGAGAAAAAACAGGCCATGGCAGTTGGCTTAAATGCAGTCCTTTTAAAAAGTGTGACTGTTCCTGTTTCGATGTATATTTCAGCGTCAGATGAACACGTGAGCATTCAAATTAGAGTCGACAGAAGAATACAGCGAAATATCGTAATTATATAACTAGAGTAACTGAGCCAGTTAAATACTAATATATGTTATGTGTATATATATTGAATGCTAATAATTTGTGTTAGATTATGTACGGTTGGAAAAGCTGAATAAACTGAGAAGGAAGTAGCTTCCTGTACAGCGCCCCCCCCAGCATCACTTCTGTGGAATTGACAGTAAAATTGAGCCATCATTCAAAAAGTTCTCTGTGAGGAAACAAAGGAACAAAATAACAATCCAGTTGTGTAAGTGCACCAATGTGCGTGTCCCTGCGGCCGGAAGAACAAAGCTGTTACTTTACATACTACTCCTGTGAATGGCCTGACTGCTATTTCGGATCGTAATCCGAACATCTTTGTACAGCTTTGGGTCCCAGGATGGGAACTTTGAGCTGCTGCTGTGAAATATCTTTGCTCTGTCACTTGGGATTTAAGTTGCTTTAAATTAATTAGTCAGTTTGAGGAGTTTAGTAAAAATATCATCTATGTGCTTTACGAGAAAATACTTACGGTTCTTCGTCGTTTCATAGAAAAGTGTAAAAATAAATGTGTTTAGTCTATTTCTATATGTCTGAATTACTGTAAGAGCAAAAAACACCTTCCAAGTGTCCACAACCAGTTAACGAAGCCAGATAACGACTTGGTCAAGTAATGGACTAAACCTTGGTCAGATACACCTGCACTGCATTATTCTTCCACAGTAAAGGTGACGAGTCTGTCTTCATCACCTAAACCGATTGTACCAGGATGATCTGCGTTTAATTCTATGGCAAGGACACTTGAACCTGTACTTTGAGTGTCCCCGAGCCACGTTGCGTTGCTTCTTACCCTGAATCACCTGCCATGACCTCTGAAGCAGGAGGTTTGTCGCGCTGAAATACTCTTATGCAGATGTTTACATACACAGGTTTGTTGCTATGGAAACCTTAAAGGGACTCCTGCTTGCTGCGCTGTAGAGATGCGGCGGTGCTGTGCTGCCAGATAGGTCAAAGAAGGTCAAAGAAGGTCAAAGAAGGACACACGATGCCGTGGAGGGTTAGAAAGGATTCCTCGATCTCAGCACCGCAGCGTTAGTTCATATCCCGTACAGGCAAATACCGTCACCATTAAACTCTTCAGGGGAACCTCATTAACGTGATTTTTTTCTCACTTTCTCAGTGTTTTTACCTAAAGCAATCCGTGCGCAATTTTCCAACTTGCATGCTCGTGCGGAACGAGCAATCCATGAGCCGTTTACCCGCGAAACGAAATGTAGCGGGACTCTCCCGGACCGAGTGTGAGCTCCGCCGCTTTCTCCAGAAGTGTCCTGTTTTCGTTTTTAAACAGCCTCCGTCCATCCGATTGCGTGACCGTGACGCCTTTCATCCAGCTTCTGAGTGAAATTGGAAACGGTGATCATCTTGCTTGTGGAACTCAGATTAGCAGAATGTGGTTTTCTGAAGCCCGTATCTATCGACAAGGAGCACAAAAGATGATAATCTTTTATATGCATCAGACGAACGCGTTTAATGTTTGCTTTTCCACGTACGCCAGCTGCGGGCCTGTGGCCTTTTGCACCAATCTTTATAAATAACCCCGGTGCGTCTCTCTCCCCAGCAGCGGAGACGTGAAAGCGCTCGCTTCAATCTTTTTGGCGCACTTTCACCTTTACTATTTTTAAATGACCGTTTTTAAACCAACTTGCTAAGATTTTCTCTTATTTTGTATAGCCACTCAGTTTCCCTCCCCTTGTCTTGAAGAGGGCGGCAGTTTTCTCTTGTAGGATTGCTGCGAAGGTATTTTTTAATTCTAAAATGTGCCCTTTTGTGTATTTTAGCAGGGCAGCAGAGGTGTCTTACCCCCTTTTCCATAAACTTCATCATTAATACCATGCAGAGGGAGATTTTTCGAGATTTTAGAGACATGTGTATCAAGCACCTCAGCAGTAAACGCACGAAGTAACCGGAACACATCCTCGGAATAATCAGGATATGTCAGCGGTCATGGAAACTGAGTAGCAGCGAACTACACAGCTACAGGGAAAGACCCACACTTCAGCCAGGACGCGGCTCGCAGTAAACGCGGTGCGCTGCTGCGCCGCTTCTCGCGATCGTGCAGGATGTTCAGCCCCGTTGTTCACAACCTCAGACGCAAGTTTGCTCCCGCAGAGACGGTCGCCCTGCTCGCACCGCTTTTCGCACGGCGGCAGAGTACGCGCTGGCTCTGTCGAGGAAGGAAAGTTACCTAGAGTTCTTGACGGCTCCTTGGTCTAATGGCTTTTCTTCTGACAGCAGTGCAACTGTCACGGCGGGTCACGTCAAAAGTGAGCAGCTTGCATCGCCCCCTCTTTCTCGCACCCTGGCATTCGGTCGGAGGGGCGGTGGTGTGGCGGGTTTGCCTGGATCCTGGCCTCTCGTGGGTCTGGGGTTCGAGTCCCGCTCGGGGTGCCTTGAGATGGACTGGCGTCCCGTCCTGGGTGTGTCCCCTCCTGGGTGTGTCCCCTCCAGCCTCGCACCCTTTGTTGGTGGGTTAGGCTCCGATTTGCTGGGACAAGCAGCTTCGGACTCTGTGCGTGTGTGTTATTCGGTCTGCCCTGTGGTTTTAATATGCGCCACCCGTAGTGACCCTCAAAATATTCTTTACACCCCCAAAACCGCTCGGTCTCTAAGCTGCGGCAGCACCAGCTGGCATTCGGAAAGATGACATTTGAAAAATTATGTCACCGGAAATATTTCCGACTACGTTTCGCATGCTGCGTAGCAACCAAAGAATCTCTGTCCGCACTCTCGATTATTTTAATTTTTAGCAAACGTCCGTTGCTCCCGAGCAATACCGTCGGCCGAACGTGCGCTTTCTAGAGCGGCGTCCCGTTTCCTCAGATACTTGGCTGTGCGCAGAGCCGGATAACTGAGCGACGTCAGGTAATCGCTTGACGCGACAAATGACGAACGCTCATTCCTACGTACGATTCTTTCGGAGTTCACGTGGCTCCGCTGGTACCTCTCCTCTGTTTTTCTCGCGTTGTGGCTTTTGGCGAGAGCTGCTCTGGCACAAAAAAACAAGTTTGCCTTCACACTATTATTCTGTGTCACACATGACATTTTCATTATTGCTCTTTTGCTCTTGATCTGACTGTACCGCGTTTGCATAACTGATTTGTATTTTACCAGCCATATGTCATGTATATCAGTTAATTTCACTCGCTTAGCAGAGCATCTTCGAAGTAAAAGCAACTTAGATATTTGTACGTCCTCCAATTATACGGCTTTATATCTGCGGCTAATGCCGTTCGCCTGAAGGATTTACTCAGAGGTGCATGAGGGCAACTCTACGTTTTTTTTTTACCCATAAGTTTGGTTCCAAAATCAGTATATGATGCAATGGCCTTTGGCATTTATCACATCTGCTATACGCAGAGGGTGTGTTCTGCTAACTCCTGGAAATAACATGTGCAGCGTTTTACAGATGAAGAACGGGAGGAAGTACACGGTGTGTGTATTTTTTGCTTGTGGATGTCATGTTTATCTTACCACGTCGATTTTCGAGCCCGGGTCGCTTAGAGACAGCGTCAACACCTATTTTAATATGACGGGGTGTCAGAAGTTTTGTAACATCGAAAGCAGTTGCTGCCGCTTGAACAACACACCCAGCCTTCCTGTTTGTTTCTCTGCAGAGGCATCTTATCTGCAACCATCCTTATCACCTTTGCTTGGTTACAGATTCATAGCTATAGTAAAGGACTGTAGAGTTAGGTTCTTTTTCTGAATTTCCCCTTAGCCATACACCCTTATAATGACCCAGTTGTTTAGATATTATTACCACACACCCACACACGCACGGGATGAAACCGCTTGTCTTCAGTGGGGTCACGGTGAACCGGAGGCTAACCCGGCAACACAGGACGCAAGGCCGGAGGGGGAGGGGACGCACCCAGGACGGGACGCCAGTCCATCGCAAGGCACCCCAAGCGGGACTCGAACCCCAGACCCTCCAGAGAACGAGACCTGGCCAAGCCGGCTGCACCATCGCACCCCCGTGCCCCCCTGACATTATCACCAGATTTGTTAAAATGTCAGTCTGCACGTACAAACCTTTTTGTCTCTCAGACAGGCACCTGGATGGGCAAAAGCATGAACATCAAATTTTTGCATGGATGTATGTACAGAGCTTCGAACCCTGTGGATGTCATCATTGATATTGTTTCGCTCGTTGGCTTTCATTTTATATTTTCTCTACTCCCTCGGCATCCTCGAGTGCTACAGCGCAGCTGACAACGATTCCCCTCCTGGTTTTACCTGGATTTGCAGCATCCCTCTCCCTCTTATATGAATAATCCTAAGGATCTGCCTTTGCTTTGTGATGCCACTTTTGGAATCGAAGAATGGTAAAAAATACAGGGTTTGTGCTCTTTTCAAAAGCCTTGCAATAACTCTTAGTCTAATAGCTCTCTGAAGGTGAATAATCACTATCTCATGTTTACCAGTGATATAAAGTAGTGGGGGGTGTTGTGGCACAGCGGGTTTGGCTGGGTCCTGCTCTCGGGTGGGTCTTGGGTTCGAGTCCCGCTTGGGGTTCCTTGTGATGGACCGGCATCCTGTCCTGGGTGTGTCCGCTCCCCTCCAGCCTCGTGCCCTGCGTTGCTGGGTTAGACTCTGGTTTGCTGTGACCCTTCTTGGGACAAGTGCTTTCAGAGAGTGTGTGATTTGAAGTTTTGCTGATATTTTTGTGATTATTACCTTCAGCGCTACATAAAATGAAGGTGCCATCCGTATATTCCTGCGCTTCTGTGTTCGCATACAGTTTTTAACATTTTTCAGGAAAATGACTGCAGTTTGAAATACCTTAATATCTTACGTACATTCTGCGATGCAGGGGTAAACAATTGTTTGAGGACGTTGGAAAAGAGAATTTGCTGACTGCAGCAAAACATTTGCTTTTTTAATAGATGCGTGTTGCTCTTTCCGATTCCTTTTTGTGAACTTGATTCATTTCTCAGTTCCTCCTTTAAAACAGTCCTCGTTTGAACCAAACATTCATTGCCACCAGTATGTTAATACTTAAAAAAAAAAAGAAAAATATGGGGCCGAGGATGAAGCCTTAGGGATAGTGATTCAATAACTTGTCTTTTTTTTTGGCGAAGGAGGTGGGAAATGGCTGTTTTATTGTTGCAGCAGATCAATGGAATATTACAAGCGATTAATTCTCAGTATGTTGTCCGGCGCAGACCTTAGGAGAGACCCGTTCTCTTGGCAGCTCCTAAACAAAAGGGAAGCACTTGCTGTAGCACATTATTGTTTGACTCCTGTTATTTCCTAAAGCCATCAAAATCTGGTTCTCATTGTTGGGGTTGGTGGGGGACCACCATTTGTTTATGGTGCAGAGGAAAGTAGTTCGGAATAGGTAGATGTATCATGCGCGAGTCCCCCCAGCACAATGTAGTACTCCAGCATTCGTGTGGGAGTCCATCGGCTCAGTGGATCACAGACAATGGTGCCGCACCTGCTTCCTCTGCCGACCCGGGGCACGGTCTTCCTGTTTGGCACTGCTTGGAAACGTGATGGGGTTGGGGGAGGCCTCGTGTGACGGCTCCCGTGCAAGGGTGCCACAAGGCACCCTTCGCGAACCTGCCGTAAAGTGGCTCGCGTAACGCGGTCTCTCAACGAGCTCTGCCGAACGGCCGCAGTCCCACCGGTCGTGATCCCGGGTGAGGTGCAACGAACACCAGCGCGGGTTGCGAGAAAACCTGCGGATGCTGGAACGGACGATGGCCGACCCCCCGCGGGACTTGCCTTCATTCATCCTGAGTAATTCTGTAATCGTTACCTAAAGCGGTTGCACAGTCCTGCCCGTGAATGGATTGTGTCACAATGGCCAGGGGCAACCCTTTCAGTAAGAGGGTCAGCTCATTTTAGATTCCTTCCTCTCAGGCCGTTTGTATATTTACTGACCCTTTACTTGATGCCCTAACGTTTTTTTTTTTTTTCCTTGTGTTTTCTGGTCATTTTCAAATACATGGCACTTCTCAGTAAAATTTTACATTTACTGGTGTGACCTGGGACTTGTCATCAGTTTTTTCCTGATGACTTGTCCGCTGCTCGGTCAAGTAGCATCGCTTCAAGCACCGGATCAGCGATCTGATCCTCTCCCGTTTCGTGTTCCGAGATGTTCAGCCTGCCCTTGAAAATCCCCTTCTGAGTCCAAAATTTGCATAATGTTGACGGAAGAAAATGAGCTATGTGAAAAACTGCCAACCACTGCTAATAAAATTCTAATGGCTTGCTCCCACATGGCAGAAATAAAGAGGAAGGAACTCAGTGGGGATCGGAGGTAAAGACCATCCACGAAGTTTATAATATCGCTATGGTAAGTGCACCGGTATAAGGCGGCATGTCAGCTTCCTGATCGTTTGCATCCCTTGTTGCAAAATACTGAAATGTGGAAGTTCACTTGTTGACGTTCTAAAGGACATGCACACATCCCCTTATGAAAGGCTATGACTTCATAATTACAACACTTGAGCACAAACACGGCTGAGCACAATGGGTTGCTATGTCTCCTTGTTTACATTGCGCTGGATAGAGGATCTAGCCGCTTTCATAAGCGCTTTAAAATATTATGCTTTACGCTAGGCGTGATCATAAGCGGTTAAATTCGTGCGAGAGTCTTGAAACGATGCCGCTGGCGTCACGCGCGGTTCTCCGCAGAGCAAGCGCTGAGAAACGCGTGAAAATCCGCGTTTTCCGACGTACCCTTTCAGAAAAATCGACACGCACCCAAAAAAGTGTGAGTTTTTCCTCTTCCTTCGCCGCGGGGACGTGAAGCGGTCGACATCCTGCTTTGCGCCGGGTTCAGAGGTTAATCGTGTCTGGAGCTGCAACGTGGAAGCTCTTGCCAAAGGTGTTAGTTAGATGGGGAGCGGAATGAGAGCGGTTTCGCGGTGTTGTTACAAGCCCTGGCTGGGGCTGCGCACACCTCCCCCCTGGGGTGCCTCCGGGTCTCATTAATGAGGGGAGCTCCCCGTCGGCCCTCGCTGACCCCGGCAGCCCTCGGCTTCCCCATCCGCCGTCCGCCGCAGGAGAGGGGTCGCGCTCGCCCCGGTGACCCCAGCTGCACACAATGATAGCTTCCTGTCCACTCTGCGTAAGAAAAGCCCCTGCGGGCTAATAATAGCCCCCCCCCACCAGCCCCTACAGCAGCGGGTGAGCATAAAGCACGAGGGTCATAGTGCTCCAGCCCCGAATTTGAAACTGGCCCCAATTAGAGAGGTCCCAGTCAAAGGCGCTGCCCGGCAAGACCGGCTCAAGGTGCGAAGCAAGGCAACAGGAGCACGCAGTCCGTGCGCGGAGGTGTGTTCGCTTCCTCCGTTTCAGGCTCGATTTTGCTTCTCCGAAAAATTATACACAGCCGCCCTGGCAAAAGGAAGTACATTTCACATCCAAATAACATTCAGTAACAGGACGCTGTCAGCTGAAAATCCCGTTATGGTTTGAACATAAAAAATAAACAGTTACTGAAGTCATTCCCTCATATATTCATATTGCAGATTTATATATTATATTGCAAAATGAAGTATTTTTTCCTATTTACTTGGTTCAGTGAGTTCATGTAAATGAGTATTTCCTCTTCTGGACTTTACTGTGCTTCACTTGGAGCTCTGCGGGTTCAAAGAACTTCTAGGGAAAAAGTCTAGGAGCGAGTTGCAAATGATCTGGCTTCCCACTTACAGTCCAGCGCAATATTCAAATGGACTTTTTCTTTCCTCTTGCTTTCGTACGGCCTGATGGACAGGCGCAGCCTGCTTATTGATTCTGAAGGAGAACAATAGGAAGCTCACCGTGAGACTGTGGAAGTCATTAGTCACTGCCGCCGGTGTCCTGGAGGGCTGAGACATCCCAGTGACACCAGTTTTATTGGTTATCACTTAATGAAAGCTGCATGAAATTTCTTGGTCTTGCCCATGTGATCACCACCATAATGATTTTTTTTTTTTTTTTCACTCAATCAGGTTAGTTTTAAGTACCATGCATCTATTTTCTGACCTTTGACTTTGAGTCACTTTGAAAGACAAGTACCTATTTCCATTATTACTGGTTAAAACTCCAGGGGGATTTTTCTTGATTTTTCAGCCCAAATTTTATGAGTTGAGAAACAGAGCAGATGAGTTTTTGGCCACAAAAAGCGCTTCCCTTTAATATTGTTCTTCCGTTAGATGTGACATCCAGTTCTATATATAACATCTCAAGCATCTGCGTCAAGTGAAACAATTGCCACATTGTGGAAAATGGTACGCTGCACTTTTTTCGCCTTCCTTTTTGCTGCTGCTCTGATTTTTTGAGGTTTTGGAAACACTTTGTGTCATGAAAAGAAAACCAAAGACCAGATCATGGGTAAGCAAGTGCGCGGTCTGCCCTGTCGCCCCAAACCTAGAACCTGCAGGAAAAATCCAGTGTGTGGCAAATGTAGGAAGTCTGCTGTAGAGCAACAGCGACAACTTCCGCATGTGTTCGTCACTGGTTTCACTGCCTTTCTACATGTGGTTTCATATAGCCTCGATTCCAGCGGTCCATCACATTCCTGCTTGACAACCCCTGGTGGCCCACGGTACTGTACAAGGGGGCTGCCACGTTAATTAAAAAAGTAATTATTTACAACTGTTGCTATAAGAGGCTGGGGAGTGTAGTGGGTTTGGCTTGCGCCTGCTCTGGTGGGTCTGGGGTTCGAGTCCCGCTTTGAGGTGCCTGGTGATGGAGTGGTGTCCCATCCTGGGTGTGTCCTCTTACCTTATGCCCTGTGTTGCCGGGTTAGCCTCCGGCTTGCCACGACCCCGCTCGGGACCAACAGTTTTAGTCTGTGTTGTGTGTTATAACAGGCCAATATTTTGTTTCTGGATATAGACATAATTCAATAAAGCCAAGACAAAAGTTAAGCCATGTGCAGTTATTGAAAGGAACTGTCTCAGCTGTAAGGATTTATTTATTTATGTATGGTGAGGAAATGGAGAGAAATCTCTGGAGCAAGTGGACCTCGAACTTCTGAAAGCATCGAAGGGCTTCTGCTGTAGACCAAGGGAAAGCTATGTGTAATTTTGCAGGCAGCACGTATGTGATAAAATATCAGTGATGATATATACACATTGATAACAGAAGCATCTGGTGCATAAGGTGTAAGTGTGTCTTCTGTTGTAAGACCACAGATGTTTTGAATTGAGACAAAGGGTAAAGAGCTAACAATTACGAAGTTCATAGAATCCTTGTTTTCCGTTTTCTCAGAATGTCATAACAAGCATTTTCATAGGAAAAGGTCCGCTGCGATGCAAAGCAGTTACTTGGTGTGAGATATGAAGGTATTTTGCATTTAAAAAGAGGCAGGATGATCCTCCAGTGCAGCCCATGGACCACGGACCACGCCTTCCGCGGGTCGGAGGGGGCGCCCTTTCGGATATGAGGGCTGTTTAAACACTCCTCACCATCAGAGCGAAGACACTGATGCTCGCTGTATGATAGCCAGTGTATGGGTATATTTTTTGCAAGTGAATCATGAAGTGCTTAACTGCACAAATAAAACTGCACCAAATTAGCAGCCTGAAGTAATAATTGGTTATTTGAAGGAAACTGAACTCTGACGACCTCCAGAAACAGCGTCAGATCCCGAACCAAGTAAATGACCTTACATGCCGACAATGTGCTTTCTGATCTCTGGAGTTAGGCTGCTAGACTCTTGTTGAAGCATCTCATATTAAGAGCCTGACTCCAAGGTACAATAGCTGCTCCCTTCCAGCATTGTGAACTCTGAATTCTTTGGCCGCCAGCGTAACTCTTCAGCCGCTTCCATGTGACGTCTGCTCCGTCTTTGCAGGAGGCGAGCCAAGATGCAGCACACCACATGCACGGAGGATCGCATCCAGCACGCTCTGGACAGGTGCCTGGATGGACTGAGTCCAGGCTACGCTCTCACGCAGTCCTGGAACGGTAAGCCATGCCCCCTGTAGCCCTACCTGGCATGTCTGACTCCCCCTTCACTCTGGAATCCTTCACACTGCTACAACGCTTCTTTTACTCAGAAGCGTGACGTACGGCTACGCATCCCACCTTAGGGAAACGCAGCGCAAGGGCGCGCTTTTCGAAAAGCTCGGCTGCTGCGCGCAGCTGCTCTCAGAACTTGTCTTCAATGGCATTTTGCGTCGTTCTCCGCTGACGCTCGCCAAGTGTACATTTCAGCTGACGCCTTCGCACACGAGCGTGATTTTGTAACGGAACGGTGGATGCTGACGAACGGCTATTGAATTTTATCAGGTTAAAATCATCTCCGGAGCGGCAGCTCGGCTGCGGACGCGTGTCGGCGTCCCCACGTGCCGCGTGCTGTGCCATGACGCGACGGGCCATTTTCTACGAAAAACGCGCGCTTCAGATGGCTCTGATGAGTGCTTTTTCTTTGCCCTCGCATTCGGAAAGGAAGTCTTTCATTTAGCACGCTGGCTAGGAAGGAAGTAGCAACGGAGGCCCATGACTGAGTGAGGTGGTGGGGGTGGAGGAGAGTATGGGGGCGGGCGGTTGGCGGTGGTAGGGTAATGGGCGAGCGGTGCCACCCACACACACAAACAACCCACGTCGAGTGTGGTGTGCAGAGCCGCAGAGTGACAGGATTGCCAAAAATACAGTGTCATATGGCTACATTCTTACGACGATATTGCGAAATAAAGTGATTTTAATTAACAGCGCGGTTTTCGCTCGGCTCTTTCTTCTCCGCACTTAAACGATTGAGCACAGCGGCACGAGAACAAAGCACGTACACGTTTAGCCGGTGCACTTCACCGAGGCGACTTGCAACGTTAAGCTAGGTACAGTTATTTATCCATTTATACAGCTGGATAATTTCATAAGAGCAGTTTGAGGTTGGAGCCTTGCTCAAGGGTACTACAGCTGGAGGTGGGATGCAAACCTACAACCTTCTGACCTAAAAGCAGCATCTGTAACCACTACTCTATCAGCTGTCCCTACAGATGTCTCTATAAGTGGATGTACGGGAGCTCCCCCCAGCGTTAGGTTGACAGCATTCGCTCTACAACAGTTTGTTTGCAAAAGGACACCCAGGCTGTCGACGCGCTCTTTGCTCAATGCCGCGCGTGAGTGTGTGTGTGTGTGTGTGCAAACATTGTGCGTTTGTCTCCCTGCCAGGGCTTTGCATGAACCGCTGGAGTCTGGAGGAGCTGGTGAGGCGATACCCTGACAACTTTCTCATCCTCCTCCAGCAGATTCTCAGGAAGGCCAGAGAGGTACAGAGTTCGAACCGCAACCGCCGCTCGACAACCGCTCCCCCCACAACTGCTCATTTACTTTCCCAAGGCGTGCTTGTAACCTGCTTCAGCATGGCTTTCTTGGTGAGCTGTTCGAAAGAAATAGCAGAGAGGGCTGCGTTATCCCACTGAGTCTGCTCCCGAGCTGGTGGATCGTGTGCTCTTTGGCGCCCCCTGTAGACCGGTCACCTTCACTGAATATTCTCCTTCCCATAACCGCCGTTCATTTTCCGCAGGTCCAGGAGCTGTGTCAGTATGAGCTGGTGGCGCCGCTGGCCATCATGTTTTCCTCGACTCTCCTGCAGGTGAGACCGATGCGCTCAGGCCTTCCCTCTGCACTCTCACTCTCAGCCCCCCCGGCGAGACGCTGCGGGCTCTGTCCCGAGAGCGCGCAACCAGAGCGCCATCAAGTGCCTGCAAACAATCCCACTCAAGTCCTCCCAAAATGTACATTTTTAGCATTGGCTTTTTCTTCTGGCTTTGTGTCCTTCGCTGTGTTTCTTCCACAACTCCTTAAAGATCCTGCTTGTGAAGGTCCTCAAGAAGCCTCCCCCTGTTCCTCCTAAAGGCCTCTGCTGTGCTTTCAGACACCACACATCCCTCCAGACAGCCAGCTGCTGCCGGAGGCCTATGAGGTGTTCCACCGCTTCCTGACGTGGCCAGAACCGTACAGCGGCGTGTGCCGGGAGCTGCTTTCTGTCCTCAGGCTGGAGCTCAAAGCGCCAGGTAACCAGGCCCTGACCCTGTCTCTGTCCCCCATAGCTGGTCTGGTGCTAATGGCCTGATGGTCTCTGTCATTCCATCATAATACCATTCACAGGAATAATCTGTCAAAATAACATTTACACAAAGAACGTGTGGAAAAAACCTGTTTTGTCTCCTGCCATCTAGTGATGAAAATCATTATTGCCGCTGCCGAGTGAACATGAACAGCATCTGATTTTCAGCACACATTTCCTTCTATTCATCTAGCTGACGCATCTCGCACTGTTAAGCTATCTACGGTTATCTACCCATTTATACATCTGGGTAATGTTACTGGAACAATTTAGGGTAAATATCTTGCTCAAGGGAGCTACAGCTGGGATTCGAACCAGCAAACTGAAGGCAGCGACTATAATAGCTACATTATCAGCAGCCGTGTTGTAACCTCAAAGGAACTCACTCACTATTGTCTAGTGCAAGGTGGCTGTGATCCACAGCCCATCCGGAACACATAGGGTTCTAGACCAAGCAGGCTACACCCTCGACAGGATAACAGTCCATCACAGGGCAATCACACACACATACACACAGAGTAAGGGCAATTTAGAAGCAAAAATTCACCTGAAATACATGTCTTGGGATTGTGAGAGGAAACCAGAGCACCCGGAGGAGACCTGCTCAAATATATGCAGCAGTTACAAAGTGTCATATCAGAACAATGTGCAAGTTACTTTCAGTTAGGGTGTCTGTGGTGCACATGAAAATGTGAAGGACAAGTAATGCAGAAGTTAAGGACATTTTTAGGTCTGTTTCAGGACCAAAAGCAGTTTTTAAAGGCTTTCTTCCCAGAAACGGGTTCTAGCACCCTTGTGCAAGTTCACAAGATGGTTCGAAAGTTTTACGGCAAAATACCAAGCTGTATAAATGGGCAAACGGCCTGTTGCTTTTGCTTAAAGCTGCAAAATAATGAAGCATCATCCTTTTTGAGAGGAATCCTAAAGTCCTAATGCTCGTGCAGGGATCTCCTACCAGAGGCTGGTGAGGGAGGAGCAAGGCCTGATCACGTCCAAGCAGCGGTCGAAAACTATGTGAGTATCGTGACGTAACTTTCTGTTTCTCTAATGCAGGGTCTTAGTGTAGCTGCTGTTATTCTGTGATATTTTGTTGTTCTGGTCAGTATGTTATTCACCTGTGTTCATGGCAGATCAGCTGTTGGCCGCATTTCTGCATTCGCTCTCATTCATTGCATTGTTTCCTCCCGGCTTATGTAAAAAAATGAAAGCCCCATGTCCACTTCTGCTTTTCTAAAATTTTTCTGAAACGAGGAAGATGATGCTTGAGGGCTCGAAGGGCTACGATCCCCACAAATTAAACCAAGCATGAACCGAAGAGGCTTCCTTTCTGCAGAGCGCATGCGACGCACGGCATGCACGTCGATACCATTGCGCGTTGGGGAGCCACAAAGCAAAACAGATGTTTAGCTCGGGAGATTAGGCCTCCTGAGGTTTACCACCTCGAGGCAGCGTGCGGAGGCAAACTTCGACCGAGCGCAGCGATCAGCAGGAGTAAAAGGCCGATAGCACGTTCCATAGAGAAAAAAAACAAAAAGAGAAAAACTACATCGGGCGCATCTGCCAAGGAAAGAGTGGGTGTGTTTTCCGACCAAAAGGGATGCGTGGAAGGTGTATAACAGCGTGAATGTGTGCTTTCCTCTACTGCCGCCCCCTCACCGTGCTCTGACAGGACGGTGCTGCTGATGAACCCCGTGGATGTGCCGACCGAGTTCCTGTCCATGTCGGAGCAGCTCAGCCACATGCAGCAGTCCCAAGAAGAGGCCTACGTGACCCTCATCAGGCACGCGTACCAGGCCACGCTCGGTGCAAAGTACTCCCTCCACGGCATGCAGAAGGCCCTGCAGGTACGTGGCGCGAAGCATACAAGGTGCACTTCGTCAGCCACGGGGCACGGGCCAAGCTTCGTGCTAACCGGAGCGCTGGGTTTGTTACGAGGTGGATGTAGGATCAGATCCCGGAAGCACAACTGCTTTAGTTGCCTACGTAGAAAGCACTATTTCAAATGGAGGCTGTTCACGTTACATCAGTGACCACTAAAATTAAGAGAAAAACACGGCACGAATGAAGTTCAAAGAATAAAACGAAAACACGTTAGCTTGTTGGGTGTTCAGCAGGGTTCAGTAGTAGAGAAGTATTTTTTTCAACACATACTGTACATGGAGTAATGTAGCGTATCGCCTAGTTTTTAAGTATTGTGTTAGGGTGTCAAGGTGCTGTCGATGTTCAGGCATACGCATCGAATCCAGCTCAGTCTGTGTGGAGTTTGCATGCTCTCCCCGTGCTTGTGTGGGTTTCCTCCAAGTGCTCTGGTTTCCTCCCACACTCCAAAGACATGTTTCAGGTCAACCGTTGACTCTAAACTGACTTTAGAGCGGCTAGCCGTGATGGTCTGGCATCCTGCCTAGGGTGTACCCCTACTAGCCTAGTGCCCAGAAATTCCGGGGTTAGACTCCAGACTGCAGAAACCCTAACAAGGAAAAGTAGTTTTAAAAAGCGAGTAATGAATATATTGTGTCGTATATTAAATTGTTTAAATGCCGTTAACTTTCCTGTGACTCTACAGTCCAAAAGTGTGGAAGAGTTGGAGAAGATCTTCTCCAGTGTGACCGAGCTCTTGGAGACTTCTGCTTCCATGGAGGACTCCAGTAAAGCCAGGGTCTACCTGCAGCAGGGTCTGGAGGCCCTGAAGGATAGAGTCGGCATCCAGGTTTCGAATGGCAGGAGGTCCGAGGGTGAGGGAACCGTCAGCCCCGCACAGGAACTGATTTACTCTAGTAAATGAAGTTTAATTTGTTCCTTCTGCTCTCTATGAGCGTCTGCTAAGTGTCAGCTCGCTGTTTCTGTTTTGCCCAGGCCTGCTGCAGACACTTCCATTGCCCATAGCCAAAAGTTACATGTACAAGTGGGATAAGGACAATTTCGGTAAGAAGCTTCATTGCCTTGTCACTAAAAAAGTGCTTTACACCTGATCATCCAACATCATGCCGGATAGTACCATTCTAACCGCTGCGTCAACGTTATGCCTTAGTTCATTGTGAATTTCTTGCACTCACAGACATTTTGAACAACATCCTGAATGTTGAGCAAGAACTGGCGACTCGGATTCCTTGTGGAGATCAGGAGGAGGAGGAGGATGAGGAGGAAGAACAGGAGGAGCAGGACGAGGAGCAAGAGGATCTGGAAGAAGAAGATGACCTGGAAGAAGCGGAGGCTGTGGTCAACGGCTGCATGGACCACAGGGCGTCGACCATTTCCACCTTCTCCACAGTTTCTAAAGACTCCATGTTTTCCACCATCTCCATCATCTCCAACTGCTCCATGCCCTCGGTAATGTCGGTGGCCTCAGGGACAGACAGCGACTTTTGCGAGGACCCAGAGGACAGCCCCCCCGAGAGGAGCAGCAAGTCGAAAGCGCGGCTTAGCAAGCGCTTCTCCATGCTCTTCAAGTCCAGGAGCAGCCACTCCCTGAATCGTGCCAAAAGCCTGGGCAGCCCCGAGACCAAAGACTTTGTGGCGGTGCGGTCCCAGCGCTCCAATTCGCTGCCCCAGCAAGCCAAGCTCCTCCTCCCGGAGCAGCAACAGCAGCGACAGAGCCCCAAGCCCGTGTGCTTTCGGAGGAGGCCCATTCTGAGCTGCGACGACGACGGCAAGGCCACCACCCTTCGGGTGGTGGTGTTTGGGGCTGACCATGCTGCCGGGAAGGTGGCTCGAGCTTACAGCAACCTTCGGCTGCAGGAGAGCGCCTGCCCCCTGCTCACCAGGGTGTTCAACCTGCAGTTCTTCTTCATCCCTGTTAGGAGGAGCTCTAGTAACTCCATTGCAGGCTGCCCTAGCCCCGGCAAGCTGTCCGAGAGCCCGCTTCGAGGGAACTCCTACACTGTACGTATGGGTGGCCCCTGAGCAACATGGAGCGAGATTTGATAGCTGCCGATTAGGGAACCTTACCTGATCAAGAGGCTCTATTTGTTTACTGCTGAATGTACTGTAAGATGTGAACATTTGTCTGGATCAAAGCTGCCAAGCCGCTGAACACTGTAATAATCCACTGAACTGAATCTGAATAAAGATCTAGCTATAGGATGAGGCCAGAAGGGATAAACTTCAGGCTGTTCATTGCAGTGTGATTAAGGCATCTAAGGAGAGCAAAATGAAAAGAGTAAAAAGGATGAGATTAGTGGATATATAAGAGAAGGCTCCTTGGAGGTGCATCCAGAGGTTTCGCCCTCCACATGGGTCCTCCTCCGTTTTCACACTGCTCTATGAAACACCCTCCACAGGAGCTGAGCTTACCCACCATTGAGGACAGCACCAATGACATTGCGCGCTTCATCGGCATGCTGGACCCCTGGTACGAGCGCAACATGCTCAGCCTGCTCAGGCTGCCCGTGGACGTCTTGTGCCAGGTGAGAACTGCAGCCTCTGCATTCCTCTGAAAGAGAGACCACAGCTACCCCGAAGAACAATAAGCTCACTGTTCTTTTTGTTTTAGTCGGTGGGCATGAGCATTCGTCTGACTAAGCACTTTCATTGCGTGTCTTGCGCCCTGGTGACTCATGGTCATGATGAATGACATGCCTCCAATGTCACGTACAGCAAACCACGAAAGCAGAAAGTGACTCCGGCAGCTCTGGCGAGCGTCCGTCCATCCTCGCTGACCTGGTCCTCTACTACTGTCGCAACGCAGGGCGGCCCGTTCTAGTGCAACTCTACCAGGCTGAGGTGAGGCTCACTCCCTCCACGCCCCACCTCGTTGCCAGTACAAACTGTACTTTTACAATGGTAGCTGTGCAGCCTGGCGCACAATTAAAGTTAGAGCACTGTATATGTCCTGGTGCAGCTGACCCTGGCTGGAGGGGAGAAGAGGACAGAGGTGTTCATCCACTCCCTGGAGTTGGGTCACGCAGCTGGAACGCGTGCCGTCAAGGCCTTGGGTGAGCAGAACTATCTCCTCAAACCACAGTCATTTTCATTTCAGCTCCTTGGAAACACCTACTTAGTATCAGTGGTGAACATACAATAGACTGGTCAGGGTCCTCCAAAAAAATGTCGTCTTTTCTCACTCTTATTTCCTCCACTCGTGCCCTCGCGCTCAAATCCAGTACTTCTTGTATATCGACTAGTTTTCTCCTTACGTTCCATCCCTTATCGATGTCAGTCATCTTTATTCATAACGCAGCTCTGTGCGAAGCTCTAGAAAATATTTGTCTTCATACAAACCTGAGTCAAGTGCTGCTTTTAGCTTGACGCCCGTTATGTATTGGCCCATGGGCCTTTGTGTTCTTTAGATTGCTTTTTCCAAATGTATATTTGTGTCTGTAGTGTTAGAGTTAGATCAGAAATCACAGCATACACAGGAGCGAGGGGGTACCGCCCCGCAGTGCTTCTTCACGGCTTTTCTCAGCAGCCCAGCCGCTCCTCTGGAGTAAGCATTGGGAAATTTGTATTTTATAGGGGCCGCCAGCAAGAGGTTCGGCATTGATGGAGATCGGGAGGCTGTTCCATTATCCTTGGAAGTGGTTTACAACAAGGTAGGCCAGCACCCGTTTGCCGTTGAAAATGTGATACGTAGGAAGCCCTCGCAGGGAACGGCTCTCCTGTCAACGCGGTGTCCGCAATTCTCCTGCCAGGTGGGCGTGAGCGGCCGAAGCCAGTGGCTCCGAACGGACAAAGTGTGCACCTCCATCAGCCTGACCAAAGCGTGCAGGAGACAAGAGGAGCTAGGTACAAAATCGCTTTGGCAAACATCTTCCCGGAGCTACCAGGAGATTGGTTTAGTCCAGTGATTGAGCGACCTTCAGGTTCTTGAGGACTTCAGTGCCTCCGGGGTTTCAGAGCTGTCATTGAGTTAGCAAAGTCATTACACCTGGAATACCAAGTAAGGTTGCTTCGTGCCCAAAGAATTGAGGCTGAATGAAGTGGGGCGCAACCTTTACTTTAAAGAGTAGAGTTCCCACCGTTCGTCTATGCTTGCAGCAATACGAATGCACTGAGATGAAATTACTTGGGCGAAAAATAGCCCCTACACATCACGGAAAACATAATAAGCTCCATCACCGTAGCGTAACGTGACGGGAGGGCGGCGAACGGTTCCTGCAAAGACAAGAGGCTGGCAAGTCTAGTCCTAGACGAACCAGCTCCGCTCATTTACGGACAAGCTCAGCTCTTTATTTCCTTATGAGGGTAATTTCCGTGACGGCAAGCCGCCCCCTCATGTGCCTCAGGTTTAAATCGAGCGCTGATTAAAGTGCAGGTTGAGAACTGTCGGACTGCTACTCTCAGAGACCGGTGTGTGAGACTCCTGGGTTCAATGCTTTTCTAAATAATGTTACAGGATGTGGTTTTCCAAGTATAGAATGAAGTTAAGTGTACGTGTGTGTGTGTGTGTGTGTGTGTGTGTGTGTGTAGTGCCTGCCAAGAACAATCCCACAATACATTTCTCTCGATCAAAGCGCTTTCATTGCATTCTGACTTGCCCCTTGGCTCAACTGAATTAAATAACTAACACGAATGCCATACGGCGGCGATGGCCCTCGTATGAAATTACAAAAGGGCAGCGGAACATTTTCTCACACTCTGAACTCCCTTCAGATTCAAAAATGGAGCGTCTGCAGCTGACGATGACGGAAGTCTTGAAGAGACAGAACTCAAAATCCAAGAAGGGCTACAATCAGGTGAGCAGGAAGCACGTGCGAGCGAGAAACGCTTGCGGCAAACAGGATAACGCACGGGGCGGCGGAATCAACAGGGTGCTTAACCCAGAAAAACAGGCATTTCATGTGGTCGGTGCAGCAAAGAGCTCCGAGCAACAAAAACACACAAACCGAAACCTAACCGAGTTCCTGCGCTCGGCTTTCTAAATACCACCGCCATCTGAGCGGCACACCTCGGCGTACGGCGCGAACGCCGTTTGCAGGAGGACTCGGCTTGCGCTTTCCGCGGTGTTAACAAACGCTTGCGGTCGCAGCGCGTACTGTACATGACATGAGCAAACTGTCAGCGAACGGATGCGCGGGGACCGACGCGTTTCTCTCTCTCCGTCTCGCCCATCATCAGCAACTCTCCACCACGGAAGTGAAGGTGGACAAGGTCCAGGTGTTTGGCTCCAGCAGCACCACCTTCCCCGTGTGTCTGGACCAGGATGAGAAGAAAATCTTCCAGAGTGTCACCAGGTACTGCGAGACACACCTGTCAGAGCGTGTGTACATGTACCTGTTTGCGTGTGCGTGCGTCTCAGTTGTGATCGCGTGCGTATTCATGCGTCTCTTTGGACATACTGTGTGTGTGTGTGTGGCTGACTCTGTCTACCTGCTCGACACAGGTGCGATGTGTCTGTGTGCTACAAGCCCGACGGCACAGCGGACCGGAGGCTGCGCAGGGTTCTGCCGAGCCACACCCCGCCCCCCAACCCCACCTTTTGCTCGCTCCTCTGCCTACCGGTCGCCACATTCGGAGGGGCTCAGCCGTGACGCCCCGGGACGTTCGGCCTGAGAGGGGCGCTAGAGAGCGCCGCAGTTTGCCGAGGCCTGTGCCACTGCAATGCAAAAAAGAAAAATGTACATACGTGTAAATCCAAAACCTACCACTTGATTCGTGTATTAATTTAGAAAACTGAAAAGAGACAATAACTGAAGAGGGGGGAATAACCTTTCTGGAGCATTTGAATTAAATCTGCCGGAAGACTTTTGGCACTGATTTGTTTGTACATTATATTCAGTTCTTGTGGACATCAATCATGTTGATTCTAAGGGTGTAATTTGAGATTTTTCATATTTATCTTCTCCGTATGAGAGTTTATAGTGCCACTGATGGCGGGTAAAACGTGCAATAACTTTAAAACGTCTTTTTGAATCTGACACAAATACCTTTAAAGCCACTTCTCTTTGACTCCTGCACAAATTGTTATAAATACAGATGACAGTAAGCATCACTGTAAGACATAAAGGGTGCAAAAAGTGTGTGTGTGTGCGTGTGCGTGCGTGTGCGAGGGTGTGCGAGCGTACATATATGTGCATTCACTCACATTTGAGATTTTTTTACCATTAATTGCATAAGTCAATATCTTTGTACATAAAGTAATTTATTGTGATTTTTCACTTCGCGTCGTTTGCAACGCATATTAACAAAATGATTGTTGACCGCCTTGTGTGGTTTAAAACTAAACATCTGCGCAGATGTTCTGAAAGAGATGAAATGGCGCATAAAGTCCAGACTGATGAGAGGAATAGAGGCTGCACAAGACGATTTCACGCTGGTGCTGCGTTGTCTGTCCACAAACTCATAGTGCTGGTTTCATCAAATCAAACCAGCCAGTGGGAAGACAAGCAAATGCGGTACATACACGGTACAGTCGCAAGCAGGAATGTTCAATATACTTTTGTGCTTTTTAAACAATGTGTGTTGAATCTTTATACATCTGATTCTGATCTCCTTCTCACCAAGGTCAAATGTGCTCCATCTGACTGAAGTTCAATAATATGATGACAACCATTATGTCAAAATGTATATACAGTACTCTGTCTTATGCACTAATAAAAAAAAATTGCCTTGAAAACTGACAACTGAGCTCTCAATCTGATATGTTAAGAAAAGGAGACGCTGAGAAAGTCGCTTCTGAATGATGCCTGGAAGAGGAAGCGTGAGTTACGCAGTCGGTGTTTTCTGCCTCCTAACTGTCCAAACACAAATAAGCAGAGCACCACACAGCGTCAGTGTATCCCAGTCCCCAGGGATGTGTTATTCCCCACATGTGCCAAGCATTGTGATGCATGTCAACGGTGTAAACTGACAACAGTACACTTTTTGGGTTTTGTCCTTCTCCAAGAATGGCGCCACAAACAGAGAAATCTTACTTCTCCTGCTCTACGCTGTCACGAACCAGAGAACTCTTTGGTAACGGGACCTTATTGGTTTTCTGAGCTGTGAAGAAAAGAGGATTTCCAGTCTCCGCTTATCTCCTAATGTGATGCATTTTTCAGTTAACACAGTTTCAAGGAAACTGTGGTTATTTGCAGTTGACTACAAATGTGTATAATAGCAACAATTCATCTGGGCACAGCGGTGCAGTGGGTAGCGCTGCAGCCTCACGGCACCTGGGCTGTTCGGGGGTTTGTGGGCTGGAATCCAGATCAGTCTGTATGGAGTTTGCATGTTCTCCTTGGGTCTGTGTGGATTTCCTCTGAGTGCTGTCCAAAAACATGCATTGTGGATGAAGTGGATACTCTAAACTCTGTGTGTGTGTGTGTGTGTGTGTATGAGATGTATCTCGCTTTGGAGAAAAGCGTCTGCTAAATGAATAAATGTAAAAGCAATTGTGAGTGTGGGTACAGTTCAACGGACTGGGGTCCTGTCCAGTGTGTGTCTCTCCAGCCTTGCATCTAGTGATGCTGGGATAGGCTCCACACCAACACGCCCCTGACCAGGACAAGCAGTTAATGAAAGTGATTGAATTCACCCGGGAAAAACATTTTGATCATTCAAAATAAATGGTAAGTAACTCTCTTTCTCCCCCTTTTCATATATTATCCTTAAAATGACCTTGGTAAAGACAGATGTTCACCTGGTTTACTAACAGCACTCGCACTGCCTCGTTCGAGCTTGTTCTCTATTATGAAATGCTCGCTTTTATTCTCCTATTAGAATGCAGAAAATTTGTGCTGATTGTATGAGGCAAACTGAACTCCAAATGAATGGAAGATGCCCCCCTGAGGACATATGAAGAATATCATTCTGGTGACACGGAACAAATTTGGACTGAGCAGGAAAGGTTTACCGGCTGGAAACCTCACAAGATTCAAAGCCAGTATGTTTGAATTTATATTCATTAATTTGGCAGACACTTTTCTCCAAAGTGATGTACATCTCAGAGAAAAAGACAAAGAGTGCAATACATCAGTGACTCTCGGTGTTTCACCAGTGGTTCTCTCACGGAAAAGGATGGCATGCCCCCTTCAGGTAAGGGAGAAAATCTACCCCAGGTGGAGGAGTTTAGTATCTTGGGGTCTCATTCACGAGTGAGGAGAGAAGGGAGCGTGAGATCAGCTGGAGACTGGGAGCAGCGGCAGCAGTAATGTGGTCGCTGTGCCGGACTGTGAAAGAGGAGCTGAGCCAAAAGGCAAAGCTCTCTATTTACCGGTCGGTCTACGTCCCTACCCTCACCTGTGGTCATGAACTCTGGGTAGTGACCGAAAGAATAAGATCACGGATACAAGCGGCTGAAATGAGTTTTCTCCGCAGGGTGGTTAGACTCACTCTCCGTGACAGGGTGAGGAGTTCGGACATCCGGGAGGAACTCGGAGTAGAGCTGCTACTCCTCCACATTGAGAGGAGCCAGTTGAGGTGGTTCGGGCATCTGGTAAGGATGCCGCCTGGGTGCCTCCCTTTGGAGGTATACCAGGCATGGCCAACTGGGACGAGGCCCCGAGGTCGGCCCAGGACCCGCTAGAGAGATTATGTCTCCCAATTGGTCTGGGAGTGGCTGGCGATCCTCCAGGTTGAGCTGGAGGAAGTTGCAGGGGACAGGGGCGTCTGGGCTGCTCTGTTCTCCTTATTGCCACCGTGTCTCGTAAAGGACAAGCGGCTAAGAAAATGGATGGATGGATGGATGGATGGATGGATGGATGGATTACATCAACAGAAAGACAGACTTGGATGCCGACATGTGATTGTAAAGTACAGTTAATTTGTCACATTCCACTTGAAGAACCAGAGTACACCACACACGGAACTATGTAAAGGTTTATCCATTATTTTTTAATTCTAAACAGAAAATTACTAAACAAACATTTACGCCACAGTATTTCATAAGTTAAAGTTCCCTTGCCTTGATAAGTCATATGGCTGAATGCCATCTAAGGCTGTTTAGAAAGCAAAGAAGGGAGCTTAAAATTAGCGAACAGAAGAAAGTGAGTGTTGTTTTGTGTTTTTACTCATCTGATTCTTTTTCAATGGCAAAGTGTAAACTTATCCCATCATTTCCTTTAAGTCAAATGAGAACTTTATTTTGATATGAAACTGTTCTTGGATCAGCTCCCAGGAATGTCCTTCTCTGGAAAGTAAGAAAAGAAAAAAAATGCATCTAACCATCGATAGGTGTTGTTGGTACGCGGAAAATAAGATATGGTATGAGTATGGTATGGCATTAATTTTAAACACCATACAGTGCAACTCCGAGTACAATTTTCTGATCTACTCTTATTGTTTTCTCACTTACCCAGTGAGGCAGGGAGGCAAGCCTCACACAAGCTTTTGGATCTGATGTCAATTGCCCAGCATGTGCTGGCTGAGACCCGCTCTGGGGACAGTGGCAGGTGGGGAGATTGACTGGGGCGGTACACCTGTCAAACAGTAATGTGGGTGTCCTAAGCCAAGCTCAGGGAGGACAGGGGCTTGACGGAATCAACAGGGCCACGGAGGGGGGCAGGTCCGGTCTTGGAGTTTTGGGGGCGGTTTGCTGCGAGTGGGGCATTTGCGGGGCATGAGGCAGGGTGTTGCTTGTGCACTACCTGGTTGATCCTGCCAGTAACCCATGCGAGGGGCCTGCCTTCGTGCGGGGCCCGCTCCGGGGATCCGAAAGTAACGGCCCAGGCACGCGCACACGAGAGGCGCTGACTCAGAAACGCCTTCTGCCGTTCAAGGGTGTTGAAACTGCAGGGACTTTGCAAACTCAGGGACTTTGAAAATGTTCGGCCTGCCTCTGCGGACGCCCGGTCCCCGAAGGGACTTTGACAACATTGCAGATGGTGTGGGGGTGCGGTGGCACAGTGTGTTGGACTGGGTCCTGCTCTCCGGTGGGTCTGGGGTTTGAGTCCCACTTGGGGTGCCTTGTGACGAACTGGCGTCCTGTCCTGGGTGTGTCGCCTCCCCCTCCAGCCTTATGCCCTGTGTTGCCGAGTTAGGCTC